>NC_140003.1:23078664-23764019 GCF_964263955.1 Coregonus lavaretus
CTGTCCTGCTGTCGGGTCATATTAGCTATTCAACACCCCCAACCAATCCTTTGCTTAAAAACCCTTGACCTTGTGTATTTACTTTTGTCTTTCCCTGTTGGTAGCTATCATAGCATGTTGATACTTCTGTGCTAGAACAGGACAGTGATGGCTTGTCTTGGTCAAATAGAGAGAGACTTTGCAGGAGAAATGTACACCATTGCCAAGCGACCATTTTGTGATTCATCATCAGGAGATGGAAGAGAGACGCCGACACAACATCACAACAACCATCCTCAATGTTTGTGTCATTCACCAGTTACCATCTCCAATCCGGACATCAGAAATGATCAATAGCCTTAACTAACAAACAAACAAAAAGAGTGGCTCTCTCGTGCTTTCTCTGCCAGGACACAACAACAGCACACTTGCAATACAAGCCACTGACTTAGAAGGAGTAAAGAAAATTATAGAAACAAGTAAAAGAATGATGATGATTAACTCCTCTGTCTCTGTGTTGCAATAACTCAATGCCATCACCAACCACCCGCCTGGTCTGTACCATCACTGCCTATGGTGGTGGTCCACTTCCACTTCCACCTACACCCACTTCTAAGAGGATTTGGTTTAGCCCAGGTTGTCAACGACGTCTGTAGAATGTGGCCTCTGTCCATCATAAAAGAAAGTAGGAGGACCGGTGTGAGGCCATCCATTATCTTGTTGACAGACAGTGTCCCTTTGCAGGTCCTGGTCAAAAGTAGTGTACTATATAGGGAATAGGGTGCCGTTTGGGACGACACCAGTAAGTCGTCCACCGTGTTGCAGCATGGATTTCTATGTACTGCACCGCATCCACTGTTATAAACATAGCCATAGTGTGTGGCTGTGGCTGCTGTCTTTGTTGATGTACATGAGGATCATGATGTGATGTGACTTGTTGAAACCACACTGCCTCTGAGGTAACCTAACGTAGTAGGTGTAAAAGAAACGCCTGAAACTAGATCCCGTACATACTGGTCTTGACGAGAAGAAAATGCTGTCAGGGGAGGTTCTCTTCTGCACTGTTCAACCAATCCAGTAAATGTGGAGGAGGAGTTAAGAGTGTCGTCTTGTTAATGTCCAAAAGTGGAAGTCGCGTCACAGGCTCTCTTTTCATTTCCCCTGAAAACTGGAACATCCAGTTGTTGGGGACTTGGCAGAGGCTACCTCTGAGGTGACCTAGAGGGGGGAGTTTGAGTGGTGGTTAAAGGGGGTTGTTTGTGGTATATCAAATAAACCAATTATGATGATAATATACACAGTCTATTACAATTAGGATTGTGTAGTTAATTAATCACTATAACATATCTACACTCTTCCACTGAATTGAGACAACCAGGCACAAAAAAGGCTCCCATATCCACTCAAGCATACCATTTAGAATATGGCCAATACGTTGCTGCATTTTAAGTAGTATTTCAGTTTGGATTATTGGAATGGAGCCTAAGACAGTCTTCGTCACCATCCTCCCCATGTGTAACTATTGTCCTCTTGTCTCCACTGTCCCTCCTGCCTCCGACCTTGTTTTATTTCCACCTTCATAGACTCACAGAGGCAGTGAGGTTTATCGTACTGTCACTGTCGTTGGTGCAATCCTATTCTTAGGCATGGGCAGATTAACTAACAGTATTGAGTGACACTAGTGGCCGGGACAAATGCAGTAGAGCCATGCATACAGTCCATTTCATTCCTGAGTGTGATGTTCTACATGTATCTATAAACCCATAGGCCTGTTGTGTTTACCATAGAAATATAATTAATAGAACGGGCTTGGAACATTTGACAATAGTAATTTGACTGCTAAATTCATGGGTACACTCAAAATGGCTGCCAGTCCACCCATTATTGCATCATTGACTTGAATGGGGCGGCCCGTTCTACTTATTCTAGTTCTGTGGTGTTTACCCCCTCAGGGTCAGTATGGTATGTAGCTATCCATATGCCTGTAGCGCCCGACGAGGGTCAAGGGCAGACAGTGACAGTAGCCCCCCCACCCACTCCCTCTCCGGACTGTGATTGGACAAAAAGAGGACTGTGAATCAATATTCTCATCTTCTGCCCTAGCTGCGTCTACTATCTGTCTTTCACCCTCGCCGGTATGTTTGTTAGCTGTATGTTGGCATCATCCATTTTCATGGACAAAAGATTTATCAAATAAACAGAGGTTGAATATGCTATGCACTCTGTTGGGTTTTGTTTTGGTGATATGGTCCAATGAGATGTTTGTTCTATTCTCTACAACATTTCCACACACACACACACTCGTACACAGCTGGCTCTGTCTTCTACTTAAATTGATTGGATTTAAATGTAATCAGACATCGTAGAGCTTTTATGTTGATGATAAGGACCACTTAGTGTGACAGGAGGAACGCTAAGGTTTCAACACAGGGCACTCATCATGACATGATCACAGAGACAAATATTCTGTATCCTTATTGTGAACAGAGGTGCACAAAGCAATGCAAAACTGTTATAACTTGCTTCTGTTTTAGACTGTTGTGAAGCAGAGATACTGCTAAAATTACTGTATCTATATTGAAATATCTATATTGAATCAGTGAAATGCACACTAACGAACAGACCCATATCACTGTCAAACAGAGTGAAGAGACAATGGGAGCATTCAACATTTAAAGGTGAGTCGAGATTGACTGATCTACAAATCACCTTGCATCATAAATAAATACTCAATATTATTTGTAGAGCAGTCAGTCAGTCACAATTTACCCATGATACATCACGGTTTTGATGCGCTCGAACACGGCCAATGACTAATGTGATTGAATAACCAAACAGCAGAAGACCCATATCCCCCACCACACCCATGACACACTGCTCCTTCACCCACCCCCTCTAGCCATGCTCCTTTCCCTCTCAAGACCTCGGGCCCATTCACATACACAGGTTGTTCTTGTCCCAGCCCACCATTAAATGCAGCTTTGTTTTTCCTATGTCTGAGGTGATTGTTTCAAACTTTGATGATTTTAAAGCAAAGAAGCCTAGAGCCAAAGATACCCAAACTTACCTAAATGTTTACTTCCCCTTACAGCCTTCGAAGGAGTTATGAAGCCTAAATGTGTATTCTTAACCTCTTAAGTAACCCAATAATGTGCCCTCACATTCATTTAATATCTAAAATACAGGCATTTGCACTGACAACCCCAAACTACCCAATAAATCAAACATTAAGAATGCTGGGCTATTTGGAGTGCTGAGTTGAGCGCTTTTTCTTTTTTTCAAGGCCTTCTAACTGTCAGGAGTGTATGCATTAACATATGGAGAGCCCTCTCCTCTCTCCGGTGTGTAATTGTTTAATTACTCTTCTCCAGCAGAGACACAGAGACAGGCGTTTGAGCAGAAAGTGAGAGCGAGGAGAGAAGCGCTCTTTCTGGCGGAGTCCCAAATGGTACCCTATTCCTTATATATGGGCCCTGGTTAAAAGTAGTGCACTACATAGGGAATAGAGTGCCATTTGAAATGCATACTCTAATTATACAACTGTAAGCCCAAAAGAGACAGAGGAGCCTTTGGCTGGGAGTCTTCTCTTCGCCACACCAAGCTGAGATAATAAGGCACCCTATTCCCTTTAGGGCACTATAGGTCTCTGGGTCATGGGCCCTGGTCAAAGGTAGTGCACTATATAGCGAATAGGGTGCCATTTGGGACACAAACTTTGTGAAGCTATTAATAGCAAGGCAAGACAAGTCACATCTCGTCTGGTGTCGCGGAAAGCATCAGTTGACCTCAGCACTGATTTTTCTAGTTTTATTATCATCTTGGAAATAGTACATTGACAGTCAGACATTCCCTTTGGTATAACTGCCATGAAGACAATCAATGATTAAGATGTGAGAGTGATCCACTTATTTAGTACTACAGTAACATTATCCAGCTGTGAGGGGACCTAGTTATGGAGAGCTCTAGTGAAAGGATGTCAAGGAAGTTTTGTATCTATCGAGTTCCTTTAGTATTTTCTTAGGATCCCCATTAGCTCCTGCTACTGCGGCCACTACTCTTCCTGGGGTTCACACAAAACATCAAACATGACATAATACAGAATATTAATAGACAATAACAACTTTAAAATAATAATACACACTTTCATACACTTACACAAAAGATCAATAGATAATAACAGTTCAGGACAGAGCTACCTGAATTTTAAATCAGAATTCACACTTTCAGTTATGCTGAGTTTATGTGAAGGCTTCAATCTGGTCACCAACATTATTTTTGCAGCAGTCAGTCCGGACAACCATACTCATTTCTGGACATCACACAGGGTAGCCTACACGTGGCTCCCCTCTGGGTTTATATAAGATTATAACATTAAATCTACAGTAATAAGAGTACTTCTGTAATTTACATTGTAGCCTAGTCAATTGGTAAGGTTTTATAAGATTGATTGAAGATAAAAGGAATGAATTGAATCCTGGGTGGTTTTGTGGTTGATTATGTTTTCAGTACAATCTGGAGCATAGGCCTGATTTATGTTAGCTAGATTAAGGTTATAGGCTTATTTCAAGTAGCATGCACAACTTAAACATAAGTAGCATTTGAATAACATGGACTTGCTGACATTTGAAAAACATGAACTTACTGACATTTGAAAAACATTGACTTGCTTTTAGGAACAAACATGCAAACTGAGAATGGGGAAAGCCACAATAAAAACTTCCACTTCGAATGAACTGCACATGCCTTTTTCCAACCACTGAAAGTTTTGTTCACATTGCCAGTTGCTGACATGAAAGCTGCCATGAGACAATGGGTCACACGATCAAATGTTTCAATGTATGTCCTGACATGGAATGCCGCTGCGGAGCATGTTCTGCAGTGCGTAATGTGCCATATTGCCTAAGTTCATCCCGCAAGATGCACAGGCCTCTCTCCCTTCTTAATTGTATAAAGGCTTGACAGAACATTGTCGTTGAATTTGATATTCTAATATCGACAAAGATACTTCTCCCCATGATCTGTTTATTAATTAATGTATTTTCTTATGTGAAGGCACAGATCGAGCAGGATAGCAGCTGTGCATAAACTGCGCCACGTTCGATCATTTTAATATTACCTGGTTTAAACTATCAATTTGTGGAGATCCTTTTTCAAAATGACTATCTGTCATTGGCAAAAACAAACACACAAACACTTTGTTGAAGGGAAACCGCCACCATCGGTTTGCATATTTCCACTGTCCATTACCAGTTTATTATATAGCTGTCCCTCAGCGGTGATGACTCAAAAAATAGTGAATGAAACCCAGCCATTCACAAATATAGGACGGACCTGCGCTACGATTGGTCCTCCAGCACTTCATGCATAATTAAAGTGTTTAAGATGTCCATTGGTTACTTACTTGAAGGACAATGCCAATGAGCCAATAAGCGTGTGCCTCTCTGTATAGCCTACTCGAGCCCCAGGGAAAACTAACCGTCCATTAACTAAAGGCTCAGTCAAGTTTTGTGAGTCAGACGGACCGCATAAATTGATCATTGAGCGGAGACAGACGACGTTAGTGTCTTTTGTGGATTTGTTTTATTGCATTCTGTCCATACTGTAACGGAATTGAAACACGCACAGTGTGAGTAATAGAGTAATGCTTTTTATTTTCATTTTGCCTAGATATGCCTCTAGCATTGTAATATATCCATAAGTTTACGAGCGCATGCAACAGCAAATGTAGATCTCTGCCATGGGCTAAAACGGATCGCCATCTTCTCCAAGAAAGCGTTTACTTTAGCAACCATTTTCTTTCGCTTTGTATTAAGTTGTGTCATGCACTATATTACTGTTTTAAATTGTGCTGTGTATTTGCGTGTAACTTCATTTTCTGAGTCTGCATATTGGTTTTCTTATCTCCGAGTTCGATCGGCTGTTTGTGATTTTATGAATGGAGGGGTCAGGTTTTTTTTCTCTGTGTTCCACACGGATCGAGTTTCACTTCATTGACAAAAACAAGGGTTCCGTGAAGAGGGAGGGAAGTGAGGAGAGGGGGGTACTAGAGGTGTCGGGTAGGATGTTATTAATCTCTCCTATTAACTGCAATTGCTTTGATAAAATAGCTACGATTTTTTTGTAGGATGTTTTTGCAGTAACTATTTGAAACCTAAATATAGTGTTTTAATGTTTCAGTTTTTCTAGCCTATAGTATAACGTTAATTGTCAAGGATGATTTGTCTTGCTTTTTTGATTGCCGACAATTTTCCATTTGCGAGTGTGTACAGAAGTTACATGATCGAAGGTGTGAATTCAATTTAAATGGTAATTTATAAGGCTAATATTCTAAATTGTGATCACCTGCTATTTTGGAATAGATCTGGGCCATTACCTAAAGCTACTGGTTTCACAACTTGTCAAAATATGCCTCATGGTGTACACTGTTGGACTGGCACATTGTATGCATCAGTAAATACATATTTTCAATGGGTTGCTACTATGTGTGTCGCTTTAATGATTGGCCAGCTATGCCTTCATTCGTCAGAGTAAACGGGGGTTAAAGTCTAGTAACTGACTCGTATCACTCTTGAGGAGGTTTAAAGCGCGAGGAGTATCCGAATGGAAGGGAATGTAGGCTAATGTTACTATCTGTTCTCTATTCCCAGTCTTTCTCTATCTTTTTCACCTTAACGTCCTTTAGAGCACTTAACTGCGCTATGCCCAGGGACACGACAGCTGCGCTACATTTTATATTTAAAGGGCAGTATCTACTACAAGTATTTTGCTCCAGAATAGAGACATATTGTAAAGAGCCGTTTCCATTCGACTTTATTTATAGATTGTTTTTTATGTCTTGTCTAATACTGTTCTCCATTGTCTGAAGTTGTTTTGGGGTAAAACACTACAGTGAAGCTCATATGTGCTTCATACAACGCATGGTCACCCAGTGCAGTGTCCTCAAATGCCTCAAAGCGGTATAGGGCTAAGACCCATCCTTGAAAGTTTTCCCTGCTCAGTCTTAGCTGATTGTTTGCAGTCTCCTAATCGCCTGCACAGATGGTTGGTTTTGCCTTATGTAAGAGTTACATAAGTCACACAACTACAGTGTATTTACATTGTGCTTGCTCTTAACCAGCATGTTCACTTAAAAGCAAGAGGGGGTAGGGGTTGTTATAAGGGTGCTGATGATAGGTCTGTAGTAAGGTGTCAGCTTGCTTACAGGTCTGTCTATAAGAGTGAAGGATAAACTAGGTGACTACCAGAGTACTCAAGAAGAGTTGTGATCTAAACATGTTTCTGTTATGTTTTGTTTTTTCGTCCACAGTTGAACAGCTAGTACATAAAGTGACCCTTTCGCTATCGCTTTAAAGCGAATACCTTTTTCTGGGAACCTTTGGAGACCCAGATAACATGGACCGATTCTACGACCAGCAAGTCCCATTTATGGTCCCACCCAATGTAAGAATGCTCCTCATGTCTGTTATCTTCATATAAATATAATTACTATAACCATTGACTTGAATGGGGATGCTGCTTCTACTTATTCTATTTCTATGGTTCTCTTTATCAATCAGAAGCATGGTCATCATACGCTCCAATTCAATATCTACACGTCCATACTACTTGGAATGCAGAATGTATTGGCCATGTGTTATAAATGTTATTCTAATGTGGATATTGGAAGAGAGCCATAGATTTAGGCTTGTCAACTTTCCAGCTAGAAGTGGATTGGATGGGACGTGGCATTCTGTCTCAATCATGAGTCACACCAGAGCCATTTACATACATAAATGGCTCTGAGAGACAGACAGCACTAACTAACATGTTGGTTGTGTTTTCATCATTGCAGCAGAAATCTCATGTGGAGGAACCATACAGCAGACCAGTCATCGACAACAGGAAAAGGAAGTTTGTAGATACAGAACTCGCCCAGGACACGGAAGGTAATTAGACAACTTCATTCCCCTTTGTGACCTCGTCACAGCATATCATAATATATTTTTAAAAAATGTCTCTATTTCAGACCTCTTCCAAGACCTCAGCCAGTTACAGGAGATTTGGATTGCAGAAGGTGAGTTATCTTGTACGTATACCACAGAGTTGATACTGATTGCTTCCTTTTTCTGCTGAATTTCTTTTGATGTATTCTGTTGCTCTCAGCATCACCTAACATAATTTGCCCTATGGTAGACATTGGTCATGTTAATTAAAAACTATCCATATCTGACACCTTTGAACAAGTATTACAATTCCCCTTGAAGTAGCTGCCTTCAGTGCATACAGAATAATAAGGCTAATATTTAGAAAATAAGGGAAATGTGAGACAATTGGTCAAATGTCTTGGGTGGTTTAATTATATTCCCAACATATGGTTATTAAGATGCATCAAGAAATTGGGCAGATTACCGATTTAACCTAAGCTGATAATTTGAAATATTACGGTTTTCTTTCTGTGCACTCAATTAGAGCAAGTAGAGCAAAGTCCCATAAATGAGTAACTTTGCTGACTAAGAGAAAGCAATAATTGTTCTGGACTTATAACAACACTTCTTTAAACTCAATTTTAACATTCACCTTTAAAATGGTCAACATTCAATTTCTTAATAGACCGTTTCCCCTCTTTGGTCCACATCACCTTTGTATTCCTGGTGTATTCATTAGGGACTAGTCCATTGTTTTGAGATTGACAATTATAGTCCCTGTTTTAAAGTGCCCAAGTAATGCCCAACTTAGTTTTTTCCCCAGTGGGTTGAACAAAATAGCTTTGGCTGTTTTTGAATCACGATACCAAGACGAGATTGACAGTTCCAGTGTTGTTCACCCAGCAGGGGCCCAGTTAGTATCCACTTGTTTAACTCTCCTCTCTCTCTCCCTCCACAGCCCAGGTGCCTGATGATGAACAGTTTGTCCCAGATTTCCAGTCAGATAGCTGTGAGTACCTGAGATTTATTATTTATACCAGGCTGGGATGTGGGACTGGAGGGATCCAGTTAAAGCCAGAGCCAAGTGTGTTTGTTTGTTTGTGTGTGTACACAGTCTTCTGGATCTAGGTATCCATGCTGTTTTGACTCCCAGACAACTTTGTGAAACGTTTGAGTATTCTGCAGATGTCAAGAGACTGTGTCAAGTGCCCCCAAGCACACAATGTAGCTAGATCTGATTTTGGGAATGTTGCTGTGCTTGACACAACCTAGGCCTGCAGGATTAAACTGCTTCACTGAATGAGCCATTTGCCCTCAAAGTTTTATTTACTCAGTTTGTTCTTTAAAAGTCTTTACTCTGCTTCATTGACTGGGTTCATCATCTTTAAGATAACAACCCCTGACAAGATCTTGCTTGCTTTCTTTCTTTCATTCTGCCAGGTCCTGACACCATTCTTCTTTACCTCAAACAACCCCCTTTCCTCTGGGAATAGACTTTCCCCCCTCCTCCCAGTTTGGGTGTAATCAGGCGATTGGCATGGGGCATCACATGAGCCCAGCTCATCTGATTTCACACTTTCATGCACTCAGACCCAGCCTCAGCCTCTGGAATGGGTCTACCCACCTCTATCCAAAAGAGAGTCTGTCCACACAGCCCTTCTCCCTCCCCCTCCTCTCCTAGAGTTTCTGTACAGCTCCACTAGCCCCCATTTGTCTGCAGTGTACAGAGCCTTTATATGGCAGCCAAGGGAAATATTTGAGTTGTGTTCAATGGAGCGTCTTTTCCAGTTTGTTTTTGTCTGATGTGGCAGCAGAGACAGGACGTGGTCGCTGGCGTCTCTCAGTCTTTGTTAGTGTTTGGATCCTGATCTGCTTGGTAGCCTAGCGTGCTGTAATGTAATGACCGCTAAGCTGAGATGCTGCAATATATTATTGAGGTTGATGCTGTCAAATCACGTGTGTTTAGACAGTGAGGCCCATGCTAGGGTGTGTGTAGTAGACTGTAGGACGATAGTTTGTTCAGTGAGGTGTCTCTGCAGTATAGTTCTTGACATAGCTGTGCGTGTGTAAGCGTGCGGGATAATGTGTGTGTGATTGGCAGCAACCCCTGTAGCCAGGCAGGGGGCCAGACTCTCTCACAGGCCCTCTATTCACCAGCTCCGTGTGGCCCCTGCCCTCCCTGCAATCATCCGGCCGTCACATGGCAGCCAATGCGCTGCGCACACACACACACACACACACACACTCCTCCTGCATTGTACTGTACTGAGCCTAGCCCTCCCATCATCTCAACCCCTGTCTAGGAGTGGGGGGGAAAGTGCCCTAATAATCTCCCATTTTCCATTATACACTCTCTCTCCCCTCTCTCTCTTTCTTTCTCTCCTGAAGCATTACTGCATGTTGCCCTGCTCTGGGCTTCTATAGCATGCATGTGCAGGGAGCTGGGCTCACGTGCCTATTGTTTCCCTCGCTCCTGTCCCTCCCTCAGTCCCTGGTCCATCAGACCCAGGGTTAGGGTGATGTAGCCAGCTCCTGATACTCCTCTCGCCCGGGTATACAGTTTCACTAGCCCATTATGTGGCGCCGGAAATGGGAGCCGATGTGGGACTGGAGATCTAGTGGGCTAATGGTTACAGTGAGGGAAGGAAAATCATTGAGTTACGGCCACACTGATTCATGGGTATTGACTGGGGCTGCGTCCCAAATGGCACCCTATTCCCTATGGACCCTGGTCAAAAATAGTTCACTAAATAGGGAATAGGGTGCCATTTGGGACAACCTGGGTCCTTAATGGAAATCAAAGGGGCGCTTTTTGATGTCACGTGCAGACGGTGGTGATAGTATGATACTGATGGGGGAAGGATGGATGGAGGTTTTATATTTGGCTGTCCTACATGAAAAAATACTACAGTTTACTCTAGAATACTACAGTACTTTACTATAAAGGTCTATAATTTGATCATTTGTAGTACTTACTATAGAATGTTGTAGTATACTATAGTACATACTACAGTATTTTAATTTGCATATACCCTGCCCATTCCCCTCCCCCACATCAGTTTGTGCCACCCATAAGTGAGAAACCTACATGGTAAGTATAGACCATATTGTGTTCCCTATGGGTTATAGAAAAGAGCAGAAGCGCTGTACTATCCGTTCAGACCCTAGTCCTACCTACTTACAGGTTATGGAAAATGTGCTCTTTTAGTATTTCTTCATTAGGTTTCCTGAAGGAGAAATCCTCCACTTCTATGTCAAAGACAATAAAACAAAAACACTATAGTAAATATTACAGTATACTACAATCTGCAAAAATACTACATTACTTACTATAGTGTATATACTACAGTTATTTTACTACAGTATTTATACTATAGTGAACTGTAAATACTACAGTATTCACTGTAGTGTTTTTGCAGATTTAAAGTCTGCAAAAACACTACAGTGAATACAAATATTTATACCATAGTACACTTTTATGTGGGGTCAACCCAATTAACATGTGACAAATGGGTGTTAAGTTGCTCACAGTGCTGGTTGAGGGGGAGAAGACAAAACAATTATAAACGAGGATATTGAATAAGCACTGATTGTCACTTTTGTTTATGGGTTGAATTAGCTATTGCAGCATTTCTGATGTGTTGCCCCTCGTACTCTTTTTCTGTCCTCAGTGATGTTTCATGGCCCCCCACAAACCAAGATTAAACGGGAACTGAGTCCTTCCAAAGAGATTTCTCATTGTAGCCAGGACAGGAGTCTCATGCCATACGGAGAGAAGTGCCTTTACAGCTACAGGTGTGGACCGTTTATACACACACACACTTCATGTAACCTTTCACTACACCAACATGACAAGAGCCCACTGTTATCACCATGCTGACCCAAGCTGTCTGTCTCTGTCTGTATCTCCTTCCCTCTACAGTGCCTATGAGAGGAAACCCAGTTTGGGCTATAAGCCATTGACCCCTCCCACTACACCCGTGTCACCGTGCAGCTCTACCAACACCCCAGGGACACACCCACTCAGTGAGCAGACTCCTCCCCCTCCTCAAATACCCAATCAGAACCAGGCGCAAGGGCTGCAGCACGGCCAGCCTGGCAACCATGCAGTTGGCTCCGCCCACAGCCAGCAGAGGCCGCTCTCACTCCACAGCCAGAGCCCGCCCTTTGCAGTGCCCTGCCCACCCTCACACCTCAGTCAGGATGGCACCTACAGCCCTGAGCATAGGTGAGTGGTCCTGCCATGCTGTGCTGCAAAAACTCTCGCTAAGGTTGAATGGCCGCCGAAAACAACTCCCTTTTTCCGGGATAAATAACTGACAAACCAGTAAATTATAAAAAAATATTTATATGAACAGCATGGCGTGTAATGGAACTGTTAAATTATATGTGATGTCTAAATCTGGCTTCTCTATGGCCTCTACATGATGAATCATCAACTCTCAGGGTGGATGTAAACTTCTGACCCACTGGGAATGTGATGAAAGAAATAAAAGCTGAAAGAAATCATTCTCTCTACTATTATTCTGACATTTCACATTCTTAAAATAAAGTGGTGATCCTAACTGACCTAAAACAGGGAATTTTACTAGGATTAAATGTCAGGAATTGTGAAAAACTGAGTTTAAATGTATTTGGCTAAGGTGTATGTAAACTTCCGACTTCGACTAACTCCTGACCCTAAGTTGACTGCTCTAAATGTACACACCCATCTACATCTCAAGGAGACAGGAGCTCACATGTTTCCATTTCCCTGTGAGACACACCGTGCCATTTAAACACCAAGCCCAGTGGAGAGTATCAGGCCTTGTGACCTTTCACTAATGCTGACTTTGGAAAAGTGCACCTATGTTGTTGATGAGTAGAAGGTCCACGGTTGGCAGGTCACTGGTAGCATGACTGACAGACTCCTCTTTTGGAGACTGTCTAAACCAGACCTCCGTGGGAATGACCCACGTCCTCTTACACCCCACCTGTCACCCCCCCCACCTGTGGCAGGACTCTTGGTCGGATGTGTTGGAATGCAGGGCATCTCATCACCAGCCAGTAATGTGGAACCAATGTGCAGCCAGAAGCAATTGGCCTTGTCTCTGTGGTGTCCAAGCCAATGAGCTCTGTCTAGAAAGGGGAGTCTTACTGTCACTGGAGAATCTGCTAGCTAGTGACACCTTCCCCCAACATCTCATTTACAGCGTGTATTCGCTGGCTTAATTGCAATAAGTGAGCCAATTTGGCTCCTGCGTCTTGGTCTAAAGCTGGATTCTCAACAGTTCATCAATAGTTCAAGAGACTCACTTTCTTAAACTGTTTTTAACATAAGAGACAGCGTATCACCAACAGTTTCCATTCACTCTAAATCTGTTTTAAATATTTTTAAGCAACAGTTTATCAATAACCATAAGTAGTTAATTAGAATCTTTAACTTTCATTCAATCTCTCTGTTCAAACAGTTTTCTATATCAACAGCTTTCATTAATAATAACCACCCTCTCCCATGTCTTCCTCCACCACAGGTTCCAGAGGCAGATGTCGGAGCCATGTCTACCCTTCCCTCCCTCTGAGAGCCAGGCTCGCCCCCAGTTCCTGGCCCAGCAGCAGGCCCCCAGCCACAGCACCCTGCCCAGGGACGGGAGGCCCCCCTACCACCGCCAGATGTCTGAGCCCTTGGTCCCTGGTCCTGTGCCTCTACACGGCTTCAAGCAGGAGCTGCTGGACCCCCGCTACACCGAGGAGGGTGTCCCCTCCATGGGCACTCAGGCTGCCTTCCACCCCATGGCCATCAAGCAGGAGCCCCGGGACTTCTGCTTCGACTCTGGTGAGTGGCTGGCTACCTCCAGGCTGCTCTGGATCGGTCTAACCCAAGGCGGCTTGGGTCATAAGTTATAGCTGACCCACAGGGTTCTCATAGGATTTGAGGGGTGTGCGTCTTGACGTGGGTTTTAATTCTCTACCCTTCTTCTGAAGTGTGCACTCCTCTTAATGCATTGGATTGGTGTAAGCACGAGTTTCCACCCTATTTCTTACACCAGTCCTTTCCTTCCATAAAGGGATGTGCGCATTTAGGACAGGAGGATAGTGAAACCGGACACAACCTTTGGGCTCTCTGATTCAGGTTGCTGTCCTGGTAGAGTTAGTCCAGTCTCCTCCCGCATACTAGGTAGAGGGTGAGGAATGTCCCGTTGATTTTGCTCGCTGGCACACGGCTGTTAGTTTTAGCGCGGCAAAGTCCAGAACCATCAACAAACAACTGTAAAGAACCCTTAAAACCCCTCTTGCCTCGCACAGCCCTGTGTCGGGACTCGTAACACACACATGACCGCGTGGCTCTTAAATCACTCTGCTCTCCGACACTCATGGGTTTCTGTACCCGGTTTAAGACTCTGCATCGGCCAAAAGGTAAATAGGTCCGTCATCCCAGCCAGGTTCAGGGAAACCTACTTCACTAGTATAGGATCTACCTAGGATAGATTTGTGACACTACGCTGTGTTTATAGAGGGAGTTAGTATGCAAGTATGAACTTTACTACCATGCGGTACACTACAAGGATCCTCCTCCACCAGCTGCACTGAGATTTACATTGAAATGAATGCAATAGACTTATGCAGATTGACTTATTGCCAGATGCAGTTGTCTCCCATCCCAAAAGTCTTAGCTACACAATCCAACACTGTGTACCTATAGGTAAGCCTGCAAGAGAAGTACAATTGTGTACTTTTTTTTTTACCCCAATGCCCATGCACCCCAGCTGTTGTCCCTCTCCCACCAACGCCCACCTCTCCTTCCCTCCTCTGCTCAGGCCAGCTTTGCATGGTCCCTCTCTCATTCTCCCTTTCAGCTTTATGATTGGGAGGCCAGTGATGTAATGCTAAATCCTCAGTGATGTAATGCTAAGCTTCTTACAGCCTATAAATACGTACGTCAACATAAAGGCTCACTAGCCAGCCTCGGTCTCTCTCTCTGTGGATGGATTTATGTGCATATGGGCATAGCCTATAGAAAAGTTTGGTCATACGCACATCCTTAAAAACAGGTGCTGGGCTAATAAAGAATACTAGTAAAGAACAAGAAGGCCCGTACACTGTTAAAGCTCCCAATTCACTGCTTTATTACAACGTTTCGATCCAAAACGGATCTTTGTCAGGTCAAACAAACAGAGTTCACATCACAAAATATACACATTTCACCTCACATGACCATTGCGGACATGACGCATGGTGGGTGCAAAAACAACTGGATAAGCCACCAGGGAGACTTATTGTGGCCTCCATTGACTGAAAATATTTCTGCTTTTGTAGATTTCTTTCTCAAATGCGCATGAAACAAGTTCTTGACATTTTCATTAAGAGGGAGGGGGTGGCTTTAGCACGGACCTATACAGGAAGCCGACGGACAGGAATTCCCTGTTACGCGGAGACAGCTTCCACCCTACACCCCTAAAAAAGAGCCTCTCCATCAGCCAATATAGTCGCATAAGCAGGATTTGTAGTACACAGAGTGAACATGACAAAAAAGCCGACTATCTAGATGAGCGTTTCAGACAGCGGGGTTACCCAGAGGAATTGCTGCATGACCCAGGATGACAGCCTCACGCCCAAACCTCCCCGACCTCCTGACCAACGTGTTCAATGCTTCCTTCAATACTCCCCACTTGGCAAACAGTTCGACTACATCATTAAAAAACACTGGCACATCTTGAGCACTGATCCACAACTGGAAAATACGTTTAAAGAACCCCCACAGGTAGTCTTCAGACACGCCCCCAACATCAGTCAAATGGTGGCGAGGTCTGATCTTCCACCAGTGCTATGTAGTACCTTTCTACAGTCGTGGTCAAAAGTTTTGAGAATGACACAAATACTAATTTTCATAAAGTCTGCTGCCTCAGTTTTGATGATGCCAATTTGTATATACTCCAGAATGTCATGAAGAGTGATCAGATGAATTGCAATTAATTGCCATGAAAATGAACTTAATCCCCCAAAAACATTTCCACTGCATTTCAGCCCTGCCACAAAAGGACCAGCTGCCATCATGTCAGTGATTCTCTCGTTAACACAGGTGAAAGTGTTGACGAGGACAAGGCTGGAGATCACTTTGTGATGCTGATTGAGTTAGAATAACAGACTGGAAGCTTTAAAAGGAGGGTGGTGCTTGAAATCATTGTTCTTCCTCTGTTAACCATGGTTACCTGCAAGGAAATACGTGCCGCCGTCATTGCTTTGCACAAAAAGGGCTTCACAGGCAAGGATATTGCTACTAGTAAGATTACACCTAAATCAACCATTTATCGGATCATCAAGAACTTCAAGGAGAGAGGTTCAATTGTTGTGAAGTAGGGCATCAGGGCGCCCAAGAAAGTCTAGCAAGCGCCAGGACCGTCTCCTAAAGTTGATTCAGCTGCGGGATTGGTGCACCACCAGTGCAGAGCTTGCTCAGGAATGGCAGCAGGCAGGTGTGAGTGCATCTGCACGCACAGTGAGGCAAAGACTTTTAGAGGATGGCCTGGTGTCAAGAAGGGCAGCGAGGAAGCCACTTCTCTCCAGGAAAAACATCAGGGACAGACTGATATTCTGCAAAAGGTACAGGGATTGGACTGCTGAGGACTGGGGTAAAGTCATTTTCTCTGAATCCCCTTTCCGATTGTTTGGGGCATCCGGAAAACACCTTGTCCGGAGAAGACAAGGTGAGCGCTACCATCAGTCCTGTTGCATGCCAACAGTAAAGCATCCTGAGACCATTCATGTGTGGGGTTGCTTCTCAGCCAAGGGAGTGGGCTCACTCACAATTTTGCCTAAGAACACAGCCATGAATAAAGAATGGTACCAACACATCCTCCGAGAGCAACTTCTCCCAACCATCCAAGAACAGTTTGGTGATGACCAATGCCTTTTCCAGCATGATGGAGCACCTTGCCATAAGGCAAAATTGATAACTAAGTGGCTCGGGGAACAAAACATCAACATTTTGGGTCCATGGCCAGGAAACTCCCCAGACCTTAATCCCATTGAGAACTTGTGGTCGATCCTCGAGGCGGGTGGACAAATAAAACCCCACAAATTCTGACAAACTCCAAGCATTGATTATGCAAGAATGGGCTGCCATCAGTCAGGATGTGGCCCAGAAGTTAATTGACAGCATGCCAGGGCGGATTGCAGAGGTCTTGAAAAATAAGGGTCAACACTGCAAATATTGATACTTTGCATAAACATAATGTAATTGTCAATAAAAGCATTTGACACTTATGGAATGCTTGTAATTATACTTCAGTATACCATAGTAACATCTGACAAAAATATCTCATAACACTGAAGCAGCGAACTTTGTGAAGACCAATACTTGTGTCATTCTCAAAACCTTTGACCATGACTGTAGACAATGTGCCGGACGGTAACTATAGATGTGGTGGATGTACCCAGTGTAACTTTACGAACAACTGCAATGTTCAATCACCCTATTACGGGCAAGGCCATTAAGATTAAGGGCATCATTACATGTTCCACAAAAAATGTGATATACCTGATCAAGTGTATTTGTGGTCTATGCTATGAAGGAAAAACTAGACGAGCTCTGAAAACAACAAGGATAGCAGAACACAGGAGTAATATCAGGACCCTTGACCAGAGAAACCCTGTGGCTGCGCATTTCATGGATGCTCGTCAAAACTTTAGACATTGGTATCGAACATGTTAAGACTCCTAGGAGGGGGGGAGATACTGATAATCTATTATTGAGAAGAGAATTGTATTGGATTCACTGTTTGTGTACCATGTCTCCTAGAGGCCTGAGCCAAGAGTTTGATATCAGACTATTTCTTACATGACTATGTCACTTTGATTTGTCTTGCCTTCCAGGTCACATATTTAGTAATTTTGTAAATATATATGATTGTCTGGAACTACTACATGTGCCCATTTCATTGATCAATATATGGGCATAGCTACAGTGAAGGGAAAAAAGTATTTGATCCCCTGCTGATTTTGTACGTTTGCCCACTGACAAAGACATGATCAGTCTATAATTTTAATGGTAGGTTTATTTGAACAGTGAGAGACAGAATAACAACAAAAAAATCCAGATAAACGCATGTCAAAAATGTTATAAATTGATTTGCATTTTAATGAGGGAAATAAGTATTTGACCCCTCTGCAAAACATGACTTAGTACTTGGTGGCAAAACCCTTGTTGGCAATCAGAGGTCAGATGTTTCTTGTAGTTGGCCACCAGGTTTGCACACATCTCAGGAGGGATTTTGTCCCACTCTTCTTTGCAGATCTTCTCCAAGTCATTAAGGTTTCGAGGCTGACATTTGGCAACTCGAACCTTCAGCTCCCTCCACAGATTTTCTATGGGATTAAGGTCTGGAGACTGGCTAGGCCACTCCAGGACCTTAATGTGCTTCTTCTTGAGCCACTCCTTTGTTGCCTTGGCCGTGTGTTTTGGGTCATTGTCATGCTGGAATACCCACCTACGACCCATTTTCAATGCCCTGGCTGAGGGAAGGAGGTTCTCACCCAAGATTTGATGGTACATGGCGCCGTCCATCGTCCCTTTGATGCAGTGAAGTTGTCCTGTCCCCTTAGCAGAAAAACACCCCCAAAGCATAATGTTTCCACCTCCATGTTTGACAGTGGGATGGTGTTGGGGTCACAGGCAGCATTCCTCCTCCTCCAAACACGGCGAGTTGAGTTGATGCCAAAGAGCTCGATTTTGGTCTTCTCTGACCACAACACTTTCACTCAGTTCTCCTCTGAATCATTCAGATGTTCATTGGCAAACTTCAGACGGCCCTGTATATGTGCTTTCTTGAGCAGGGGGACCTTGCGGGCGCTGCAGGATTTCAGTCCTTCACGGCGTAGTGTGTTACCAATTGTTTTCTTGGTGACTATGGTCCCAGCTGCCTTGAGATCATTGACAAGATCCTCCCGTGTAGTTCTGGGCTGATTCCTCACCGTTCTCATGATCATTGCAACTCCACGAGGTGAGATCTTGCATGGAGCCCCAGGCTGAGGGAGATTGACAGTTATTTTGTGTTTCTTCCATTAGCGAATAATTGCACCAACTGTTGTCACCATCTCACCAAGCTGCTTGGCGATGGTCTTGTAACCCATTCCAGCCTTGTGTAGGTCTACAATCTTGTCCCTGACATCCTTGGAGAGCTCTTTGGTCTTGGCCATGGTGGAGAGTTTGGAATCTGATTGATTGCTTGCTTCTGTGGACAGGTGTCTTTTTATACAGGTAACAAACTGAGATTAGGAGCACTCCCTTTAAGAGTGTGCTCCTAATCTCAGCTCGTTACCTGTATAAAAGACAGCTGGGAGCCAGAAATCTTTCTGATTGAGAGGGGGTCAAATACTTATTTCCCTCATTAAAATGCAAATCAATGTATAACATTTTTGACATGCGTATTTCTGGATTTTTGTGTTGTTATTCTGTCTCTCACTGTTCAAATAAACCTACCATTTTAAAATTATCGATTGATCATTTATTTGTCAGTGGGCAAACGTACAAAATCAGCAGGGGATCAAATACTTTTTTCCCTCACTGTACCATCAGTCACCATCAGACTTTTGGCTCTCCTGGTCGGGATGGCTCACCAGATAATGGACGTGTCAGAAATTGCACCCTATTCCCAATATAGTGCATTACTTTTGGGTTCTGGTCAAAATTGGTGCACTTTATATGGAATCGGGTGCCATCTAAGACAACCAATGAGTTGCAATTGGATAGAGCATATGATGCTGTAACAGGCCCAAACTTGAGTTGACAGTACAAGATTAAACGCTTTGTAGAAATGGCCCTAAAGTGTAATAAAGATCTGCACCTCACCAGAGAACAGGAAACGTAGGGTGGGGACACTTCACTTCCGCCACAGAAGTTAAAGGGGGCGGGGCTTGATCCCATGGGCGACAGAGGCATAACTTGATTGTCATGATTTAATATCTGAAAGCCCAACCTGTCCTAATGCCGACGGGTAATCCTATTTTGGGGCTCAGTGGACATGCGAGGCCTGTTGCGTGCTGCGTAGTGTGCTCTGATCTGGGCTTAGCCTGCTCCAACAGATGTGGTGGGATAACTAGTGGACATTTACAGCCCAGCTGTTTGGTTGCTAGGTCAAAGCCAGTTGTGTAAGAGCAGCAGCAGGTAGAACAGTAGTAAAGTAAAGCTTTCCGTTCCACAGTGTTCATCCTCATGTCACCAACCACGTCAATGGGTGGGACCACAAATGCAACCTGACTAGGTTATCGCACCACACAATTCACAAACGGAATAGAGACCGAACATATCCCAATGACACACATATAGTAAATTGATACTGCTTGTATGTACGATCTCCCTTTACTAGGAAATATGTACGCTCTCCCTTTACTAGGGAATATGTACGATCTCCCTTTACTATGAAATATGTACGCTCTCCCTTTACTAGGGAATATGTACGGTCTCCCTTTACTAGGAAATATGTACGATCTCCCTTTACTAGGGAATATGTACGATCTCCCTTTTACTAGCGTGCGAGCAGAGCAGCGGCCAAATATACTCATGGCAGAGGTTGATATGTTGTGTTTAATATGTATGGGAATGGAAAGAGGCTGTAAGTGTAACTAACCTGTCTTCTCCTCTCTCTCTGTATTACAGAAGTGCCTATCTGTCAGTCTACATTTGGAAGAGCAGGGACCTTCTACCAAAACAACCATGAAAGTAAGTTATTGTTACAGTTTTCCCATCTTAGCAGAGGGTGGTTTGAAGTTTATTTGACATGTAATAAAAGCATTGGAAATCGTATTTATTAGAGCTTTTGCAGTAAAAACATTACTAGGAAGGTGTCCGTTTTGTGCGAATAGCAGCTAGTAAAACAAGGGAAAGTCTCTCAAACCCTTGGTAGCTGTTGACCCTCCTTGTGACTTATTGCGCTGTTGAAAAGTGCTGCATGGTTGGGCAATAGGACAGGCCGGATGGTAGAGCTCAACATTAGAATGACGTCTCTCGGGATGTTGCATCTATCAACGACTCCTGTTTTAGGTTTTCACTGTGAGCATTTCAACACAGCTCAGCAGCACTGCATGATATTAGCACAACAGAATTTTCCACTCTTGGGAGGCTGCCCGGCTATATTGCTTTGTGAGCAGTTTAGTCCCCCTGGAACATTAGTAGCTGGCCTCCACAGCAAAATGGAGGTCGTATTCCCACGCCCTAGCTAATGTCTCTCTCTTGCGCTCTCTCTTATATATTACAGGTTTCTCCTTCAACAGAGAGCTTCACCTGTACTACGAAGATACCTGTGTGGTTCCTGACAGACTTGAAGGTAAAAAATACTTTGTCACGTCCCTGGGTCCTGTCCTTGGGCGAGAGCTTTTTGCGCAGCATGGGGTTCATTCCACCCTTGGGGGGAGAGCTTTACAAGCAGCACATGGAGGACTCAGTCTCTGCTCCACTGCTGGCAGTATTTGAAAGGACAGGATTTGTAGGATGTCTGTTGCATCACTGACTAAAGAGAAGAACTGGAGAAAGTCTCCTTTGAGCAGCAGAGATGGCAGGCGGGTGTAAAATGAGCAGCCTGCTCCACTTCAGTCACTGTCTCCTAGAAATGTCTCACCACACTGTAGCTAGCTGTGGTGGAGTACAGTTCTCACTGACACTCTTCTCTTTCTTTCCATTTCTCTCTATTCCCCCTCTCCCTCTTCACAGGGAAGGTCAAGCAGGAGCCCTCAGTGTACCGTGACGGCCCTCCCTACCAGCGTCGTGGCTCTCTGCAGCTCTGGCAGTTCCTGGTCACCTTATTGGACGACCCGGCCAACGGTCACTTCATCGCCTGGACAGGCCGGGGCATGGAATTCAAACTCATAGAGCCAGAAGAGGTCCGTTGGAAATATATTGTTTTTTAATTTAGGTTTTTATTGTGATTTTACATTGATAAACATGACATATTTAGGGATTTTGAGAGATAATCTCCTACAATGACTGAAGAGGTCAGTTCCTTGCCCTGGTCCTAGTAATAGTTGAGGCTATTGAAAGTTGGCGTACTTATTCAAACCGTATTTTTTTTTTTTTTTAAGATGTTCAATCAGGCATTGTGACTGACAGTATTTTCTCTGTCTTGTCTCTTCAGGTTGCTCGCCGCTGGGGCATCCAGAAGAACAGGCCAGCCATGAACTATGACAAGCTGAGTCGTTCTCTGCGGTACTACTACGAGAAGGGCATCATGCAGAAGGTAAAGGCAGGTTAATCCTTTCTATCCTTCCCTATTTCTCCTTAGCAACAGCATTACGCCGCCTTCGGAGCAAGCTAGCTATTGGCTTACTTGAATAAACCTTGGGGGATGATGCTGCAGTCCGCAAGGTTTAACCTTAGTTACGTATAATATAATGTTAACTATTGTGTTCTATTTGATTCTGTGGGTCGAACTAACTTGTTCTCCTCTCCTCTGATTGGTCTATTGCAGGTTGCTGGTGAGAGGTACGTGTACAAGTTTGTGTGTGACCCTGAGGCCCTGTTCTCCATGGCCTTCCCTGACAACCAGAGGCCCAACCTGAAGGCTGACCCTGACAGCCTGCCCTGCGGTCAGGTGGACGACGACACCCTGCCCCTCACCCACTACGACAAGAACACCCCTTACCTGGTGGACTCTGGGGAGCAGTGTGTAGGAGGCCTGCCCTTCCCTGATGGCTACGGCTACTGACACACTTCCCCTACTACTACTAAACCCGACCCAGAGATCAAACGGCTGAGGCTGAGCAAGAAACTGGATCAAACCTGAACCCGAAACCTCCCTCTCCTCTTACCGCTAAATTACTCCTCCGATCTTGCCAACTTACAGATTAACTTAACCCTCCCTCCCCCTGAAACGACTGAGGAGAAACCTGCACCAACCACCTTCTCTGGCATCATCTACTGTACCAAGAGAGAGGGGGGCCGTGGAAGTGCGGAATGGACTCCAGTGGCTCCTCCGACTTAAGGCGAGGTGGCGTTGTTGTTGCAATGGAGACCAAGAGGAAGTGATGGAGGCCCAGGGGCCGCGTTATGATGACAACATGCCGGAGGACTGCCAGATGGGTCTCTGTGCAAGAATTGTAGCAATTCTGATTGACAATCTCCTTTTTTCTAAAAGAGTAAAATAAGTATATTAAAAGTTAAAATATATAAATGCAGCACTATTCTATAGTTGCCTTTTTCGTCCCCCATAATTATATATTTTCTGCCACATATGAACAATAAGATCTGTGTAAGCAAGGACTTTAATTTGCAAAAAAAACTACAGCAAAGAAAAACTCCAAACCTACACACCTATTTGTTTATGTAGACTTAAGAAACGTCTTTTAGTATAGAAATGTCTGTTAGTATGCTGGCTTTTCTACAATTGGTTAAGGATTTAGACCTAGTAGTACTCTAACCCACTGGGATATTCTATTGTTTCAGATTAGATGGATGGATTCCTCTGACCAGAGGCCTACGTTTTTTTATTGTTTGTGTTTAATGCCGGCCCGGCTGTGTTTTTATCCAGTGTAATTATTTAATGTTTGTTCTGTTCTGCTGGGTTAGCTGAGGTTACCTGTGAGTGCCCTACTAGCGTAAAGCTCCAGCCTCTCCGAGAGCTGTGGCTGCATCTGAAACGACACTCCATTCACTATATATAGTGCACTACTTTACAAAGCCCACAAGGCTATGGTCAAAATAAGTGAAATATAAAGGAAATGGGGTGAATTTTGGATGCAGACTCTGAGCCACCAGACATTCTCCTTTATAGTGACACTCCACACCATTTTTCATAAACTCACTCCTTATATTGCCTCAAAGTTGTAACTGACTAATCAGCACTCCACCTCTAAAAAAAAAAAAGAAATAAAAAACTAGGCCCTGCAGGAATCCTTTTTATTTTCCAAAAGGGACACCTCAGTCAATATTTTTCCTAGAGATTTTGAATTTATACATGCCTAAAAAGTTATATTATTAAAAAGGTCAAATCTTAATTTTTTTATTTTATTGGGTGCTTGATGTTTCCTCAGCAGCGAGTGTACTATATTTCTCAGATGCATTAGGATGGTAGGACGGCATCGTTCAGGACCTTGCATGCAAAGGGGTGAAATGCTACACCGTTCCCTGGACTCCTTTCTGCCAATCACAGGTTGTCAACAAGAGACCCCTGCTTCTCTTTGCATGACGGTGTATTGAAACAAACTGTCCACTAACATATCGCTTTACTCTACTCTGGACAAAGAAGCAGATTGTGAAACTCTGCATTTTGTTCACGTTTGTTTATTAAATGGGAAAAATACAAACTTATATAAATATATATTTTTGCTAAGTCTGCATCTGTTTGATTTTATTATTGTATAAGCCTGTATAGTTCTGCCTATAACAACGTATGTATCTTTTAAAAAAATCTGGATACCTGTGACTCAAATAGTACTGCAGACAGTGATTCAGAGGCCACTCTTGGTGAATGAAAGGATGAAGAACAAGAATGTCTTAGTTCTAAAGGGGTAGTATGGCTGGGGTTCCTACCGTGTATAGTGGACTATTAAAAAAATAAAAAAAAATAATAATAATAATACACCTGAGACCTATTGGCCCTGGTCAAAAGTAGTTTACTATATACACTGAGTTTACAAAACATTAAGAACACCTTCCTAATATTTGCCCTCAGAACAGCCTCAATTCGTCAGGGCATGGACTCTACAAGGTGTCAAGTGTTCCACAGGGATGCTGGCCCATGTTGACTCCAATGCTTCCCACAGTTATGTCAAGTTGGCTGGATGTCCTTTGGGTGGTGGACCATTCTTGATACACACGGGAAACTGTTGAGCGTGAAAAACCCAGCAGCGTTGCAGTTATTTACAAACCGGTGAGCCTGGCACCTACCATACCCCGTTCAAAGGCACTTAATTATTTTGTCTTGCCCATTCACCCACTGAATGGTACATATACACAATCCATGTCTCAATTGTTTTAAAAGGCAAAAAAATCCTTTAACCTGTCTCCTCTCCTTCATCTACGCTGATTGAAGTGGATTTAACAAGTGATCTCAATTAGAGAATATAGCTTTCACCTGGTCAGTCTGTCATGAAAAGAGGTATTCATAATGTTTGTATATTCAGTGAAAAGGGTGTCATTTCAGATGAAGAGATGTGTGTATCCACCTATAGTATTTTCCCTGACCTGACCAAGGGTTGTCTGCACTTGTATAGGCTTCACCTCGCCCTCTTCACAACGTGTACCTTACACTGCTGAGTTTATAATGATCTGTACTGGGTACAATAAAATGTCCTTTCTGCTTCACATCCTGTGGTCTGGTCTGTTGTGTCCTCATTCCCTTCCCTGTTCCCAGAGGTGTCATGCCCATAGGGGGCACAGGGGCATGTGGCCCCTCAAATGTGTCCTGTAAAAATAAAATAATTATCCCTTTATTACTACTAGAAGCCATTTCAGGCTATCCATCAAGTTAGATTTGCTAGCTTGTCCTACTATCTTGGTTGCCATGCCTGCTGACAAGGTAGGTAGACTTTAGAAAATCAAGCAATAACTAAATGTACTGAATAAGACTCATTCCTTTCAATCTTTTAGCCAGATTTGAGCAGAGAAGCATATTTAGTTTCTTCAAAAGAACCACCAGTCAGGAGGATACAGACAGCTGAAGAGGTATGCTTAGATATGCAGCAAAATATACATATTTGACATAGAATTAATCATAATGATTATGGCTCTAGATTGCGGGAAAAGGCTGTTTCAGGTGTTTGAAAAACGCACAATTATCCAATTTACGGACAGGGGGTGTAGCCGCACTACGGACCGCCCCACTACGGACCACCCAACCATCCTTGCATACTTTGTGCCCCCTCAGATTTTTGGGTTGCATGATGCCCCTGCCTGTTCCCTCATCATCACAGACAGACTGCATACCAAATGGCCCCCTATTTCCTATATAGTGCACTACTTTTTCCAGAACCCTGGTCAAAAGTAGTGCACTATATAGGGATTAGGCTGCCATTTGGGACTAACCCACAGTCAGTTGATGTTCTGCGCTGAAGGTCACTGCTCGGCTTTGCTAATTACTGACAAGTCACATGCCTTTTCTCTGTTTAATATTTCCTTTGTTAAAGATTACCCTCTACTCTCCCATTGCAACTGGTTGAGCAACACTGAGGAAAGAATATACCAGGACTCCCTGGAAAGCAGTGGCAATTGTTACTGGTTAAATAAGTGAAATGAATAAGGGCAGTGAGTTTGTTTGGCCCTTTTCAAGGCTGGCATGATGACATGTCAGAAGAATTCTTGAAAATTGGAAGTGGTCATTTTATTTTTCCTCAAGCAGGCTACTTTTAACTCTGCGTAGGAAGACATTCCCCCAGCCTGAGCCTGTACAAGGACAAACAATAGCTGCTGTTCAGCGATTATGCATTTTCATGAGTTGGTTTACAATACAGTAGTCTTAAATACCATCTTTTTAAATACAGTACTAGCATATTCATGTCATATTTGTACATTTTACGTAGAGAAGTACGCAAAGAAACATGACAAATTATGCAACAAAAAAGCAACCTGTGTATTAATAAATATTTCAATTTGTCTATGAATTAAAGATGAATGCTTTCATCACAATCGTGTAAAACCTCAACAAATAATTCATAATCTAGGATTACAGAAACATGTTTAGGACAGAGGAGCAATTTACAGATAGTGACTATTTTCCTCATACTAGCTAAAACAGGGAAATGTAGATCCTGTGTTCTCGATAGAGACCAAGCACAAACTGTGTCCAGCTCTTTATTCTTTGTTAATCCAGGGCTCTTTAAAAGCTCAGTGTGTCAGGGCGAGAGAGGGGTTTGCCCTCCACTACTTGTCTGGGTCGCTGCTCTCTCCATCTCTCTCCATCTCTCTCGCTCAATCCCAATCGATTGGAAGAGCAGAGAAAAGAGAGAAGAGTGCTTCTCATTGCTGTTAAAGGCCCTTTGGGGGTCCCAGAGGGACTCACACTGCCCTTAGATCAACTGCATCCGGGCAGCTAGTGGGGTTGTCTTAAGAGCCCATTGTGTCTGCATCCCAAATGGCACTGTGAGTCTGCCTGCCCTGATGGTATGGAGCATCACTCAGCCATTAACTGATGTTTATTTAATCAACTCTGCTACATGGTAGATGCTCGCCCCACTGTATGTTTCTGACTGTGAGTTCAAAATCTAGACACTGCACAGATGTTAGGCTATCAAGCCGTCAAGTTTCAATGATTAATTTTCACAGTTTTAAAGGAGAGAAGGAGAGTACCGACGATCTATACAACAGACTACATTCCGGTACACTAGCCTACATATCTAAGCCACTATAGGGAATCGCAAAAGGAGACTAGGCCTAGTTCATGTGTATCTTGGAGACTAGTTGACATGTAACTTGGAGACTAGTTGACATGTAGCTTGGAGGCTAATTCACATATAGCTTGGAGGCTAATTCACATATAGCTTGGAGAATAGTTGACATGTAGCTTGGAGGCTAATTCACATGTAGTTTGGAGACTAATTCACATGTAGCTTGTAATTCCATCACAAAAACAATTCTCCAGTGTGAGGCAAGACAATACGAGATAGAAAACCTTTTTTGTTTTCATGTAAAATTTATGAAATGTATGTCTCTCAGATGTACAAATGTACAGGTATGCTAAATGGTCCTGAACTATAGTACTCTCTGTTTGTAAACTACATCGGAAGAACAGTTGCACTTCTGTATGTAAAATAGATGAGGAGGGGGTATAGTTTTGGAACTTTCTTGGAAAACCTGCTGGCGAAGGTAGTTGACTAAAATCAGTGCAGTGGTAGGCCTACTCAAAAAATCAAAAAGATGAGACCACAAATTCTATGTTTATTCTACACAGTAAATAAATACAATCTAGTTATTTTCAGAAATTGCTGACCAAAGTCTTATCAATGTACCTTCCAGCTATCTCTCTCCGTCTCTAATAATGCAAATCTTCCCTCCCCCTCACACCCTCTCTCTCTCTCAATCAGGTTTTAGCACTGTTCCCTATTTGATGGGCTTGATCCACTTACCAAGGACGCAGTGATCAGATTGAGGCTGATCAGATGTCACATCACTGTGGAAATGTCCAGTCTTAGAAAGCCACTTAACCTTCAGCCCGCCCGCTTCAATCCTCCCTGGAAATAACAGCGCAGGCCAGATAGCAGACCTGGGTTCAAATAGTATTTGAAATCATTTCAAACATCAACATACATTTGACCATACAGACAGCTAATGACTGCATTAAAATGACTTATTGATCCCCTCTCTAAGAAACAAGACGTGGCAGACAGGCAACTAATGCATATAGAGGTTTTAGTCCAGCGCCACATGGCCAGGACTCACTGCAGTTTGTTGCTTTCATGCAGTAGGAGCGGTAGGAGACACACCCTAACTCACAGTGGTTCCTGGTTTGTGAAGAAGAGGAATGTTTGATAGGAACATTTTGACAATGTTATGAATATGATGTAACACTGTAACAGGCTATTTCTCTTTTTGAGATTAAAATACGTTACTTAAAAGCATTTGGGACAACAAATATTTTCTTTGGGTTATCGCAGATTCTTATTTCATGAAATTACTAATGATGAAATGTGGTCTATTAAGGTCAATTTAAATACTAGTGAGTAGGATACAGGAACAGATATAGGGAGAGAGCAAATGGTGTTGATCCTCACGTTCAACCCTGATTAGACCCAATCCTGATCTCTCTCCAGGAGCTGTCACACTGGCCTTGATCCTCTGTATTACACAACAGACTTCACCTAGTGGACACACACACACACACACACACACACACACCTTGCAACGGAGAATGTACTGTACTATCGCTTCATTGAACCATGACTGCCCTCCAGTGGAAAAGCGATATTACTACATCTACAAAGAACTGCTGTGAACAGCAACACGTGCTAGCTGAAAAATAAGAAAATCGTGATTGAATGATGATCTATTAGGTAATTTAGGTAATTCCAAACGTTATTATACAATTAATACTCAGGGCTGTAATTGGAAATGTGGATGTTTCATTGTGCAGATCTCAGTGCTAAAATCAACACCATCACCATGTGAGTAACAACAGACAGCTTCAACTTGTCAGGTGTTAGCTAACAGCTAGCTAGCTAAATGTTTACCAGTTCATTATTTTAACCATAAAGACAAACATAAACCAGCTAAAAAGCTGCATTTTATTACCTAGCTGTTAGCTAGGATCATAAAAATCGTGGTAAATATGAATTAATATGTCTGTCAAAGAAACCGCTAGCTAGCTAGCCACTTTAAAAAGTGAAAGTGTTTCGGTTTTCCAGTTGTTACCATTTCTATCCATGTTTTTGCTCATGAAATTCATAGCAAAGATGGTGGATAAATGAAGATAGTTCACCCACCACTGTGACCTGTACGCTCTTGTTTGCTGGTCCTCACTACATATTTGTCGCCAAACCCACTGGCTCCAGGCCATCTATAAACCACTGCTAGGCAAATCTCCGCCTTATCTTAGCTCATTGGTCACCATAGCAACACCCACCCGTAGAATGCGCTCCAGCAGGTATATCTCACTGGTCATCCCCAAAGCCAACACCTCCTTTGGCCGCTATTCCTTCCAGTTCTCTGCTGCCAGTGACTGGAACAAACTGCAAAAATCTCTGAAGCTGGAGACTCTTATCTCCCTCACTAACTTTAAGCATCAGTTGTCAGAGCACCTTACCGATCACTGCACCTGTACACAGCCCTTCTGAAATTAGCCCACTCAACTACCTCATCCCCATATTGTTATTTATTTTGCTCATTTGCACCCCAGTATCTCTATTTGCACATCATCTCTTGCACATCTATCATTCCAGTGTTAATACTAATTGTAATTATTTTGCACTATGGCCTATTTATTGCCTTACCTCCATAACTTGCTACATTTGCACACACTGTATATATATTTTCTGTGGTATTTTTGACTTTATGTTTTGTTTTACCCCATATGTAACTCTGTGTTGTTGTTTTTATCGCACTGCTTTGCTTTATCTTGGCCAGGTCGCAGTTGTAAATGAGAACTTGTTCTCAACTGGCTTACCTGGTTAAATAAAGGTAAAATAAAATAAAACTCAGGCCGTTTACCATTGAAAAAATTATTAATTCCGGTCTACTTAACTGGGTGTGTCTCCCATAAACACCAATGCAATAGCAGCTGTGTCTGGTCTACTAAGTTAATTGACTTTCATTGAACCAGAAAAAACCAGCAAGTGGGGTGTCTTGCTTCCTCTTCCGTCTCTGATTCATAGCACACCACACATGCTGTTGTACAACAACAAAGTACAACAATACCAGTTCCAAAGCCTGAGCCTCTAATTACGTTTCGGTGTCGAAGAACCTGATTGGCTGTCAAAATCAATCGACCGCTCTGGCAGGTGGCGTGCACGTGCAATTTATTAAATACGCGCTTCACAACATACTCCCACTTCGACCAAGGTAAACTGATACAGCATAGCATGTCAATATTTCTCGACAAACTAGTTGATATTCTTCGTTCCAATGACGTTAGATAAAGCTGTAAAGAATATCGCTGCTTTTAATGTATTGCAAACACCTGTAAAACGTTTTTTTAGCTGCGTTAGGCTATATTTAGTAATGTCATGGGGATGTTATAAATAGGCTCCCATATGTCCCATGTATCTAGTTGAATTTGTTCATATTCAAATAAATCTAAGGGACTCAGTTAAATGTTATTAATAACATGTCCACATATATTCAAACCGCATGGCGCATCTATTAATTTCTGGCCTTCATCAAAGTGCATCAGCTCCATCTGATAATTGGTTGTATGTTTTTCAGAACATGTGGTATCCTTTCCCAGTGCTCATGCCATTACCTCTGTCGCCGGAGCCACAGCGTCCATCAGATATTTCACAGACACCCTGTGCATCAGGGATGATTCAGATACATATGGTACCTTATGAACAACGTTTCTTTCAAACTGCAATGAACGGGTTGGCTGGTAAGTCAGGGGGGGAGTGCTTTTAAATATGCAGAAATCGCTCAGCCATTTTCTGGTTGCCAAAATTCGAATAGTTCGCCTAATTTCGTTTGTGACAAAACAAGTAATGGATAATCATTGTACCATCCAAACCGCTGTGAAATATATTTTAATTAAATACAAATATTGTATTTTAAGCTGTTTGAAACTGGTGTACAAAACCTAAAGTAAAATATGCAAAAATTAAATTTAAGCATGGGAAGCATAGAAATAGAGCACATAGAACAGATCTATCGCTTCTTAGACTTGCTTTCAATGAGAATGACAGATTTATAACCCATATTTCTATGTGAATTTGGTCAGGTTACCCAAAAAGTTACATATTGTTTAAAACACTATCCTCCAAGTGGTGCAGGGGTCTAAAGGCATCTGTCCCATTCTTCCCAGTCAAAACAGTTTGGAAGAGTTTGTGCATATATTATGATATTTTGACGTTTTTGTTAATTTGGGAATTTTACAACTAAGATGTTTGTTGCAGTATTTCTCAATGAAATAATTTGCATGAAAACGAGTCTGTGATTGGTCAACAGTAGGGATTCTTCAATAAAGGCTTTGTTGTCATTCAACAAGAGACAACTTGTTTTCATGTTTTCGTTGAGAAATACTGCATCAAACATCTTAGTTAGATATAAAATTGTGTGACTAAGATTTCTTGAGTCATCTTAGATTAATTCAGACTATTTTGAGGAAGTGTATACTGGCTATGGCGTCTCAAAATGGACAAACAGTACGCTTAAACAAAAAATTTTAAGAGCGTATGCAAGCACGCTTGTTCGGTTCCTCGGCTAGGCGCCAGCCGAACTGAAGCATGCTGACGCCTTAAGGCATTTCAGCCTGGGGTTCGATCCGTGACCGGGAGCCCCATAGGGCAGCGCACAATAGGCTCAGCGCCGTTAGGGGATGGTTTGGCCAGGGGGCTTTCCTTGGATTATCACGCTCTAGTGACTCGTTGTGGGGGGCCGGGCGCCTGCCAGCTGACTTCGGTCGTCAGTCGAACTGTGTTTCCTTCGACACATTGGTGCGGCTGGCTTCCGGGATAAGCGAACAGTGTTTTAAAAAGCAGCGCGGCTTGTCGGGTCATGTTTCAGAGGATGCTTGTCTCAACCTTCACCTCTCCCGAGCCCGTTGGGGAGTTACAGCAATGAGACAAGATTGTAACTACCAATTGGATATCATGAAATTGTGGAGAAGAATTTGTTTAAAAAAATAAACACTATCAAAGTAATAAGCACGAGGGATGCTTCCTCTTACAACACAAAACTCATAATCAATGGAATGCCCTTTCACTTTTTAACTTGAGCTTTCCAAATTCATTACAAAATAATTAATATTATGTCCAACCCATTTATGTATTCTCCCTCATTGCCTTGGGAAATTACATGCATTAATAATGTGCCTTTACCTCAATACAGCCCCTCCATCTTTGTTGATAGAGGACTGCAGGAAATTCCTTCTCAACAGGTATAGATCATGTCTATCAGTCCCAGCACATTCTTTATACTGTAATGAGAGAATCAAGAACATGAAATAGTCTATTGTGCATCCCATTTCTCCACCCTTCTGCTGAAGTGTGCACTTGCACACTCCCTGTCATGGATTTAATAATGGTGGAAATTCTGTCTAGCCAACACTTACACCAATCCAATGCTTTTAAATCCAAGACTGGGAGTGTACAAGTGCATACTTTGGGAGAGGTTTGGAGAATCAGGACGCAACCTAGGTCTAACTCTGCATGTTACAGGTCTGTGTTTGACCTGGTGAAAGTCACCCATTTCCTTGAACTGACAGACCCCAAGCTGCTGGGTTGGTACTTATCCCTGCCTGTGGAGGACAGGAAGCTCATACAAGGTACAGTAGGGACCAGGGAAGGTTGTATTATAGAGAAACAAAAGCTCCCAATAGTGTCCTTACAGTTTTGCCGTCAAATTACAAAACAGTTGTATAGAATCCCTATCCAGGGCCACCAATTGACTGTAAAATATTAATCCAATTGACAGCCTACTTTCTGTAGTCTCAGTGAAAACTGAGCAACGGATTAGTTGTCTTTCCCTTTCAACTTTCTGTTCCACAGAGGAAGGAGGACTCCATCAGTTTCTGCAGAGGCATCCTGCTCTGGAAGTAGCCAGACAACTGGTTTATGTTAAACGTGAGTTATGGCTCTGCTTGACTTTAATCTATTTTCTGTTGTAACCCTGGTTGAATTATCCTTGAGCACTGGCGTATCAGTGCTCATAGCATATGAACACATCATAAGCCATGGCAAAATGTTTAGAATTACAGGAAATTAGCTTTAAAACTGCAAAATTCTCTCTCGGCCTTATGGCAAAATGTGTAGATTAGCAGGAAATGTGCTTTTAAAACTGCTAACTTTTCTTTCAGCCTCATGACAAAATGTGTAGAATTACAAGAAATTTGCTGTTTCCACCCCAAATTATTTTTCTTCTGAGAACATGGGCCCTTGCTTAGACCTTGCAGGGGGCCTCGTGAAACTGCAGTACACCGCTGTCCCTGAGCCTACATATCATACTCACATATACCGCTATACTGGCTTTACTCTGTATATTTTACTCAATTAATAGTTGTATTATACTTTTATATCACTTTATATTTGATAACATTTGTTTTTTTCAAAATTGTATACAGAACAGGTGAGAGGTTGCTGGAAACCTCCTGCTGTTACGCAGACGATGTCATCAAACCTAAACAAGTATGTTCTCTCTCCTGTCAATTCAGATAACTACATTTGTTGGTCACCAGGTGTGATTCTACAACCAGTAGTTGTCATAAATTTAGCAGGGTAAAAGCTACCATTGTATCCTGTTCTAATTTCATATCTGCTGTTCTCAGATCCAGAAGGCCCACATTCTATGGTGTGATTCAGTGTCCCAACTGTGGAACCAGTTGTTCCTCTGGAGCTAAGATATGCCGACGCTGTAGCACACCTATCCAGAAGGAGATCCCGGCATGCCAGTCAGGTGTGGTTTTAAAATGATAATTTAAAACATAGACTGTTATATTTGCATTGTATGGACATATTTTATGTCTCGGAAGGAACATGCCCATTCATAGTCAGTCATATACTACTGCACAGTCAATGGGTAATATTAAATGTCTCTCATTCCACACTAGCAGCCAAGTAATAGTAGCAGTAGCTACTACTTTATGAATCCCACAAAGTTACATTGATTTCATCACCACAACAAAAGTTGTTTTGTTTAGCTCTATTGTTTCTTTATTTTGATACAACCATGTTATTGTCTTCCTCATAGAAGAGGAGAAAGAGTTAGGTCTTCTTCCCAACAACCTGAAGGAGGAGCTAAATCTGTTCAACTGTTCAGGGAACGGAGTCCAGTCAGTCCAAGTCCACCACCAGGTGGCAGCAGGAGCAGTGCAGCAGTTCAGGAGATGTCAGCCTCAGTCCTTTACTACCACTACCTTCCCATCCACAGCAGTGGGCTGTCTGGTCAACCTTCAGGATAGCTTCCAGTCAGCCTGTGGTGATACCAGCGGCGGCCATATTGGAGCCACAGAGAATTCTCCAGGCCAACAGGAGGCGCACTGCTCCAAGGTCCAGCTGTGGCAGGATGGCAACAACCGCAGTAGTGTGGTGGTATGTAAGGATCCGTCCGCCCAGGCTAACTTCTCTTTGGATATGGAGCTGGAGATACAAAGCCAGAGAGGAATTAACAGGAGCCAGTCTACCATCGAAAGCCAGGAGGGTGAGTCCATGGCCAACTCCAAGTCCATGCATGACCAGACGGCAGACTTCCCCATGTTGGACCGAGAGACTCCTCCAGAGTACTACAGCTTCAATAGCACAAGGATGGACTGCACAGAGTGGAACGACACCAGCATCAACACCAGCCCGTCAGCGGAGCCGGACCAGGACGACTCACTATCACTCATGGCCACCATGGGGAGCACTGAGCAGCCTAGCGGAGCAGAGGAGGCGGAGACACCTGAAGGCAGTATGGTGTCTTCCTGCGCAGGAGACCTCAGCGAGTACTGTGATTGGACCTACGACAACTGCCCCGGCAACCTACCAAATGAGGTAGAGGCCTCAAGATGCGAGCTAGAGAATGATGGCGTCGACTACCAGAGCATCATGGAAGAGGATGGGAGTATTCTCATGTATAAAGCAAGTAATGAGGGGACACCTGACTTAAACGCGACACGCCCACAAGGCCAAACCAAGATGGACCAGTCCGGTTGGTCTAGAGAGAGTCTCAGTGCACCCCAGACCCCGAAGAGAGAGGAGCAGTCCATCTATGAGGAGTCCTTTGTGTCCATAAGCCCTGGTGCGGCGGCGGCCGTCGTGACCCCCACACAGCATGGGAACGGTATGTCTGTGTCCTCTCTAGTCAACCTGAACCAGACTTTTGATATCTCTCCTTCACGGGTCACAGGAGCTAGACTGAGCACAGCCGACCATTCAACAAATACTTCGCCTGCCGTCACCAAACATGACATCTTGGTTGGTATTGACCACAGTCTAACAGGCTGCAACCAGAACACACAAACTCGGGGCACAACTACAACTGACAAGTATGTCATCACTGAAGTCCACATGGCAGACCTGGACTATCTCACTGAGGTACATTACTGTTAACACTCCTCCTGTAATGTTTATAGTTGTCATTTAGATTTCCTTTTTAATGAAATACATTTATTTCTTCAATATCTAAATGTCTTTAAGGAATTCATCAAGCTGAAATTTGCTCAAGAGGAACTGAAAGAGCTGAAAGAGAAAATGGCAAGGTATTTTAGTCTCACTAAATAAATACACTTTTCTTTCTGTTATCTGTTATACCTCCATTGCGGATTTATTTGAGATCATGAAAATCTCCATGATTCTATTCTTCCATCTGCTGAAGTGCTGACCTTGGCTATGTCTGTTGCTGCCTGTATCAGCTCTGCAGGCGGTGTGAGTGTGAGAGATGGAAGAGGCTGCGGTGACGCGGACCGTGGTGTATGTGACTGTGTCCAGCGTGCCAGGCGGGCAGAGCTGAGCCTGCTGGCCCTGCAGTATTGGATGTGCCAACGGCACTGCTGGAGTCGCTACTACACCTCACCCGAGGGAGACCGTCTGGTCCAGGGGTAAGAGACAGGACAGGAGGGATGACAGCTTGGCACTTTACAAAGTTGGGCAGAACTCAGTCATATATCATTTAGGTCCAGGGTAAGGGACAGGACAGGAGACAGCAGGGCACCTTACAATTAAAACTCATTAATTCATTTATTCATTAGGTCCATATATGAGAGGGTTAAAATATAATTGGACATGTGGTATCTGTTAGTGTTATGTCTATCTGATCATGCATGTTGATCATTCACAGTTAGCCACTATAATGGTAATGTAGCTATTGAATACACCTTCCCTGTTATGGCAGCTCTAAAAAGCCCCATAATCTTAGTCCAGGAAAAGGCTTAATCTGGGTCCAAGAAACCAGCGCTATATTATTACTATGTTGACATTCCAGTATGTATATCCCCACCCCCCTGCCCTGTAGGACTGAGGGGCCTCCTGAGAGCCTGGTGAAGGTGCTGCAGGTCCTGGAGGTAGACTACATAGAGATGAGGAGACAGGTCCTGTCAGGTATACCCCTGGACCAGCTCAGACCCCTGTCTGTCGACTCCCAGAGGATCACCTCAGGGACCAGCTACGTCCCCCAACAGGTAAGCTGCTCCCTCTGGTACCCTTCCTTCCTCTCAGTACATTTAGGTTTGTATGATGCAGGGTGGATCTCATGGTTGTTTTCCCCTTTTCAGATAGTTGACGAGTCTTTGGGAAATGCTCTGTCTGAGTAGGTATTTGATTAATGAAATAATGAATGAGTGAGTGAGTGAATTAATGAATGAAGTTGATTGTATAAATTGTTTTTTTCCCTATCCTCCAGTGCCTCAGATAGGAGCTCCCAGCAGTTGCTGGTAGAGGATGCCCGCGTAGAGGACGTCAGTGTAGTTGGTGAAGGAGATGGAGAGTTAAACAGACTGGTGTCCCAGTCTGTTTTATCAGTCCTTGGACAGGATGATGGGATGGTTGGCAGGATGAAGGCAGAAGGGCCAGTTGGTAACCCCAAGGCTGAGGACTGCAGGTCTGGGAAGGCGGTCACCCTCCTCCCCCAGCAGCCTGTGGTCAACCGGGGGCCCAGGCCAGGTAATGAGACCTATTCGTTCATTCATCCATGGTTTATTTGAATAGGGAGGGATAGGTACAGTGAGGGGAAAAAGTATTTGATCCCCTGCTGATTTTGTACATTTGCCCACTGACAAAGAAATGATCAGTCTATAATTTTAATGGTAGGTTTATTTGAACAGTGAGAGACAGAATAACAACAAAAAAATCCTGAAAAACGCATGTCAAAAATGTTATAAATTGATTTGCATTTTAATGAGGGAAATCAGTATTTGACACCCTCTCAATCAGAAAGATTTTTGGCTCCCATGTGTCTTTTATACAGGTAACGAGCTGAGATTAGGAGCACGCTCTTAAAGGGAGTGCTCCTAATCTCAGCTTGTTACCTGTGTAAAAGACACCTGTCCACAGAACCAATCAATCAATCAGATTCCAAACTCTCCACCATGGCCAAGACCAAAGAGCTCTCCCAGGATGTCAGGGACAAGATTGTAGACCTACACAAGGCTGGAATGGGCTACAAGACCATCGCCAAGTAGCTTGGTGAGAAGGTGACAACATTTGGTGCGATTATTCGCAAATGGAAGAAACACAAAATAACTGTCAATCTCCCTCGGCCTGGGGCTCCATGCAAGATCTCACCTCGTGGAGTTGCAATGATCATGAGAACGGTGAGGAATCAGCCCAGAACTACACGGGAGGATCTTGTCAATGATCTCAAGGCAGCTGGGACCATAGTCACCAAGAAAACAATTGGTAACACACTATGCCGTGAAGGACTGAAATCCTGCAGCGCCCGCAAGGTCCCCCTGCTCAAGAAAGCACATATACAGGGCCGTCTGAAGTTTGCCAATGAACATCTGAATGATTCAGAGGAGAACTGGGTGAAAGTGTTGCGGTCAGATGAGACCAAAATCAAGCTCTTTGGCATCAACTCAACTCGCCGTATTTGGAGGAGGAATGCTGCCTATGACCCCAAGAACACCATCCCCACCGTCAAACATGGAGGTGGAAACATTTTTGCTTTGGGGGTGTTTTTCTGCTAAGGGGACAGGACAACTTCACAGCATCAAAGGGATGATGGACGGGGCCATGTACCGTCAAATCTTGGGTGAGAACCTCCTTCCCTCAGCCAGGGCATTGAAAATGGGTTGTGGATGGGTATTCCAGCATGACAATGACCCAAAACACACGGCCAAGGCAACAAAGGAGTGGCTCAAGAAGAAGCACATTAAGGTCCTGGAGTGGCCTAGCCAGTCTCCAGACCTTAATCCCATAGAAAATCTGTGGAGGGAGCTGAAGGTTTGAGTTGCCAAGCGTCAGCCTCAAAACCTTAATGACTTGGAGAAGATCTGCAAAGAGGAGTGGGACAAAATCCCTCCTGAGATGTGTGCAAACCTGGTGGCCAACTACAAGAAACGTCTGACCTCTGTGATTGCCAACAAGGGTTTTGCCACCAAGTACTAAGTCATGTTTTGCAGAGGGGTCAAATACTTATTTCCCTCATTAAAATGCAAATCAATTTATAACATTTTGTGCAATTTTTAACATGTGTTTTTCTGGATTTTTGTTTTGTTATTCTGTCTCTCACTGCTCAAATAAACCTAACATTAAAATTATAGACTGATCATGTCTTTGTCAGTGGGCAAATGTACAAAATCAGCAGGGGATCAAATACTTTTTTCCCCTCACTGTACAAACACATTGGCTCATTGAATGTATAAACATAGAATGCGTTGCACTACAGTGTTCCACAGTGTTCTCAAAGCTGGTTCCTATCCACCTGGTTTTCCTAACTCACACTCAACAGGTGGAACCAAAGACCACAACTCTAGCGAGGCGTGGTACGATGCAGAGGAGGACCTTGAGCCTGATGGTGTAGAGCTGAAGGAAGGAGGTCTGGCTGAGGTCCCGGAGGAGGAAGGAAATGGCAAGGATAGGTTTGAGGGAAAAAGCTGCATGACAGACAGACCTCAAGATTTTGAGTTTCAAATGTTTCACTGTGTGTTGTTCATAATTTGACTGAATCTTGCTGAATTTGATATTTCGGTAACACTACCTACTGGTACATAAGGATTTCATAACCCACACATAACAAGTTCATAAACAGTGTTTATAAACATTAATTTATATATTTCTTTAGGAGTCGTTGGGGAGAAGGATCAGAGCTCCTTCCTGTGTGTCACAGACCTACCCAGTGATGTAACGGAGGTAAGCCTCAGCATGTGACAATGTTTATAACTCAATTCATCTTTCCTCGATTCCTTGCATCCGTTGCATCAACCGTTTTGGAGAAGGTCCAAGGTCCCTTCCCTTGGACCTTCTTCTCCAATGCTGTTTGAAAGGAGGCAAGGAGATTGGATGTGAGGAATCAGTGATAAAAATGGGAAAGTGTGAGGAGTGATCTGGCCACCAGGGGGCAACATACCCTAATATAACTCCCCTATCTGTCTGTCTTCATAGAGAGAAGTAATGCTCTGGTTTGAGAAGTATCAAGCATCTGAAGTGAGCATTTCCACCTTCAGCAACAACCTCCGGTAAAATAAAACCACAGTGACCCTGTAGAATGAAACTTAAGTTAATGAATGTATAAGCGTTCCAAGGCAACTGTTACATCAAGATTTCAGTATAATAACATCAACAACACAGACTTTTGTATAGAATATTGTCCCCTCACATGAAGCAATTGAGTACATGTCAATGTTAAGACCTTCTCTCTCTGTTCTTGCAGAGTTGCCATAGTGACTGTGAGTGGTCCAAAGATGGCTGACAGTGCATTGAGTGAGATGGACGGGTGCAATATGCAGGGACACACGGTGCATGTGGTGCACATCTGCAGACCAAGCCACACTGGGAGCCAGGGTCAGGGGGGGCAAACCCAGCAACAGCCTGGTCCCTCAGCCAGCACCAAGGCAGGGCCCTCTGGAGACGCCCCAGGCCCCAAAGACTCCAAGAGCAAAAACACCCATATCACCACCCCACTGAAGGTTAGGGGGATGTTTCTCTGCAGTTGTTGTTTTGTAATCAGGGATTGTAGATGGAAATATTATTTGTTTTCAATCTGTTGCAATGCGTTGAATGCTCCCAAGTTGATTTGTCCATAATCATTCCCTCTCTCCCATGTCTTTGGTCTCTGATCTCATCTGGTGTCTCTCTCCAGCCCCTGCAGCTCAGCCTCCAGAAGAGGACCACCGTGTGTGACTCCCCCACGGCGTCGGGGACCTGTGTGCCCCAGCACTACGCCACCATGGGTAGCTTCGATACACTGATGGCCCAGTTGTCAGAGCGCCACCCAGAGGCGGGGAGGCAGAGGATTGTTGACGCCTTGCTGGAGCTGAGGGCCAAACACCAGGGGTTCCTCAGCGGCCTGCCTCTCAAGACCATTGTAAACATGACCTCTGACCTGCTGACACGATAAGGACTCCACTTCCTATTCTATTGTTGACTCCACTCTCTCCAATCTGTTGTTATTTGCCTTTGTGTTGAAACACAGGTTACAGGTTTGCCCAAAGCCAGGCTTTTGATTTACTTAAATGTAGTAAGGAACTTATCCACTGTTTTGTTTGTTCCTCAGAGAGGGCATGTTATTACTCTACTCTTTTGCTACAGTACTTAGTGAATTGTTTTATGTACTTTTGAGCCTGAAAAGTGCAAATATGAAGAAGAAATATATATTTTTAGTTTGCAAATTGTTAAAAATTACATTTGACTTTTTAAGTTAATTCAAGTCATGGTAGAATTGCAAAGGAGTTTTTATGTTCTGTTTTAGTTAAATACATCTGAAAACCTGAAATATTGATCTTGGATATTAGAGTAGGTTACGTTTTTTTTAAATTAATCAGTTTTGTTCTCCACAGGACAATTTGATTAATTATGTCTGGAAGGATAGTTCACGTATCCTCCAGATTCAACCATTTTCCCCTTTGTCCATCCTCTCAGTATTGGAATACTGTTATTGTCAAAGCTACAGTGCCTTCAGAAAGTATTCATACCCCTTGACTTATTCCACATTTTGTTGTTACAGCCTGAATTAAAAATGGATTCAATAGATTGTTTTTCTCACCCATCTACACAAAATACCCCATAATGACGAAGTGAAAACATGTTTTTAGATATTTTTTCAAAATGTATTGAAAATGAAATGCAGAAATATTCAATTTACATAAGTATTCACACCCTTGAGTCATTACTTCGTAGAAGCACCTTTAGCAGTGATTACGACTGTGAGTCTTTCTGGGTTAGTCTCTTAAGAGCTTTGCACACCTGGATTGTGCAACATTTGCCCATTATTCTTTTAAAAATTCTTCAAGCTCTCAAATTGGTTGTTGGTCTTTGTTAGACAACCATTTTCAGGTTTTGCCATAGATTTTCAAGCTGTCGCTCAGACACTCAGGAACATTCACTGTCTTATTGGTAAGCAAATCCAGTGTATATTTGGCCTTGTGTTTTAGGTTATTGTCCTGCTGAAAGGTGAATTAATCTCCCAGTGTCTGGTCCCGTGTAGCTCAGTTGGTAGAGCATGGTGTTTGCAATGCCAGGGTTGTGGGTTCGTTTCCCACGGGGGACCAGTATGAAACAAATAAAATGTATGCACTCACTAACTGTAAGTCACTCTGGATAAGAGCGTCTGCTAAATGACTAAAAAAACGTAAAAACGTGTCTGGTGGAAAGCGGACTGAAACAGGATTTCCTCTAGGACTTTGCCTGTGCTTAGCGCCCTTCTGTTTATTTTATTTTATTCTAAACAACTACCCAGTCCTTAATGATTACAAGCATACCCATAACATGATGCATCCACCACTATGCTGGAAAATATGGAGAGTGGTACTCAGTAATGTGTTGTATTGGATTTGCCCTAAACATAACACTTTGTATTCAGAAGAAAAAGTTAATTGCTCTGCCACATTTTTTGCAGTATTACTTTAGTGCCTTGTTGCAAACAGGATGCAATTTTTTGAATATTTGTATTCTGTACAGGCTTCCTTTTCACTCTGTCAATTAGGTTAGTTGATCCATTCTCAGTTTTCTCCTATGATAGCCATTGAACTCCGTAACTGTTTTAAAGTCACCATTGGCCTCATGGTTTCCTTCCTCTCCGGCAACTGAGTAAGGCAGGACGCCTGGATTGATACACCATCCAAAGTGTAATTAATAACTTCACCATGCTCAAAGGGATACTCAATGTCTTTTTTTTTCGACACACAAAATCCATCTACCAATAGGTGCCCTTTGTGAGGCATTGGAAAACCTCCCTGGTCTTTGTGGTAGAATCTGTGTTTGAAATTCACTGCGCGACTGAGGGACCTTACAGATAATTGTATGTGTGCGGTACAGAGATAAGGTAGTCGTTCTAGAAACACCACTTTTGCACACAGTGAGTCCATGCAACTTATGTGACTTGATAAGCACATTTTTACTCCTGAAATGATTTAGGCTTGCAATAACAAAGGGGTTGAGGACTTATTGACTCAAGACATTTCAGCTTTTCATTTTTTATTAATTTGTACAGATTTTTAAAAACAATTCCACTTTGACATTATGGGGTATTGTATGTAGGTCAGTGACAAATCTAAATGTAATCCATTTTAAATTCAGGCTGTAACAACAATGTGGAAAAAGTCAACGGGGTGTGAATACTTTCTGAAGGCACTGTGCTTAGCTAGTGTTTGCCTGTTGGACATATGGAGTTAGTATATAGTTAATTTCATTTTGCATATTGTTACGTTAATAAAATATACTTTAGTTTGGTATCTTGTGTGGGTTGTTGTGCATTTAGAGTTTCTGTCTCAGCCCCAACTGGCCTTGATATGTATGCCTATGCATGGTATACAAGCAAATCCCTTTATCATGCAAGTTCTCGCGTTTCTGTTAATGGCCAGCAGGTGGTGCAAGCTTCCAGGTTTTTGTTGATCGCTGAATAATCTACTGAGCCAGGCCAGTGAGGTGTAAGCAATAGGGTTTTACTGCACATGTAAAAGCGGTGCTGATTACATGAGCTCCCCGATCGTTAGTATAGACGCTACACACGCTCTATTGTATCTAACAGGTGGTAACATGACTTCTGAATGTGCTCATTAGGCAATTAGGTTACATTGACTAAGCATAGACAGTTACTGTGGAATAAACTATACTCTATAGCTTTGTACTTCTATAATACCATCAATATATTAGCTGTATACTTGTTGGGATAATACATTTTTGACTGGGCCAATAACCTTTTTGAATATCCTCAATTAGCCTATTATCCTCAAATGGCAGTCAAGTAAACCCTAAATTGTGTTGTGACCTATTATACTATGGCAACCATTACAATAGGCTATTGTATATTGACTGTTGTAGGCCTGCCTGGCCAACATCATGGATGCGTGTGTCTTTTATCTGTGTCAATGCAACGTGTTGAAGTCATCTGTGAGCAGGTGAACCTACGAAAGGGTTAACCATAGATAATGATAGAGGTCTCTAGTGGCCAAAAGGCAATTTTAGCATGGGCAGCGCCATTGAGGGCTTCCACCATGCTTCCGCCATTTTAAAGTAGTAAACTGGTTGGGGATTCCTATGGGTTGTATCCTCAATGGCGCTGCCCAGGCTGTCACAGACGCTATAATGGCACAGATATGAAGATGATGACTCTGTCTATATCTATGGGGTTAACGAATGGGCGGAGACTAGCTGCTGGATACGCAACTATAGGGACTGAAGAACACAAACTTGCTAGGGAAAAGCCATTCTAGTGAGCTGAAATTATATTCTACATTTAGGCCGAACTTATACTTTAAAGTACTTTTATGCAAGGCAATTATTGCACAAAAATAAGGGGTTATAACCATTGGAAAAGTAATGGAAAAGTATTGGAAAACAAGTCCCAATGGTGTCAGCAATGAGTGAACTACGGACAACATGGTAGGCTGGCTCTGCATAACTATTTGCAAAAATCACAGCTTTTGAAACCTTGAACCCAATATTGAAAAATATTGTTTTGCTCCTATTATGTGGAATTCTTCAGAGGGACAATTAATTGTAATGTTTGTTTAGAGGTCGCGTTTACATTATGAGGCCGATTAGCTTTGCTGGAGTTCAAATGGACAAAGAAAGTGGTTCACTAGTCTTCACCGACCGAGCAGACAGAACCTGGATCTAAAGTGAAGGGAGACTGCCGACTTCAGTGCCACAGCAGTGCCATAAAACTTCACAAACAGACTTTTGAATATCGGACCCATTACGAGGAAATTATGTGGAGCCCATGGCAGTTGGTGTACCGTACAGCCTTTGGCTGCATGGTTCTGGAAATATTTATTCACAATGTTGCACAAGGTAAGAAAGTTTTTTTATTGTAAACGTTTTGCTCCCCAGTTTATTCGAAACGTGTTTGTAATGGCCTATAATGGCTTTAATCCACGGGAAAGTGCTCTAGAAGACTAGTTTTCGTATGGAATCGCTTGTTCTAGTGTATTGAAATTGGGACAATTGTTACAGTAACCGTGAAATTCCTGCAACAATGTTGCAATACACACTCGATTGTTTCCCTGTGAAAACGAAATAGCCTGTTGTGGTTGTCATTCTCTTTCAAATGTTTGACACGTTGCATTGAAGTATAAATACATATCTGAATAAAGGCTTTATAAACCAAGGTCTTCGATCATAGTGCTTTAATCGATTCAAAGGTTTATGTTTCACGCTGACGTGGAATAAATAATCTAAATTGTAATTTGCCATATTCCACCTGCGCTTGAGTACGAAACAGACTAAATATAATGTGTGTATTACATGTCTGTCCTCCGAGTGTCATTGTCTGGAAATCAAATGTCATGAATGATCAAATAGGATCTCTGGAATAGTGTTGGTTACTTTTACTACTTTCTCATTAGGACTCAATGTTTGTATGAGTGGCAGCGCTACATCCTGTGAAGAATGCCTCCTCATCCACCCGAGCTGCGCCTGGTGCGCACAAGAGGTAGGGCATGTGCCTCACGCCTCCAAAGTGTTAGGTTTACTTACAATGCACCACTGTGGTGGTGAGATTAGTAATACTCTCACTACATTTCTAAATGTGACATATGGAACCCAATAGCTGTCTTAGTGTGACGTGAGGACTCTCATACTGTTGTGTAATGTTTAGACTTCACATGCAAAACGAAAAGCTCAGGAGTGATGATGGCATGTTGTTTCATGAGCCAACAGGATGTAGGAGTGCACCTGTGCAGTTCTGGAATCATTGTTGTTCTCTGTACATAGTGGACTGTCTACACCTGCTTTCAGACCTACAATTGTCTCACAGAACTAAAATAAAAATATACAAGATCCCCCCCTATGCTTTATTTTCGCATACCAATGCTCAACTGAAGCCAGGGCTGAGAGTCAGACAAGTGTGTACTCTAGCTCTACATTGGATGACAGGTGTCATTTGTTTGTTCTTCCCTCAGGAGTTTGGCAGGGCGAGGACCCTGACGTCGCGGTGTGACCTGAGTCAGAACCTGCAGAAGAGGGGCTGTGAGGCCCATAACATAGAGAGTCCTAGTAGTACAACTATGGTAGTGAAGAGCGAACCCCTCAGCTCCAAAGGCTCTGGGCCTACCCAGTATGATGTCATCCAGATCATGCCCCAGAAGATCTCCCTGAGTCTTAGACCAGGTAAGCCCGGTCCAAGCCTAGTGATCCAGTCTTTTTGTGCCATGTAGGCCTATGGCATGACAATGATAGACTGTACGTACAGTGTGAGACCAGGTAAGCACAGAGAATCTACCCTCTCAGAGCGCAATGTGTTGCCAAGGCAACAGGGTTTGAACCTAAGGTTCTGGAGAGACATGAGCTGTATATGGAACACTGTTAACATATCTATACTGAACCAAAATGTAAGCGCAACATGTTACAGTTCATATAAGGAAATCAGTCAGTTGAAATAAATTAATTAGGTCCTAATCTGTGGATTTCACATGACTGGGCAGGGGCGCAGCTATGGGTGGGCCTGGGAGGGCATAGGCCCACCCACTTAGGAGCCAGGCCCACCCACTGGGGATGCTGGCCCAGCCAATCAGAATGAGTTTTTCCCCACAAAAGGGCTTTATCACAGACAGAAATACTCCTCAGTTTCATCAGCTGTCCGGGTGGCTGGTGTCCAACAGGTGAAGAAGCCGGACGAGGAGGTCCTGGGCTGGCGTGGTTACACGTGGTCTGCGGTTGTGAGGCCGGTTGGACATACTGCCAAATTCTCTAAAATGACATTGGAGGTGGCTTATGATAGATAAATGAACATTCAATTCTCTGGCAACAGTTCTGGTGGACATTCCTGCAGTCAGCATGCCAATTGCACGCTCCTTCAACTTAACATCTGTGGCATTGTTGTGTGACAAAACTGCACATTTTAGTGCCCTTTTATTGTCCCCAGCACAAGGTGTACATGTGTAATAATCATGCTGTTTAATCAGCTTCTTGTAATGCAACACTTGTCAGGTGGATGGATTATCTTGGCAAAGGATAAATACTCACTAACAGTGGTGTAAAGAAATGTGTGCCCAAAATTTGAGAGAAATACGCTTTTTGTGGGTATGGAACATTTTTGGGATATTTTATTTCAGCTCATGAAACATGGGACCAACACTTTACATGTTGCGTTTATATTTTTGTTCAGTATAATTGGGGAAAAACCACTGTCTTCTTAGAAAATATTAAAAGTCAACCCACAGTACAGGGAAAATGTAGGACGCTGGTTGATTTGTAAACCTATCAAAGCAATGGCACGAATCAATACATTTCCCCCTCCCACTAGGTGACCAGACATCATTCGAAGTGCAGGTGCGTCAGGTGGAGGACTACCCTGTTGACCTGTACTACCTGATGGACCTGTCTCTGTCCATGAAGGACGACCTGGACACCATCAGGAATCTGGGCACCAAGCTGGCTGACGAGATGAGGAAACTCACCTCGAACTTCAGACTGGGCTTTGGCTCCTTCGTAGACAAGAACATGTCACCATTCTCTTACACGGCCTCCAAGTACCAGGACAACCCCTGCAATGGGTAAGAACTGAGGAAGGGCATTGTTACTGGCGGAAAAAAAGCATGCTCATGTGTTTGGGGTTGATATGGAAACCGAATAGGGAGTGCAGCTGAAATAATTTGGGTTCATGTTGGGATTTTGTGGATTTCATCTAGGATCAAGTGTAATATCAATATTTTAGTATAGATGGCAAGGTGCTGTATTTCTACAAAAATGGAAGTGAGGCCACTCTGCTTAGAATGTCTTCCTCTAAAAGTAGAGTGGTAGTGTGAGAAAGAGGGAACGACTATCACTGTGTCAGTTCACTAACCAGTTTATATCTTCTAATATCATTCACACTTCAGAAGAATATTTATCTGTGAAAGTGGTAATTGAGACTGACCAATGGACACAATGTACCCTGTCCTGTCCACCCTATACAGTGGGGTCCGAAATGATTGACACCCTTGATAAAAGACGAGCAAAAATTACTGTATAACTTAAATAATTAAAATACTGAGCTACAGTGCCTTCGGAAAGTATTCAGACCCCTTGACTTTTCCACATTTTGTTACGTTACAGCCTTATTCTAAAATTGATCAAATGGATTTTCCCCCCTCATCAATCTACACACAATACCCCATAATGACAAAGCAAAAACAGGTTTTTAGATTTTTTTTTGCAAATGTATTAAAAATAGAAAACTGAAATATCAGATTTACTTAAGTATTTAGACCATATACTCAGTACTTTGTTGAAGCACCTTTGGCAGCGATTACAGCATCGAGTCTTCTTGGGTATGACGCTACAAGCTTGGTACACCCGTACTTGGGGAGTTTCTCCCATTCTCTGCAGATCCTCTTAAGCTCTATCAGGTTTGGATGGGGAGAGTTGCTGCACAGCTATTTGCTGCACAGCTATTTTCAGGTCTCCCCAGAGATGTTAGATCGGGTTCAAGTCCGGGCTCTGGCTGGGCCACTCAAGGACATTCAGAGACTTGTCCCGAAGCTGCTCCTGCGTTGTCTTGGCTGTTTGCTTAGGGTCGTTGTCCTGTTGGAAGGTGAACCTATGCCCCAGTCTGAGGTCCTGAGCGCTCTGGAGCAGGTTTTCATCAAGGATCTCTCTGTACTTTGCTCCGTTCATCTTTGTCTCGATCCTGACTAGTCTCACAGTCCCTGCCACAGAAAAACATCCCCACGGCATGATGATGCTGCCACCACCATGCATGGTGCCAGGTTTACTCCAGACGTGATGCTTGGCATTCAGGCCAAAGAGTTCAATCTTGGTTTCATCAGACCAGAGAATCTTGTTTTTCATGGTCTGAGAGTCTTTAGGTGCCTTTTGCCAAACTCCAAGCGTGCCTTTTAATGAGGAGTGGCTTCCGGCTGGCCACTCTACCATAAAGGCCTCATTGGTGGAGTGCTGCAGAGATGGTTGTCCTTCTGGAAGGTTCTCCCATCTCCACAGAGGAACTCTAGAGCTCTGTCAGAGTGACCATCAGGTTCTTGGTCACCTCCCTGACCAAGGCCCTTCTACCCCGATTGCTCAGTTTGGCCGGGCGGCCAGCTCTAGGAAGAGTTTTGGTGGTTCCAAACTTCTTCCATTTAAGAATGATGGAGGCCACTGTGTTCTTGGGGACCTTCAATGCTGCAGAAATGTTTTGGTACCCTTCCCCAGATCTGTGCCTCGACACAATCTTGTCTCGGAGCTCTATGGACAATTCCTTCAACCTCATGGCTTGGTTTTTGCTTTGACATGCATTGTCAACTGTGGGACCTTCTATAGACCGGTGTGTGCCTTTCCAACTCATGTCCAATCAATTGAATTTACCACAGGTGGACTCCAATCAAGTTGTAGAAACATCTCAAGGATGGTCAATGGAAACAGGATGCACCTAAGCTCAATTTCGAGTCTCATAGCAAAGGATCTGAATACTTATGTAAATAAGGTATTTCTGTTTTTTATTTTTAATACATTTGCAAAAAATTCTAAACCTGTTTTCACTTCGTCATTGTGGGGTATTATGTGTAGATTGCTGAAAAAAGAATATAATAAGGCGCTAACTTAACAAAATGTTTAAAAAAAAGTCAAGGGGTCTGAATACTTTCTGAATACTTTCCGAAATTATATTATTTTATATAAATGCTATTGCTCAGAGAAAGAGATTTCTGTTTAACAAGTAATATTTTTTTTCTTTCAAAGGTAGGAGTCAAAATTATTGATACCCCTGTTTTCAATACCTCACCGTGCGAAGATAATTGTAATGAGCCTTTTTCTAAAATGTTTTATGAGTTGGAGAACACATTGGGAGGGATCATAGACCATTCCTCCATACAGAATCCTTCCAGATCCTTGATATCCTTCATTTGTGTTTTTTTGGACTGCCTTCTTCAATTCAAGCTCTATTTTTATGTCATCTGACCAAAGCACCGGTTCCAATCCAAGTGCCAATGCCGTTTAGCAAACTTCCAGGCGTTTACATTTGTTAGATGACATGAAAATAAAGCTCTTTGGCCACGCACACCAGTGGTGGGTCTGGCATCGAAATGAGAATGCAGGAGCAGAAAATAACCCCATATCTACTGTAAAATATGGTGGTGGATATTTGATGTTATGGGGCTATTTTGCTTCCACTGTAGTGGGGCCCTTGTTAAGGTCAATGGCATCATGAACTTTATCCAGTACCAGGATATTTTAGCCAAAAACCTGGTTGCCTCTGCCAGGAGGCTGAGACTTGGCCGCAAGTGAATCTTCCAGCAAGACGATAACACCGAGCACTCATAAAAATCCACAAATAAATTGTTAATTGGCCACAAAATCAACATTTTGCAATGGCCATCTCGGTGTCCGGACTTGAACCCCATTGAAAACCTGTGGTTTGAATTGAAAAGGGACGTCCATAAGTGCAGACGAAGGATATCAAATATATATAATTATTCTGTATGGAGGAATGGTCTAACATCCCTCCCAATGTGTTCTCCAACACATAAAACATTTTAGAAAAATGCTCAGCAAGGTGAGGTATTGAAAACAGGGGTGTCAATCATTTTGACCCCTACCTTTTGGAGATAAAATCAATATTACTTGTTAAACAAAATCTTTCTCTGAGCAATTGTATTAGTATGATATAATTTCCAAATGTTTTTGAGCATACAATATAGCTCTGTATTTCAATTATTTATTTTATACTGACATTTTTGTTCATCTGTATCAAGAGTGTCAACTTCGGATCCCACTGTAGGTAGTGTTAGTGATCAAATCAAATGTAATGTGCCGAATACAACAGATGTAGACCTTACCGTGAAACACTTACTTACGAGCCCTTAACCAACAATGCAGTTCAAGAAATAGAGTTAAGGAAATATTTACTAAATAAACTAAAGTAAAAAATAAAATAAAAAGTAACACATTAAAATAACAAGGCTATATACAGGGGGTACCGGTACCGAGTCAATGTGCGGGGGTACAGGTTAGTCGAGGTAATTTGTACATGTAGGTAGGGGTAAAGTGACTATGCCTAGATAATAAACAACGAGTAGCAGCAGTGTAAAAACAAAGGGGGGGGTCAATGTAAATAGTCCGGGTGATGCTGAGGCTTGTTGTGGATGATGATGATGATGATGATGGCAGGCTGTAAGGGAACAGAATAGAACATAGAGGTTGAAAGCAGCCGCCCACACATCACACACCAAATTTGCCCCGGAGGTGAGATTACGCTGCACTAACTTAGTGCCATCATCACGCGTCACTGCCCAACTAGGTTATGCCCTGGGTCCTGTGTGTGGACTGTGTGTGTCAGTCCAAGAGCCAGTGCTGCAGGAAAATGTTAAACGGGCAGAGGACAGATCATGCTGTCTGGGCCTCTCGTTCTTAACACGCCTCTGCCCTCTCCCCCTTGCCAAAACAATCAAATGCCCCAAAGGATATGTGTTTCCTCCAGGATGAAGGGTGTGTTAGAATGTCACTGAGGTCTTCCTCTTGAGGAAACTGCATTACTTACATAGCATGTTAAATGTAGCCAACAGACCTAGTTTGAAACAGTATTTGAAATAGTTTGCCTGGATGATAGCCTGCGTGGATGTGCCAAATGGGCAGGGTTTGCACTATTTCATTGGTTCCACTGTGCCAGACAAGCTCAATTGAACGCAGAAAACCAATACTATTTTAACCCAGGTCTGTTACATAAATATCATCCTCTCCTCTAGATACAAGCTGTTCCCCAACTGTGTCCCCTCCTTCGGGTTTCGCCACCTCCTCTCCCTGACTGACAAGGTGGATCGCTTCAACGAGGAGGTGCAGAAACAGATGGTCTCTCGCAACAGGGACGCTCCAGAGGGAGGCTTCGACGCCATCCTGCAGGCTGCCGTCTGTAAGGTGAGCTGAGGCCGGGGTGTGATTAATGGGACGTGACTGACTGGCATGCCAACCTATAACCCTGACCCTAACCTTAATCTTAAACCTTAATCCTAACCCTGACCTAACCCTAACCAATCAGGACCAGGTTTTCTGTCAGTGAAGTCCCTTTAGGTTTCTTCCTGTGAGCTGTCAGTCAGATAGACATGATGGATTTAGGACCTGGTCATGTTCATTAGCACACACAATGGAATATGAAAATGAGCATTTATTATTGAATGAGTCTAGGTAGTCCCTCCCTGTTCTGTTCATTTTATCACCCATTTTGTGCTTAATGAACACAAGTCACAATTGAGTCTTTATTTAGGGTTTATTGAGTCTGTTAATTCGAAGCACCTGGGGGTTGAACAGGAAGTCTAGTCTGGTGCAGCTGGTTCAACAAGGGGACCACTCACTAACAGAGAAACAGGCCCAGTCATATCCCAGTGTTGGGCTGTTGGCTGAGCGGGAGTTAATTGTTTTTACTGGAAAATAATGACTCCCTCCCTCCCTTCCCTCCCAACTCTACCATGTAATTTGGTGTAACAGAAACTTGGATCGGCACTCAGAGGTTTTGCGGTTGCTCCAATACTTTCTTGATACAGTGAGGGGAGAAAAGTATTTGATCCCCTGCTGATTTTGTAAGTTTGCCCACTGACAAGAAATGATCAGTCTATAATTTGAATGGTAGGTTTATTTGAACAGTGAGAGACAGAATAACAACAAAAAAATCCAGAAAAACGCATGTCAAAAATGTTATAAATTGATTTGCATTTTAATGAGGGAAATAAGTATTTGACCCCCTCTCAATCAGAAAGATTTCTGGCTCCCAGGTGTCTTTTTATACAGGTAACGAGCTGAGATGATTAGGAGCACACTCTTAAAGGGAGTACTCCTAATCTCAGTTTGTTACCTGTATAAAAGACACCTGTCCACAGAAGCAATCAATCAATCAGATTCCAAACTCTCCACCATGGCCAAGACCAAAGAGCTCTCCAAGGATGTCAGGGACAAGATTGTAGACCTACACAAGGCTGGAATGGGCTACAAGACCATCGCCAAGCAGCTTGGTGAGAAGGTGACAACAGTTGGTGCGATTATTCGTAAATGGAAGAAACACAAAATAACTGTCAATGTCCCTCGGCCTGGGGCTCCATGCAAGATCTCACCTCGTGGAGTTGCAATGATCATGAGAACGGTGAGGAATCAGCCCAGAACTACACGGGAGGATCTTGTCAATGATCTCAAGGCAGCTGGTACCATAGTCACCAAGAAAACAATTGGTAACATGAAGGACTGAAATTCTGCAGCGCCCGCAAGGTCCCCCTGCTCAAGAAAGCACAAATACAGGCCAATGTTGCCAATGAACATCTGAATGATTCAGAGGAGAACTGGGTGAAAGTGTTGTGGTCAGATGAGACCAAAATTGAGCTCTTTGGCATCAACTCAACTCGCCGTGTTTGGAGGAGGAGGAATGCTGCCTATGACCCCAAGAACACCATCCCCACTGTCAAACATGGAGGTGGAAACATTATGCTTTGGGTGTGTTTTTCTGCTAAGGGGACAGGACAACTTCACCGCATCAAAGGGACGATGGACGGGGCCATGTACCGTCAAATCTTTGGTGAGAACCTCCTTCCCTCAGCCAGGGCATTGAAAATGGGTCGTGCGTGGGTATTCCAGCATGACAATGACCCAAAACACACGGCCAAGGCAACAAAGGAGTGGCTCAAGAAGAAGCACATTAAGGTCCTGGAGTGGCCTAGGCAGTCTCCAGACCTTAATCCCATAGAAAATCTGTGGAGGGAGCTGAAGGTTCGAGTTGCCAAACATCAGCCTCGAAACCTTAATGACTTGGAGGAGTGGGACAAAATCCCTTCTGAGATGTGTGCAAACCTGGTGGCCAACTACAAGAAACGTCTGACCTCTGTGATTGCCAACATGGGTTTTGCCACCAAGTACTAAGTCATGTTTTGCAGAGGGGTCAAATACTAATTCCCTCATTAAAATGCAAATCAATTTATAACATTTTTGACATGCATTGTTCTGGATTTTTTTGTTGTTATTCTGTCTCTCACTGTTCAAATAAACCTACCATTAAAATTATAGACTGATCATGTCTTTGTCAGTGGGCAAACGTACAAAATCAGCAAGGGATCAAATACTTTTTTCCCTCACTGTATGTTTGTTTCATTCAGTTACATTGTCAGAATATTTATATGACTAATGAATCATTTGCATTACTGACCATTGTAGAATATTCAGCTAAACCTGTGTTTCCCTGTAAAAAATATAAACACCTACTCATTCAAGGGTTTTTCTTTATTTTTAAAAATTTTTTACATTGTAGAATAATAGTGAAGACATCAAAACTATGAAATAACACATATGGAATATATAGTAACCAAAGGTGTTAAACAAATCAAAAGATATGTTATATTTGAGATTCTTCAAATAGCCACCCTTTGCCTTGATAGCTTTGCACACTCTTGGCATTCTCTCAACCAGCTTTATGAGGTAGTCACCTTGGAATGCATTTAAATTAACAGGTGTGCCTTTCTTGAAAGTTAATTTGTGGAATTTCTTTCCTTCTTAATGCGTTTGAGCCAATCAGTTGTGTTGAGAAGTTAGGGGTGGTATACAGAAGATAGCCCTATTTGGTAAAAGACCATGTCCATATTATGGCAAGAACAGCTCAAATAAGCAAAGAGAAACGACAGTCCATCATTACTTTAAGACATGAAGGTCAGTCAATACGGAACATTTCAAGAACTTTGAAAGTTTCTTCAAGTGCAGTTGCAAAAACCATCAAGCGCCATGATGAAACTGGCTCTCATGAGGACCGCCACAGGAATGGAAGACCCAGAGTTACCTCTGCTGCAGAGGATAAGTTCATTAGAGTTACCAGCCTCAGAAATTGCAGCCCAAATAAATGCTTCACACAGTTCAAGTAACAGACACATCTCAACATCAACTGTTCAAAGGGGACTGTGTGAATCAGGCCTTCATGGTCGAATTGCTGCAAAGAAACCACTACTAAAGGACACCAATAAGAAGAAGAGACCTGCTTGGGCCAAGAAACACGAGCAATGGACATTAGACCGGTTCCAGCGTGTCTTTGTGAGACGCTGTGTGTGTGTGAACGGATGATCTCCGCATATGTATTTCCCACCGTAAAGCATGGAGGAGGAGGTGTTATGGTGTGGGGGTGCTTTGCTGGTGACACTGTCTGTGATTTATTTAGAATTCAGGGCACACTTAACCAGCATGGCTACCACAGCATTCTGCTGTGTAAGGGCTATTTTACCAAGAAGGAGAGTGATGGAGTGCTGCATCAGATGACCTGGCCTCCACAATCCCCCGACCTTAACCCAATTGAGATGGTTTGGGATGAGTCGGACCGCAGAGTGAAGGAAAAGCAGCCAACAACTGCTCAGCATATGTGGGAACTCCTTCAAGACTGTTGGAAAAGCATTCCAGGTGAAGCTGGTTGAGAGATTGCTAAGAGTGTGCAAAGCTTTTATCAAGGCAAGAATTTCAAATATCATATATTTTGATTTGTTTTAACACTTTTTTGGTTACTACATGATTCCATATGTATTATTTCATAGTTTTGATGTCTTCACTATTATTCTACAATGTAAAAATAAAGAACCCTTGAATGAGTAGGTGTGTCCAAACATTTGACTGGTACTGTATATAAGTGGGTTCCCTTCAAGGAATGTCAACATCAAATGGGCATGACTGTCATACATGGTGAACTAACTACAACTCCAGCCAAAACGCATTCGAAGCATGGCATAGCTGAATGACAAGAATGTATCTAGCATTCTAGCATGTTATTCAAAAAGGCCCCTGTATGCCAACTGCCAACCCACATCTCTTTCTATTGTATACTGCGGCACATAATATGCTGGGCTGGGCATCACAAATGGATGCCTTTTTATGCCTAAACACTGGTGAAAGGTCAGGTTTGTTTAGTGTCATGCCATTACTCAGCACTGTGTTAAGAGACTAATTCTCTCTTTGCTGATACTCTTTTCTATTTACCTCTGCTTTCCATTGATAATGACCTTGTTCTGGATAAAACTCCTGTATTACTCTCCTTGTTTATATCTGTCTGTGGTTCAGTGGTTGTCAAGCTGGTGGAAAGTGATAGGGTTTCCTTTTCTGGTCTTAATAATAATGAAGTGACAGTGTTTTCTAGGGGCATGAACTACTGTCTTTACAGCTAGTAGTGCAGAGCGATTAGTGCTTTTTGAGGTCTGTTTCGGTTGAATTATTAAAAAAGAATCATGGGTTTCGATTATTTCTTCAGACATTAAATGCACTATACATTATGTGGGTTGAATGCTGTAAAAACACAGAATAAACCAATTAATAAAAGTCCCATGGTGGTTGTGACTGCCCGTTACTGCTTATCACTTATTAACCAACATTTATTCACATTACTTTAATATAAAATATATTAGTTGTTGTGTAATTCATTTATTCACATTACTTTACTTTAATAAAATATTTGTTTTATTTGATGACTTTATTTAATTCCAAGTAAACATCTCTGTACAGCTGCTGCCTATGTTCTCTGAATAAATCACTATTTTTAGTAGTTCTTCAAAGTACATTTTTCTGACTGCTGAATGCCAACTATTAATCATTTAGATAATGTATTTTCAGGTATGCTTTCTATCCCTCTCGCACATTCTCACTTCTCAACGAGGTCTCCGTGTCTGCTCCACACAGACCGGACAAGTAAGCGGGCGCGCAATGGATTATAGTCATTGTAGTTAATTACCACATTTTCTGCGCTAAACTATGTACAATATTGGCCTGTTGGAAACTACAACTCCCTACTACACTGAAGAAATATATAAACACAACATGCAACAATTTCAAAGATTTTACTGAGTTACAGTTCATATAAGGAAATCAGTCAATTTAAATAAATAAGGCCCTAATCTATGGATTTCACATGACTGGGAATACAGATATGCATCTGTTGGTCACAGATACCTTAAAAATAAAAAAAGTAGTTGAGTGGATCAGAAAACCAGTCAGCATCTGTTGTGACCACCATTAGCCTCATGCAGCAAGACACATCTCCTTCGCATTGAATTGATCAGACTGTTGATTGTGAAATATTGTCCCACTCCTCTTCAATGGTTGTGCGAAGTTGCTGGATATTGGCAGGAACTGGAACTCGCTGTCGTACACGTCAATCCAGAGCATTCCAAACATGCTCAATGGGTGACATGTCTGGTGAGTATGCAGGCCATGGAAGAACTGGGAAATGTTCCGGTTCCAGGAATTGTGGCAGATCCTTGCGACATGGAGCCATGCATTATCATAATTCAACATGAGGTGATGGCGGCGGATGAATGGCACGACAATGGGCCTCAGGAACTCGTAACAGGGTCTCTGTGCATTCAAATTTCCATAGATAAAATGCAATTGTGTTTGTTGTCCGTAGCTTATCCCTGCCCATACAAACCATAACTCCCACCGCCACCATGGGGCACTCTGTTCACAACGTTGACATAAGCAAACCCCTCGCCCACACGATGCCATACACACTGCCATCTCCCCGGTAGAGTTGAAACTGGGATTCATCAGTGAAGAGCATACTTCTCCAGTGTGCCAGTGGCCATCGAAGGTGAGCATTTGCCCACTGAATTCGGTTATGTCGCAGACTTCAGTCAGGTCAAGACCCTGGTGAGAACAATGAGCACGCAGATGAGACAGTTTCTGACAGTTTGTGCAGAAATTATTTGGCTGTGCAAACTCACCGTTTCATCAGCTGTCCGGGTGGCTGGTCTCAGACGACCCCGCAGGTGAAGAAGCCTGACGTGGAGGTCCTGGGCTGGCGTGATTACACGTGGTCTGTGCTTGTGAGGCCGGTTGGACGTACTGCCACGTTCTCTAAAACGACATTGGAGGCGGCTTATGGTAGAGAAATAAACATTATATTCTTTGGCAACAGCTCTGGTGGATATTCCTGCAGTCAGCATGCCAATTGCACGCTCCCTCAAAATATGTGGCATTGTGACAAAACTGCCCATTTTAGAGTGACCTTTTATTGTCCCCAGCACAAGGTGCACCTGTGTAATGATCATGCTGTTTAATCAGCTTCTTGATATGCCACGCCTGTCAGGTGGATGGATTATCTTGACAAAGGAGAAATGCTCACTAACAGGGATGTAAACATTTGTGCACAAAATATGCGAGAAATAAGGTTTTTGTGCGTATGGAACATTTCTGTGATATTTTATTTCAGCTCAAGAAACATGGGACCAACACTTTACATGTTGCATTTACATTTTTGTTCAGTATACCTCGCACAGTTCGGGCTTGATCTGATTAATCTCTACAGAAACTGAGCATCGAGCTCACAGGAAAAAAAACGTAACAAAATGTAATTCAAATAATTGAACCGACGTCAGTCAATTAGTTGTTTAAAACCCCAGAAATAACCGACCTTTATGTTAATCGCTCAGCACTAACAGCTAGGTGTTTGTTGTTGTGCCAAGGTCTTTTTACATTAAGTATTTTACAAACACTTTATATAAAGGATTTATAGAACAGTTATATCATCAATTTCAATCAATAATTAACAAGGATCAGTTAGAATGAACCTGTCTCTTTTTTTTGTTATCAAGCCTGTATTTTCTCTGTTTTGATTTCATGGACTGATCCCTCTGTGCCAAAGTACAAAGCTACATAGCCTACTGTAACCTGGAGGAGACTAAAAGGCGCTGCATGGTCAATCCGACATCTGCATCGGCCGTTCAGCATTTACTGCGATGCATCCTCCACAGACGTCAGGGCTTTCATACTTCTTGCGCTTAGCGGAGCAGAGCTTTTGTGAAGGAAGTTGCCCCCACCTACCGTCAACAATCATGTCAATGTGGAGCTATACGGAGCTATACGGAGCCCTCCGCATTGTTATAGAATTTGAGAGGCACACAGCGATGCGGTACGGAGCTTGATTTGGCCTCCCAGTGCCTCCGGAGGCTCCGCAATTGCATCACACCCTCCATACGAAGCCACGACCACATTTTCGGATGAAGTGTAAATTAGCTTTAATTTAGACCTCAGTTAGGTGTCTCTAAAACTTTCAGTGAAGTGACCATCTCTTCCCTTGTGCAGGAGAGGATAGGTTGGAGGAAGGAGGCCTTCCACCTGCTGGTGTTTGCCACAGACGATGTCCCTCACCTGGCCTTGGACGGTAAACTGGGAGGCCTGGTCCAGCCCCATGATGGAGAGTGCCATATGAATGAGAAGAACGAGTACAGCGGCTCCACCAAGATGGTAAGACGAGGCATGGTTACTATGGCGCTATAACATCATTATAACATGGTTACTATGGCGCTATAACATCATTATAACATGGTTACTATGGAGCTATAACATCATTATAACATGGTTACTGTGGAGCTATAACATCATTATAACATGGTTACTATAGAGCTATAACATCATTATAACATGTTTACTGTGGAGCTATAACATCATTATAACATGGTTACTATGGAGCTATAACATCATTATAACATGGTTACTATGGAGCTATAACGTCATTATAACATGGTGAATGTAGCGCTATAACATGGTGAATGTAGAGCTATAACATGGTTACTATGGCGCTATAAAAAAATTTACATTTACATTTACGTCATTTAGCAGACGCTCTTATCCAGAGCGACTTACAAATAGGTGCATTCACCTTATAGCCAGTGGGATAACCACTTTACTATTTTATTTTTTTATTTTAGGGGGGGGGGGTGGGTTGGGGTAAGGGGGGGGTAGAAGGATTACTTTATCCTATCCCAGGTATTCCTTAAAGAGGTGGGGTTTCAAATGTCTCCGGAAGGTGGTGAGTGACTCCGCTGTCCTGGCGTCGTGAGGGAGCTTGTTCCACCATTGGGGTGCCAGAGCAGCGAACAGTTTTGACTGGGCTGAGCGGGAACTATGCTTCCGCAAAGGTAGGGGAGCCAGCAGGCCAGAGGTGGATGAATGCAATGCCCTCGTTTGGGTGTAGGGACTGATCAGAGCCTGAAGGTACGGAGGTGCCGTTCCCCTCACAGCTCCGTAGGCAAGCACCATGGTCTTGTAGCAGATGCGAGCTTCAACTGGAAGCCAGTGGAGTGTGCGGAGGAGCGGGGTGACGTGAGAGAACTTGGGAAGGTTGAACACCAGACGGGCTGCGGCATTCTGGATGAGTTGTAGGGGTTTAATGGCACAGGCAGGGAGCCCAGCCAACAGCGAGTTGCCAACAGCGAGTTGCAGTAATCCAGACGGGAGATGACATCATTATAACATGGTTACTATGGAGCTATAACATCATTATAACATGGTGACTATAGAGCTATAACATAACATGGTTACTATAGAGCTATAACATCATTATAACATGGTGACTGTAGAGCTATAACATCATTATAACATGGTGACTGTAGAGCTATAACATCATTATAACATGGTGACTGTAGAGCTATAACATCATTATAACATGGTTACTATAGAGCTATAACATCATTATAACATGGTGACTGTAGAGCTATAACATCATTATAATATGGTTACTCTGGAGCTACAATATCATAACATGATTACTATTAAGCTATACAATCATTAACATCATTACTATAGAGCTATAATATGACAGTTATAACACAACTAGGCTATAACATCAAATGGTATTGGTCGCGTACACATATTCTACAGATGTTATTTCGGGTGCAGAGAAATGCTTATTATGTTTCTAGCTTCAACAGTGCAGTAATACTGAACACAACAATACACACACAAAAATATCAGAACAAACAATGTCAGAGTCCGGAATATAAATATATATGTACACAATGTTCAAAAGTTTGGGGTCACTTAGAAATGTCCTTGTTTTCGAAAGAAAAGCAATTTTTTTTGTCCATTAAAATAACATCTAATTGATCAGAAATATGTCAACAGTGAAGAGGTGACTCCGGGATGCTGACCTTCTAGGAAGAGCTGCAAAGAAAAGCCATATCTCAGACTGGCCAATAAAAAGAAAAGATTAAGATGGGCAGTCTGAGATATGGCTTTTTCTTTGCAACTCTGCCTAGAAGGTCAGCATCCTGGAGTCGCCTCTTCACTGTTGACGTTGAGACTGGTGTTTTGCAGGTACTATTTAATGAAGCTGCCAGTTGAAGACCTGTGAGGTGTCTGTTTCTCAAACTAGACACACTAATGTATTTGTCCTCTTGCTCAGTTGTGCACCGGGGCCTCCCACTCCTCTTTTTATTCTGGTTAGAGCCAGTTTGTGCTGTTCTGTGAAGGGAGTAGTACACAGCGTTGTACGACATCTTCAGTTTATTGGCAATTTTTCGCATGGAATAGCCTTCATTTCTTAGAACAAGAATAGACTGACGAGTTTCAGAAGAAAGTTAGTTGTTTCTGTCCATTTTGAGCCTGTAATCGAACCCACAATTGCTGATGCTCCAGATACTCAACTAGTCTCAAGAAGGCCCGTTTTATTGCTTCTTTAATCAGCACAACAGTTTTCAGCTGTGCTAACATAATTGCAAAAGGGTTTTCTAATGATCAATTAGCCTTTTAAAATGATAAACTTGGATTAGCAAACACAACGTGCCATTGTAACACAGGACTGATGGTTGCTGATAATGGGCCTCTGTACGCCTATGTAGATATTCCATTAAAAATCAGCCGTTTCCAGCTACAATAGCCATTTACAACATTAACAATGTCTACACTGTATTTCTGATCAATTTGATGTTATTTTAATGGACAACAAAATTGCTTTTCTTTTGAAAACAAGGACATTTCTAAGTGACACCAAACTTTTGAACGGTAGTGTATATGATGGTGTGTATAGACAGTATGGATAGTATTTGAATAGAAAAGGTGTGTACGGCCTCCCGAGTGGCGCAGCGGTCTAAGGCACCGCATTGCAGTGTTACATTTGCATTTTGTCATTTAGCAGACGCTCTGATCCAGAGCGACTTACAAATTGGTGCATTCACCTTATGATAGCCAGTGGGACAACCACTTTACAATATTTTTTATTTTTTTGGGGGGGTGGGGTAAGGGGGGGGTAGAAGGATTACTTTATCCTATCCCAGGTATTCCTTAAAGAGGTGGGGTTTCAAGTGTCTCCGGAAGGTGGTGAGTGACTCCGCTGTCCTGGCATCGTGAGGGAGCTTGTTCCACCATTGGGGTGCCAGAGCAGCGAACAGTTTTGACTGGGCTGAGCGGGAACTGTGCTTCCGCAGAGGTAGGGGGGCCAGCAGGCCAGAGGTGGATGAACGCAATGCCCTCGTTTGGGTGTAGGGACTGATCAGAGCCTGAAGGTATGGAGGTGCCGTTCCCCTCACAGCTCCGTAGGCAAGCACCATGGTCTTGTAGCAGATGCGAGCTTCAACTGGAAGCCAGTGGAGTGTGCGGAGGAGCGGGGTGACGTTAGAGAACTTGGGAAGGTTGAACACCAGACGGGCTGCGGCGTTCTGGATGAGTTGTAGGGGTTTAATGGCACAGGCAGGGAGCCCAGCCAACAGCGAGTTGCAGCAATCCAGACGGGAGATGACAAGTGCCTGGATTAGGACCTGTGCCGCTTCCTGTGTAAGGCAGGGTCGTACTCTGCGAATGTTGTAGAGCATGAACCTACAGGATCGGGTCACCGCCTTGATGTTAGCGGAGAACGACAGGGTGTTGTCCAGGGTCACGCCAAGTCTCTTTGCACTCTAGGAGGAGGACACAACGGAGTTGTCAACCGTGATGGCGAGATCATGGAACGGGCAGTCCTTCCCCGGGAGGAAGAGCAGCTCCGTCTTGCCGAGGTTCAGCTTGAGGTGGTGATCCGTCATCCACACTGATATGTCTGCCAGACATGCAGAGATGCGATTCGCCACCTGGTTATCAGAAGGGGGAAAGGAAAATATTAATTGTGTGTCATCTGCGTAGCAATGATAGGAGAGGCCATGTGAGGATATGACAGAGCCAAGTGACTTGGTGTATAGCGAGAATAGGAGAGGGCCTAGAACTGAGCCCTGGGGGACACCAGTGGTGAGAGCACGTGGTGCGGAGACAGATTCTCGCCACGCCACCTGGTAGGAGCGACCTGTCAGGTAGGACGCAATCCAAGAGTGAGCCGCGCCGGAGATGCCCAACTCGGAGAGGGTGGAGAGGAGGATCTGATGGTTCACAGTATCAAAGGCAGCAGATAGGTCTAGAAGGAAGAGGGAGAGTTAGCTTTAGCAGTGCGGAGAGCCTCTGTGACACAGAGAAGAGCAGTCTCAGTTGAATGACCAGTCTTGAAACCTGACTGGTTTGGATCAAGAAGGTCTTTCTGAGAGAGATAGCAAGAGAGTTGGCTAAAGATGGCACGCTCAAGAGTTTTGGAGAGAAAAGAAAGAAGGGATACTGGTCTGTAGTTGTTGACATCGGAGGGATCGAGTGTAGGTTTTTTGAGAAGGGGTGCAACTCTCGCTCTCTTGAAGACGGAAGGGACATAGCCAGCAGTCAAGGATGAGTTGATGAGTGAGGTGAGGTAAGGGAGAAGGTCTCCGGAAATGGTCTGGAGAAGAGAGGAGGGGATAGGGTCAAGCGGGCAGGTTGTTGGGCGGCCGGCCGTCACAAGTCGCAAGATTTCATCTGGAGAGAGAGGGGAGAAAGAAGTCAAAGCATAGGGTAGGGCAGTGTGAGCAGGACCAGCGGTGTCATTTGACTTAACAAACGAGGATCGGATGTCGTCAACCTTCTTTTCAAAATGGTTGACGAAGTCATCCACAGAGGGGGGAGGGGGAGGAGGATTCAGCAGGGAGGAGAAGGTGGCAAAGAGCTTCCTAGGGTTAGAGGCAGATGCTTGGAATTTAGAGTGGTAGAAAGTGGTTTAGCAGCAGAAACAGAGGAAGAAAATGTAGACAGGAGGGAGTAAAAAGATGCCAGGTCCGACGGGAGTCTAGTTTTCCTCCATTTCCGCTCAGCTGCCCGGAGCCCTGTTCTGTGAGCTCGCAATGAGTCGTCAAGCCACGGAGCAGGAGGGGAGGACCGAGCCGGCCGGGAGGATAGGGGACATAGAGAGTCAAAGGATGCAGAAAGGGAGGTGAGGAGGCAGAATCAGGAGATTGGAGGGAGAAGGATTGAGCAGAGGGAAGAGATGATAGGATGGAAGAGGAGAGAGTAGCGGGAGAGAGAGAGCGAAGGTTGCGACGGCGCATTACAATCTGAGTAGGGGCAGAGTGAGTAGTGTTGGAGGAGAGCGGGAGAGAAAAGGATACAAAGTAGTGGTCGGAGATGGCACGAACACACAGAGAGAGCCAAGCTAACGTTAACTAGTCACCCATGTCCCGAATTCCCTTGAAAGACTCTGGTTACCAGTATGTAAAAACAAAACACAAATGTAGGTTATAACTTACCCCTAGCAGCTATTGTTAGCCAGCCAAGTGCAAAGCTAACCACTGAATCGACTCAGCCAGTTCGCGTCTGTTCGCTAGGTCGTTCCAGCTATTGTTTAGTTGTGTTGAGACGATGACCGGGAGCACAATTGGCCCAGCGTCGTCCGGGTTAGAGGAGGGTTTGGCGGGGGGGCTTTCCTTGGCCCATCGTGCTCTAGCGACTCCTTGTGGCGGGCCAGATGCCTGCAAGCTGACTTTGGTCGTCAGTTGAACAGTGTTTCCTCTGACACATTGGTGCAGCTGTCTTCGTGGTTAAGCGAGCGGGTGTTAAGAAGCAGCGGGTCATGTTTCAGAGCACGCATGACTCGACTTTCGCCTCTCCCGAGCCTTTGGGGAGTTGCAGCGATGAGATAAGATGGTAATTGGATCGCAATTGGATATCACGAAATTGGGGAGAAAAAGGGGGTGAAAAAAAAGAAAAGGTGTTTACAACATGATTACCTATGTTATTAAACACATACAAACAAACACAATTATAGAGTACAGTCAACTCTTCTCTACGCACTGTAACTTATTTGACGTGGGTCATTTTTATCCACATTGTCAGTGTAATATAGAACTAGGATGCTAGGCTTGTTCAATAGATATTCAAATTCCCTACTCAAGCAGCAGCTCTCAAGAATAGACTTGGTCCAGATGGATTGCTTTGAGGTAAAGCTAACATCAATGACTAAAGATTTTCAACCGCTGGTCTGATTCTTTGATGATGGCCAGAGCCAGTCTAGGTTTAGATAAGGAGGAATGCAATGTAAACTCTGAGGTATGTTAGTTCCCTGAGCCTTGCTCTGCTCCTAGTGGAGCGCCAACTGACTTTATTGGGAACTCACTTCATGTCTTATTGCTGCTGCTTATCTCCGGACAGCCATATGATGCTGAAGGTAAAACTTTAATGAACTCAGGGAAGTTCACTTAGGAGTTAATTTAGACAGTAGTTAGGGCGAGAGCTCAGCAGTCTTAAGCGAGGACATAAAGAAATGGTGAAAGCCACGTGAAGCACATTTTTTTTGTTCTAAAAAGGTTTTGGATTTTGTACGATGAGAGGGCATCACATAAACAAAGAGATATGTTTATGCACAGTTTGAGTTTACATATGATTTCCGAGGAGCTAATGCAATAAAAAGATAATTAACATCATGCGCATTTCAACCAATCCAACTCAATGATATGAAAATGGATTAAGTAAATTCAAGTTTTTGTATTCTCCCGGAATCACAACATTTTTCTATAGTTATTTGCTGCCCCTGTTCTGCTGTGTGTCATTTGGTGCTCTGGGCTTGGTAGAGTCATGTTACGTCTCAACACATTAAGTTCAGTGGAGGTACTCCAACACAAATCAAGACTACATCATCAATGGATCCTCAGTTTGATTCATCCCCAAACAGGCTAAACATGTTTCCCCTAATCTCATCTGAATGTGGGATGGAAGAATGGGTGCTTCCCAGAACAGCACTCCGTTTTTCAGTGAAACCGTTGAACCTCACGGCCCATTTCAAGTGTTAATCTCACCGTTGATTGATTCGGATGTACACAATAATAAAGGCTTACTGAAGCCAAAAATCTCAAATCTGATTGCTTATTAAATGCTTACACATTTTACTCAGTCATGCCTTGGCTATAGTGTAAATTTGACTTAAGTGGAAGTTAGGATTCACTCTTCAATGCACAACTTTTGTGCAGAGCTGTAAATAAATAGGTCTAAATCACTTCAGGCTTCTTTGTCCTTCTTTCTGCTGGTGAGAAATGAAATGTCGGGGGACTCTAATGTAAACACAACACTGGAATCAGAGGAGCAATGACTTCCCTTCACTAACTTCCTGACGGGGTGAAATGGAAGCGAAACTAATGAGAACTTGAAGAAATGCCTCTAACATCCTCTTCCATGCATTTATATCTATCTTTCTGTCTGTCTGCAGGACTATCCCTCTCTGGCTCTATTGGGAGAGAAGCTGGCGGAGAACAACATCTATCTCATCTTCGCTGTGACTAAAAGGCTCTATGTCATTTACAAGGTACAGTGGCTTGCGAAAGTATTCACCCCCCGTGGCATTTTTCCTATTTTCTTGCCTTACAACCTGGAATTAAAATTGATTTTTTGGGGGGTTTGTATCATTTGATTTACACAACATGCCTACCACTTTGAAGATGCAAAATATTTTTTATTGTGAAACAAACAAGAAATAAGACAAAAAAAACAGAACTTGAGCGTGCATAACTAGTCACCCCCCCAAAGTCAATACTTTGTAGAGCCACCTTTTGCAGCAATTACAGCTGCAAGTCTCTTGAGGTATGTCTCTATAAGCTTGGCACATCTAGCCACTGGGATTTTTGCCCATTCTTCAAGGCAAAACTGCTCCAACTCCTTCAAGTTGGATGGGTTCCGCTGGTGCACAGCAATCTTTAAGTCATACCACAGTTTCTCAATTGGATTGAGGTCTGGGCTTTGACTAGGCCATTCCAAGACATTTAAATGTTTCCCCTTAAACCACTCAAGTGTTGCTTTAGCAGTATGCTTAGGGTCATTGTCCTGCTGGAAGGTGAACCTCTGTCCCAGTCACAAATCTCTAGAAGATAAACAGGTTTCCCTCAAGAATTTCCCTTTATTTAGCGCCATCCATCATTCCTTCAATTCTGACCAGTTTCCCAGAGTACCTTCTTCCATATGTTTGGGGAGTCTCCCACATGCCTTTTGGCGAACACCAAACGTGTTTGCTTATTTTTTTCTTTAAGCAATGGCTTTTTTCTGTCCACTCTTCCGTAAAGCCCAGCTCTGTGGAGTGTACGGCTTAAAGTGGTCCTATGGACAGATACTCCAATCTCCGCTGTGGAGCTTTGCAGCTCCTTCAGGGTTATCTTTGGTCTCTTTGTTGTCTCTCTGATTAATGCCCTCCTTGCCTGGTCTGTGAGTTTTGGTGGGCGGCCCTCTCTTGGCAGGTTTGTTGTGGTGCCATATTCTTTACATTTTTTAATAATGGATTTAATGGTGTTCCGTGGGATGTTCAAAGTTTCTGATATTTTTTTATAACCCAACCCTGATCTGTACTTCTCCACAACTATGCCCCTGACCTGTTTGGAGAGCTCCTTTGTCTTCATGGTGCCGCTTGCTTGGTGGTGCCCCTTGCTTAGTGGTCTTGCAGACTCTGGGGCCTTTCAGAACAGGTGTGTATATATACTGAGATCATGTGACCAATCATGTGACACTTAAATAAAGTCCACCTGTGTGCAATCTAGCTAATTATGTGACTTCTGAAGGTAATTGGTTGCACCAGATCTTATTTAGGGGCTTCATAACAAAGGGGGTGAATACAATGCACGCACCACTTTTCCGTTATTTATGTTTTAGATTTTTTTGAAACAAGTTATTTTTTTCATTTCACTTCACCAATTTTGACTATTTTGTGTATGTCCATTACATGAAATTCAAATAAAAATCAATTTAAATTACAGGTTGTAATGCACCAAAATAGGAAAAACGCCAAGGGGGATGAATACTTTTGCAAGACACTGTAATTTTTTTTTATAGATATTGAGAGTAGCTGTGTATGGTGTGTATAGTTTGGTGTGAATGGTGGCCTTTGATATTGTGTTAATTGCTGTAAATATTTGTTTATTTAATTTAAAAAATCATATCTCATGTTTATGCAGAATTTCACAGCACTGATACCTGGAACTACAGTGGAGATTCTGGATCAGGACTCCAAGAACATCATCCAACTCATCGTTAATGCCTACAATGTAAGTAAATGCGCGTTCTCTCCCATTTAGAGCACATATTGTGTGTGTGCTTGAGAAGGAAAGAGAATGTCGCTCAGCAGTCCTCTTCTGAAATTGATTTTGGTTGACAGTTGGTTGAACACATTTTGAAACCGGGAAACAGACAGGTATTCCCTGAACCTGTCATTTTTGTTTTCCATTGCAAAACTGTGAGCCCTACTGAACATGGCCCCAGTGTCTAGAGGACGAGGAAGTGTTGAATGTTTATGCTTTAGCATTGGATATGGAGAGCCTCACCCAGCCCCCCCTATTTGCTGTGGTGATCTGGGGGTTACTACTCCTGGCTCACACTACGGCCCTGTGTCTTTAACTATGCACTAGCACTTTAGGGTTACTGAACAAGAAGCAGGTATATGGACACTGAGGCGGTGAGACCCTCCTGCTACTCCCCAGTCCCCTCCATACAGGAAATAGATTCCATCATTCCAGTACTTTGAAGGAAGGGTTTTCGAAGGGCCTGAAAAGGATTCTAGAAGGGCTTCTTGTGTGTTTTTAAACACAATATTTTAATCCAAGGATCCAACCGGCTGTTTTTCATAAAGTTGCTAAATATTTGTCCTGGCAACATTCTTGAATAAATGAGGTCACAGCTCTGCTGTGCTGGATAAACGGCTATAGACTGGTGTGTTAGGAGATTTACATCTTGTTGTCCTCGTTTACAATTCACATTTATGGAAAGATCAACAATATAAATAGCAGATTTAAATCACCACCAGTCTTCAATTTATGGGTCATGATAAATCTATAATCTTCATTCTACCAAAGTTAAGCCGGGGCCTCAAATGGTGTTGAATTATAATTGGATGTTAGTGTTTATAATTGTCACAGAAGACACTCTCATAATCCATTCTCAAAGCATGGAATAATCCTGTCTTGTATTATTGTGCTGAGGTCTGTTGACTAAAACCTGACCCTAGATCACTGAGTAAGTACTCTGACACTGTGGCTCTGGTTTGGCCATATAGGGGATCTTAAAGCCACAGTCTTTGATTTTGAGAGTGGTTTGGCTACATTGCTCCAGCCCCATACCTCAGCTTACCAAACAAACTGGCAGAGTCAGGCTGTTGAAATGGCAGATTTAGCCTTTAATGCACTGCAGGAAAGCAGTTATATAATTCACTTTTTTTGACTAGTTGAGAGAAAAAAACATTTTAAGGGAGAAAATAATCTCTTTCTCCATGTATTTTGAATATTTTAAAACCAAAGTATTTGCCTGTTTTTAGTCAACTTTCCCAAAAAATATTATCCAATCAAGCTGTGTTTTTTCAGTCAAGCATTTTTTCCTTCTGTGTTTGAGAGAACAACAACTTCATTTTGCATAGTTAAGGACACAAGAGTTTAGTCTACAACTGATAATGGTATCAGGCAGTGTTGAGGGGTCCAATATGGATGATGTTGTGTTGTAAAGTAGCCTATAATAATAATAATATAATATGCCATTTAGCAGACGCTTTTATCCAAAGCGACTTACAGTCATGCGTGCATACATTTTTTTTATTTTTTTTTGTGTATGGGTGGTCCCGGGGCTCGAACCCACTACCTTGGCGTTACAAGCGCCGTGCTCTACCAGCTGAGCCTACATTCTGTTCACTTTACTCGATGGGCAGATGGCACCACATTTGGTTTGTATCGTAATTGTATCTTTGTTGAGTGTTGTGAAGTTTGAGCACATAGGCATTTAGGTATTTCAACACATTTAGTTATCAGTTCATTGTGTTATTTTTCCAAAATAGGCCAAAGCAGGGCAGAGATCAATCATGGGTATCTGTCAGTCAGGCATGGTGCTGATTACCCCCTTTCACAGTTCTGTAGCTTTGATGCACTGGAGTGAACGCACACTTGCACATAAAGTACAGACACGGCTGGCATGTAGCAGCAAAGCCACGCCCCCCTTCCATCCATGCCAACCGAACCGCTGTAGGTTTGGGGGAGGTTTACACAAGACGGAATGAACTGTATAAATCTTGCTTAACCAAGGCATTTTACTCTCTTTCCAATTCTCTTTCTCTCTTTTCCACCCTGACTGCTAACAGATTGAATAACAGGTTCTTACTGGTTTCATTATAAAATACTGAGTGGTGGTGGTTCTGAGTGGATCCAGTGCCAGGGGTACTGGAAGCATTTAACATTCAAATAGTAAGGTTCCCTGGTGGTTTCCAATGTGCCAACTCTAATATACAGACAGACTGGAAATCTATTTTTAGGAGTCTTTGATCAGACTTGTTTGGATAGTTGACCAGTGGATCATCTGTCTTGTTTTCAAATAAATCACACATTTACTACTTTGATGCAAATGTCAAAAGTACTTATTCATACGTGTGTGTCTGTATATCTGTCTGTGTGTTTTTGTGTTCAAGGCAAATGCATCTGTGAGTTCATCCAATCTCTGTCTCTGTCTCTCTGGCTGTCTCTCTCTCTCTCTGTGTCGTCCCTCCAGAACATCCGGTCCAAAGTGGAGCTGACTGTGTGGGATCAACCTGAAGACCTCAGTCTATCCTTCACCGCCACCTGTCAGGACGGACAGCCTCTACCAGGCCTCAGGAAGTGTGCCGACCTCAAGATCGGAGACACTGTGAGTCTCACAGGCCTCCTGGCTTCCCATGGGTTTGCACTATATGGCCAAGCTGGAAAGTCAAAATTGACTATATCGTGAAAATGTATATAAACAAAAATACGCTTTTTGGTCTTCATCAAAGGTTAGGGTTGGTTATAAAATCAGATTTTTAGGACCGTAATTGTTGAACTTCCGAGTTTGCAGCTTTGCCTGATAGTGACCCAGTGAAACTTTCCCTTCCTGCCTAACATACAGGAAGTGACCTGGTTGTTATGTCATGGACACGTGTGAATGAAGCAACACAACTGTAACAGGATGTAATTCCAGCCTGTGGACAGATGCCTCATGTGGTATTTGCATTAAAGCTTAGTTAGCCCAGTGGCATGTCTCTCTGCAACGCTGACAGGGATATCATGGATATCATCCACCCAGCCAGCGAATAACTGACTAAAGAAAGCAAGTTGTGACTTGGCAGCACTGGCAATACACTGTGTGACCTTTCAATCCTCTTAAGTTTGGAGTTCCTGTTTGATTAAATTAAACTGCAGTTGCCAGGAGACTAAATCTCAGCCTCCCTTATTACTAAAGGAGCGATATCGGCCTTGTGTTAAACTCTAGACGGGCTTAAGGAAAATCACCCAGGCTGAGTGCCTTGAGAGAGAAGTTTGGGAGACCGGGACAGTTCAGTTCACCTCAGGACAACAATGTTGTTGTGCTGCTTTGCTAACTCTCTTTAACAGTTAACATGTGTGTGTGCTCAAATTTGACCCTTCTCTTTTCTGCTTAATGCATTTGACATGAGCAGATCGGTGACTGAAAAAATGCAAACATATTCTTTCCCTCAGAAGAAAGCAAAACGGGGTGGCAAAAATGCTTATTTTTGTTTTGGAAAACTTAAGTCATGGTGTCCATCCCTTCTCTGGAACTCCATAACTTGCTGTCTCTAACCAACACACACATACACACTCTGTCTCGACAGATACTGGCCATTCTCAAGGCAAGGGTCATCCTCTTCCTGGGATAGCAGTGGGAGTTTGAACTGACTGAACTTATTCTTGGCTTCTGAACACTGCAGTTGGAAATCAGTTGTGCTTTCCAAATAGCCCTCCAAATACGCTATTTTGGATGGCTTTGGATAAAGTAGTCTATGGGAGATCAGTAGCCTCCACAGAAAGCGTTTTAGTGGGAGTAGACCTACATGTGTGGGGTGGGAGGGGGGGAGGGAATAATTTGACAGGAGGAGAATATTTTAGCTGGCTTTTAATTGTGTTCCAACATGTTCTTGCCATTTAGATGGAATGCATTCTTCTCTTCCTTTGTTTCGGCGAACAAAACTCTTAAGAAAGGTCAGGTGACGTGGGATCACTGCACATTTTAATCACTTTGAATTGTGCACTGTTCAAATCCTCAGGCCCCTCTACAGGGGTCTCAATGAGGATTTGTACAAGATCTATTGAAACTCTTAGCAAGGGGCTACTTTGTACACTCCACCACGCAGAGATCCGACCCTGTGGAATTCTTCTCCCCAAAGCCCCAGTGTCTCTCTCACTGATTCCTTATTTGTCTTAATTGAATGTAGGGAATGGGTGTGGGGATGGAGGGTGAATTAATAATGGTAGTGAATGCGGGAATCCCATCTCTGCATGGCCAGGGTGATGGGTCTAACTCTGTCTTTTGTTCTGCAGCGGGGGTATTTGCTGCGTAGGCCTCTGAGTGCCAATCTGTCCTCCTAAAAAGGAGGTGAGGAAAGAGGATGCAAGGAATAGAGGGAGGAGGAATTGGGAAAGCTCCCAGGTGTCAGTCACAGGGTCTCTGGCTGCAGCCTTGCTCTGGGCCCTGATGCTGCATGTCAATGTCCTCACAACAAAAGTTGGAGAAAGAAGGGTTGGTGAAAGCAGAGGTGATTTAAAGAACAAAGACATCATGGTAACAGAAATGTGTGTTAGCCCACATTCCTTTCACTGCAACACTCTCAAACCCTAAACAGTACTAAATATGTCCCATATAGATGTAGGATCTTAATTTGACCAGTATAGTCCATAATGTTGCTTGATCAGTGTTTAGGCTATTAGGCTACATGAAAAGTGCAATGGTAATATAACCGTGTCTTAGTGCGGGTTTTCAGTGACTTTATGTAAATCATGAAGCTCATCTGCATTTCTCAGCAACAAAATGAAGATCCTGTACAGTGCCTTCAGGAAGTATTCATACCCCTTGACTTATTCTACACGCTGTTGTTACAGCCTGAATTCTAAATGGAAACACAATATCCCATAATGACAAAGTGAATGTAAAAAATTAAAAATACAAACATTTATTGAAAATGAAATACAGAAATATATCCTTTACATAAGTATTCACACCCCTGAGTCAATACATTGTAGAAGCACGTTTTGGCAGCGATTATAGTTGAGTCTTTCTGGGTAAGTCTCACCCTAAGAGCTTTCCACACCTGGATTGTGCAAGATTTGCCCATTATTCTTTTCAAAATTCTTCAAGCTCTGTCAAATTGGTTTCTGATCATTGCTAGACAACCATTTTCAGGTCTTGCCATAGATTTTCAAGTAGATTTAGGTCAAAACTGTAACTCGACCACTCGGTAACATTCACTGTCTTCTTGGTAAGCAACTCCAGTGTATATTTGGCCTTGTGTTTTAGGTTATTGTCCTGCTGAAAGGTGAATTAATCTCCCAGTGTCTGGTGGAAAGCAGACTGAACCAGGTTTTCTTCTAGGATTTTGCCTGTACTTAGCTCCATTCGGTTTATTTTTTATCCTGAAAAACTCCCCAGTCCTTAACGATTACAAGCATACCCATAACATGATGCAACCACCACTATGCTTGAAAATATGGAGTGTGGTACTCAGTAATGTGTTGTGTTGGATTTACCCCAAACATAACACTTTGTATTCTGAACAAAAAGTTAATTGCTTTGCCACATTTTCTTCAGTATTACTTTAGTGCCTTGTTGCAAACAGGATGCATGTTTTGGAAATTTTTTATTCCATACAGGCTTCCTTTTTTTCACTGTCAATTAGGTTAGTATTGTCTTCCATGTGTTATGTGGGCCCTTCCTTCCTGTGGATTCTGATTGGAGGCTTGTCTAGTACTCAGGAGGAACATACCACAACTCTGCTGTCACATCCTGTTCTTCCACCATGTTGTGCTTGTGAATGACAATAGCTTTGTTGATGTTGTTATTTTCTTAGTTGACTCATGTTTCCGTATTACCTATGGACATTGATCACCTACTAACTAGATCAATGGTTTGGGTTGGACAGATGTCGCAGGTTGATGATGTCATAAGTGTTTACTCCACACACAGCCCCACCCTCACATTGCTTAATATTGTACAGCGTTTCATATTAGTCACAGAGGCTCACCCAGCAGGGTCTGTGATACTGTGACCTCTTCACCACTAAGCCAGTTGATGTTCACTTCTCATTGAAAGAGGAAGGGAAGATGGAAGAAATTGATACCCATAGAGCGAGCGCGAAAGGTCCTGTATTCTGAGTGACAGGCCGACGCTCTCTTTCTCTCCTGAAGACTCAGATCCTTGCGTTGCGTGCAGAGCTGCTGCCAACATCAACACGGCCCAAGCATCTGAGTGTTTGGCTTTGGGGCTGCAGTCCAGAGGGCTGTGGCCTTCAGACTCGGGAGCTAAACTTCAAAGCACAGTATGTGCCCCCTCACATCCTCACATCCCTGCCTCTCCACCTCCCACGACCCCGCAGGGCTCGACACTGCCAAAGGACACATAGGCCTCCTGTAGACAGGTGTGTGTGTGTGTGTGTGTGTGTGTGCTTCTTCACTCATCTAGAACCACTGGGAGAAAGAGACTGATGTGGAAGAGTGAACCTTATCAGACCTACCTCATGGAAGGACATCCTTCCTGAAATACCCCTACAGCTGCCTCTGATTATCTTTTCTCTTCAGTAAAATGTTTTTGTGGTTGAAAGTATCAATGCTCTCATCCAGAGCTGTATTAAGTATTGAAAAGCTAACCACATTTCATATGTATTCTATTTGATGTTATTGAAGTCGATCCTTATGTTTTCTTTGGGCAGAATTACCCAGTTTAAAGATGTTTTGCCTCTGGCGCTTTGGAAAACACTCTAAGGTTTTATGGAAAGTGATGATATATCAACTGACACGTATACTGTACATTGCAGGTTTGTAGATTTATGGTAGTATCAGTTTAACTGGAGGAATTCACACCATTATCCCATCTAAAGGGAGTGAAACCACAAAGAATAACACACTGCCTCATCAACGACAGGCAGTCGCGCACACACACACACACACTGGAGATGGTTGCTGTAGCAGTTGAGCTACAGAGAAGAAAACAGTAATGCACTTCAATCAAATGGTGACACGAGGAATAAATACACAGTGAATAATAATGAGTAAAAATAACATGATTGAGGTTAGTGATCGCTGATCTGTGGCCGATTGCACCAGTTGGTCGTAACTCTACGTTCAACGTAAAATGTGCTCTAGGCGGACGTAAAGATTATACCTGTTGCACCACCTGGGCATATTCCCTTCTATGAGCTATTCCTGGGCGTAGACTATCCTCCACTTATTATAGCTTATATCTCATTTACATAAGTATTCACACCCCTGAGTCAATACATGTTAGAATCACCTTTGGCAGCGATTACAGCTGTGATTCTTTCTGGGTAAGTCTCTAAGAGCTTTGCACACCTGGATTGTATGATATTTGCCCATTATTCTTTTCAAATTTCTTGAAGATCTGTTCAAATTGGTTGTTGATCATTACTAGGCAACCATTTTCAGGTCTTGCCATAGATTTTCAAGTAGATTTACGTCAAAACTAACTCAGCCACTCAGGAACATTCACTGTCTTCTTGGTAAGCAACTCCAGTGTAGATTGTAGCCTTGTGTTTTAGGTTATTGTCCTGCTGAAAGGTGAATTCATCTACCAGTGGCTGGTGGAAAGCACACTGAACCAGGTTTTCCTCTAGGATGTTGCCTGTGCTTAGCGCCATTTAATTTCTTTTTTTATCCTGAAAAAATTCCCAGTTCTTGGCGATTACAAGCATACCCACAACATGATGCAGCCACCACTATGCTTGAAAATATGGAGAGTGTGCCTCAGTAATGTATTGGATTGGATTTACCCCAAACATAACACTTCGTATTCAGAACAAAAAGTTAATTGTTTTGCCACCATTTCTTCAGTATTACTTTAGTGCCTTGTTGCAAACAGGATGCATGTTTTGGAATATTTTTATTCCATACAGGCTTGCTTCCTTTTCACTCTGTCAATTAGGTTAGTAACTACAATGTTATTGATCCATCCTCAGTTTTCTCCTTTCACAGCCATTAAACTCAACTGGTGCATCCGGCCCCTGGTGTCCAAAAGCTGTTTTTGGTCATAAAAAATGATGGCGGAGACATTATGTTCAATTTTTTGGGGGATCAGCATAAAAAACACACAAAAAATAGCAGAATTATTCCGGAGCCCGTAAGACGACTGCTATCCACTGCAGCACCATCTTCCAATCAACGTAACTGTTCCTGTTGAGACAGGCCAATCTAAAGGGAGGGTGGAGTTTCTGTCTTGTTCAGACTTCCTTCCTCAGAGCAATTAAATGGGTGGAGGTCCTGTCCTGTCTGTCATCTGCTGCTTGAATTGGCTGTTATTAATCAACTAACTGACTCAAAGCCACAATCTCTTCTCTGAACTCTCTCACTCACTCACTCACTCACACACACACACACACACACTCACACACACACACACACACACACACGTATAAACATAGCTTGCAGGTCATAATTTATGTAGTTCACAGTCCTGTCACAGCCAAGCCTTAATATGAGCAAAATAGGTTCATCTGGAGGTAGATGGTGTAAATGTGATGGATCCAGGTTGTGGAGGCTTTTTTAAAATTCAGTTATGAGTATGACTAATAGTCACTATGACATTGGTTTGTGTAAAACTCCTTGATTGAGAAATTGTGGCAACTTGTGTAAGTCCAGTCCATATAGTAACCCTGTTGTACTGTTCTAATTTCTTCCAGGTGTCCTTCAACGTCAGTGTGGACGCTAGGGGCTGCCCCGCCCCAGGCACCCAGCAGAGATTCACCATCAAACCTGTGGGCTTCAAGGATCGTCTGGAGGTGTCAGTGGACTACCGCTGTGACTGTGGCTGCACCGACTGGACCCAGGCTAACAGTAGCCGCTGCAGCTCCATCGGACAGTACACCTGTGGTACCTGCCGCTGTGATCCGGGCTACCTGGGCGCCCGCTGTGAGTGCCAGGAGGGTGAGGCTGGCAGCATGTACCTGACCACCTGTAGGGAGGCGGAAGGGAAGCAGATCTGTGGTGGGAGAGGGGAGTGCAGCTGTAACCAGTGCCTCTGCTACGAGTCAGAGTTCGGGAAGATCTACGGGACCTTCTGCGAGTGTGACGACTTCTCCTGTGCCCGACACAAGGGCATCCTCTGCTCAGGTAGGTGTGCAAAGAGAAGGGAGCACTGCCGCTACCTAACTCTCCAAATTGCTGAATCTCCTCTCTACTTCTGCATGTGTACAAAATAAATTGTTCAGACATACACAGTAGTGATTCATTCAGTACCTGATGTGCAGAAACCCTAGAGCCCTAGATGTGTTGTTATTGAGTGTCTAAGTTGGCTTGTGCTGTCATGTTGATGCTAAGAGACTCATTCAATTCATGTTTATTGATCTTCAAGGCTGTTTGATATTACGATAGTAGTGAGCAGGTGGGATGTTGTTGCCAGGGTCTGTTACCACATCACTCTGATTGGTGTTTATTAGGCAGGTTGGCATTTATTGAGATGACTCATGTTCTGGAGGCAGCTCTGCAGAGTGGTCACTAGCTGGCACTACCACAGTCATAAAATCTGATTTTAACCCTAACCTTAACCACACTGCTAACCCTAATGCCTGACCTTAAATGAAGACTAAAAAGCAAATGTTTGTTTTCATTAATTTTACGATATAGACAATTTTGACATTGCAGCATGCTCATCTAGCGGAAACCACTCAGTTCTTTCTGCCTCCAATGCAAGACTCATGACAATAAACATCAACCTGAATTTATTAGAGGAAAAGCAGCCTGTTAGTGGTGCAGCGTTGAACACAGCCCTGCAGGTCTGCTACTGTTGTGTGTGTGAAAGGGTACTTTTTGTGTGTGTTAATACTGAACCATACCTGTTCAGGGTGTTTTTTTACAGTAAAGATCTCTTGATCCTGAATTTCTTCTTCGGGAAAGGTAAAATGCTCACCTGCGGGGTATTGGCTAGCCTCCCAAAATAGAGGCTTAGGAGCAGCTGCGGGGAGCTCGTTTGTTGTGCAGTTCATGTTTTACTATCTCTAGCTGAGTTGTGTTCTCTAGGTGCTTTGGGACTCTGGAGAGTTGGGGTGGCTGTGTGCAGGATTCAGGAATGAATTCTAGAACCAGACCAGAGCTGAAAGATCCATTCTGTGTTTCTTTCTGAACAGAACTGCACTCCTCCAACCACCAAAATTCCCCTCCTCTTTCTATTCTTTATTTTTTCTCCCCAGACTATTCATGTGCTCTATTGATTAAATGTGCATGTGCTGATGTCGACCACAAATCCTATTTTCTCCATCCTGAGGGTCTTGCTTGCTTTGAAGCCCATGCCCTAGATTTCTCTCACACTGGCCTAGGCAGCAGGCAGGGATGCTTGCTGGGAGCAACTTAGTGACATACTAAACAGGCTGTCCTATTGGATTCCCAGAACATCGGGTCCAGTCCAAGTAGCCTCAGTGCGTTTTGGGTCGAGACCTGCTGGAAGTTGGCCAAGGGCCCCTGGCTCATCCCCAAGCTAACGGCTGTTCCACCAAACCACAGAGAGAGCTTTGTAATGGAGGCCCTGCTCAGTGCTTTGTGTATTGCCAAATACAATGTGTGGGTCTATACCCAGTTAAAGTGCCTTGTTTCGTTTAGTCAGCAGGACTGAGCAGCGAACAAACACAAAATGGACCATTTGTTTGTCGGTTGGTCAGACCATAAGCAGGCCCTTAGGGTAGGATGATAACTGAAAGGGGTGGGGTAGTAATTAAATCTTAACAGTCCAGTACGCTCTGTGGCCACCCACACACTCGTGCACACACACACACCTCCCCTCAGTGTATGGTTGTCTCAGTCTATAATGAGTTCCTAATGAATCTGAATTATATTCCTCTCTCCCACACTTCTCTGGCACTGTTACTTAATCGTGTAATAAACAGTGTTGTAAAATAATTCTGTATACCACCACTGGTCCCCTAAACCCACAGCTGGTTATGGGGAGGTTCAGACTCCTCTGTACAGAGTCCCATTCCTCTCCTTTTACATGCCTTGTAAACAGTATTGTGCACAGGTTAGATTGGTTACGCTGAGATTATAGCAGCTCATTTGCTCTGTGTTGTGTTGGGAAGAAAAGCTGGTTTGGATTGAACTGCAGGATCCAGACTGATCACCATATCAGTAAAACAGAGCAGTAGGTATCAGCCTGTAGATCTGACACGCTATTTGGGCAGAACTCACCCGTGTTGGTATTGATACTTAAATAGCTACTTGTAGTAGCAACAACTCCTGGTAGTATTGAAAACTGACTGTTAGTAGGTGAGACTGAGGCTATTTGGCTCTTTCTCAAAGAGTCTTAAAATCTGCCCTCTAGTTCTTTTGAGATGAGTGTATTGCATTGGTGCAATGAAGCTATCTTAAGATGAATGCACTTATTGTAAGTCGCTCTGGATAAGAGTGTCTGCTAAATGACTAAAATGTCAAATGTAAGGAGAGGAAATGTTTTTAGCCTATTGAGAAAGGGCAAATTACACCAGCATACTTGACCTCCCTCAGGGGTTAGAGAGCAGCCCTACATGAGGCTGAGGGGGTCAGGGGTTAGGCTAGAGACCAGTGTAGCAGCCAGGCCTACATGAGGCTGAGGGGGTCAGGGGTTAGGCTAGAGACCAGTGTAGCAGCCAGGCCTACATGAGGCTGAGGGTGTCAGGGGTTAGGCTAGAGACCATTGTAGCAGCCAGGCCTACATGAGGCTGATGGGGTCAGGGGTTAGGCTAGAGACCAGTGTAGCAGCCAGGCCTACATGAGGCTGATGGGGTCAGGGGTTAGGCTAGAGACCAGTGTAGCAGCCAGGCCTATAGGAAGCGGCTCCTTCTCACTAGGGCCTTGACTCTTTTCCCTCTCCTTGACGATTCCCTCCCTCCGTCTGATCTGATTACCTTGTCACTGGGCCAAAACGCACGCCAGGCCCAGGCCAGGACTCCAAGAACCAAGAATATTGGTTCCTGCTTACTCACTAACGACAGCTGTGGAGAGGGACAGGAGTGGGTCCCACTCTTCTTGTAAATAGAGCTCTCAGAGGTTGTATCGTAGTACAGTACACTTTTTTTTGTTTGTTACCAGAATCTTTTTACTGCGTTTATAAATACACAGATACTTGACTGTGCCAACCTGTACCATCCTCTCTTTGTGTTTCTGGAATGTAGCTATATCATTGAGCTTTTACCCACACTATTTCAGTATCTATTGTTACTGTACAGTGGCTTTTCATTATCCTGGTTTATGTTTTTGAGTATGTTGTCGTTGTTTCCTTCTGCTCTTTGGAGGAAAGGACTCTCTTCCTAGATACCTTCTCCTCCTTTGATAGTTTTAGCAGCCATGCTCTTGTTTGCCCTGGCCCTCTGAGTAGAGTGAGAGTGAGGAGGACAGACAGACAGATGGAGGCCAGGCACGCTCCACACCCAGCTGTTGCTGTTGTCATGTCTGTGCTGCCTGGTGCTGTGGTGATATAACATAGCACCAAGCCAAACCTCCATAGACCCTACAGTCTTGTTTTTCTGGCCAGTGACTGTCAGTGTGGCTGTGTCATCAGCTGTACACGCCTGAACCAATTACACCCACATCGAACCCATGATTCAATCAACTGGTGTATTTAATGTAGTTGGGAATGGGTCAATACAATATTTGAAGTATCCGCTATAATATTTAGTCCACAAAATGGCCAAACTGCTAATAATAATAACCCATAATTTACAAAGCTCAGTCAGAGGTTAGCTATTCACAGCTTAATTTGAAGTTGATAGTTTGAAATAGTTTGAGAGACTATGTTTTTAGTCTCTTCACTCACCTTTTCTAAATGTGTTTTTGTGAGCTGCACTGATAAGCTACTGTATCTCTGCACCTGGTTAGATAAACTAAATGAAACACTGGTGGTCTTCCGCTGCTTCCAGTGTCTTTGAATGAGTGGAAGGGTTTCAATTGGTTTGGGTGGGATGTGCGTGTGTGTGTGTGTGTGTGTGTTTGGGGGGGAGATGTTTATAGACAAAGTTCCACCTTACCCTCTGATAGGATAGAGGGAATATTCACTATTGATGTACGGAACTAACGGTAAGTGCCTAGAAGGTATTAAGTTTGTTTTAACAGTGGCCAAGTAGGCTACTGTGGCTATTTGATCATAATGTAGGCCTACCAGAGTGGCCTGCCATCAAAAACAATGGAGAAAATGCATCCCATAACATTTTAACATGGAAATAGCTGTTATATCATTCAACTTACAGTAGCAGCCAATGTGTGGTGTTCAATGTAGGCCTACATTCCATGAGACGTTTGGAAAAAAACATGCAGAGCTCGACATTAACCTGTTTATCCACTTGTCCTTCAGACAAGGTGACTGAAAATGTTGTTGTTTGATGCAAAAAAACACTTTACATAATAAAATGCATCATTATTCCCATACCATTATTACAGAGAATCAGACAAATTATGCTACCCTCTGCCTATTGGCTACTTATGCTTGAATAAGTCATCTCAAAATACAACACTGCCCCTTTAAGACAAAAAAAGCTCTTTACCAGACTTGCTTTTCAAAGATGTCTGTATGGGGCTAGGGGTAGTTTCTGGACAAGGTTGACCGTGTGATACTGAGCTCACAGTCAAATAACCTCTTATGGCTGTGCAAAGGCAGCCCTGTTCTTGTGAAACTAAGACAGTGGCCTGTAGAATGAAGGTCAGGGGCATTAATCAGTCTCTGAAGTTAGTAGGTCTGGCAGGAGCAAGGATAGGGAAGGATTGATGTCAGTAACCTCTCACAGGGGCCACACTGTGTATGTGTGTGCTTGTGCGTGTGTTGGGTCTGCTGATTCTCATGCAATCTTAACCTCAGTGTCTTCTGCAAGGCCAGACTCTCTGCCCTAAGGCCTGTGCTGAGTCTCTGTCAGGATATCTGGAGGATGAAGTAGGTGTAGATAGATGGGTACTGTATGGATATAATTAGTCTTTGAATCACTTACAGTAAAGTATGAAAGGGTGATTACCAGGGTGTGAGAGAGAGTTGATAGATGTTCATAGAGGCAACAGTAAACTTTTATTTATTTGCGTCTTTCTGTGTAAGCATGGATCAGCTAAGTCTGTGTGTCGGTTGCCTTTGACGAGGCCTCCGTAAACCTAGACTTTGTGGTCCTCTGCTCTGTCACACATCTACAGCTGCTTATCGGTAACAATCAAACCACTCAATAGCACCAAACGCCAGAAATAGCATGGCTGTTTTCCAGACTGGCACTTTACCCGCAAACCCCTTCCCATAAATCGGCAGCCTCAGAGCCTTGTAAAAGCTGGGTAGAGATGGAGGATTTAAACAGTAAATGGGAACATATGTGTTTATTAATGTTAGTGTGTGCCTGGCACGACAGTGACTGTGCCTTATTGAAATTAAAGCATTTAGCAGGCTTCCAATCTCGCTCTGACATGATTGGCCTATTTTTCAAAATAGTTAGCTTAGACTGTAACTAGTCCTGTGTTTGCAAAACATTTGGCACATGCAAGCACTTTGGTTTTATTGCTTGACGTGTCAAAATGTTGTAGAGCCGTCCTTTATCCTACAGCTTCTCCTATTATCCTCCTCAGCACTTTAGTTTATAGACATAGCCAATAGAAAATACTGTACAGACACACTAAAGGCCATCTTTTGGGTGGTGCCAGAGGCATGAGGGTTACAGTTAGATCTAGGAAGGCAGAGGGGTAGCGGTTTGGGTTTTATCTGTATGCCCAGGAACTATTAGCTGACTGGTTAAATCTGACACATTTACAGAAATGATTAATATGTATTTTTAGGTTGCAGTACTGCTGTCTGACCTATACTGATTGTATGAAAAGCCTGCAGCGATATACATTGGGATTAGGTGTGGTGGAGCTACATTAACAGACCTAGCAGGGACATGAACAAGTTGAAACAAAGCTTATACCGGTACTCAATAACCATCATGATTTGTAGCTCCTGCTACTACCGACTGTAGCACCTACTCTCTGCCCAGTAGTAGTCTGATTTCACTCAATCACTTTGATCTTTTTGACTGGAACATAGTTGGAACAGGATCTCAGGTTCTACAAGGCTGAAGTAGCAGTTCATTAAACGTTTTGGCACAGCTGTGGAGTCGATTTAGTGTTTTATTTGTAGTTTGTTGAACACACAGCAATTAGTAGTCAACCTATTCTGGGTTCATGCTTGGCAGACAGCCCAGCATGTAAACTCACTACGGAGCTCAGCAGTGAGCGTTGAGCGTGTGCATCATTCCGTGTGTGTGTTTTTGATTGTTTTGTCCCTCACCCCATATCTCTCTCCTCTCTCCCTTGCTAGGTGGAAGCTACCTCAACAGCACCTAGGTTCCTACTGCTGCTCAGTAGGATAGTAGGCCCCTGACCCAATGCAAACACAGGATGACACCTCAACCCCTTATCCCCTCCCAACCCCCCTCAAACTTGACTGAACCTGACCATGATAAAGACCCATACTCTCTCAGGATTGTCCTTCCTCCACTTTCTCCTCTAACTAATAAATACTATACAAGACTCTCTCCCTTCCCATTCCTGCTGTGTTTGGGGCCTCTCTTGCCCCATAGAACTACTTCAGATACGAGGATCCCCCCCTCCCCATTCCTGCTGTGTAATAAAGAACCTATATCCCCAAAGCACTACAGGTGATGCTGCTGGAAACCTACAGCTCTCTCTCTGCACCATCTGGATGTATTTGGTGAGTGGTACTCCAAGGCTGCGTCAAAATGGCACCCTATTTATTTTATAGTGCACTACTTTTAACCAGGGCCCATAAGGCTCTGATCAAAAGCAGTGCACTATACTTTATAGGAAATAGGGTGCTATGTGGGACGCACACCAAGACTTGCGTGCTGTTGGGCTTCCAGAGGAGAGACTCTGAAATATTTAGTGAAATATGCAGAGAAAATGGGGTCAGATCTCATCTCAGAGCTTCTCTTTAGTCCAATGTACTGCTGTAGTGGTGAGAGGATTAACCACTGCTGCTACAGGACCTCTCTGTACACATCAAACACTGTGGCCCACAGGACATGTTCTTCCATGTCTTCCATCATGTCAAGGATCTGAGGTTACTGTCCTAGGACAGACAGGAAGCAGAATAGTGTAGTTTCTGGAATCCACACGCCACACTCCCCTTTTTCTCTAGATATATCTAATTATATTACAATGGCTGCTACTGACTTCACCTCTTTGTCGATACATGTATGCAGCTGTGATTACTATGGCTACCAAAGGGCATTGTTATTATCATATTCATGATATCTGCTACTCCTACTGTACATTATTTGTGTGGCACTCTGGGCAGGTTGCCAATAACTTGAAATGAGTGTGCATATGTCATCTGAGGGATTTGCATTAAGATCCTAGTTGCTTGTTGTGGACTTCAAGTTAGAATCGGCCCGTTGTTAGACAAGGTTATTTCACTAGAGGAATTCTCTCTTATGGCGTGTCACTTTAAGCTGTAATTTGCACCACAGTTTAATAACAATCCCTTAACGCTAGATCAAAGCATTTGCACCTGAGCAAAGTGAATAACTTTACGTTTTCCCAGAACGTCAGGGGGGAGGAGTTAACAGTAATTGCTTTTCATTTTGCGGGCTCAACACATGTTTTAAAAACGTATTCTAAACTCTGCTGGCGTCATGACGTGGCGGCATTCTGGGTGGTGCCTCAGCTCCCCATAACTCGATACAGGTCAGGTTTGAACAAAACTGTAATTGCTTGGAGGAAGATAAAAAGCCACAGCTGTATAAATGGTGGTTACTGTTGGAGGTCTATGGCACCTCGGGTCAGAGTGCTATATAAAGCAAACAAATAGAGGATAGGGGAAAGGAAAGCCTTCTTTCAGACTCCTGAGAGGGGGCTACTTTCCACTGTCAGTGTTTACTCTCTGAGAGAAAGAGAGAGGAGGGGGAGAGCAGGCCTGTGGATTTGTGATAGACTGATGGATTCATGTGCCTGTTTTTTTCCTCAAGTGAGTACCAGACCTACTGGGTTCATTTAGTATTTGAAATATTTCAAATACTTTGAGCATATGATTGAACCTACCTTGAGTGCAAGATGGACACAGTTTGCTCCACAAATACTATTTGATACACAGTAGGTCTGGTGAGTACGATCGGTGCCACACTCCAAACATGGTGTCTGTCTGTCTGAGCTCTGAGGCGTCTGGCTGGGCTGTATACAGTAAATCTCTCTCTCTGCTAGTCTTGGCAACCTCTGATCAGTCACAGCGCTCCCGGCATCCACTGCTCCTCTTCCAGAGAAAAATCCTGTCTAACACAGAAGAGCATTCGGGGCACGGCGAGATACATTCTCGTTCATGATCCTCCTGTGTTTCGGTAAAAGGGTATCTGGGACCTGAGAGGCAATTAGCTCATAGTCATAGGTCAAAAATAATATAGTTTCTATTCATGTTAAACGAAGTCCCATCATTCCCATGTGTTGTTTCCTGATGAGTGAATATATTGTGCTGTAAAGGTCAACACAGGCTTCTGAGAAGTGAAAGAAATATGCTGCCTTAGCATATCAAACAGTCTCACACGCATACAAATGCAAGCGCGCGCACGCACGCACACACACTGGAGTGTGTCAAATGCCTACTCAATAACATGAACACCATGTTGCCAGCACCCATAAATGATAGAGACAGCCAGGTAAGACTGTACACAGGTTACTAATGTGTTCTAACCATAGACTCAAACAGAGCAATATGGTTCTAACCCTGCCAGGTGTGTGTCTATGATAATCATAAGGTTGCAAAGCTGTACTTGTCCTTTGTTTTCTCCATTAGCTTTTGTTCCCAGGGTTATTAGATTATTCATAGGGTTCTAGTTGTGGGTGGTGGCATCAGCTCACCAGTACACAGGCCTAAACATTATTTTCATGCCCTGTAATTGCTATTGTCTGATGACTGGTACAGTAGGCAGGTGATGTTTCTTTGTCATCCGTGCTGACTCGGGACAAAACAGTCAATACCAGTAGTTATTTAAAATACACTCATCCCTCTACTGTGTATGTTTCTAGGTTTTAAGAGCTACATTGTAGAATAATAGTGAAGACATCAAAACGATGAAATAAACCAAAAAAGTGTTAAACAAATCAAAATATATTTTATATTTGAGATTCTTCAAATAGCCACCCTTTGCCTTGATGACAGCTTTGCACACTCTTGGCATTGTCTCAACTTGCTTCACTTGGAATGCTTTTCCAACAGTCTTGAAGGAGTTCCCACATATGCTGAGCACTTGTTGGCTGCTTTTCCTTCACTCTGCGGTCCGACTCATCCCGAACCATCTCAATTTGGTTGAGGTCGGGAGATTGTGGAGGACAGGTCATCTGATGCAGAATTCCATCACTCTCTTTCTTGGTAAAATAGCACTTACACAGACTGGAGGTGTGTTGGGTCATTGTCCTGTTGAAAAACAAATGATAGTCCCACTAAGCCCAAACCAGATGGGATGGCGTATCGCTGCAGAATGCTGTGGTAGCCATGCTGGTTAAGTGTGCGTTGAATTCTAAATAAATCACAGACCGTGTCACCAGCAAAGCACCCCCACAGCATAACACCTCTTCCTCCATGGGAACTACACATGCAGAGATAATCTGTTCACCCACACCGCGTCTCACAAAGACACGGCGGTTGGAACCAAAAATCTCCAATTTGGACTCCAGACCAAAGGACACATTTCCACCGGTCTAATGTCCATTGCTCGTTGTTTCTTGGCCCAAGCAAGTCTCTTCTTATTATTGGTGTCCTTTAGTAGTGGTTTCTTTGCAGCAATTTGACCATGAAGGCCTGATTCACACAGTCCCCTCTGAACAGTTGATGTTGTGATGTGTCTGTTACTTGAACTCTTAAGTATTTATTTGGGCTGCAATTTCTGAGGCTGGTAACTCACTAATGAACTTATCCTCTGCAGCAGAGGTAACTCTGGGTCTTCCATTCCTGTGTCGGTCCTCATGAGAGCCAGTTTCATCATAGCGCTTGATGGTTTTTGCGACTGCACTTGAAGAAACTTTCGAAGTTCTTGAAATGTTCCATATTGACTGTCCTTCATGTCTTAAAGTAATGATGGACTGTCGTTTCTCTTTGCTTATTTGAGCTGTTCTTGCCATAATATGCACTTGGTCTTTTACCAAATTGGGCTATCTTCTGTATACCCCCCTACCATCTCAGGAAAGAAATTCCACAAATTAACTTTTAAGGAGGCACACCTGTTAATTGAAATGCATTCCAGGTGAAGCTGGTTGAGAGAATGCCAAGAGTGTGCAAAGCTGTCATCAAGGCAAAGGGTGGCTATTTGAAGAATCTCAAATATAACATATTTTGATTTGTTTAAAAAAAAAAAATGGTTACTACATGATTCCATATGTGTTATTTAATAGTTTTGATGTCTTCACTATTATTCTACAGTGTAAAAAAGAGTAAAAATAATGAAAAACCCTTGAATGACTATTTTCTTTTCTTTTTTGCTGATGACGACCCAAGCTTGACTCCACATACAAGAGGCAGCTTGTCTTGGCCTGCATGCGTGCTTAACAACACACATTTGAGAACTGTTACTGTTATGTCCTCCGATAGAGAAGAGAGACACACAGATGGGCCAGTTGTTGTGATACTGTCTTGAAGGAGAAGAAATTGTCATGTCCAATAACTCATATTGTACTGAAGGAACATCAGAGCAGACTAAAAATATGTTGGAGCTCAGTCGACAGCATATGGGAACAGTTTGGGGGGCACGCCATAGCCATAGAAAAGGCGTGGATTGAGCCAAGAACAATCCTCTTGTAGTCTAGTGTGTCACAGCTGGGTCCATACTCCACAGTGCCCTTGGTAACTGAGAAAGCTAGATCCCTATATAGCTCCTTCCTGGGCCCTTGATTAGGGATATGTCAGTCCTTGTAAAAAATTTTGCCTCTGTGTTTCTGCGAGGATCATCGGTCCAACTCGGCAGTGTCTCTGCTTCTCCTCTGGTTTGTGATGTTTATCTATTGAACTGTTGCAACTCGGCAGTGTCTCTGCTTCTCCTCTGGTTTGTGGTGTTTATCTATTGAACTGTTGTCCTATGTTCCAGATGTTGAGAGTAGAGCAGATGTTGTGCTGCTGACAGCGCCTGGCTGACAATCTCTTTCTCACACACTCACACACACACACACACAAAACACACACAACTGACAGTGCCTGGCTTAGAGGAGCATGGCAGAGCACTATGGGTCTGACTGTCACAAACACACCTCTGCCCTCCCTCTCACTGACAGAAAGCATTAGCTTCTCCCAGGCCCAGCCAGGCTCTTCTCTCTGTTAAACTAGGCCATAGCAGCACTCTGGCTCACTCACAGCCCTTTCATACATAACATAGTGGACATTCCACGTTCCTTTCAACTCGGCCTGTGTTTTTCTATGTCTCCAAGTCACACCGTCCAAATTCTACTTCTCTACCTCACACTGCTGTCTGTCACAGTGTCAACATACACTTTTATTCTGTGACGTTTTAGCTGTTCCACCTCATAGGCGGATTTGCCCTTCCTCAAAAACAGTTAATCAAATTTGGTATTTCCCTACGCTAAAACTGGATGGTATTTATGACCATTCCCCCTCCCCCACTGCCCAGTTAGCTTTTTTTTCTCCCAATGTAGCAGCATTAAATATGAGCAGCGCTGACCTTGAGGCGTTGGGAGGCAGGAGGGAGGCCCTGTGTGTCTCTGACTGTGTAGTCTATGGCACTGCTGCCCCCCGGTGCCACGGTTGCCCACCTGTTCCACGTCTGCCTGCCTGTTCTGCTGCCTGCCTGCCCTTCTCTACAGAGGACAGATGGATTAGCAACTGATACTGCCTCATTCAGACCAGGTTTTTCAGGAAAATGGTAGCACCTCTTGGTCTTTGACTTCTGATTGAAGGCCTGGGGTCATAGCATAGACTCCACTCTACAAAATAGGTTAGTAATATCACTATAAAGCCCCCAAAATGTGCAGATTTTTTAATTTATTTTTAAATCATTTTTCTTGTCCAAAATGTATGAGAACTTTGGGATTTACATTTATTGTGTGAATATTTATTTGATTTATAAGTCTCTACTTGAGGAAGCCCTACAGGCTTCAGTTGAAATAGCCAAATCTCAGCAAAGTTTCCTTCACTGAAGTGGAAGAGCTCTGGCTGATCTGTTTACAGAGGCCACTGTCACTTTGTTGAGACTTTGCAGGGTTTAGTCTCTCTCTCTCTCCCTGTGTAGTTTTTGTGGTTTTCTCCCCCCATTGTGAAACCATCTCTGTACTCTTTGGCAGTGTGCTGACCATCCGGGAGTGCTGTGGTGTGATGGGGAATTGGGTATGTCTCTACATTTGAGCCTCTTGGCAGCTGTGCTCGGACTTCTTCTCTCTGTTGGGTTCGTATGGTGCGTTTGTACAGCAGCCAGAAACTCAAAGCCTTCATTCGTACAAATAAGTTCCAATCTCCTCAAAGACTTGTATACAGGCAGATTATTTGTTTGCGTTTCCACAACAGGGTCCTTTATAAAGTAACCATTCAAAATAAAAGGTGGAACCACAAACCACCATAGCATAACCCTGGACTGAGGTCAGACGGACCAAATACATGCTGGGATTGGAACGTTGTTTACCTTTTGTTCTACTTTGCTATTAGACAAAATGAGTCGCTTACTTCAATTGAAGCCAGGTCTTTGGACTGTAGAGACCAGATCTTTGTATTCTGCGACTGTGACACATATAATCTCATTTGAAAACATATAATTAAGCCGTGTGGTTATGGCGATAATGTTCTGCTTTCAAAGCGATCATTAGAGGCCGTAGACTTCCCAAGCAAAGGGAGTGGCCCAGTGCAATAATGGATGCATGTAGCTCTTTGAAATCGATGTTCAAACTTACGACAGTAGTTCTCACGTTCTTTCAATCTTATAAAATAGGATAGCATGATTGACTCCACCTGTACTTTAAATACATTTCAGACTACGTTTTGAAGAGGGAAGAATGTAGCCTATTACTAATCCTCTCTTCCTGTACATCAAGATGCTCCACCATAAGAGACTCCCAGTAATATCCATGACAAGGCCTTTTCCCATATCTAGAAAAGAGATCATAAAGAAGCTTAGTCTTTAAAGGTGGAATCCGCATTAGGGGAAACAGCGGCACTGTCCGACCCAGTACCTTTGTTATTGTTTTTGTTTTGAGGACTAAACGGAGGTGAGGTGCATCGAGCAGAGGGGTCAAAAGGATTGCAGTACATAATATGCTGTTCTATCGCGCGTGCGATGATGTCAGAGGGGAAAAACAGTGTTTGTTGTTTGCACGTCTTTATTGTTGTAATATCCCAAACGAACGGACAGTTTCACCATTAAGGATTCCAGCTTTAAACAGGCGCTTATGACTCCAGTATACAGTATGTCTTTATAGCGTCAGTTTGGGACACTGTGGTGCGCAGCAAGGCTCTATTCTTACAACTCCTCCTCAATCTCCTCTCTTCATCTCAGCTCCATCAATCAGCCATACCACTGGAAAGCAGCATGGCCCAGCTTCCATCCTTACCTATTTGACTTACTTAATAATATGATACTTACTTACTTCCTCTCCTCAATCTCTCTCCATCTCAGCCCTAGTGTGAATTAGCCCTAGTGACTACCTATCCTTATTCCTCACATCACTGTGCTCAACTGAGAGCAGGAACTTCAGAAAGTGTGTTTCCTGCTGCTACACCGGAGTCACTGCCTCTGGTAGAAGTCTCTGACTGACTATCAGCATGGGGAGATTCTAGTATCTAGTATCTCTGTATGGCCACGGCAACACCAGATAGGGGATGTGTAATCTGGGTTTGAGGTTGAGTTCTTTAGGGTCCTTCTACAGGGCAGGCATTAGACTGTGGGGGACATTTCTATGGCACAAAAAAGCAGAGTTGTTGTGAAAACAGACTGTACCAATAATAGTCTGTGTGAAATTCTAAATATGTGTGGTCGTGTTCTGTGTGTACAGTATATGGACACTGTTTGGTTTTAAACCCATAGAAATGACCATTGTCCTGTCATTGATGTCCTGTGTGTTTTCTTTTCTTTTTATTATTATTACTTTTTTTACCCCCTTTTTCTCCCCAATTTCGTGATATCTAATTGCGATCCAATTGTCTCATCGCTGCAACTCCCCAACGGGCTCAGGAGAGGCGAAGGTCGAGTCATGCGTCCTCCAAAACATGACCTGCCAAACCGCGATCCTTAACACCCGCCAGCTTAACCCGGAAGCCAGCCGCACCAATGTGTCGGAGGAAACACCGTTCAACTGACGACCGAAGTCAGCCTGCAGGCGCCCGGCCCGCCAAAAGGAGTTGTTAGAGTGCGATGAGCCAAGTAAAGTCCCCCCCCCTCCACCGGCCAAACCCTCCCCTAACCCGGACGACGCTGGGCCAATTGTGCGCCGCCCTATGGGACTCCCGGTCACGGCCAGTTGTGACACAGCCTGAGAACAAACCCGGGTCTGTAGTGACGCCTCAAGCACTGTGATGCAGTGCCTTAGACCGCTGCGCCACTAAGGAGGCTTCATGTATGTTTTCTATTGACACTAGCAACAACACTTTTTGTGTCATCAAAATGGGACCCATGTGTTCTGCAGTTCATGTAGTGTTTTTGCTTTTTAACAGATGTTTAAAATCTTTCCACCCTTTAATGGGGGCCTTAACATTTCAGTGACCCATTTTGTTTTTAAAGCTGTACTTTTTTTCATTAAAATACTATTTTGGTCCATAAATGAGCAACAGAATCAAAAGCAGTAGAGAGGGCTAAAGTTTATGCTTTCAACCAGCCCCAGGCTCACAGCAGTTGTAAATCAGTTGAATGACTCCTGTTCTACCTATTGTTTTTCTCTGTGTGTCTGTCTGTCTCTGTGTGTTGTGAGAAGAAGGACAGAGAGCAGTGAGTCAGCAGGAGTTTGGACAGTCTCAGGCAACAGACAGGAAATACTGTATTTGGAAACACAGCAGTTGGTCCAGACTTCAGAAATAACTCGGTATAGGAAACATTTTGTTTATTTTGCAGCCTCTTACAAAACGACCTGCATAATGTTTACCTTTCTCCCATTTGCTTTGAAGCTGAATCTCTCCACTCTATCGCACTTACAAATCCATAGGCCTACAGTGCATCGACCATTCTCTAACTAACCCGCACTTACCTGCCTCTCTAACACTTCTTAGGTTCCATATTATCCTGGTCTGAAGTCAGCCAATCAGCCAACCTCATACTCAACACATTCAAACCCTATACTTCACCTATATGTCATCTTACAGTGCCTGGTCCGTGAGTTTTGGTGAGCGGCCCTCTTTTGGCAGGTTTGTTGTGGTGCCATATTCTTTCCATTTTTTTATAATGGATTTAATGGGGCTCCATGGGCTGTTAAAAGTTTCTGATATTTTTTTATAACCGAACCCTGATCTGTACTTCTCCACAACTTTGTCCCTGACCTGTTTGGAGAGCTCCTTGGTCTTCATGGTGCCACTTGCTTGGTGGTGCCCCTTGCTTAGTGGTGTTGCAGACCTTTCAGAACAGGTGTGTGTGTGTATATATACTGAGATCATGTGACACTTAAATTGTGGACTTTATTTAACTAATTATGTGACTTCTGAAGGTAATTGGTTGCACCAGATCTTATTTAGGGGCTTCATAGCAAAGGGGGTGAATACATATGCACGCACCACTTTTCCGTTATTTATTTTTGAGAATTCTTTGAAACAAGTTATTTTTTTTCATTTCACTTCACCAATTTGGGCTATTTTGTGTATGTCCATTACATGAAATCCAAATAAAAATCTATTTAAATTGCAGGTTGTAATGCAACAAAATAGGAAAAACGCCAAGGGGGATGAATACTTTTGCAAGGCACTGTATATTCCAAGCCTATATTTTCAGTGCTAACCCCAGCACTGAGGAAGGCAACAACACTCTCAGCCCAACCTGCCACTTTAGTTCTGTTTGAATTACTTTCTCTCTCTCTCTGGGGCTTGGTAGATATATCTGCACTCCCCCACGTGTGATTTAGTTGCTTTGGCCTAGTGCCCTGGACTGAGCTGAGCTGGGCTTTGGCTGTGAAAGGGATAGACTACTTTTCTGGTCCTTTTCTGCCTGTATCTCGCTTGTTGTTCTCTGTCAGAGAGCGAGAGAGAGAGTGCTGTTCTGTAGCCAGAATGGCAGTGATGCGAGATGTGCATTGACTTAACTCAGTGACCTAAATCTTGGGGGGGGGGGGGGAGGGCGAGAGTGCGCGCTTGCAGAGCTTTGACTGAGATGAAGTGGGTCGGATCTCCCCTCATTATGGCTCAGTTTATCTGGGGCTAAGCCTGCATCCCGATGAGCCCTGGTCAAAAGTAGTGCACTTATTAGGGAATATGGTGCCATTTGTGACACAGCCTTAGTTTGATCTCTCTGCCTGGCATGCTGGCCTGGATGTCAGGAGGACCAAGTCATTAGCGGGGAAAAGATAAGCAAAATATAAACTGCTGAATTACACCATTACAACAGCCCAAGGCTAAGATGATTAACTGCACCAGACCAGTACCCATGCATTATGCCAAATGCACATCTGTTTCAGGGTGTGAGTGGAATTCGGTGACGATAATGGAATGTGTGCTAGTTATTACGTACAGTTGGGTGTTTTTATAATTTATTGCTACATTACCCCATATGCTTTCTCAGTGAACTCTGTCTGCAGCTAGAAAAAGAGCATGCCTGTTGGTGAGACATGCCCAATGGAGAATTAGACCCATAGTGATTTAATGTACTGTAGGCCTATCTGATTACATGCCCATAGTACCCAACCAAATGATATAAAGGGTCATTCAGGGATGAGGATTATTAGTAGGGCTATGTGACCATGGTGACGAGTCCACACCAGTACTGACCTTCAGTCAGAAGAGAAATGGTCTTGATGCTATCAGAGGAAATGCTTGTACTGCTTTGAGTCCTGACCTCCCTAGGGCATTTTACACCGGATTACAAATCATTAAACCAGCTCTACTGATCCTCATCTACATGTTCTGGGCACTCTGCCTCCTCACTCTGTTATTTAAAAACACACTTTCTCTCTCACACACACAGGCACACACAGACACACACACACACACACACAAGAAGTAGAGAATAGAGGAAACAGGTGTGACGGAAGCACGTTAGGACTTGCCTCAGTGTTTGAAAACAATATCATAGAAGCCATGAGGCAGTAGTCAGTGTGCCATGTAGACGGTCAAGTGAGCATTACCCAAACAAACCAAGATGAATCTACTGTAGGGCTCTCCAACCCTGTTCCTGGAGAGCTACCCTCCTGTAAGTTTTTGCTCCAGCCCCAGTTGTAACTAACCAGATTTATTTTTATTTTTTTTCATCAACCAGCTAATTATTCGAATTAGGTGCGCTAGATTAGGGTTGGAGCAAAAACATTCAGGATGGTAGCTCTCCAGGAACAGGGTTGGAAAGCCCTGATCTACTGTAACCTTGCCGCCCACACTATGAACTTCCCAGCAGTGCCCTCTGTTAAAGGACACGTTCCCAGGCCTCTCTCACAGTGACTCAGCCACCAGGACCAAAGGCAGGGTTGTGCACACAAACACACACACACACCATGGTTGTGCTACTGGCCGCCATCAGTGACCGTTGGGCGCAGAGATGACGTGACCGTAAACCACAGGGATGATTAATTTGACCAGACTCAACTTTTCCACCTCTTAAAATATGATCCTTAAAAACAGCACAAACCCTTTAAAGACATGCTCCGGTACATTGGCGACTAGGAAAGTATTTTTTAAACCTGGATGTGTCAACGTGTAGTTCATACATGCATAATCTATGAGCAGAATTACTGTTTTACCTCAATTAGCCACGAAATCCCTAGTTTGAAAGCGGCTTTTTTTTAAAGCTGTGTCACGCCATTTTCCCTACATTTCTCCCCACGTGGGCCAGCACCCTAGCAATTCGAGTTCTAGCCAATGAGCTTCAGCCCCTCTCATTTCAGTGACAGCGAGTAAGAGGCCTGCCCAGTGTTATCCAATGAGGTTGCAAGGCTGGCCCAACGGCTCAGTGGACACAGCAGAGAGAGAGCGAGAGCGCAATGACGTGGTGCACATATGTGACGTAGTATGCAATTGTCGGGGACTACTTTTGGCTCATTACATTTGACATTTTAGTCATTTAGCAGACGCTCTTATCCAGAGCGACGTACAGATAGTGAGTGCATACATTTTTCATACTGGCCCCCCGTGGGAAACGAACCCACAACCCTGGCGTTGCAAGCGCCATGCTCTACCAACTGAGCTACCAACATGAGTGCTACTTTCAGAACTACTGGCTAAGAAGTATACATAAGTTCCGGAGAATCTCTTTAAAACAGGACTCTGGTGTATGTGACTCACTCATGGCAACTTGGGCTGAATAAAGAAATGCCAATTCCACGTTTTAACTTCTGACACCCGTATGTTTATAATCAAATCAAATTGAAAGCATTTTAGAGACTGTCCGGTTTTATTAAGAAAAGAGTCAGTCTTTTTGGCTTTGGCTTTTTATTGCCGCCTCGAACATCTTTCCGAGGGGCACTTCAACCTGTAACTTATTACCCATGATTTGAGGTGTAGTATGTCTTTAAAACAATGTGAACATCCTACTCAGAGAGCACTAATTCAATTTGTTAGGCGGCCCACATTCTCTGGGCCCTGTCTGTCAGTTGGCATACATCTCTACTGTCCCACAACAGAATGGAATCCTTCTGTAGATTCTAGAACAAGCTTAAAAAAAGGCCCCTAATAGGTGCTCCATAGATGGAATATCACTCTGTACGCTAGCAGTTTAGCATTGTTGTTGTGCTGCAAGGTTCAGACTGGTTAGTTAGCCCCCTGTTGTTCAATCTGTAAAGTTTATTATAGTATTAGGCTTTCCTAATACTTAAACCCAGTGGAATTCTCCTGCCATTAGAGGAGAGAGAGATTGCTAAGACACCTGGATTGCATTAGGAGAGATCAGACCAGACTTGTCTTTTTCTCTTTCAGAAAAGCCTGAGAAAGTTTGGTCTCATGTAACGTAACGTCCCAGTGTCCACTTATTTCCCAAGGCTATATGGATGAGCATTGCAGGTGGAGAACTACATAACCCTTAGAGGTCACTCTATCTATACTGAACAAAAATATAAACGCAACATGTAAAGTGTTGGTCCCATTTTTCATGAGCTGAAATAAAAGATCTCGGAAATTGTTCATATGCACAAAAAGCTTATTTCTTTCAAATTTTGTGCAGAAATGTGTTTAAATCCCTGTTAGTGAGCATGCCAAGATAATCCATCCACCTGACAGGTGTGGCATATCAAGAAGCTGATTAAACAGCATGATCATTACACAGGTGCACCTTGTGCTGGGGACAATAAAAGGCCACTCTAAAATGTGCAGTTTTGTCTCACTATGCCACAGATGTCTCAAGTTTTGAGGGAGCGTGCAATTGGCATGCTGACTGCAGGAATGTCCACCAGAGCTGTTGCCAGAGAATTGAATGTTAATTTCTCTAACATAAGCCGCCTCCAACGTCGTTTTAGAGAATTTGGCAGTACATCCAACCGGCCTCACAACCGCAGACCACGTGTAACCACGCCAGCCCAGGACCTCCACATCCGGCTTCTTCACCTGCGGGATCGTCTGAGACCAGCCACCCGGACAGCTGATGAAACTGAGAAGTATTTCTGTCTGTAATAATGCCCTTTTGTGGAGAAAAACGTATTCTGATTGGCTGGACCTAGCTCCCCAGTGGGTGGGCCTATGCCCTCCCAGGCCCACCCATGGTTGCGCCCCTGCCCAGTCATGTGAAATATATTTCAATTGACTGATTTCCTTATATGACCTATTTTTGTTCAGTATATCTCTCTCTTTCTATATATATATATATATATATACAGTGAGGGAAAAAAGTATTTGATCCCCTGCTGATTTTGTACGTTTGCCCACTGACAAAGAAATTATCAGTCTATAATTTTAATGGTAGGTTTATTTGAACAGTGAGAGACAGAATAACAACAACAAAATCCAGAAAAACGCATGTCAAAAATGTTATACATTTATTTGCATTTTAATGAGGGAAATAAGTATTTGACCCCCTCTCAATCAGAAAGATTTCTGGCTCCCAGGTGTCTTTTATACAGGTAACGAGCTGAGATTAGGAGCACACTCTTAAAGGGAGTGCTCCTAATCTCAGCTTGTTACCTGTATAAAAGACACCTGTCCACAGAAGCAATCAATCAATCAGATTCCAAACTCTCCACCATGGCCAAGACCAAAGAGCTCTCCAAGGATGTCAGGGACAAGATTGTAGACCTACACAAGGCTGGAATGGGCTACAAGACCATTGCCAAGCAGCTTGGTGAGAAGGTGACAACAGTTGGTGCGATTATTCGCAAATGGAAGAAACACAAAATAACTGTCAATCTCCCTCGGCCTGGGGCTCCATGCAAGATCTCACTTCGTGGAGTTGCAATGATCATGAGAACGGTGAGGAATCAGCCCAGAACTACACGGGAGGATCTTGTCAATGATCTCAAGGCAGCTGGGACCATAGTCACCAAGAAAACAATTGGTAACACACTACGCCGTGAAGGACTGAAATCCTGCAGCGCCCGCAAGGCCCCCCTGCTCAAGAAAGCACATATACAGGGCCGTCTGAAGTTTGCCAATGAACATCTGAATGATTCAGAGGAGAACTGGGTGAAAGTGTTGTGGTCAGATGAGACCAAAATTGAGCTCTTTGGCATCAACTCAACTCGCCGTGTTTGGAGGAGGAGGAATGCTGCCTATGACCCCAAGAACACTATCCCCACCATCAAACATGGAGGTGGAAACATTATGCTTTGGAGGTGTTTTTCTGCTAAGGGGACAGGACAACTTCATCGCATCAAAGGGACGATGGACGGGGCTTTGTACCGTCAAATCTTGGGTAAGAACCTCCTTCCCTCAGCCAGGGCATTGAAAATGGGTCGTGGATGGGTATTCCAGCATGACAATGACCCAAAACACACGGCCAAAGCAACAAAGGAGTGGCTCAAGAAGAAGCACATTAAGGTCCTGGAGTGGCCTAGCCAGTCTCCAGACCTTAATCCCATAGAAAATCTGTGGAGGGAGCTGAAGGTTCGAGTTGCTAAACGTCAGCCTCGAAACCTTAATGACTTGGAGGAGTGGCACAAAATCCCTCCTGAGATGTGTGCAAACCTGGTGGCCAACTACAAGAAACGTCTGACCTCTGTGATTGCCAACAAGGGTTTTGCCACCAAGTACTAAGTCATGTTTTGCAGAGGGGTCAAATACTTATTTCCCTCATTAAAATGCAAATCAATTTATAACATTTGTTTTTCTGGATTTTTTTGTTGTTATTCTGTCTCTCACTGTTCAAATAAACCTACCATTAAAATTATAGACTGATCATGTCTTTGTTAGTGGGCAAACGTACAAAATCAGCAGGGGATCAAATACTTTTTTCCCTCACTGTGTATATGTGTGTATATATATATATATATATGTATATATATATATATATATACACACACACACACTACCGGTAAAAAGTTTTAGAACACCTACTCATTCAATGGTTTTTCTTTATTTTTACTATTTTCTACATTGTAGAATAATATTGAAGACATCAGAACTATGAAATAACACGTGGAATCATGTATTAACCAAAGTGTTAAACAAATTAAAATATATTTTTCATTTGAGATTCTTCAAATAGCCACCCTTTGACAGCTTTGCACATTCTTGGCATTCTCTCAAGCAGCTTCACCTGGAATGCTTTTCCATCAGTCTTGAAGGAGTTCCCACATATGCTGAGCACTTGTTGGCTGCTTTTCCTTCACTCTGCGGTCCGACTCATCCCAAACCATCTCAATTTGGTTGAGGTCGGTGGATTGTGGAGGCCAGGTCATCTGATGCAGCACTCCATCACTCTCCCTCTTGGTAAAATAGCCCTTACACAGCCTGGAGGTGTGTTGGGTCATTGTCCTGTTGGAAAACAAATGATAGCCCCACTAAGGCCAAACCAGATGGGATGGCGTATCGCTGCAGAATGCTGTGGTAGCCATGCTGGTTAAGTGTGCCTTGAATTCTAAATAAATCAGACAGTGTCACCAGCAAAGCACCCCCACACACCATAACACCTCCTCCTCCATGCTTTACGATGGGAAATACACATCAAGAGATCATCCGTTCACCCACACAGCGTCTCACAAAGACACGGTGGTTGGAACAAAACATCTCAAATTTGGACTCCAAACCAAAGGACCAATTTCCAACGGTCTAATGTCCATTGCTCGTGTTTCTTATTGGTGTCCTTTAGTAGTGGTTTCTTTGCAGCAATTTGACCATGAAGGCCTGATTCACACAGTCTCCTCTGAACAGTTGATGTTGAGATGTGTCTGTTACTTGAACTCTGTGAAGCATTTATTTGGGCTGCAATTTCTGAGGCTGGTAACTCTAATGAACTTATCCTCTGCAGCAGAGGTAACTCTGGGTCTTCCACTCCTGTGGCGGTCCTCATGAGAGCTAGTTTCATCATAGCGCTTGATGGTTTTTGCGAATACACTTGAAGAAACTTTCAAAGTTCTTGAAATGTTCCGTATTGAATGACCTTCATGTCTTAAAGTAATGATAGACTGTCGTTTCTCTTTGCTTATTTGAGCTGTTCTTGTCATAATATGGACATGGTCTTTTAGCAAATTGGGCTATCTTCTATATACCCCCCCTACCTTTTCACAACACAACTGATTGGCTCAAACGCATTAAGAAGGAAAGAAATCCCACAAATGAACTTTTAACAAGGCACACCTTTTTAATTGAAAGGCATTCCAGGTAACTACCTCATGAAGCTGGTTGAGAGAATGCCAAGAGTGTGCAAAGTTGTCATCAAGGCAAAGGGTGGCTATTTGAAGAATCTCAAAGAAAAAATATATTTTGATTTGTTTAGCACATTTTCTACTATACCCCGCTCAAAGGCACTTAAATATTTTGTCTTCCCATTCACCCTCTGAATGGCACACACAATCCATGTCTCAATTGTCTAAAAGGCTTTAAAAAAAAATATATTACCTGTCTCCTCCCCTTCATCTACACTGATTGAAGTGGATTTAACAAGTGACATCAATTAGGGATCATAGCTTTCACCTGGATTCACCTGGTCTGTGCTTCTGGCACGTGTTTGGATTATGGTCTAAACTTGGCCGATGAAAATTTTGCCCACATCGGGTTAAGGCTTGAACACACCAATAACGGTTGCCTGCTGAGAGTACTTGCAAATAATATATATAAATAAATAAATTGGTCATTCAGCAGACGCTCTTATCCAGAGCGACTTACAGGAGCAATTAGGGTTAAGTGCCTTGCTCAAGGGCACATCGACAGGTTTTTCACCTAGTCGGCTCGGGGATTAGAACCAGCGACCTTTCGGTTACTGGCACAACGCTCTTAACCACTAAGCTACCTGCCACCCCTGCAAACTGATTTTACACATAGAATCAGCAGTCAGACGTCAACAGCGCGCTGAACGATCGATAGATCCATTATCGGTGTGTGTGACCCCTTCAGTCATTTTATTTTATTTATTCAGATAGGTATTTCACAATTTATTTGAGTAGTATTCAATCAAAAAATCAACAGTACAGTAGCCTAATTGTTTTACATTGATAAGGCTTTGCCATCTCCGCCTCTGTCTTTTTTAAACTTGAGATTATCGAAGGCCACAGCAGTTAGGGTATAATCACAGCTGTTGTGTGTCCCCATTAAGGGGTTATTTCTCTTGACTGAAGAACCCAGCCTACTGTGTGTTGTTACTGTGAGATCTGCCACTAACACACACACACAGGACCGCTACTGAGACAAATGAGTGTTTGAACAGTGATTAACTCCACTCTGACATCACACCCTTAAGGCTTAGCTTGACCATGGGCTAGTTCTGATGTCGATAAGCTTAGTTCCATTTAAGATGGTTGGTTCTAGAGGCCCAATCCCCGACTGGAATAATTGAAAGTACTCCAGTTGTTCATGACTGATGAGGCATTTCTGGCAAGGAAGAAGACCGCTTTTGTGATCCATAACAATTTGGGTTAAGCCGAATTATTGTGAATGGCTGTGTCGTCTATAGATAGATAGTTTCTTCATGTTTGAATTTTCTTCCCAGTTAGAATGGCCTTCTTTTTTTTACAAACATTGGATTAAAATAAGTTTATATTTTGGGTTCTGATGGGGTACGACAGTTGAACTAAGCATTTATAGTTATACACTTCAAGAATCAATGGGTACATATCATTCATTTATAAGACCAAAAAGTGTATGTATCAACTGCATATTGACCCTTTAAAGCTCCTTGGCGCTACCATATGGACCTGTGTTAATACCGCTTGAATCTGTGTCTGTGTAGTATGACTGTCCTCACAGTCTCCCCCTCCTTACCTCCTCTCTCTTCTCAGGTCACGGAGAGTGCCACTGTGGGGAGTGTAAGTGCCACGCAGGCTACATCGGGGACAACTGTAACTGTTCCACGGACACGTCTTCCTGTGTGTCTGATGATGGGAAGATCTGTAGTGGGCGAGGCAGTTGTGCGTGCGGGCGCTGCCATTGTACAGAACCAGGGGCCTTTGGGGACACCTGCGAGAAATGCCCCACCTGCCCCGATGCCTGTGGCACCAAAAGGTACGGGACAGAGAGGAAGGGATGTATGAAGTGGGGGGGGGAGACTGAGAGATGCAGGGCAAGAAGAGAGGGGAGGGAGAGCAGGGCAGCCATGTCCTAAGTGTCCAGGGGTTTCTAATGTGCACCTGAAGGTGAGATTTGACCCATCATGATAAGACCCATATCATCCATTACCATGCATTAAGGTACAAAAAGGATTTAAGACTCATATAACTCACTTTAGATTAGCTCTAGATTATTTCTGTAAAGGGTCTATCAGAGTACCAAACGTGTATGCGTACACACAGCAGTGTTGTAAAATATTGGACCGTTGGCTTTCATACTTTTCTAATTCTCAGCGCAGTTCATAAAATTTGTCCAACTGTCAACACATTCAAATGAATAGGTGAGGCATACCGGAGACCCTTTGGTTGGGAATTGTGGAGAGGTGCGCTTTTGGGCTGTGTCCCCCCCACGGATGGTGGTCTCAGAGCCGCGTAGCTATGTCACAATGGGACGCCGGACTATTGCGTCTCAACGTATGTGGACTATGATTTACGCTTAAGACAATACGCTAAGAAGATGTTAAGATGGCTCCCATTCCATTGGTGTCCCCCGAAAAAACGAAAGGTTACGACCGAAACTCCTCGCTCTAATCACTCAGGCTCAGAGTTTATCAGCAGTCTTTCCCAGGGAATGTGTTGCTATCAGTCACAGTGGTACCCTCCCAGCATGCTCCTATAATCACATATGGCTCTCATTTCAGAGGTAAAAGGTGACCTTTTAGTGTGTGACCCTTGACCATAAACTGACCTTAAACTCAAGGCCTGGTCACCTCTGTGCTCCTGTAAACACTACACGTATGATGTATGTCATTAGGCCACGCTCACGGTCTCTCTCTGTCATCTCTCCATCTCTCTCTCTCTCTCAGGGAATGCATCGAGTGCCGACTTTTCGACTCCGGAAGACTGTCCGACAACCAAACCTGCCAGCGGCTATGCAAGGACGAGATCATCACCGTGGAAACACTTAGTGAGTAAACAACACACTGACTGTGGCTTCCCTCTCTAACATCAGCTGGCCAGCAGACACACACATACATACATACACACACACACACACACAGAGGAGTATCAACATCTGTGGTTAGCGTCTGCAGCAGTTTGTTGTTGATGCGTTACAGACCTCTTCCCTTGTCTTAGTTTATTAGCTCTCTCACGCTCTTATTGTGCACAGCCTTGCCAAAACAAGGCGTATGTACAACTGTTTGAGCTGTTTCAGCTAATGTGACATGACCCAGCTGCTCTGACAGGTTAGCTCAGACCAAAGTAACGCACGGTTCTCCGACCCACACACACGCCCATACGCCACGTCTGTAATTACTTATGAAAATAAATATACCCTCTCCAGTCCAGCGTGGGTGTCTGTTTATGTTATTTTCTGGCGAGTGTCAGTCTGGGTATCTAGTGGCAGAGGAGACGGACATCTTCTGTTCTGTCCTCCAGGTAGCAGCTTATAATAACGGGCAGCGCCATGCAGCCAAACCCATCATTTGGTTCAAAAACATGACGCCCTTACACTCCCCATCTACCACACCCTCTAAACAAACATGTAACTCAACCTGCACCCATAACTCTAAAAGCCATGACCCTTAAGTGGAACATAGACAGTCCCAGGATTTGGTCTGTCTGGATCCCCTCAGCATTTTGCATTGCGGGGGATAGTTGTCTAGGAATGTATTAATATGTTAATGTTGCTTGTGGGGGCATTGTGATGCTGACATGCCAATAGAGTGCCATTTCAGATGCACCTTGGGCTCTGGATTTAAAGGGCTTGTTATAATATCTCACTGTCGCCTGTCCCAGCTCTGCCCTCACTGCCCTGCCAGTCCTAGATCTGTTCTGTTTCACTGCATTCTCTCGCTCTGCTATTCCAACCATCTGACCTCCCCTAATAGACTCTGCATGTACATTCCGGTAACTTCTCTCCTGCTGAAAGCAGAGAGGGGAGAGGAGGCTGGAGGGAAGCAAGGGGAGAGGGAAGAAGGTGTAGGGGGCTAGAGCTAGTCTCTCCTCAGTTCCCAAGGCGTTTAGAATATTTGAATGATGAAGAGTTTGCAAAAACAAGGACAAAAAACCAAAGCAAGTATCTCTGTCCTTACTGTGGAATGTGATCACTCACTCCTCCAAGAGGGATTTCTCATTAAAGCAATGCGTCTTGATACATTTTCCCACATTGTTGTGTTGTTGGAGCTCTCACCATTCTCTTGTTTTCTTTCTTCTCTTTCTGTTTCTTCTCTCAGTAAGTTTCGCCAGCTGTTTTATTGCTTGTGTCTCAGCAGCGCCTCTCTCTCTTTTTGTCCTCTTACAGAAACGGAAGACCCAAACGCTGTCCTTTGCTTGTACAAGACAGAGAACGAGTGTGTGATGAAGTTCATGTACTCTGAACACACCAACGGCATGTCAGTCCTCACCGCGCTCAAAGAGCCAGGTCAGTACTGCTACAGAAAACATGGACATAACACATCAGCCAGCTGCTTCTCTTTACATTCAAAGAAATGGAGGATGAAAACAATAACAGAGAAGGCCATGTGTTGCAGTATGAAATACTGTATACCATGTCTGTTTGTTATTATCTGGTGAGTGTCAGTCTGGGCCTCTTGTGGACATGCATTCTATTGGACAGTGGGGTTATGATATTAGATGTATATGTCATGAAACCAACACTTTACACGTTGCGTTTATATTTTTGTTCAGTGTATATGTCTCTTTCTATATTTCTCCTAGCTATATCTTTGTGTATTTTCTTAGTTCCTGTGTATATCTGCTTTTTATTAACCCTTGTTTATGTTTGTTTGTTTGTGTCTCCCCTCCCGTCTCCAGAGTGTGGCGCAGCGCCGGATGCCATGACAGTCCTCCTGGCGGTGGTGGGTAGTATCCTGCTGGTGGGCATTGTGCTGCTAGCCATCTGGAAGCTGGTCATCACTGTGCACGACCGGCGAGAGTTTGCCCGCTTCCAGAGCGCACGCTGCCGCGCACGTTACGAGATGGTGAGGAGGATGATTAACCTACTTATGACAGTGATTTACAGTGCCTTCAGAAAGTATTCACACCCCTTGACTTTTTCAACATTTTGTTGTGTTACAGCCTGAATTTCAAAAGTGGAATTATGTTTTTCGAAATGTTTACTAATTAATTAAAAATGAAAAGCAGAAATGTCTTGAGTCAATAGTATTCAACCCCTTTGTTATGGCAAGCCTAAATAAGTTCAGGAGTAAAGATTTGCTTAACAAGTCACATAATAAGTTGCATGGACTCTTTGTGCAATAATAGTGTTTAACATGATTTTTTGAATAACTACCTCCTCTCTGTACCCCACACATACAATTATCTGTAAGGTCCCTCAGTCGAGCAGTGAATTTCAAACACAGATTAAACCACAAAAACCAGGGAGGTTTTCCAATGTCGTGCAAAAAAAAAGCAGACCTTGAATATCCCTTTGAGCATGGTGAAGTTATTAATTACACTTTGGATGGTGTATCAATACACCCAGTCACTACAGAGATACAGGTGTCCTTCCTAACTCTGTTGCCTGAGAGGAAGGAAACCGCTCAGGGATTTCACCATGAGGCCAATGGTGACTTTAAAACAGTTAGAGTTTAATGGCAGTGATTGTAGTTACTCCACAATACTAACCTTAATGACAGAGTGAAAATAAGGATGCCTGTACAGAATACAAATATTCCAAAATATGCATCCTTTTGCAATAAGGCATTAAAGTAAAACTGCAAAAAATGTGGCAAAGAAATTAACTTTATGTCCGGAATACAAAGCGTTATGTTTGGGGCAAATCCAACACATCACAGAGTACCACTCTTCATATTTTCAAGCGTGGTGGTGGCTGCATCATACTATGGGTATGCTTGTCATCAGCAAGGACTATTACGTTTTTTTTTGGGGGGGGGGGGACGGACGGACGGAATAGATCTAAGCACAGGTAAAATTCTAGGGGAAAACCTGTTTGTCTGCTTTCCACCAGACACTGGGAGATTAATTCACCTTTCAGCAGGATAATAACCTAAAACACAAGGCCAAATATACACTGGAGTTGCTTACCAAGATGACATTGAATGTTCCTGAGTGGCCTAGTAACAGTTTTGACTTAAATCATCTTGAACATCTATGGCAAGACTTGAAAATGGCTGTCTAGCAATGATCAACAATCAACTTCTCAGAGCTTAAAGAATTTTAAAAAGAATAATGGGCAAATATTGTACAATCCAGGTGTGCAAAGCTCCTAGAGACTTACCCAGAAAGACTCACAGCTGTAATCGCTGTCTAATGTGATTTTAACATGTATTGATTCAGGGGTGTGAATACTTATGTAAATGAGATATTTCTGTATTTCATTTTTAATCCATTTGCAAAAAAATCTAAAAACATGTTCTCACTTTGTCATTGTGGGGTATTGTGTGTAGATAAATTGGTGAGAAAATAAATCTATTTAATCCATTTTGAATTCAGGCTGTAACACAACAAAATGTGTAATAAGTCTAGGGGTATGAATATTTTCAGAAGGCACTGTACATATAAAAGGTTGAATTCATATGAGACTGAGCCACTGAAGTTATGGGAATCAATGAGAAGGACGACTATCTATTACACTATCTATCAAATGAAAGGCTGTGTGAATTACTGTGAAGACTGTTTTGGGACAAGAATAGGCCTATGTAAGTTATGAGACTTGCATGTCTGAGAAGGATAGGATATATGCACATCCCATTTGAAATGCCAAGTTGTTGAATGTATAGTTGTAGTCTTTCATCTCATTGTGGTGTACATCCAATGTACTGTTGGAACAGTTTCCGTGAATCATAACACTGAAGCCATATGTGGGAACTGGGGTAGGAACATAGTTGTATTTCAAAGTTTATTCGCCACGTGCACAGGATACAATGGGTGTAAAACAGTACAGTGAAATTCTTACCTTGAGAGCTCTTTCCAAATAATGCAGTAATAATATAGATAATAGAAAATATAATAAAACATTTAAGTAAGAATAAAAACCACACAATAACTACGATGAGAGTTAAAGAAACAAGAGAATGCAATTTTGTCATTTCACTTTGCCTGTAACAACCATGATGAGCACCGGCATGTCTGATTAGGTTTCGCTGCATCGCAGCTTGTGAGATAATCTCTATTGCTCGCGTCCTCTCTCCTCTCTCCCCGCCTCCTTCTCAAAACACATTGGAGGAAAAGGTCAGAAGGGAGGGACCTCTGGCTTTCTCATCCAATTGGTTTTTAGAAGCAGAGGATGCGAGGAGGATGTAATTGAGATTCACCCACTGACTCAGAGTAGCCTTCAATCAGCCTACCAAAGGTTGCATCTTTACAGAGAACTGTATGTCCGGTAGCTCGCGGGCTGTCAGGGAGGAGCTTGCAAGTAGGTACTGAGAAATAATCAGTAGGCCTAATATTGCATGAAATAATTATTCTCCCCAAGCTGTTTACAGGTATTTAACATCATTCTGCATTTTTGCCATCTATTTTCCCAACATCTATCGGTTAAATTCCATTGTTAAAATGTTTTAATTCAGTTACAAAAGTAACAGTCCTGGCTGAACCCCATATGTGAGTGCACTTTGGCCACTTCGCAGTTACAGTGTAGCCTATGCGCAAAATGGACAAAAAGAAAACAGGATATTTGTACGTCGATAAAACAGCTCTGCTTTGCTTGGTAAGTAATATTGACCAAATAAGCCATTTTTACCCTCGTTGCATCAAATATGTATACGGCTGAGACAAGTTTTAAACACTTTAATGGTCAAATGTTATTTTATTCAAATCAAATTGCTGACACTGTGACAGCGCTTCAAACTAAAAAAGTCCATGTCGGAGGTAGGGATGGATGTGCACGAGTTTCGACGGACGTCAAAACTCGATCTTCACCAGATATTTTTTTGTACTGTAAAACTGTAAAACTATTTGGTGGAATGTGCTTTGAATTATTTATTTATTTTGTCTTGAAGACTACATTAATTTGCTTTGAATCCTACATGTGCATTTACAGGGCACAACAAAAAAGAAACCAAGCCAAGCATCATGCAATTATTCTCCCTAAATTCCCTTTCTCCTCAGTGTCTCACTCAATTGCGTTTTGACCGCTCCCTCTACACACGTGTCCTGAGTGTGCGCACAAGCTCCCGTTAGGCCTACATAAATGCTTATAAAAACGTATCTAATTGAGGGATACACAAGCGACATTCCTTGACAAATCTTGACAGTTTTATCACTAATTAATATTTTCATTAGAATCAACAAACAGATGTTTTGGCCGTAATTCATCACCATACAGTGTTCAATGTGGAATTATCCATTTAGAAAATTCCGAAGAACAGGCAGAATAAACTCAATTAAATGTCTGTATATCGAAAAGAAGACCGATTTTGGTTTGTAACCCTGAAACAATTGTATTTCAACTCGCTAAAAAATTGAGCCCAGTTTCAAATGATCACTCTGAGAGTAACTGTTACAGACAGGAGATGCGCATCACTTAGCACTGGCAACTTTTTTCATTTGGAAATGTATTCTGTTATATTACATGTTTTTTACTACAAAATAGGTGTCTTGACTGTGATAAGGTCTTGGGAAATAAGATAGCCTTGTTTTGTTAATTTATCAGACAAGACAATGCCATTGCACAGCCATTGGCTTCTGCAAGCTAGCGCCACTGCGGAGGTTACTACCTTTTTGAAGATTTTGTTCCACGATATAATATAACCAGTTGAGATTACGGTTTCAATAAATCGTTATTTCAATTATTTCATTTGCAAATAAATTCATTAAAAATCCTACAATGTGATTTTCTGGATTTTTTTTCTCATTTTGTCTGTCATAGTTGACGTGTACCTATGATGAAAATTACAGGCCTCTCATCTTTTTAAGTGGGAGAACTTGCACAATTGGTGGCTGACTAAATACTTTTTTCCCCCACTGTATTTCAGCTTTTATTTCTTTCATCACATTCCCAGTGTGTCAGAAGTTTACATACACTCAATTAGTATTTGGTTGCATTGCCTTTAAATTGTTTAACTTGGGTCAAACGTTTCGGGTAGCCTTCCACAAGCTTCCCTCAATAACTTGGGTGAATTTTGGCCCATTCCTCCTGACAGAGCTGGTGTAACTGAGTCAGGTTTGTAGGCCTCCTTGCTCGCACACGCTTTTTGAGTCCTGCCCACACATTTTTTTATAGGATTGAGGTCAGGGCTTTGTGATGGCCACTCCAATACCTTGACTTTGTTGTCCTTAAGCCATTTTGCCACAACTTTGGAAGTATGCTTGGGGTCATTGTCCATTTGGAAGACCCATTTGAGACCAAGCTTTAACTTCCTGACTACTGTCTTGAGATGTTGCTTCAATATATCCACATAATTTTCCTTCCTCATGATGCCATCTATTTTGTGAAGTGCACCAGTCACTCCTGCAGCAAAGCACCCCCACAGCATGATGCTGCCACCACCTTTTTCCTCCAAACTATTTGTGTTTCATCAGACCAGAGGACATTTCTCCAAAAAGTACGATCTTTGTCCCCATGTGCAGTTGCAAACCGTAGTCTGGCTTTTTAATGGCGGTTTTGGAGCAGTGGCTTCTTCCTTGCTGAGCGGCCTTTCAGGTTATGTCGATATAGGACTCGTTTTACTGTGGATATAGATACTTTTGTACCTGTTTCCTCCAGCATCTTCACAAGGTCCTTTGCTGTTCGCACCAAGGTACGTTCATCTCTAGGAGACAGAACGCGTCTCCTTCCTGAGCGGTATGATGCCTGCGTGGTCCCATGGTGTTTATACTTGCGTACTATTGTTTGTACAGATGAATGTGGTACCTTCAGGCATTTGAAAATTGCTCCCAAGGTCTTGGCTGATTTTCTTTTGATTTTCCCATGATGTCAAGCAAAGAGGCACTGAGTTTGAAGGTAGGCCTTGAAATACATCCACAGGTACACCTCCAATTGACTCAAATGATGTCAATTAGCTTATCAGAAGCTTCTAAAGCCATGACATAATTTTCTGGAATTTTCCAAGCTGTTTAAAGGCACAGTCAACTTAGTGTATGTAAACTTCTGACCCACTAGAATTGTGATACAGTTAATTCTAAGTGAAATAATCTGTCTGTAAACAATTGTTGGAAAAATTTGTGGAGTGGTTGAAAAACTAGTTTTAATGACGTTTGTAATCTTTCCACCGTAGTGGGTCTAGGGTGTCTGGGAAGATGGAGGTGATGTGTGCCATGACAAGCCTTTCAAAGCACTTCATGATGACAGATGTTAGTGCATCAGGAAAGGGCAGTAGCCATCAGGAATGATGTTGGTCAGCTTGAGACATGGGGATTACAGACTGGGACAAGGAGAGGTTGAAAATGACAGTGAAGATCACCCAGTCCTCTGGGACGGCGGGGGCCCTTGTGCACAGCTCTGTGTTGTTTTTGTCGAAGCGTGCATCAAATGTATTGCGTTTGTCTGGTAGAGGCATTGTTGGATAGATCACAGCTAGGTCTACCTTTGTAATCTATAATGGACTGTAGCCCATGCGTTGAGCATTGGAGCCGGTGTAATAGGATTCCACCTTGTTCCTATATTGTCCTTTTGCCTGTTTGATGGCTCTGCGGAGGTCGTAGTGGGACTTCTTGTACACATTCGTGTCCTCAACCATAGCTTCAGGGTTGGCTGCGATAGCCCTGTGTGCGGTAGCTCTGTATGACCACTTAATGTGATCAGTGTGAAGAACCTAACTTGAAGCATCTGCTGGAGCAAAAACATGTTGATTAAAACCATCAGACCTCGTCTCGGACCACAGAGCTGTCAGTTAGTGGAATAACTGTTTGGAATACTGTGACTGTTCCAGAATTCTGAGGCTGTGGCTTAAATGTCCATCCTGCCTCCACATGTCCATTTGCCTAACTTTCTGTCACTCTCTCTCCCCTTTTATCTCTCTCGCTCTCTCTTCATCTCTCTCTTCCTACTCTCTCTCTCCAGGCCTCAAACCCCCTCTACAAGCAGCCCATCTCCAGCCACACAATAGAGACAGACTTCAGTATGTATGGCAAGTCTTACAACGGAGCAGCCCACTGACCTCCTCCCCACGGGGGTGGTGGGGTGGGGGCACGGCAGGACCGGTCCAAGTAGAGAACCAGGAGGGGTGGGAAATGATTAAATAAACTTCACCATCTATCTGATCTGCCAAGGACTTATGACAAACTGAAACAGAAGTAAAAATAGTGGTGTGGATTGTTTCTGGGGACTGTGGCCTTTCTTTTCTTTCTCACTCTGACTGAGGAGAAGCAAAGTTCCCAACTGCCATGAAGTAATGAGATGTGATTTAAAGCTCTGTTCTGCTCTGTGTGATTTACTGATGTCAGTAGAATACAGCCCAGAGGACAAGCAACAACGTTCTCCTGGTCTGGAAATTGTTTAAAGAGGACGGAGACAATAATCTGTGCTCCTCTGAGTCATCTCTCTAGATAACAAGCGGATGTTATATAAGTGGAATGAACTTTGTAGACAGGACAATGAAACCCTATCTGTCGCTGACAATTTGTGTTAAATTGCCAACTTCGCATCACATAAACCATAACTCCTCCTTCACATAAGCAGCAATATACATTGTACAGACAGGCAAGGCATCGACTTATATTTGTATGTATATTTTTTTTAACTCTTAAAAATGCCTTTCCGACACTCACTATGCATCCTCCTTCATAACAAGTGGAAATATTAATTAATGTACATCAGCAGGAGTTTTTCAGGTTTATGAGATAATAACAGCGCATTTTTTGGTGATGATGACTTTGGCATCATGGTACTAACATTAAAAGAGCAATAGTTTTCTTACCCTTGTTTTGCACAACAGATGATGATATTATTAGGAGAGTCTCAAAGTGACTAAGAATCTCTCTATTCTCATTGTGTTTGTATTGTTGTTGTTGTTTTGCACTTCTTTCTCTAGTCTTGATCTATTCAGTTAGCCTGGACCCAGATTTGTTTGTGCTGTGTCCAACACCTATGGTCATTGTCATTGCCAAACAAATAGATACATTTGGATACGGCACAAACAGATCTGGGACCAGGCTACTATTCAGTATAACTGCAATAACCCTGCTCTCTGTCATAGCTACATTACTTGCACTGTGAGTGTGGGTGGGTGGAGAGACTGGGAAGGTCTCTAAGCTGTGTTGACATGGGACATAACTCTCCCTCACCCATTCCAACAGGAAGAAGCAGGCTAAAACATGGCACTGGGGTTATGAAATGGCTACAGTATGAGATGGGAGGGAAGACTCCTCATTAAATTTATTCTGTGGCCTTTTTTGTAATGGTGAGCTAGGCTTGAGAGTGTGCGTGTGTGAGAGAGAGCGGGAGACAATGGGCGAAGAGAGAGTGTGCGCGCTAACGTGCATGGATGTGTGTGTGCCAAACGCAATAAGAATCACATAAAAACAATCTGTTTCCTTGTGCTTACTTGTGTGTCTTGGCACCATGTGAGGAAATGCATTAGCCCAGACGTTTGTGAGTTCAACAGTAAAATGTACGTTATCCAGCATCCTTCCTGTACAGCATTGATAATTCACCATTAGAAACCAATAGATTTACAACACTACTACATATATATGTCATTCTGCACACAGAGCAGGTATACACAAAACAGCAATAAATGGATGACTTAAAAGCAAATATATATCCCACTTATTTGACTTTTACTCCCCTGGTGACCCTCTTGCAATCTTGCCCCCACCCCTGTCCAGAATGTTTTACCTATGCATAGTTTCACCTGTGCAGCAATCATGAAACTATACTTCCTAGCAGCAGCACATTTCAAAATAACAAAAATAAACATCCAGTCTGTTGTTTTTCTGAACGAAATGAACTGTGAGTGTTGGAGGGTGACTGTGAATGTTAAGAGGGGCATGAATGAATTGGGGGTCTGTCTTTGGCTTAGACCGCAGGTGCCAGGGAAGCTGTGTGCATGTGTTCAAACACATCTGTTCTCACTCTCAACCAATAAGCAGCAGTCCACTGCCCTCATGTATGGTCCTCTGATCATACAGAAACTCAGAGGAAAGGTGGTCTGGTCTCCCTTTGATTCTGTCTGTCATTTACACCTTGGTTTCTGCTGTCGCCCATGACGACCCTCACCATGTGCTTCTCCTCAGCTAACCCAGATTTGTATCTTAGCAGCTAAATTAGTAGCATAAATTCAGATTTTTTTTCAGAGTTCAAATGAACTGCAAATAAGACTTATAGAAGAACTAACAACCCAAAGTAATGTCAATAAACACATGGAAATATTTGTACACCCTATTTGTTATTCAGTATTCAGAGAGCTTGATGGTTCACATGAGCTGGAAAATGCATTATATTTCCCTGTTAACTTCATAGTTTGTAAGACCCCAAGTATAGAGGGGAGGGGGGGGACTAACGCTGGGATATGGAACATGTCTATGAGACTGAAGTGAGGTCATAAATCCCCCCCCCCCCCCTCCCCATCCCTCCTGGTGTTTTGGTGGGCGCCTCCAGCACGCACGCACACATCCAGCCAGCCAGTCTGCACACAGACAGATGTGAAGTCATTCTCCCCCCCCCCAAAGCAGGCGGGGCCCAGCCTCAGTCCAGGTTTCAGCTGTAGGGAAAAAGTAGGTTGGCGTGTTCGTTTAGTATCTCTGCCTGCCGAACAGGGACTTACAGAGCACAGTTAAAATGGAGGCTATAGGGACTTCCAGTACGGTCAGTGCACTTGTGTGTTGAACAGTAAAGGAAATAACCCCTAAGGCTTCTGAATGATCAGGCCCAATCAGCATGTAGTCTACTGTCAGGATTGGAAGTCTAGCCTCGTTAACACAATCAATACTTTAATTAAGCTGGCCCGGAGTGTAATGTAGACTGACTCTGGGTCTGGAGGGCATAATGAGGGGCAATGAATAGGTCGTTGAAAAGAGAAGTCAATGGTAATAGGACCAATACATCAGTGACTCCTGACAGATGCCATTCACTCCTCAGTGCACATGATTGGGAAAGTGTGCTGGATAAGATGTTAGAAGTACGTGGCAGTCAGGGGAGAAGGAGATGAGGGATGGGTGGGTTTGATTTGGAGTTACATAATTTAAATGTATTTTTCCAATGTTATTGTGAGCAGGGAGGGAGCTCCTACAATACCGTCTTGAGTGTGTAGAGAAATAGATAAGCTTGGAAATCTGTGTGTGTGTGTGTGTGTGTGTGTGTGTTTTGGAAGAGGGTAGCAGACTAGTGGTGTGAAAGTGTGTCTTCCGTGGACCCATCCCCTTACCTCTCATCACACTTTGACAAACCTGAACCTGCTACCATTGGACAGCTGACCCCAGACTTCTACCATGTTTCTATTCCTCATTCACACACATATATCCTCCTTTTGTTTTTCTTTCTCTGCTGTCTGTATTGCTCCCTTTCCTCTTATGTTTTCACCCTCTCTTTAGACTACACATCCTCTTTCCATCCCTCCACTCTTTCAGTCTTGTTCCTCTTCTCCACTTCCCTCTCTCACCTCAGATGTGTCAAGATGACCCAGTCCAGTCTCTAATCCTTACAGTCTGACGTAGAACACTGACCGCAAGAAACACTGTGTGCAAAAACAACTCACAGCATAAGCTATCTACCATATGGATGTATCTGCTATTTTCATTGCTGTTGCTAACTGCACTAACAGCCTGGGACCCTGACCACGTGGTACATCGGTTTGGTTGGGGCCAGACAAACTGCACTCAGTGATTGTCAATAACTATCACTGACACAACTGGAATTAGAGGAATGTTAAATAAGCTTCTCAATGCGAGACACTAACTACCATTTTATTCCTCAAAGGGAAATTCCACATAACAAAAACTCTCACTCATCACCCAAATGTCTGTTGTAATGTATCTCATCAAAAAAGGGGTCAGCACATACACAAACAATGTAAACTCTCTCCCATTCTGTCACGCCCTGGCCTTGAGAGGCCGGTCGTCTTTAGTTGGTTTGGTCAGGGTGTGAGAATCTATGCTAGAAATTCTATGTTTATGTTCTAGGTATTGTATTTCTATGTTTGGCCGGGTGTGATTCCCAATCAGAGACAGCTGTTGCTCGTTGTCTCTGATTGGGGATCATACTTAAGTAGCCTGTTTGCCTACCTTAGTTGTGGGATCTTGTTCCGTGTTGGCATGTATGTGTATAGCCGGAGGACTTCACGTTACTTTGTTTATTGAGTTAAATAAACATGTACGCTTTTCACGCTGCACCTTGGTCTGACCCGTCTCTCAACGTTTGTGACACATTCTAACACCTTTTTAACTTATCTAGTCAGTGCTTCTAACCTCAGGAGGCTGAAGAAATTTGACTTGGCCCCTAAGACCCTCACAAACCGGTGATGTACAATTGAGAGCATCCTGTTGGGCTGTATCACCGCCTGGTACGGCAACTGCACCGCCCGCAACCGTAGGGCTCTCCAGGGGGTGGTGCGGTCTGCCCAACACATCACCGGGGGGACACTGCCTGTCCTCCAGGACATCTACAGCACACAATGTCACAGGAAGGCCAAAAAAGACTGTTAAATAGCCATCGCTAGCCGGCTACCACCCGGTTACTCATCCCTGCACCTTAGAGCCTGCTGCCCTATAGACATGGAATCACTGGCCACTTTAATAATGTTTATATACTGTTTTACTCATTTCATATGTATATACTGTATTCTACTGTATTTTGGTCAATGCCACTCTGACATTGCTCGTCCTAATATTGATGTACTTCTTAATTCCATTATTTTACTTTTAGATTTGTGTGTATTGTTGTGAATTGTTAGATGCAACTGCACTGTTGGAGCTAGGAACACAAGCATTTCACTACACCCGCAATAACATCTGCTAAATATGAGTATGTGACCAATCAGATTTGATTTGATTTATAGTTGTCAAACTCATTCAATGGAGGGCCAAGTGTCTGCGGGTTTTTGTTTTTTCCTTTCAATTAAGACATAGACAACCAGGTGAGGGGAGACGATTACTAATTAGTGACCTTAATTCATCAATCAAGTACAAGCGATGAACAAAAACCCACAGACACTTGGCCCTCCGTGGAATGAGTTTGACACGTCCTAAAACACTTACGTCCTGTCAATGCTGTAGAGCAGGGGTATTCAACTCTTACCCTACGAGGTACGGAGCCTGCTGGTTTTCTGTTATACCTGATAATTAATTGCACACACCTGGTGTCCCAGGTCTAAATCAGTCCCTGATTAGAGGGGAACGATGAAAAAACGCAGTGGAGCTGGCTGAGGTCCAGAGTTGAGTTTGAGGGGTGTAGAGAATGATGAAGATGAACACTACACAGTAAAGCTTATCTCCTATAGAAATTCATACTGTACTATAGAAAACAAAACAAAAAGGGGATATATTTGAGTGTTTTATGTTGACGTTTCAGCAGCACAAAGGCCTTTCTCTAGACCAGTCACAATTAACAATGCTGTGACACATTGTAAGCAGTGTCGGACCCACCATGAAGTCAAACTAAGCTCCTGTAATAATATATTTAAGACAATTAACCCATTCTTCTGGAATTAACTGTTGACAGGGTCATGCAACTGTTGCAGCAAGCATAGCTAGCTTTCTCTCTTCTTCACAGCTTTGGAGGGTGCAGGGGGAAAAGGTTCTGCAGCAACAAGTGTTGTTCAGTAGAGATTAGCATCTCTTTGTGATGTAAATACTTTGTAAACTATGGCCTAGTTCCCATGTCCAGACCAAAGACAATACGGGGACCAGGAGGTTTTAACACGCATGCAGGCAGTGTGTGTGTGTGCCCATCATCACCCGGGCTCCTGGCCCCACCATTGGCATCCACACGCTTCCATGCGTATCCCGCTGCGCTCCCATGCCTGCGCCCATCGTGCCAACTGTGATGTAGTGTTCAACAGAGCATGTTACAAATATCCATCACAAAGGCCCCGTGAGCCATAACAAGCACATTAGTTTACCAGAAGGTCATGCTTTTGTGAATTTGAATTGTCCCCTTGTTTGTGAATGCTTGTATTGTCTGCCTGCATCATTCCAGATGTGAGCGATAAATCACATGAATTACATCGACCTTCATAAATGTTGACACATGCACGCACATACACCCAAATACACAAACACTATACAGAAACCCAGCCTAAAACCCCAAACAGCAAGCAATGCAGATGTAGAAGCATGGTGGCTAGGAAACACTCCCTAGAAAGGCAGGAACCTATGAAGAAACCTAGAGAAGAACCAGGCTCTGTGGGGTGGCCAGTCCTCTTCTTGCTGTGCCGGGTGGAGATTATAAGAGTACATGGCCATTTAAGGCCAGATTGTTCTTCAAGATGATCAAACGTTCATAGATGACCAGCAGGGTCAAATAATAATCACAGTGGTTGTAGAGGGTGCAGTTAGATTTTAATAGCCGAGAATTCAGAGGTCGAGACAGCAGGTGCGGTAGAGAGAGAGAGAGAAAGTCGAAAACAGCAGGTCCAGGCCAAGGTAGCACGTCTGGTGAACAGGTCAGAGTTCCATAGCCACAGGCAAAACAGTTGAAACTGGAGCAGCAGCACGACCAGGTGGACTGGGGACAGCAAGGAGTCATCAGGCCGGGAAGTCCTGATCCTAGGGCTCAGGTCCTCCGGGAGAGAGGGAAAGAGAGAGAATTAGAGGGAGCATACTTAAATTTACACAGGACACCAGTTAAGATAGGAGAATTACGCCAGCTATAACAGACTGACCCTAGCCCCGGCACATAGACTATTACAGCATAGAGACTGAGACAATCAAACAGGTCTGGTTAAACTAACACAGAGATAACATAACCTTTGACCCGAGTTAGGTAGCATTATCCTGACCATTTGTCTCTTAGTTCATATCACATTCACTTATATGTCCTCGGAATGGAATGACAGAGGTACATTGACCTAACAGATATGATAGAGAATAGATGGAGAACTATCCATGCAAAAAACATATTGTTGCCCTCTCCTGTTAGGCAGGCAGATATCTGTTATCATGTGGCTCTATATGCTGGACATTACAGGACATTACATCTCTGGAGTAACCTAATGGTTGATGACTGACACTAACCACACTCTCATATACAGTGTATTTTGTCGCCATCTACTGGAAAGAGAGAATAACACTATTAAGTAGTAAGCGCTTGATACTTTTTTTTTTTCACCTTTATTTAACCAGGTAAGCCAGTTGAGAACAAGTTCTTATTTACAACTGCGACCTGGCCAAGATAAAGCAAAGCACTGCGATAAAAACAACAACAACACAGAGTTACATATGGAATAAACAAAACATACAGTCAATAACACAATAGAAAATAGAAAATCTACATACAGTGTGTGGCAAATGTAGTAAGTTATGGAGGTAAGGCAATAAATAGGCCATAGTGCAAAATAATTACAATACTTTGGGGATGACCAGTGAGATATACCTGCTGGAGCGCATACTACGGGTGGGTGTTGCTATGGTGACCAATGAGCTAAGATAAGGCAGGGATTTGCCTAGCAGTGATTTATAGATGACCTGGAGCCAGTGGGTTTGCGACGAATATGTAGTGAGGGCCAGCCAACGAGAGTGTACAGGTCACAATGGTGGGTAGTACACTGCTCAAAAAAATAAAGGGAACACTTAAACAACACAATGTAACTCCAAGTCACACTTCTGTGAAATCAAACTGTCCACTTAGGAAGCAACACTGATTGACAATAAATGTCACATGCTGTTGTGCAAATGGAATAGACAACAGGTGGAAATTATAGGCAATTAGCAAGACACCCCCAATAAAGAAGTGGTTCTGAGATGAGATGAGATCCTCAGACCCCTTGTGAGACCATATGCTGGTGCGGTTGGCCCTCATGTGGCTGGAGTGTGTCAGCAGTTCCTGCAAGAGGAAGGCATTGATGCTATGGACTGGCCCGCCCGTTCCCCAGACCTGAATCCAATTGAGCACATCTGGGACATCATGTCTCGCTCCATCCACCAATGCCACGTTGCACCACAGACTGTCCAGGAGTTGGCGGATGCTTTAGTCCAGGTCTGGGAGGAGATCCCTCAGGAGACCATCCGCCACCTCATCAGGAGCATGCCCAGGCGTTGTAGGGAGGTCATACAGGCACGTGGAGGCCGCACACACTACTGAGCCTCATTTTGACTTGTTTTAAGGACATTACATCAAAGTTGGATCAGCCTGTAGTGTGGTTTTCCACTTTAATATTGAGGGTGACTCCAAATCCAGACCTCCGTGGGTTGATAAATTTGATTTCCATTGATAATTTTTGTGTGATTTTGTTGTCAGCACATTCAACTATGTAAAGAAAAAAGTATTTAATAAGATTATTTCATTCATTCAGATCTAGGATGTGTTGTTTAAGTGTTCCCTTAATTTTTTTGAGCAGTGTATATGGAGCTTTGGTGACAAAGACTACATCCAATTTGCTGAGTTGAGTGTTGGAAGCTATTTTGTAAATGACATCGCCGAAGTCAAGGATCGGTAGGATAGTCAGTTTTACGAGGGAATGTTTAGCAGCATGAGTGAAGGAGGCTTTGTTTGCGAAACAGGAAGCCAATTCTAGATTTAATAGTCTAAACCCTAGGGGGGCTACTAAAACTATATGGAATCGTTTTAAGAAGGTCATACCAAGGATCATTTAGCTATTTCTTTTGTAATTGTAAGACCCCTTGAAGTATCAAAAAAAGAAAATGAGGATTTGATGAAAATTGTATTTTGGCCTTACTGCTATTAGCCCATACAAACGCATTGAATAACAGATTCACTACATGGAACAACAGATCATCAAAATAAATTAAAAGGAAGTTTGTTCTGAGGTGTCTGAGACAAAGATCAGGAAACATATAGACTACCAGTCATGTTTGGACACACCGACTCATTCAAGGGTTGTTCTTTATTTTCACTATTTTCTACATTGTAGAATAATAGTGAAGACACCAAACTATGAAATAACACATATGGAATCATGTAGTAACCAAAAAAGTGTTAAACAATTTAAAATATATTTTATTTTTGAGATTCTTCAAATAGCCACCATTTGCCTTGATGACAGCTTTGCACACTCTTGGCTATCTTCTACCCCCCCCCCCCCCCCCCCCCCCCCCCCACCTTGTCACAACACAACTGATTGGCTAAAAGGAAGGAAAGAAATTCCACAAATTAACTTTTAAGAAGGCACACCTGTTAATTGAAATGCATTCCAGGTGACTACCTCATAAAGCTGGTTGAGAGAATGCCAGTTAAACTTTTGACTGGTAGTGTATATATATATACAGTTGAAGTCGGAAGTTTACATACACCTTAGCCAAATACATTTAAACTCAGTTTTTCACAATTCCTGACATTTAATCCTAGTAAAAATTCCCTGTCTTAGGTCATTTAGGATCACCACTTTATTTTAAGAATGTGAAATGTCAGAATAATAGTAGAGAGAATGATTTATTTCAGCTTTTATTTCTTTCTTCACAGAGCAAAACGGAGAACCATAGAATAATAGTTTGTAGGCCAAACGGTTCGGACGCTACAGACAATTTTATGACCAAAAATTTTTTTTGGGGGGGATGTCTCATGGTCTGACAAACATGGCTCTAGCTCTGTCACCTTTCACCGCAGATGCAGAAGTGCGACATCGGTAGATGCGGTGTATTGAGATACATCTCTAGCATAAACTGACTGATTTTTATGGGGATTCTTTTAGTATCCTAATTGATTTTCGCGGGGGGCGCGGTCATCGACTCTAGGTGGTTTTAAACGTCTGCCACTGGCAGTGTTACAGATGGTCTGGAGAAAATAAACCTCTGACAAGTTTGAGGGAAAACACATGTGCACCCATTGCACTGTGTTACATTTATGCACATTAATTTACATCATACAACCCAGGATCTTTAAAAAAGTGTGTGAATAGGAACTTTCTGTTTAACTCCTCTCTTGGAGAAACCACACTATGGCAGATTAGTCTTTAGCTACAGTATCCCCCATGATCTCATCAGGGATGGCAAACCAAGAGGGACCCGCCTTGGCCTGGTGGATTAATAATATGGTATAGAGAAAAAATCTGTATGTTTGACTCACTGTCCCCATGCCATATGGTCTTCGGACCTGGGTTCAAATAATATTTGTTTTCATTCAAATACTTAAAATGCGCTCGATTCAGCTTTACTGACACAATGGAACCAATTGGATAGTCCCACCAGGCACTCCAGCAGGCTGAATTAAACATTCAAAGTATTTAAAAGAAAACAAATACTATTTGAACCCAGGTTTGTGTCCAGCTGCAGACTGTGTGTTGTGAACCAATAGAGACAAGGTGAGAGAGAGAGAGAGACAGAGAGAGAGAGAGAGAGATAGAGAGAGATAGAAAGAGGAGCGAGAGAGAGCGAGAGAGAGAGAGCGAGAGAGAGTGCACCACCGCCAGTTTGGCACGCGATGACGGCAGGATGTTAAGTCATGGAGTGGCAACACAGTAAAAGCAGCCTGGAAACAAAGACTCCCTTATCCCTCTCTCTTCTACACCCGACCTCCAGTGTTTCATGTTGTCGTGGCTTTACTGGACTATAGTACACAATGGCCGCACGGGCCCTGCCAGAGGGACTCTGGACGGTGAAAAGACCACAAGCCTAGAATGTGTTTGACATGTAGGCAGATGTAAATATTGTACAGTATAATTGTCACACACACACAATTCCCAGAGCGTGTGGGAGGCTATAATTATAATACAGTTACATCATCTGTTTACCACAGACTGCGTATATATACAGTACATACCACATATATACATCAGAGACCACTGCATCTGTCTTAAACTATGACCCAAAGGAGAACCAGATGACATAGTGAGATAATGAGAGAATGAGAGAATGGGAGAATGAACAAGTATTTAAAAAGTTGTCCCTGTGTGTGTGTGTGTGTGTGGATTTGGAGGGTGGATACAGCTTAAACACGGTTCAAATACTGAGATTTAAAGGACATTAGGGACTGTGGGAAAGTATAGTGAGGGCAAGCACAGGGGGAAATTGTAGTACAGTCAGTGGTGGAAAAAGTACCCAATGATCATACTTGAGTAAAAGTAAAGATACCTTAATATAAAATGACTCAAGTAAAATTGAAAGTCACCAAGCAAAATATTACTTGGGTAAAGGTCTAAAAGTATTTGGTTTAAGTATCAAAAGTATATGCAAAATTAAAAGTATAAATCATTTCACATTCTTTATGTTAAGAAAACCAGACAGCACGATTTTCTTGTTTTTTAAATTTACAGATAGCCAGGGGCACACTCCAACACTCAGACATAATTTACAAATCAATCATTTGTGTTTAGTGAGTCCACCAGATCAGAGTCAGTAGGGATGACCAGGGATGTTATCTTGATAAGTGCGTGAATTGTAACATTTTCCTGTCCTGCTAAGCATTCAAAATGTAACAAGTACTTTTGGGTGTCAGGGAAAATATATGGAGTAAAAATATTGTTTTCCTTAGGAAAAACAAAGTGGAGAAAAAGTAAAAGTTGTCAAAAATATAAATAGTATGGTACCACCACCCTTACCACCGCCCTACCTGTACCAAAGGATCCAAATCCCTCAACTGGGGTCAGAGATGACCGCATGTGCTCTCTAGTAGCCCCACCCCCATATGTATAAGTGTCTTCTCAAGTCTCTCAGTCTCTAAAGAGTATACAGTGTGATGTCTGGCAAAGCGAGACCAGCTCCTCAGTTTCATACCGCATAGAGACCAACCTCAGTAGGATTTCTGACTGTTGAAAAGAGCTGGGAACTAAGACCTAAAGTTTTTTTGTGTGTGTCTAATACATTTTATCTTATAATAACCATGTAATTACAACACTTAAAATCTGATATTCTGTGTTTGAGGATAACACATACCAGTACTGGTCATTTCAATTTGAAGGCAAACTGTTACAAAACACACAATTAAATGAAAAATGTAAACAGGGCAGATCATTTAGCGTTCAACTTTATTGCCAAAGCTGCAAGTAATTGTGGTTAATTGTTCTGTATGTCACATATAATGATGATCAACATCCTTTAAAATTACGACAGTAGCCTATATGACAATTACTGTGTCTGAGCCAGAGTTTCCATGTGTGGGTGTAAATGGGAGAGACACTTGGGGGAATTGAGAAGGTACAACTAATTTATTTTAACTTGTCTGGAACCAGTTCAGAAGAGTCACCGTCGCCTTCAGCTCTGACTCCAACTAGTTCATACTCAAATTACAGTGAGATTACTGAATACTGAAAAAGTGGCCAATTGAAGAATGTCAGAATAACCCAAAGAGACATTAAGCACACTTGAATATCATAGAAGTCTTGAACAACCTTGTCAGAAGGCTTCATTCTTAGCCAGCAGTGTTCAAAGTTATCTGGTCTGCTGCCTGATATTATTTATATGTTAGTGTGAACATACCAACCAATAGATAGATTCATCTTGATGGCTGAAGGGAAAGGCCCTTAAGCCGTATATAAATGCCTTTCTAAGCAGCAATGGTAGACAGATAATTCTCAGATGATTATCTAATACCCACCATTTTAGCCTTCAGCTACCAGGACATATATGTTACCATTTTAACCATTGACATCAGATATGCAGTAATTAACCTGGTTAGCATGAAGAAAAAAAAGGCCCACACCCCCCAATAGGCCTATATGATTCTCTCCAAATAGGGCGCTGTGCCTCCTATACCTATGAGATGCTAGATATCAACTTCTTTGGAAACACTCCCGAGTGGCGCAGTGGTCTAAGGCAGTGCCACTAGAGATCCTGGTTCGAATCCAGGCTCTGTCGTAGCCGGCCGCGACCGGGAGACCCATGGGGCGGCGCACAGTTGGCCCAGCGTTGTCCAGGGTAGGGGAGGGAATGGCCTGCAGGGATGTATCTCAGTTGGTAGAGCATTGCGTTTGCAATGCCAGGGTTGTGGGTTCGATTCCCACGGGGGGCCAGTATGAAAAATAAAACAAATAATATATGCACTCACTAACTGTAAGTCGCTCTGGATAAGAGTGTCTGCTAAATGACTAAAATGTAAAATACATGGAAATGCTATTTTCATACAGTAGCACAGTCTTTTTTTAAGTGTACCTTTCAACAACATACTTCCAGCAATAAATATGGGAATATTTATGGCCTAATCCTTGGTAGGACAAAGCAGAAGATCAGATAACCTTATCCTCTATTAATCAGTTGTCACTGACAAACAGGTCTATTTTTAGTTAAGTGGCACTTGACCAAAGAGGAGATATTTCAGCCATTGTGTCCCCTAAGTGTGTTCTTTTGCATTAACACATTGGTTCATGATGAATATGGATGTCTTTAAGCCTTAATTCATAAAGTCAGTGACACATTAAACATCTGTATAACCTATCATGTCTTAGTACTTGACACATACTCTTTTAAATCAAACGCAGGTCATGGTCCCCCACTGGTAAATTCCCATAAGTCTGTGTATGGTCAATTATCAGTGTTGGGCAACGTATTCTCACTACCTTGACACATAGCCTTGGCAGAGGGCGCCGCTGGGGCAGTCTACTAACTATTTAAAAGGCCAGTCGCAAGATGAGCAGCGAGCACAGCGCGAGCGGTAGCAGCTGGCGAGAGGATATCAACGCGTAGCGCACAGCTCTGTTCTGTTCAAGAGGAGGATGCGCATCTTCGCTGTCATCTGGGCCGTCTGCTTCTTCTTGAAGGAAGTGCAAGCGTGGGGCTTCAGAAATGGAATCTTTCATAACTCCATATGGTTGGGTAAATCATGCTTTCTTTTGTTATCTTCATTACTTTTCCAACAAGGATAGGCTACTTTTGGAACTTTTAAGCTTTCCAACAACTGCGGTTGGAAACATTGGCTTTCTGTAGGACATTCTCCTGAAAGTGTTCTGTGTTTGTATTTTACAAGATGGTTATGGAATGTTCCGATGTAACGTTTAGCACAACTATGACAAAAAGTGTATCAAATAACATTGATCAGCTTTGGTATGGTTTTCTTTTGTTTGGGTTGCTTGGTCAAAGGCCTATAAGAGGCGCCGGTTTCTCTTTGATGTGTCTACAGAACTTAGGCTAATTATCATTCCCATGTGTTAGAAAAAGTTTTACTTTATATGTTCACTTCTCTAACCGCTCTTTATCTTCAACATAATCTCACAATCCTGCACAACATAGGCTATTTATATATATTTTTTAGCCTAAAAACATTTAGCATTAATTAAACCTGATAACAGTGTGCAAAGCTGTCATCAAGGCAAAGGGTGGCTATTTGAAGAATATCAAATATCAAATATATTTTGATTTGTTTAACACTTTTTTGGTTATTACATGATTCCATATGTGTTATTTCATAGTTTTGATGTCTTCACTATTATTCTACAATGTAGAAAATAGTAAAAATAAAGAAAAACCCTTGAATGAGTAGGTGTTCTAAAACTTTTGACTGGTAGTGTATATATATTTTTACAATTCTCACAAAAGTAGTGCACTGGGCCTTTAATAGTCCTGTATTAGGGGACCAATATAGCCCTTCTGAAGCGCGGGCAAAAACTATTTTCCCACCCCCAAACTACTTCCCACGGCTATGCCCCAACCAATTTCAATGGAATGTGTCATATAGGCTACTTCTGATAGAGTTAATGAGCTCGACTTGCCCATCAGACCTACACACTTCTGGAACACATAAACTAAACTGCATGTTTTCAGTAATATGTCATGTGACCCAAACTCCCTATATAATTTGGTTAGACTAATAGTGAGACACACCACTCTCTAGGATTATAATGAAAACGAGGCACCTTGGAGGAAGAGGTTGGCTAGTAGGTGCAAATATTGACTCGTAGCTAATTTGGACTGCACTCCAAGTCCTACAAGGTCATGTATGATATCAAAACAGGTTCAAAGGAGGACCCCCCATAGAGAAGCACAGGAGTATGACCACTCCCGAGAGGGAGATTACAAATACTTAGCGTCTGTCCTAAGGCTTTCTATCCAACCACAACACGTTACGGAGTTGAAAGTTGTTGGCCTATCCACCGTGTGTGTTTCATGTTTATTTTCTTCCGCTATGAACTTCTTAGTCTGAAAGCCACTTTGCTTGTTCTAGCTCCCTGAGAAGGATTCCCACAATCTTGTAAAACAGAATATTTTCCACTTGTTTCCTGTTGCCTGGATACCTGGATACGTATCATTGTGGTTGTGGCAGTGGGACACTACACAGGCATTGGCAGCATATCTGTTGTTCTGTAGTGCTTTGAAAGTGATAGCGGTATTGACTGACTGACTGGGACTTCTTTTTTTCTGGACAGAGCAAGCTGCTGGAGTCTACCACAGGGAATCACGTAAAGGGAGATACCAGCTGACTTATAAGGAGGCCAAGGCCGTGTGCAAATACGAAGGAGGAAATCTGTCCACTTACGATCAACTGGAGGCTGCTCGTCAAATAGGTTTGCAATGCAATAACTTCCCTATTCCCCCAATCCCCCTTAGTCCCCTCTAGTCCGTGTCCTCCATCTCTCCCTCCCCCCTCTCTCTCTTTCTCTCTCTCTATCTCTGTCTCTCTTTCTCTCTCTCCCCCTCTCTGAATTTATAAGGAAAGAGTATGGAGGACTATAACTCAGAAGCAGCATAATGTTGCCAATTGGATTCTGTCAATGTCAATGCAGACTTTCAAAATAATGAGTGGCCCCTGAGCCCTGAGTTTACGAAATGCCGTTACCACTGTTGATTAACGATGCCTTACAGTTTGCCTAAGAGCATATATAATTAAACAGTTTAAATTATCCAACCATGTGTTCACTGGTCAAGCAATGGCAGGAAAGAGTGTGTTTATCTTGCCTTTCTCCCATGAAATCAATCAGAGATGTCTTGCCACTGCACTACAGCCTGTTGCTCTGTGGGACTGCAGCCGGACCCAATCCACTCCCTACCCTTTCCCCTAATCCTTCGATGTCTGCAGATCAGAAAGGTATATAAGCAGTGTAGGGGTGTGTTGTTTTCACCATATTCCCTACACCTTACAGATCAAACATCAACGGTTTAGGGTCAAGGAGAAGGGGTATAGGGAGTGAATTGGTACCAGCTTGAGAGGTCTCCCCAGTATAGTAAGAACAGTAACATCTGCCTGGCTGGCTTATGTTAACATTCGTTCCCATGGCAGACAGACTGAAGCCAGACCAGGCCCTGACTTGGGAAACCACAACTTGTATGTCTGTGGTTAGAGCTGCCCCATGGCCAATTATCCTAGGAGGTCTGAGTTTGTCTCCCCTGCATTTCCTGACTGACTGTGGTCCACTGATTGTGACTGGAGGCTTTTTTTAGATACATTGGAGTTCATTATGCTTTACCCCCACCACCCACCCATCCACATCCCCACATCAATGGTCCGCTTGTAATTGCAGATGCAAAGTCAGTGGAAGGCACATTTTTGACAGGGACCGTAGCATTTCCAAAGACAGGGTTTTGTTTTAAGGATACGAGCAAGACGAATGGCTGGTGGTAACCCAATATGGCCATGGATATTCTGTAAGAGTGATTTATCTGTGGTACTAAGAGGGGGATGCTAGCTCTAGATTTTACCAATGTGACACTCTTTCTTACCCCGGAAACAGCATGAAACTTTGCAAATTCAGTTTCTTACCAGGCTAACTCTTTGTCCCTCATTCCTAGGTTTTCACGTGTGTGCGGCTGGGTGGTATGACAAAGGTCGTGTAGGCTACCCTATCGTCAAAGCTGGTGCCAACTGTGGTTTTGGGAAGGTTGGTGTCATCGACTACGGGTACAGGCTGAACAAGAGTGAGAGATGGGACGTCTACTGCTACAACCCCAACTGTGAGTAGTGAACAGACCTGGTTTCAAATACTATTCCAAATCATTTCAAATTCTCAATCTGTGCTTGATTGAACTTGACTGTTGTAATTGGAACCAATAGAAAAGTCTCAAAAGTGCAAACTTCACCCACCTGGCACTCCAGGCAGGCTAAAGAAAACACTCAAAGTATTTGAACGATTTCAAATAGTATTTGAACCCATCTGCTTGCATGACAAATGGAGGTTAAGGCAATCCTGGGTGTGTTGGTTTAACAGTTTAATGGACCATGAGTCTTCACCATATGAGATGAGTGTGTGGTTGAGTCAGACAGACATTGCTTTCTAATGGGTGACGTTAGGGGAACACAGGGTCAGAGTTGTAAAGTTGATTGTGGTCCATGACATGTAGGCTAATGTACTAGTGGGACACATTGATGACTGTACATGGACAGGCGGTTGTGGTCTGGGTCAGGGTGAGAACTTCCCTGGTAGGCCATTGACTGTACATAGGCAGTTCGATTCCAGGCTGTATCACAACCGTCCGTGATTGGGAGTCCCATAGTGCGGCGCACAATTGGCCCAGCGTCGCCTGGGTTTGGCCGGTGTAGGCCGTCATTGTAAATAAGAATTTGTTCTTAACTGACTTACCTAGTTAAATAAAGGTAAAAATAAATAAAAAATGTGGTAAGAACTTTATCCAGTTATTGTAAATATCGGGGACATATTTACAACACTTTTACCGCATCTTTAATTTATCATGACAAAACAGCTGTATTGGGGCCTGTCATGATGTTTTCATGGTGGAGAATGACACATGACCACATGTTTGGAGTTGTCACCACATGTGATGACTGTACTCAACATGGAAGAGGTTGCCTCATTGGATGAGATAGCTGCCTTAAGATACTGACAGTGTCCCAAATGGCACCATATTTCTTTTTTAGTGCACTACTTTTTGACATAGCACTCTGGTCAAAAGTAGTGCACTAAATAGGTAATAGGATGCCATTTAGGGCATAGACGCTCATTTTCCCCATAATTGCCTGTGACTTAGAGGATTTATGGTTCGCATTTCATAAGTTATGGATGAATTGCATAAAACAACTCCTAATTACAATAATTTTCCCTTTACAAATCCAAGGGATCTAGAGCTTTTGATTTCATTTCACCCAAACTGGACATTTCATTTTCTTCATTCAAATGACAAAGAAGTCTCTTTTCCCATTTCTAACTTCATTCAGTGGTCACATCACATGTGAAAGAGAACAACACAAGCAGAATTTCCCTATATTTTCATTTATCATAAAGCATAATGATGATAGCACATGTAACACACTGATGTAATACACTGTTAGTTTTATTAAACTTGTTTTGCTTACAGCGTTACTATTAACAGTCTTTAGTAACAGCCATTGTGCAGAATATTGTACTATTTACAATCAGCTAAGGAAAGTGACTAATTTAAAAGTCCTCTGGATCTAGTTTAGTTTATTAGTTTAGTTTATTGATCTTTCTATTTGATCTGTTACAGTATATCGATCATATCTAATGTAACATTTCCTCATCCTGTCTCCTCCTTTCTCCTGGTCCACAGCAAAGGAGTGTGGAGGTACTCTGACAGACCAGCAGAGGATCATCCAGTCACCTGGTTACCCAGAGGAGTACCAGGATGAGCAGATCTGCTACTGGCACATCCGTGTGCGCTATGGACAGAGGATACGCCTGCACTTCCTGGAGTTCGACGTGGAGGAGGACACGTCCTGTCTAGCAGACTACCTGGAGATCTATGACAGCTATGACGACGTCTCTGGCTTCGCCGGGAGGTGAGGATCCAGCTTTTGATTGAATGTGCCTTTGCATTAAGTTTTAGTTTATTGAGTTTACATTGTATGGTTGATTTAGGGTTGTTACAGTCTTATCCAAGATGACAGAAAGTTGCATTGTACTAAATGTATTGATACTTACATAGACTCTCTTTTCACACGACAAACTGTCATAACATAGGCTACTGTCCTCTAGTGGTGTTTAGTATGACCATTTTGTCCACATGTTACTCTACGATCAAATAAATCTATTTATTCTTTCCAGGTACTGTGGAGATTACTTACCAGATGACTTAATTAGCACAGGTATGACACAAACACATTCCTATTTTATTACCATATAATGATGAATACTCATTATTATAGATCAAGAAGTTACTGTATATTTAAAGCAATTGTACACGAGCGGGCGTGTGTTGTGACTTTTTTAGCACGGCTGTGCTGCGGTTGTAGGTACGAGACAAAGCCCTTTTTTAATCATCAAGTGTTGATCAATTTTTAGTTATAATGGTTTTCTTTGATAAACTGTGTCCACATTTCAAATATCAGGACAGGATGTATTATCAGTACTTTATACACATAGCAATATATCCAAATGTCCCCTTTCCCCGTTTCTCTCTCCCACAGGGAATGTGATGACACTAAAGTTCCTGTCCGATGCGTCTGTAGTCGCAGGAGGCTTCCAGCTGGAGTACATTGCTGTGAACGCTTCTCTCCTCCACTTCCAGAATGACACCAGCTATTACTTCACTTGAGCAATTATTTAATAGATGCTTTTTTAAATATTAATGTTTCCTATTGTATTTATAATGTTGTCGTTTTAACTCATGTAATTGATGTTTGTATCCTTGTTGTCATCAAGGGAAAGCAAATAAATGCTGTATTAAATGTATAACCTCACATGTGTTTAATGTTTTTTTGATGTGGGTGTTGTTGAGTATGTCACTAATGTACTTCACTGTGTCACATGTCCCTCCCTACCTTTATCATTGTTTGGGATGATCATCAAGGTGTGAATGGAGTTATTCAGTAAATTATGTTGAAGCACAATTTTGGGATGTTCAGTGAAATTCATTTTCACCACCAATTTGGGACATTGTCAATGGAAAGGCAATACATGATTCCACAGTCACCTGATTAGGCTTGTATAGCACAGAGTAATAGGGAGTTAGTTATCAGTATCTTTGGATATAGGCTATATTATTCTGCAAATGTAGACTATTTATTTATTTATTTATTTATTTTTTATTTAACCTTTATTTAACCAGGTAAGCCAGTTGAGAACAGGTTCTCATTTACAACTGCGACCTGGCCAAGATAAAGCAAAGCAGTGCAATAAAAACAACACAGAGTTACATATGGGGTAAAAAACATAAAGTCAAAAATACAGCAGAAAATATATATACAGTGTGTGCAAATGTAGCAAGTTATGGAGGTAAGGCAATAAATAGGCTATAGTGCAAAATAATTACAATAGTATTAACACTGGAATGCTAGATGTGCAAGAGATTATGTGCAAATAGAGATACTGGGGTGCAAAAGAGCAAAATAAATAACAATATAGGGATGAGGTAGTTGGGTGGGCTAATTTCAGATGGGCTGTGTACAGGTGCAGTGAACGGTAAGGTGCTCTGACAACTGATGCTTAAAGTTATTGAGGGAGATAAGAGTCTCCAGCTTCAGAGATTTTTGCAATTCGTTCCAGTCATTGGCAGCAGAGAACTGGAAGGAATGGCGGCCAAAGGAGGTGTTGGCTTTGGGAATGACCAGTGAGATATACCTGCTGGAGCGCAGACTACGGGTGGGTGCTGCTATGGTGACCAATGAGCTAAGATAAGGCGGGGATTTGCCTAGCAGTGATTTATAGATGGCCTGGAGCCAGTGGGTTTGACGACGAACATGTAGTGAGGACCAGCCAACAAGAGCGTACAGGTCACAGTGGTGGGTAGTGTATGGGGCTTTGGAGACAAAACGGATGGCACTGTGATAGACTACATCCAATTTGCTGAGTAGAGTGTTGGAGGCTATTTTGTAAATGACATCGCCGAAGTCAAGGATCGGTAGGATAGTCAGTTTTACGAGGGCATGTTTGGCAGCATGAGTGAAGGAGGCTTTGTTGCGAAATAGGAAGCCAATTCTAGATTTAACTTTGGATTGGAGATTATTTATGTGAGTCTGGAAGTTGAGTTTACAGTCTAACCAGACACCTAGGTATTTGTAGTTGTCCACATACTCTAGGTCAGACCCGTCGAGAGTGGTGATTCTAGTCGGGTGGGTGGGTGCCAGCAGCGTTCGATTGAAAAGCATGCATTTAGTTTTACTAGTGTTTAAGAGCAGTTGGAGGCTACTGAAGGAGTGTTGTATGGCATTGAAGCTCGTTTGGAGGTTTGTTAACACAGTGTCCAACGAAGGGCCAGATGTATACAAAATGGTGTCGTCTGCGTAGAGGTGGATCTGAGAGTCACCAGCAGCAAGAGCGACATCATTGATATACACGGAGAAAAGTGTCGGCCCAAGAATTGAACCCTGTGGCACCCCCATAGAGACTGCCATAGGTCCAGACAACAGGCCCTCCGATTTGACACACTGAACTCTATCTGAGAAGTAGTTGGTGAACCAGGCGAGGCAGTCATTTGAGAAACCAAGGCTATTTAGTCTGCCAATAAGAATGCGGTGGTTGACAGAGTCGAAAGCCTTGGCCAGGTCGATGAAGACGGCTGCACAGTACTGTCTATTATCAATCGCGGTTATAATATCGTTTAGGACCTTGAGCGTGGCTGAAGTGCACCCATGACCAGCTCGGAAACCGGATTGCATAGCGGAGAAGGTACGGTGGTATTCGAAATGGTGGGTGATCTGTTTGTTAACTTGGCTTTCAAATACTTTCGAAAGGCAGGGCAGGATGGATATAGGTCTGTAGCAGTTTGGATCTAGAGTGTCACCCCCTTTGAAGAGGGGGATGACCGCGGCAGCTTTCCAATCTCTGGGGATCTCAGACGTTATGAAAGAGAGGTTGAACAGACTAGTAATAGGGGTTTTTCGGCGGCTAGTTTTAGAAAGAAAGGGTCCAGATTGTCTAGCCCAGCTGATTTGTAGGGGTCCAGATTTTGCAGCGCTTTCAAAACATCAGCTGTCTGAATTTGTGTGAAGGAGAAGCGGGGGGGGCATGGGCAAGTTGCAGCGGAGGGTGCAGAGTTGGTGGCCGGGGTAGTGGTAGCCAGATGGAAAGCATGGCCAGCTGTAGCAAAATGCTTGTTGAAATTCTCGATTATTGTAGATTTATCGGTGGTGATAGTGTTTCCTAGCCTCAGTGCAGTGGGCAGCTGGGAGGAAGTGCTCTTATTCTCCATGGACTTTACAGTGTCCCAAAACTTTTTGGAGTTAGTGCTACAGGATGCAAATTTCTGTTTGAAAAAGTTAGCCTTTGCTTTCCTGACTGCTTGTGTATATTGGTTCCTAACTTCCCTGAAAAGTTGCATATCGCGGGGGCTATTTGATGCTAATGCTGTACGCCACAGGATGTTTTTGTGCTGGTCAAGGGCAGTCAAGTCTGAGGAGAACCAGGGGCTATATCGGTTCTTAGTTCTGTATTTTTTGAATGGGGCATGTTTATTTAAGATTGAGAGGAAATTACTTTTAAGGAACAACCAGGCATCCTCTACTGACGGAATGAGATCTATATCCATCCAGGATACCTGGGCCAGGTCAATTAGGAAGGCCTAAAGTGTTTTAGGGAGCGTTTGACAGTGATGAGGGGTGGTCGTAATATTATCAAAATAAAAAGGGTATGTGCAGGATTTGCATTTTTGCTTAAAAAATATTGAATATCCTACCTTACAAGAAGAGAAAGAAAGATATATCACATTTGAAAGGGGAAACCTTTAATTTTTGTTTTGTTTTGTGAAAAGTATATTCGGATATATTGCTATGTGTATAAAGTTCTGATAATACCTCCTGTCCTGATATGTGAAATGTGGACACAGTTTGAGACTACGATCAAAGCTTTTCAAGAAACAGAGAATTAATGAGGGTCACAAAAATGCAAGTTTTTTGGGTTCTGCTCAGAGTGGGCGGTCCGTGCGTCGGGTCATAGGTGATTTTCAGACAGCGTACTAATTTCGCGCCAGCGTTTTCGCGGGGAGAGAAAACTACACTGGGAAAGAAAACACGTAAACTATTGATGAAATAAGATAATATCGCGTATACTTGCAGTATATAATTGGCGTTCATGGTATAATTTTTTTCGATCGTTTGTGTTCTTTCAGGAATACCAAGGTGAGGAAGTGCATCTGGCTGCGTTTTGTTTGTATTTATTTTCGCGCGAGCCGAGGGAGTGACTTGCTAGAAATAAAATAATCGTGGGCAATTGCAAGCTAGATATTTTGATGGTTACCTGTATTAGTTTTGACAGTGTTGGCATTCAAATTTATTTAGTAAGTTGAGAATGTGCGTATATTTGGTATTGCTATTTATTCATTTATTTTTGTAGATGGCTAGGTAGCAAATTAGCTACCTAATTTTGTAGCTACCTAGCTAACCAGCTCACTCAAAGTGAATAGGCTGCGCTTGCTAGCCAGCTAACTTGATGGATAACTAGTTTAATAGCAAACTACCTGTATTCTTGACAATTGTCAGCTGTATTGTTTGATGTTATTTTCCAAAAGTGTTGATAAACATCAAACCAAGCATAGTTTACATGAGTTTGCCACGTTGCCTGATGGTATGTTGCAACTAGCTAGTTATTTTCCTTGGTTAGTATTTGTAAACTTCATGTAGTTTTGAGGTCAAAAAAAAAAAAAAAAGTTACAGTAATAAGCTTATAGATGTCCAGTCCTGTATGTTGACCAGCTACAAATGCCCTCTACTTAGAAGGGTAGCTAGCTAAGAGGATTGAAGAGTAAGTACAATGATGTTTTGATTCTGGCAGTGATGCCCAGCCTGACCCCTCTTGTACACACATAGCAGTATACACACTGACACGTTCAACTCATAGCGAGTGTGTCAAACAACATGCACATATACAAATAAACAATATTAATCCAAAACTCATACAATAAACTGACAATTATGACTCGTCCACCTCTAGTCTAGTTATCTAGCAACCTAAACAAAAACACCTGTTGAGGCAGAGATGGCACATTGTCACAGTCTCTCTCAGCGTCTGCTGCTGGTATTGGTGAATGTTCTATTTCAGGGTTTTAGGTGGATGGAGAGTTGTGTGGCCTTGGGTTGATTGTTTGTCCCATAAAGATACATGGAGATGAATAACAGTTTTTTAAATTTCTCCTCTCTGCCTGGCTGACTGGAAGGGTCTGAGGAAGGATGATGGGTAGTGGATTGCCTCCGGTTGGCTGTATGTTAACTCTTGAGTAAAAGTAGCCAGTGTTAAAAACATCCTCTCCCAGCAGGGTTTGAGTGAGGAACCAGGATGATGGCGATGGTGCCTCTGACCAGCTCAGGTCTTCTTCCTCTGCTGGAATCTCTGGAGGATAGCACAGCCGGACAACCTGAGCAGACAGACGCCTACCTCACTATTGCCAAGTAGGTGCTTTAGTTGGACATGCATAGCCTGTAGGATGACGTTGTTATCCTTAGATGCTGATCTAAGGGCATGTTAGGTGTATATTTTTCTGTCTAATGAGCTAAGGTAGGAGGTAGATCTGTGCCTTGGGTAACTCCATATAATATGCCTATTTTTCTATCCTAAATGTACACTAATTCCTGGGACTGATTTGTCTTTTCAGTCGTCTCAGTGGAGATGATGGAAAGCAATTCCTCCCTGCAGTAGTAAAGCACTTTTCACGTTTGGGTAAAACTTTCCAGGTGAGTGCATGCTTTACGTGAAGAATATTTATAAAGCAATACAACTTTTGTTTTAAGCTTTCATTGACTTAGGGATACTGTCATAAATGTCCAGTTATAATGCTATTGTCATGTGTTTATCATGTTGTTTTAGACCCATATCTTCAGTCAGAATGCAGAGCTGTGCCAAGCTGCACTGCAGGCCCTGGGGTTCTGTGTGTTTCATGTCCACGTTGTCTCTGCTATCCCAGGTACTGAACAAGCAGAACTCTTCATAGGTTTACATGGGACTAGTGTAACTGGCACAGATAAGCTTAGTCCTAGACTAAAAAGCAACAATCCAGATTTCCATTGAAACTACTTTGTACTCCAAAAGTAGGCTTAACCCTTTAGACCACAATAGAATTCTAGAATGCAGCTGTAGATTACAGAGAATTTTGAAGATTAAACTCATTTTCTCACATTTCAAACAGACATGGCTCAAAAACAAAGAACAAATGACAATTACAAGTTAACTTAGTTTTAAAGAGCACAACCTCTTCTTTGATATGACCCCACATTCATGTCAATAAGAATAACACTAATTTGATCTTCCAGTGTGTAAAAACACACACTATAAAAAACGATTAACACTCAACAAAACAAAAACCCTAGTGTTTAAATTGTAGTTAATTTGACTAAATTACTCACTCAAATGTACCAAGTATAATATATTGTAAATATTATTTACATACAAATATTTAAAAATATTCCATAATGTGACCAGAGGACAATATTCAGAAAGTATTTCAAAACCCACACAAAGTAGGCTATTTGATCGACAACGATTCTTACTTCTGTAACAATGTAAAAATGCAAACAACTATTCAGAAACTATTTCAACATGTAGATAACCTCTCTCAATAAGATTTAGTACATACCAGGCCTGACACAAAAGGTAGAAATAGTAGCTTACTTTGACAACAATTCAGTGAATGCAACAAGTATTAGATACAGATAAAGAGAGAAGATGCAAAACCCAACTGTTCAGAGATGATTTTAAAAGGTACACAATTTCCCTATAAGATTTGTAGGTCAAATTCATGTCACACTGTCACTTGAGTGTTTGCATTTAGCCTACAACATGCCATGAAACTTCTTGAAGCACGTCCCCATCCTACAAAGTGGCAGGTGTATAAAATTGAGCACACAGTCATGCAATCTCCATAGAGAAACATTGGCAGTAGAATGGTCTTACTGAAGAACTCAGTGACTTTCAACGTGGCACCGCACAGTGATAGGATGTTTGTACAATTTCTGCCCTGCTAGAGCTGTCCCGGTCAACTGTAAGTGCTGTTGTGAAGTGGAAACGTCTAGGAGCAACACCAGATCAGCCGCGAAGTGGTTCGCCACACACGCTCACAGAACGGGACCACTGTAGCGCATAAAAATCATCTGTTCTCGGTTGCCACACTCACTACCGAGTTCCAAACTGCCTCTGGAAGCAACGCCAGCACAAGAACTGTTTGTCGGGATCTTCATGAAATGGGTTTCCATGGCCCAGCAGCTTCACACAAGCCTAAGATCACCACGCGCAATGCCAAGTGTCTGCTGGAGTGATGTAAAGCTCGCTGCCATTGGACTCTGGAGTAGTGGAAACGCATTCTCTGGAGTGATGAATCACGCTTCACCATCTGGCAGTCTGATGAACTAATCTGGGTTTGGTGGATGCCAGGAGAATGCTACCTGCCCAATGCATAGTGCCAACTGTAAAGTTTGGTGGAGGAGGAATAATGGTCTGGGGCTGTTATTCATGGTGAAGGGAAATCTTAATGCTGCAGCATACAATGACATTCTAGACGATTCTGTGCTTCCAACTTTGTGGCAACAGTTTGGGGAAGGCCCTTTATTGTTTCAGCATGACAATGCCCACGTGCACAAAGAAAGGTCCATACAGAAATGGTTTGTCGATTCAATTGACATTTAGCAGACGCCCTTATCCAGAGCGACTTACAATTAGTGAGTGCATACATTTTTCATACTGGCCCCCCGTGGGATAGGTGTGGAAGAACTTGACTGGCCTGCACAGAGCACTGACCTCAACCCCATCGAACACCTTTGGGATGAATTGGAACGGCGACTGCAAGCTAGGTCTAATCGGCCAACATCAGTGTCCAACCTCACTAATGCTCTTGTGGCTGAATGGAAGCAAGTCCCCGCAGCAATGTTCCAACATCTAGTGGAAAGCCTTCCCAGAAGAGTAGAGGCTAATATAGCAGCAAGGGGGGGAACAACTCCATATTAATGCCCATGATTCTGGAATGAGATGTTCGACAAGCAGGTTTCCACATACTGTTGGTCATGTAGTGTAGCTTGTTGTCTTTGTTGGGAGGGAGTGAGACGATCAAGTGACAGCGTCGCGAGGGATGCACAATGTTGCATCCAATTCTCGTGTTCTTGCCTGACAGACTAACTACAGAGTTCGCCAATGTTAGCTGATTAGTTATGAAGCTGGGACAGTTTCCAAATGAATTGTATCGTTAGAAACCGGACAAAACATGCAACTTGTTAGCTGGCTATTTAAATAAATATCACTGCAACTCTATCATATGAGATCCACTGCGCGGGCATCAACCATAATATGACAGCTAAGCAGTCAAATAATAGGAAAACAAGGCAATGTATAGCCTATGAATATCTGTACCTAGCAAACAAACCATAACCTAAGCCCAACAGATAAACACACATTACTCTGATCTCCATTTCGGAGGCTAGATAGCTGGTTGTCTGTGTGGCTAGCTAGTGAAAGTGACAGCTGAGCTCGACGCTTCGCAAGCTCAGCCCAAATTTACCGCCACAATTTTTCTTGCCTGACAAGCAGCTTGGGCCGTTTCCATATGAATTACATCGGTAGAAACAAGACTACAAGACAAGACTAGCTGAATAGATACAGCTAAACACTGCAACTAGTCCCATGAGACAGAGAACAATCATTCAAGCTCCTGCTCCACCGCTGATGTGCTCGCCTGGCTGTAGCAACCAAGTGATCGTGACAGGATTTGCTAATCTGAGAGCTATTCCCCAAGTTTCACAGCATCAAACATCAACAACACCAAGCATACAGTGGGGAAAAAAAGTATTTGGTCAGCCACCAATTGTGCAAGTTCTCCCACTTAAAAAGATGAGAGAGGCCTGTAATTTTCATCATAGTTACACGTCAACTATGACAGACAAATTGAGAATTTTTTTTCCAGAAAATCACATTGTAGGATTTTTAATGAATTTATTTGCAAATTATGGTGGAAAATAAGTATTTGGTCACCTACAAACAAGCAAGATTTCTGGCTCTCACAGACCTGTAACTTCTTCTTTAAGAGGCTCCTCTGTCCTCCACTCGTTACCTGTATTAATGGCACCTGTTTGAACTTGTTATCAGTATAAAAGACACCTGTCCACAACCTCAAACAGTCACACTCCAAACTCCACTATGGCCAAGACCAAAGAGCTGTCAAAGGACACCAGAAACAAAATTGTAGACCTGCACCAGGCTGGGAAGACTGAATCTGCAATAGGTAAGCAGCTTGGTTTGAAGAAATCAACTGTGGGAGCAATTATTAGGAAATGGAAGACATACAAGACCACTGATAATCTCCCTCGATCTGGGGCTCCACGCAAGATCTCACCCCGTGGGGTCAAAATGATCACAAGAACGGTGAGCAAAAATCCCAGAACCACACGGGGGGACCTAGTGAATGACCTGCAGAGAGCTGGGACCAAAGTAACAAAGCCTACCATCAGTAACACACTACGCCGCCAGGGACTCAAATCCTGCAGTGCCAGACGTGTCCCCCTGCTTAAGCCAGTACATGTCCAGGCCCGTCTGAAGTTTGCTAGAGTGCATTTGGATGATCCAGAAGAGGATTGGGAGAATGTCATATGGTCAGATGAAACCAAAATATAACTTTTTGGTAAAAACTAAACTCGTCGTGTTTGGAGGACAAAGAATGCTGAGTTGCATCCAAAGAACACCATACCTACTGTGAAGCATGGGGGTGGAAACAACACGCTTTGGGGCTGTTTTTCTGCAAAGGGACCAGGACGACTGATCCGTGTAAAGGAAAGAATGAATGGGGCCATGTATCGTGAAATTGAGAGTGAAAACCTTCCATCAGCAAGGGCATTGAAGATGAAACGTGGCTGGGTCTTTCAGCATGACAATGATCCCAAACACACCGCCCGGGCAACGGAGTGGCTTCGTAAGAAGCATTTCAAGGTCCTGGAGTGGCCTAGCCAGTCTCCAGATCTCAACCCCATAGAAAATCTTTGGAGGGAGTTGAAAGTCCGTGTTGCCCAGCGACAGCCCCAAAACATCACTGCTCTAGAGGAGATCTGCATGGAGGAATGGGCCAAAATACCAGCAACAGTGTGTGAAAACCTTGTGAAGACTTACAGAAAACGTTTGACCTGTGTCATTGCCAACAAAGGGTATATAACAAAGTATTGAGAAACTTTTGTTATTGACCAAATACTTATTTTCCACCATAATTTGCAAATAAATTCATAAAAAATCCTACAATGTGATTTTCTGGAATTTTTTTTCTCATTTTGTCTGTCATAGTTGACGTGTACCTATGATGAAAATTACAGGCCTCTCTCATCTTTTTAAGTGGGAGAACTTGCACAATTGGTGGCTGACTAAATACTTTTTTTCCCCACTGTAGCTATATCTGCTGTTTTACTTATTTCACTCACCTCGACAGCATCGCTTTCAAAGTGCAAGGACGTGTCTGAATCCGTATCACCAAACAACATAGATACAGCCTCTTCCACAGTGAAAGTTTGGCTGCTTCGGTGCCATCATTTTTAGTAATTAAGTGATTTTTTTTAAATTTTAAAAGTCAAATGACAGCATACCCTGTTTCTGGTTGATGACGACAGCCACGCTAATACGACACCGGGTTCTTAGCGAGTCAATTTTGCGAAATTGACAGATATTCTTCTTACAAAAACAAGGCCGTTCGTGGCCGCTATAGTAATTGAAAGAAAGGCTGTTGACGGCCACTATGGGTTGTAAAGGGTTATTAATCTGTGTTCTGGAAACAAGCCTGTAATGTATAAGAATGAAGATAATGTGATTTGTAATCCTCCTTTACGCTCCCTTTTTCCCCAGATAATTTTGCAGAAGAGCTATTGTCAGCACTTTCCTCTCTGGTGGTGAAGTCCACAGACAAGAACACATGCACACGAGCTTTATGGGTAATCTCCAAGCAGAACTTCCCTCCAGAGGTGGTGGCCAATAAGGTGCCAGAGATCCTGAGGGCCCTGGAGTGTGTGCGGACGAGAGAAGACATCCAGTCTGTACTTATGGAGCACGAGTCGCTGAATGTTGTCATAAGGTAAACAAACCCACCCACTCATGTACTCTCTTACCTCTTATTCAATAGCTTTGGTTGGGGATATGACCATCATTTTGGAATGCACAATTTAATGGTTCAGTTTGATAACCGTGACACTAAGCTGATGCATGTTATAGGAATCTACCTTGCTCAACATTCTGTCTCTGTTTTGGCTAGTGTTCAAGCTCTCTGGGCTGGAAAAGACTGTCCTGACTTTATTTCAATGATCATCAGCGTTTTCTCTGTCATGACACACACTCTCTGTGGTCAGTTTGCTGGAGCAGGCCCCAGCCCAGATGGGTGAGGTTGCAGTGCAGTGGGCCAAGCTGGTCATCCCCCTGGTGGTCCACTCAGCCTCTAAGGTGCGCCTGCGGGCGGCAGCAGCCCTGGAGATGGGCCTGCCTCTACTTCTGAAGAAACAGAAGGAGGTGGCTGCCATCGTAGAACCTATCATGTCCTCAGTGAGTCTCTGTCAATGTTTCTAGGCCAGGATACTGTCAAATCACTTAGTGACAACTGCCGATGTAAAAATTGCGTTAGAAATGCATTTGATTGAAATTGAAGTTTTGCAAATGCAGCATATCAAACGCAGCATGTTTGATTCAGATTTCTGCACATTCTGACAACGCTTATCTTGTTTCACTCCAGAAACTCATCCCAGAGCTCCAGAAACTGTTCTCCACGAAGAACGAGACCAACGTGCTGAAACTCTGGCCGTTATTTGTCAGGCTCCTGGGGAAGGTAAGGCTTGGTCATTCTTTTTGGTTTGAAACCTAGCCGATTTACTACTTATTCGCTACTTATCTACTACGTAATGGTTAGGGAGTGAATTAGGCAGTACATGTAATGATCTGCTTGGCTCTTCAGAAGTTGTATTGAAACACTGAATTGTGTTCCATCCCACAGCTGCTCCATAGAGGTGGTCCCTTCATCAACTCCCTGCTTGGCCTGGAGGAACTGGGCTTCCGTAGCTCCTCCCCCAACATCAAGAAGATCGCCTTCATCGCCTGGAAGAGCCTCATTGACAACTTCGCGCTCAACCCAGGTGGGTAACACACAAGACAACATGCTTTGACTTAGTCCAGTTTTTATTGAGTTGCCGCTTTTTAGACTTTAGTTTCATCAGTAGTCCCGTGTAGCTCAGTTGGTAGAGCATGGCGTTTGCAACGCCAGGGTTGTGGGTTCGTTTCCCACGGGGGACCAGTATGAAAAAAATAATGTAAAAAATGTATGCACTCACTAACTGTAAGTCGCTCTGGATAAGAGCGTCTGCTAAATTACTAAAATGTAAAAATCAGTAGTTTCTCTTTAGAATTTATTTTAATGGAAGTTTCTATGACGTGGTTTGAAAGATACTCTTGTAATCATCCATTACACTGAGTCCTCACACATTATTTTCTATGGAGACCATGTGCTAAGAGACTTGATTCTCACTGTTGAGTTAGGAAGTTTATTAAAATATTACTCCTTAAACGGAATACAATGAGGAGCACTCAATAACAGTTGAACATGTTACACTTTATGTGTTAGGAGTTTAGGGTAGTTCTATTCCAGGGGTCTCCAACCTTTTCAAGTATGAGAGCTACTTGTAAATTATGAAACGTCACGCGCTACTCATTAATTTTTTCCTAGTTTAGGATTTTTTCAGATGACTCTCAAAATTAGAATTATTCATAGACAAACAATGACATTTGATGTTCTGAGTCCAATGGTTACATCACATCAGAAGACAATTTTTGGGGGTTCGGATTTTGTTGTCTAATACCCCTTTAATTGCGCATTTTGCCAGTGATGTTTTTGCTGCTGCATATGTCATGACAGAGTTTGCAAAACAAAAGCCCACCCAATTTATATAAATAATCATGATATAATTCTGCCAGTTAAGCCTACTTTGCAGTTAACTTTTAATTGAGAAAGTTTGGGGGAAAGTCTGTCTACCCAGAAGAAAGTTATCATGATCGCTAACTGGTTAAACAAAGTGGTTAAACAAAGTGAATGATAGACAAACGCGCGCACCACACAGACATACAGGGGCAATATTGCTGGAAAATAATTGGCAGATAATTTGTCTTAAGACAATTGTGGCTAGCAAGGGGTGGGATTATGTGGATTTGATTGGATAATATGTGAGCTTGAAGTGTTTGATACTTGTGAGATTTGTTTGACAGTTTGCGGTGGAACGCGTGAAAAATACATGCATTTTCAGAATTGTTTAGCGAGCTACTCATAGGTGGGCTGCGATCGACCTGTTGGAGACCCCCTGTTCTATACGGACTGTAACTGTCTGCCTGTCTCCTCTGTACTGTAGAGATCCTGTGCAGTGCCAAGCGTCTAAAGCTGCTGATGCAACCCCTCAGCTCCATCCAGGTGAGGACAGAGGCCCTCCTGCTCACCAAGCTGGAGGTCTGGTGGTACCTGGTGGTCAAACTGGGAGCCAACCTGCCCACACACTTTGAACAGGTACGGTTTGTGTTTTACCTACTGTTTATATACATGTTTATACTGCCCACTTTGAACAGGTGCAACAAGCATTTCATCTTTATACTGGAATACCATAACAACCTGATAATGTGTTACGACTCGGAGCAGGATTTGTTACTGGGGGAATTAAGAGATTACATGAGATTAGATTCAGGTTTTCTTTTATCTCTGACGTTTGCGTTCAAGGTATTCATTGCCCTTAGTTTTAATCACGATTGTGGTTTTGGGAATGAATGTGTTACTCTTGTTGACTAATAGTCTGTTGTCAGGTTGGTGTACCTCTCCTCCAGTGCACCCTGGGCCCTGACTCGGCCTTCCCAGCCACTCCTGCTAGGAGCTCCAGCCAGTGCAGTGCTGTGGGGACCACTACTCCTAAAACTGGTACAGTCTCACTCTGACTGCCTTCATCTACCTTCTATTGACTAGTACTGGCAAATATCGTCTGCTGCGCATTAGCTGTTTTGCTTTCGATTTGCATGCGTGACTTGTCGATATGTACTTGTATTTACCTAGTAGCATATAGAACAGCATCACTTAATATTCTCATGTAGGATATACCTGAAATGTGCCACCAGGAATTGTCTTGTGGAAACAGTGGTCATTGGATGTAAAACATAATAATAAAAATCCCAACATATATTACTCTTAGATTAGATTAATACGTCATTGATTAATCACTCTTTGTTTCCTCCCGCCCCACCAGGTTCCGCAGCATTCTCTAGCACTGCGGTGCCCCGTCTGAACCTGAACACCAGTGTGGTGGTGGCCCAAGCCTATCCCTCCATCCAGCTGCTGGGACTAGAGATGTTGTTGCACTACTTCCTGGGGCCAGAGGTCACAACCGCCGCAGCCAAGAACAAGCTGACACTCAGCCTGGGTGAGAGGAAAAGGAGAGGGAGGGGGTTAGAACTGCTACCATATAAATATAATTGAATATAGAAATAGAATGAATAGAATGATATTTCTATGGTTGCTACCACAGTTTTATTTGCTACTCTCAGTGCTCAGTGGCGCTGTTTCTAAATTCTTTGTTCTTTGAACCTGTGAGTGTATAACTAATTTTAATGAATGCTTGTGTTACCGTGGGATGACACACACACATTACCCATGTGCAATGCCTGTAAAGTAAACTTTGTGTCAGATAAAAATAGTTTGAGTTGGGACCTGCTTGCCTGTTTCTGACTTGACTGACCCTCTTTGTTTTCTCAGAACCTATTACTCACCCCTTCCTGTCCAGCCCCTCCTCCTTCACCAAGCACGCCTCGCTGCTAATCGCTGCTGTCTGTGACAGCTTCATCTGCATCGGCAAAGACGCTCCAGGTACCTACCTGCCCTCAAGTAACTCACTGCAACTGACATTAGCATAGGCTCAATGACAGCCATAATGGCTCTGACGGCCATTTTGTCTCCTGTACAGTAGAGTACCGATGGGATAAAAAAAATTATAGTTATTTTGGACGCTATTATATCTGTACTTTGACAAGTGTCGATTTGTAATTATTAGATTTTTTGCTGGGTAGCATTAGCATCCCCCCAAAAAATGGTGAGCCAACATGTTTTCAGCACTTTTTCCCCATGTCTCTCTGCTAAGAACACCTTCCTAATATTGAGTTGCAACCCCCCCCCCCCCCTTCTCACAGTTGTCAAGTTGGCTGGATGTCCTTTGGGTGGACCATTCTTGATACACACAGGAAACTGTTGAGCGTGAAAAACCCAGCATCTTGAGAATCGCAATACATATCGCATCGGCACCTAATTATGGTGATAATATTGTGTTGTGAGGTCCCTGGCAATTCCAGCCCTACAGTAGAGCCATTGTATGTAGTCTCAAAGACTGTTTCAGAGCCAGCCTCAGTGTATAGCTGGTTCTTCCTCTGCCAGGGAGAGGGTATAACTAATCTATGGCCCAGTTAGGAAAAATGTAGGCGGAACTTCCTTCCACAATGAATGCTATTCAGCTGGCCTTCCTCCAAGAGCAATCAGATCTGATGTAAAAAGATCTGATGTGATTGGTCAAAATACCAATTAGTGGGAAAAAAATATCAGAATTGGGCTGCCTGTGTAAGTGCTCGCTCCATAAAGGGGATAGGATAGCTTGACTTGCTGCCGTAGAAGGGCTCCTCACATGGACTAGTGATTGGAAACAGCCTCAGAGTCACTGCCTGGGGGTAGACGGGAGTTGGAAGGAATTATTGTGTGTCTGTAGGAGTGCATGCGTGGGGGGTTCAATGACTGTGCTACTTAATGTGTGGTGACTCGCCTGTTCTCGATCTATCCCCTGCAGATGCCTTGCTTACCCTTATATGGAAGAACCTCGTCAGTTTCGTAAGCACAACGATTGATGCTGGTGAGTGCCAGGGTCCAACCACATCAGATTGGAGTTATAGAGAAAATAACCCCTATCATGATGTAGGCCTGCAGTTTATCCAGGAAGCTCTGTAATCTCACTCATTCATGAGCTAGTTTCAGCCTGCTATAGCAGTGTTTCCCAAACGTCTCCTCGTTACCCCCAACCGTTCCACTTTATGTATTGCAGTACTCCCAACTAATGAAATGCATGGTGATTAGGTGACCAGGAGAGCCACTAATTGTGCTATTACTGGAATACTTCAAGTAAGTGGAACGGCTGGAGAGGTTTGGGAAACATTGCTCCATAGGAATGATAGACCCCCATGCTGCGCGCCTCACTCTGCTTGGATGAGTAATGCCATAAAGTTTAACCTCACTCATCTTCATTTAGTTGGCTAATAATGGTAAATGTTCTGTTCTGTGGCTGCTGCTCTGTTGGACTGGCCCTTCCAGCCATGGGGTCAGCCCTGCGGCCCCACACAGAGTACCACAGCTGGGCCTGAGTCCTGTTTCTCAGGGGGGAGAGCAGAGACCCCGGCCTCCCTCCACCCCAGGCCCAACCCCACTGTCATCAGTTTAAGTCTGAGCGGACATCAGACCTTCGGGTCTGGAACCGCTGTGACGAGGAATGAAATCTGAGGGGCCAGACCCCAGTGATGACCTCCTTGTGTCCTTTCTCCTTGCCTCTTTCTCAAAATGTAAATTCAAGGTCCCTCCCCTTGGACCTTGCCAATGTGTTTTGAGAAGGTGGTGAGGAAAGACAAATGGAGATCCACCCCTAGTATGTTGTCTTTGTTTGTGTCTCATCCTGTCCCTTGTACCTGTGTTAATGTGACAGCTGGCCATAAGAAGGAAAGGCAGGGCTCTGAGGTACTGACCCTACTGCTACAGGCTCTACAGAGCATCATCTCCTCAGAAGCCCTCCCTGCACACAGGGCTCTGGTAAGACCTGCCTCTACCGCTGTACTACACCTACTCTTATTCTACTAAACCTCCAATCAGGACTGGTCTTCTGGTAGCCCATGTTAGTGGAAACTAAAAGCTAAAGTCTTACTAACTTCTGTAAATGAGTCTGTTTTAGCCCATGAGTTTTTGATAAGTGTAAAATGTCAGTGGACCATCTTGAATGTAGATGTCCTACATATCTCTCAATGCCCTAAAACTCCACTTTGCTTGTAAATAATGCTTTCAGTATATGATTTTCTTACTTCCTCTATCAAGAGTCTGCTGGAATTGACAGTGAAGGGTATCCCTCAGCGGGTACTTGGATCTGCCTCTTACCAAGTGGGCAAAATGGATGTACTGAATGTGAGTTTCTACCTCTTCTCTTTCTGTTCAGCTGTATGCAGGGTGTATATGATTATGCTGTTGACACAGATCTAGGAACCACTGGGAAAGGGACCATGGAAGCAACACAGTTTCCTTACGTAATAGTTACGTAACGCATAATAAATGTAAATGCAATATATGTCCATCCAGTTGCTTCCTGCTAGCTCTGGCTCCTTCCTTTGTTGCACACAATCTTAAATCTGACCCATAAAAGCTGAACTATAGAAGGTTCCCTGTGACTGTAGACTCCTATGACGCCATAGGGATGATAACCCTGTGACCTGCTCTATAAAGAAGTCTTCTCTAGATCAGTGTAAATGAACATCCTGCAGTGTCTTTGATATGGCAGCCAAAGGGCTCTTAGCAAATCTCTGGGGTAGTGTTGTGAATTCTGTGTGTGTTCCTGTGTGTGGTGTGGTTACATTGTTGTCTCCTCTGTCTCTGCCCCAGGGAACCCCAGCTCTGTTCCTGATTCACCTGTTCTACAACCGCAGTCTGGTGGCAGGGATCGTAGAGGATGAGAGGTGGGTTTCCCCCTAACTGAAGTCTCTTCCATTCCCCTGTCTTTCCATAAACAAATATAGAAACCTACATGTATTTTTCCGGTCTTATTTTAGTTGTATCGGTCTCTGCTCCCACACAGGTTCTTCCTGTGTTTTGAGACATTGGTGAGCTGTGGTCTGTCCGGCCCCACGTCCCCCCTGGCGTTTGGGGAGGCGGTCCTAGGGGTGGTGGGGCGCAGCGCGGGGACTCTCGGGAACAAGGAACAGCTTTGGAGGATGTGGAGCGTGGTGGTCAACCCACTGACTGACACCATCACACAGGTTAGAAAGGGACACACCATATAACTGACATCTGTATATGTACTATAACCGCACTGAATGTGACGCTTGTGTGTGTTTAGATGCAAGAACAATTTCAACACGGGGTCACCTTAAACTACCATTATTATATTTCACCTACGTGTTGCATAGATGGAGATGGCAGTGGAGATTGGTTTAATACGATTTTGCTCCCTCCTTGTCACAGAGCAATGAGGTGAACCAAGGAGATGCTCTGGAGCACAACTTCAGTGCTGTGCACACTGCCCTGATGTTCCCCATCACACACCTGCTACCTGGCAAGGTCCTGCCACAGGTGAGTCTGAGATGGCATACTGTATCTAGACCTGCCAACCTGCACGCATTTTGCGTACCATGCATGCAATTTGAGGTCAATGTATGCTGGTATGAAAAACAACCCTTAAATACACAACAATGGGCTTCTAGTTGGCACATTGTGGTTTTTGACAACCGTCTGAAGTTGGAGCTGAGCCAATTAGAGATATTGGGCGAGGAGAAAAAATCTCTAGCTCTCCGCTCCGGCCCGCCCCCCCGTAGTCGTAGTACTATTTTCCTCCCTTGAGCTGGATGGCAGTTCTCCACTTCCGTTGATACCACTGATGTGTGAGGAAAAGTGGTAGGGAAAATGGAGAACGAACTGTTTGCCAAATACATGTTCCAAAATTGTATGTGTTGGTCAAGCACATAACCACTTATTTCGTAGTTGGTTCCTTAGCTAAGGTGTCATTACGACAAAGGTAGTTAGCTACAGCGTTTAGTCAACTAAGCGAGGACACTTTCTTGCACGCACATGCTTTGATCTTCACAACGTTAGTATGAGCAAGTGCATTGACGAGCAGAAACGTTAATGTCCTTCACAGAAAGTTGTTACTGTTCAAGATTAGTAGGCCTATTAATCAGTTCTTGATCTGTCCTCTTAATATAGCTGTAGGCATATGTCAACAGTAGGCTGCGGATGTGATAATAGTCAGTTCACCAATGACAAGGCATGTTGAATGAATGGTAGCCTAGAACACAGACCTAACTGGATGGATGAGGTCAGGGATGGAGATCTGAAACAAGCTCATATAGGCCTTGTTCAGTTGTTTCATATTGCAAATAGCCAACAGTAAGCTAGACCACTACAACATTCAGAAGAAGCCAGTTTACATTTTCACTAGACTATCCACATAGACACCTGTTAATTAGAATAATCATTACCCCTACATTTAACCTAGAAAAATGTGGAAGTGTCATTGAGACCACCTCAATTTCCTTTAGCATCAAACACATGTTGGGTACATCGTTTTATATAATGGAAGACTTTAGGTTTCAGGAAATGGCAGTTACAGGTTTTTCAAAGAAGCAAAATGCTCCAACTTCCTGAGGGGGAAGTTGACTGACCCCCTTCCCGGCCTCCCCCCTACCCAACCTTAGGCCTACATCAGCATTTGCCTATGATTTGAGCAGTGTGGGTGTCACACGCGCGCCATTGTGGGGTCCGCGGGTCGGGGGGGGGGGGGGGGTGAGAGAAATTAACATGTAACATGTTTACCTGCTTTGTTTAATATTAATAGTTAACAATTATAAACTGTTCTACTAATGCTGTGTTTTTGTAAAGGGATGGTTTCTACTCCAGCTCCCTGCAGCTAGTATAGGCATGTGGTCAAGGACATGGAGTTTTACTCGAGATAGGGGTATCTGGAGCTGACAACTGATTTGGGGATGGCTAGGTGATAAAACCAACAGCCACATTCCATTTCATGATTAATGGTGTGTGAGAGGGAGATGTTTCTGGTCTGACTGAGCCTGCATTTTCATAGACTGAATTGGTGTTTGTGTAATGTAAGGTACCAGGGAGAGATTGCTCGGGTATGGATAATGTTGATAAGAACCTTGTCTTGGGGGCCAAACCCTGATTTCCATACAATGAGAACAGTCTTCACCGCAGATATGGTGTGCTGTGAATTATTCATTTATTTCATACAAATCCTAACCTTTTGTATCTTTGCTATGAAAGATCTTTGTATTGTTGGGTTGACCAGCCTCACTTACTACCTTATTAATACTCGTAAAAATTATTCAAAGTTGGCAGGTCTGCATGTCTTTTAAAAGATCCTGCTATAGGATTCTCCAATAAACTACAATGAATCTATTGAGTGCTTTGCTCTAATTTCAATAATTTCAAATGAAGTGCCTTACTGTCAACGTGAACTGAGTGGATCAGTTTGAGAATGGCGAGGAGGAGCAGAATCTCTAATCTAATAATGAGGGATGGGATGCAGGGTGATTTGAAGATATGTGATTCTGCGTTGTTCCACTGCAATGTGGTCAATCTCAAACATGCTTTTATGTCACTGTAGATGACTCAGAAGTCCATGCTGGGTACGTGGTCCAGGCTGTATAAGGTGTTTGCCCGCTGCTCTGCCCTGGTGGCCACGGCCGAGGAGAACGTCTGCTGTGGGGAGCTGTGTGTCAAGATGGCTGCCATATTGGACAGAAAGGCCCTGAAGGTAAGCGGGAGGGGACCACTGTACCCAACACCCAACAGTTATCTAATTTACCAGAATTGTTAGCCTTTTGAATAATACTGCGGTACAATAGCTTATTGTTCAGATTCATTGATCGTTCCATGCCCATTTGTTTATTCTCCAGGTTCCATCAACGTTGGATGCGGTTGCTAACATCCTCCTGGTCATCGCTGAGAGTGCAGACTTCTCTCCCTACACACCACAGTTTCAGCAGAAGATGAAATGTAAGATGCTTTTAGAACCGTTTTAACCAGAAATGTAAGGTGTTTTAACCACACATGCAAGGTGTTTTCTTTTCTTTATTTTTTTTTACTTCTCGATTGGCTTGATGTTTGCTTACCCTCCCCTCGTCCCTTCCAGCTCCCCACACCCCTCTAACCTGGGTGCGTAAGAAAAGCAAGGCGCTGGGGAACCTGTCTACCTTCCATACCCTGCTGGTCCAATCCCTAGAGACCTTCAATGCCCTGGAGGCCCCTGAGACTGTCCCTGATGGTACAGGCCTGGCCCTGGTCTCCATCCTCTCTACCCTGTTCTCTAATCTGGCCCTGGCTACAGCCATCCAGGAGGCCCTGGCCCCTCTCACACAGCCCCTTGCAGCCCTCTATGAACAGGCTGGTAGGACTCCAAATGAGCAGCTGAAATTGACCTCAAGTCTTGGAGCAAAGGTGTGTTGAAATGTTTTCCATTTTCTGTCTTTGTCTGTACTGAAATGCATCTCTATATAAACTGTTGCATTAATGTTATATACTGAACAAAAATATAAATGCAACAATTTCAACGATTTTACTGAGTTACAGTTCATATAAGGAAATCGATCAATTGAAATAAATAAATTAGGCCCTAATCTATGGGATTCCCATGACTTAGGGCCAGTTTGGCAGCCAGGCCCAGCCAATCAGAAGGAGGTTTTCCACACAAAAGGGCTTTATTACAGACAGAAATACTCCTCAGTTTCATCAATTGTCCGGGTGGCTGGTCTCAGACGATCCCGCAGGTGAAGAAGCCGTATGTAGAGGGCGTGGTTACACATGGTCTGCGGTTGTGGACATACTGCCAAATTCTCTAAAACGACATTATGGTAGAGAAATTAACATTAAATTCTCTGGCAACAGCTCTGATGGACATTCCTGCTGTCAGCATGCCAATTGCACGCTCCCTCAACTTGAGACATCTGTGGCATTGTGTTGTGTGACAAAACTGCACATTTTAGAATGGCCTTTTACGCTTTCTGCGAATGGAAAATTTCTGGGATCTTTTATTTCAGCTCATGAAACATGGGACCAACACTTTACATGTTGCGTTTATATTTTTGTTCAGTTTATAAGTAATGGCTACTCTTTCTTTGCATGCTTCATATCTTTAACCGATCCCCTGTGTCTGGGTGGTAGTCTCACTATAAGTGTGTTCTTTCCCTGCAGCTGGAGAAGCTCCTGAGTGATGTCTTGGGGTGCCTGCAGACCCGTTCAGCCCTGGCCTATGATGATGAGCTGCTGTCCCTGCTGTCCCCCCTGCTCTGTGTCCTCTTCCTCCACCGGCGCAAGCAGGTCCGCTCCCTAGCTACACAGTTCTGGAATGCAACCTTCGCCAACACTCTGGTCCTCGTCTATCCAGAGGAACTCAAGTAAGAATCTGTTTGGACATTAAGATGAGCCATATTATATTTATGGGGCAATTTCCCAGACCTAGTTTAGCCTACTCCTGGACCAATAGCATGTTCAGTGGAGAATCTCCATTTAAAACTGCTTTGAAGTCCAGCAATGCATTTAATCAGGGTCCTGAAAACTGGCCCTAAACCGACCCTAAAAGGTTTTCATGTTTGCTAATGTTTGTTTTTTCCAGGCCGGTTTTGAGCCAGGTGAAGCAGAACACTCCTATCCTTCTACCTGGCTTTCAGTCTGTTGAAGTTCCAGATGAGCTCAGTGGACAGTACTCGGTGAGGGTTTTCCCTGTTGAATAAGTAAAATCAGAGCAGGTTTCATATGAATGGTATAATAATCCCTGGATTATGTTCTGTGTGTGCAGAGTGAGAGCTCTCAGCTGGAGACCAAACTGAGTGGAGTACAGGTCACTCCTGGGGTGAAGAGAGACTCTCTACTGCCCAGGGCTGGGGAGATGAAGGACAGGAACTCCAAGACCTCTACCAAGCCCGTCTCTGTAAGGGCTGCTTTTACCCAGTTATTTCCTGTGTATGAATTCCATTTCAATTCCCCACATTGAGGAAAAATGGAATTGACTCAAATGAAATGGAATTATTTATTCTCCGAACCCCAAAACCAAATCTTGTGCTAGGCAGCTTTCATATTCTTATGAAGGCTGTCAAAACAGAGTAAGTTGTCTCTATTGCCACCATTTGCCATCAGCATCATATTGGAGCTGACTTTTATACTCTCCCCATCAGACGAAGCTTGATTTTGGTTCTCACAAGCTGCCTCGTAGAGAGGAACTGGAGGAGCAGGCCTCGATAGACTTTGTGTTCATCCCCCCTGAGACCAAGGAGAGAGTCCTCACTGAGCACCAGAAAGAGGTCAAGAGAACCAAAAGGTCAGTTTCGGGCAAATCAACTTTATTAATTTACTGAATCTTTATTTAACCAGGAAGTCTCTACGTCCTATCTCTTTTTTATTTTAGCCTTATTTAGACAAATCAATGAAAAGTTATAGAAATGCTTACATTTTCTCACTGTATAATGCTTTTGTATGGGTTTTATTTGAAAGGGTTGACATCCCTGCCATGTACAACAACCTGGATGCTTCCCTTGATACCACAGTCTTCACCCAGTACACACAGAGTCAGGAGGAATCACTGTAAGTAGTTGGCTGCTGCCGTCACGCTGTATAACACTAATCTATCAAGAAAGACTGCTTTGCCTGGGACCCAATGGTTAAAACATCAATTTCTTTTTCAGGGACAAATTGCCAGCAGATGAGCAAGCTGAAGATGCCGCTAAAGATGAGGGTAAATCAGAGGTAAAGATAATCTAACAGAAGTTATTCAATGTTACATTTACCACCTGAGGTCTGAATTATGGCATTTTTTGCCCTGATAGGCTGTTTTCATTTAAATTAAAACATATAGATGCCTTCAAAGCCAAAAGCCTTTTTCCTCAAATGAAAGTGAAAATACAAATGGATAAAATGTCTCTACATTCTTTTCTACACAGGATCCAGAGGAAAACATGGAAATGGAGGATGAAGCTTCTGAGGTTTTGGCAAAAGACACCCAGGAATATATCAGTCCAACCAATGAGCCGGCAGAACCGGCAATGGAAGAGGAGCCTGCTGAGGAAGTACTTTCTGATTCTGCAGACGTTTCCATGGAGGATGCCAACGAAGTCGTTCCATTGCAGGTCTCAGATGTTGCCATGGAGTCTAGAGAAGTGGGCACCAGCCCAAATGTTTCTGGCGGCTCTGATATGATCTCAGGGACGCCTCAGAAACACAACAGTCGCCGCCAGTCCTTCATCACTCTGGAGAAGTATGCAGAGGGGAAGCCTGCTAGTCCTGCCAGCGTGGTGAAGTTTACAGGCCCCCTCACCAGGACCACTAACAGCCAGGAGCCTGCCTCTCAGGAACCAGAGGCTGAGGCTGACACAGACCGACAGGACTCGCTGGAGACTAAAAAAGCAAGACATAAAAGCTCCAGGAATGAGTCTTTCCTAAAGGAGGGAGAGGAACCTGAACCTTCAGAAAACAAAAAGGAATCTGAGGTTGAGATACTCGCTGAGAAACGACCAAGTGAAACCACAGAGGACGACGTCATCCCAGACACCCAGACTCAGGTGGAAGTACTGAATGAAGTTCCAGTTCCTGCAGGTGAAGAAGTTATGGTAAATAACAGTCAGGAAGAAGAGGAATCTAAAGTTCTTCTGGAAGATTCTCCCAGCTCCCAGTCCACTCTAAGCCAAGGTGAACCAAGGCGGTCCGGACGACAGAGAAGTAGGCCACTGAGACCAGGAGAGGATGCAGAGGAACGAGATCATATAGACAAACTGAGGAAGAAGTCTCAACCCGGAGAGGAGGCGAGTCAAACTGATTCACCAAAGACTGCACCCTCTCCTGCCAGTCAAACTGATAGTCAGTCACAATGTAGAGCCAGCAGGAGAAGTAAGCTGGCTGTGGAGGAGGACGGTGGAAAAGACAAGCTGAGAAAGAGAAGTCACAAGGAGGTGAGTGAGTCGAGCCAATCAAATTCACAGGTTGCCACACCTTCACCTGCTGGTGATAGCAACAGCCAATCACAGGGTAGGAGGAGCAACAAATTGGTCAGGGAATCAGAGGAGCTGGTCGAAGACAAACGGAAGAGGAGAGGTGTTGCAGAGGAAGAGCTCAGTCAAAGTGACTCCCTAACGGACACTGCCTCTGATAATGATAGCCAATCACAGAGTAGACGTAGTCAGAGGAGTAAGCTGGCTGTGGAAGTAGAGGATGATGGCAGTCAGAAACAAAGGGGTAGTCAGGCTCAGAAGGAGAAGCCAAGCCAAACAGATTCACATGTAGCCACACCATCTCAACTAGAGAGTCAGTCACAGGGTAGAGCAAGCAGGAGCAAGGCCGTCAGTGATTCGGAGGAGTTTGATCTCCTAGACAAGGTTGAAAAGCAGGATCCTACTGAGGAGGAGCAAAGCCAAAGTGATTCTCAGATGGCCACACCATCTCCTGCTGCACAAACAGGATATAGCCAATCACAGGGTAGATCAAGCAGGAGGAGTAAATTGGTCATAGAGTCCGAAGAACAGGGTAAAGACAAACCGAAGAGGAGAGTTGGCACGGAAAGCACACTCCGTCAAATTGACTCAAAGATCACCACACCTTCAGCCACTCCAAAAGACAGTCAGTCACAGGGTAGAGCAAGCAGGAAAAGCAAGGTGCCCCTCGAAGTGGCTGAGTTGGAGGACAAAACAAGTCCAAATGTGGCCACTGATTCAGCAGCAGCACCCGAGATGAGCCAGACTGATTCTCAGGTTACTCCTTCCGCCACCAGCCAAACAGCCAGCCAGCCGAGGCCCAGAGGCAGACCCAGTAAGAGAAGCAAGTTAGAGGAACAGTTGAAGGCCAGCAGCAGCCCTACCATAGAGACTGAGAGCTCCCAGGTGGCAGACCAGGCTGGAACACAGGAATCCCCACAAGAAAGCAAAATGACTACGAGACGGAGAGCTTCCCAGGGCTTACTGTCCTCCAACGTGGAGAACTCTGAGTCACACGCTTCAGAGACCCGGGAGGATGCCCAGAAACCCAAGAAGAGAGGCAGGAAGCCCAAATCCACTGAAGCTCTTCCAAGCCCACTTGCTACTGTCGGATCAGGAGACCCAGGGGCTTACCAAGAGATCCCAATGGATAGTTCTGAATCTTCTCTAAAGTCTGAATCAAAAAAGTCAGACTCGCAAAACCCATGGAGTGAGGCCTTAGAAGTTAAGATTCCACAGGATGTGGATGAAACCATTAAAACGATCAACTCCCTTAAACCTGAAGTGGAAGTTCTGAAACTTCCTCTAATAACAAAGAACGATATGGGGCAGAGGGAGGCTGACACTGAGATGGTAGATATGGAGGGTGGTGTGGTTGACCCTGTTGTTCCAGACAAGGCTGAGCATGAGAATACTAAGCCGCCTTCTCAACAGATCGACTCTTCATTAAAACCTGATCTAGAACAACTGAAGAGTCTGCCTTTGTGCATATCCCCACGGAAGAAGGAACGTGGACATAAACTTTCAGAAAGCATATCTAACTTTGACACTGTCTCCTCTCAGGAGGGTGACCTTGGGTGTGAAGGGCCAACACGGCTCCAAAATAAGCTGCTCACTGACTCTGAGCAGGCCAACTCTCCCGTGTCTTCCGCTGAAGGAAATGCAGTATCAGGATATGACAGTGTATTCCTTGAACCAAACAAACTACGTACCCCTCCCATCTCCAATGGACTCCCCACAGATACTTCACCAAGCGAAGCTGCGGAGGAGAAACTGAGTCTTCAGGTTTCTGAGTCTTCAGAGGAGAAGGTTGTAGACGTGCCTAAGCCTGTAACTGTGTCCAGTGAGGAGGTGACAGAGGAGCAGATGGGAGAAGACAAGGAGAACCGACATCCAGCGTCTACTAACAATGTTCTAGAGGACCAACCAGAAGAGGTAGTTTTCATGTCTATTGTGCAAACCCAACCAGAGGGTTTCAATGCCTTAGATGAGGAGCAACAGGAGGAGCAGTACACATGTATTAAAGAAGGCCAGCCAGAGTCTGACAACACCTCTACTAGGACCAGAGAAAACTACACCGAGCCTCAGGCGGACGACGTTCAAGATATCACTCCTCTCCAAGAGAGGGCGAAAATGGATACGGTTCCAGGCCTTGAGTGTGAAGAAGAGGGTGGTGAAGAAACTCAGATAGACAATAACGACCTAGATCTACGTCATCTAGACTCTGTTGCCCCTCTGACCTTCGACACTCGCGAAGCACCAGTGCCTCTACATCATCCAAGTACCTCTAAAGACGTGTTGTACCAAGACTCCCCTCCCAAGCAGAAGGGTTTGGAGGCTATGATGGGGCTGGAGGTGGGCCAGAGCCCCAGCAGGATCAGGGGGGTGTGGACCCCCTCAGCCTCCCCCTCCACCTCTATACTGAAGAAAGGACCGAAAAGACCAATAGAAGAGGAGAGTCCTTCACCTTTCACTAAGGTAACATGATCCGGTGTACTTAATCTATGAAGATTTACACATCATACTATGGTTGCATTCTTTATGATACGTTTATGCATTATTAGAATTCTCTGCATTCCACTAAATCAGTATTAATTGAAAATTACATTCGGTTGAAGAGAATCCTTGATGTATCTAGAATGGCATTAGCAAGTTCTGAAAACGGTGTTAAATTTATCTATATTTTACAGTCTCGACGAGTATCATTTGCTGACCCAATCCAACACCAGGAGCTGGCAGATGACATTGACCGTCGCAGCCCTATCATCCGATCCAGCTCCCCAAGAGCCAAAACTGCCAGCAGCAGCATCCCTCAGCCTAAGGTACATGATCCACTAGTGATGTGTAATAAATGTAATTTTATATACTTTGCACGAAATCATTATAGGCTTGATTTAGGGTTAAGATTAATTATGTGCCACTTGGTCATTCGCGTAAATCATTCATCGTCATCAATGGGAGACATCTGTAGAAAATGTTAGTTAATCGTGCCGATATCAAGTGAGAATACCACTGGATGTGGCCACAGATGAACAGAACTTTGCCTTTTGACCCTATTAGCCTAACCTCTGCTCTATATTGCAGTATATCACAACACCAACAAAGGGCCTACTGATCCTTAGTCCACGCAATCTCTGCAGCCCTGCATACAAGAGCTCCAAGAAATGCCTGGTATGTACCCCCAGATACACAGGAAGTACCCAAGTTATTTTCAGACACGATCATAAATGCTTACCTTTTAAATCCTAATTCAATAGTTTTTAACCAAACGGATCAGATTATAGAAACCTTATTATCAAGAACAAGGACATTCATTTTACTGCATACAGAAGTGCATTATATCTAATAGTGCATGATTGTTGTGCATCACATTTTTGAAGAACAAGTGCATGAGTCCAATTGCTTTGATTTCCTTTGATCAGTGGCTGACTTGATGAATGTTGTTTCAGATCTCAGAGATGAGCCAGGAGCCAAGGCCCATCCCTAAGGACTGTGTCTACCCGGCCCTGGTCAGCTGTTCTACCCCTGTGGAGGCGGTGCTGCCTCAGATCACCTCCAACATGTGGTGAGGACATAAATCCCTATATGACAGAATCTTTTTCTGTCTGGCTAAATCTGACACACTAGCTAGGTTTCCATATAATTGGCGACAGATTTTCATGTGAATATGATAAAATCTGCATAAAAACAATATGCGCATTTTCCCACAAGACGTTTCCATCGAATTGACTTGTTGTGGATAAAATGCCATGCGTGAATACGTAGTGTACATAAAAATTACTTTAAAAATATATAGGTTAAATGGGTTTCCATTCCAACATTTTTGTGTTTTTATATAGCGAATGTGCCTACTCTGGTTTTGGCATGTGCGCTCTAGCCAACAGCTGGCAGATACGGTGCAAGTAGGTTACCTAGGCCTACATGATGAGATGATTATGGACAAAAGAGCTAGATTATTTGTATTTGTCAAACGGCAGCCAAGCATCGATCATCATGTTACCAGAATAAGACCCTCGAAATTTATTGAAAAGGAGTATCAAGCTCATCGCCTTGCACTTTCCCCACCCTGTGAAGTTCACCATAACTTATTTCATCTGTAGCCTAATAAACTGCGTGCTTTCCTGAGTCGTAGTGGGAGGACCACACAACATATCATTACGTTTGCATCAATATTATAGTTTTATATCAATATTTGTGCATAAAGCGTTTCCGCCGTAATTTCTCACATAATTAATTTTACCAACACAAAAAGATCCCACGTTGTCTAACATATTGTTTTGTCAACATTTGGAAAGTTTCCATCAGGCCTGTCTTGACATGTTTTATCCTACATCTACTTTCCTCTTATAAAAAGGTTGGATGGAAACCTGGTTATTGACAGAAATGTTGATTTATTTGCGTTGTTCCTGTCAAATAAACCTAATACGTGTTGCTGACATCCAAAGCTTCATAGTGGAGGGTTTGAGATTTTTCCCCCAGACACGGAGAGAGATTCTTTCTTTAAACATATTTTTCTCTCTTCCTATAGGCCTCGTGGTTTTGGTCAGCTTGTGCGAGCCCGTAATATCAAAACGGTTGGAGATCTCAGTGCTCTCACACCCAGCGAAATCAAGAACCTTCCCATTCGCTCCCCAAAGATCTCTAATGTGAAGACAGCACTTAAAACATACCACGAACAGCAGGTAATGCTTAGAACTTTCAGAACAGTAACTTTCCACCACCACCTAAAAATGCAACTGAAAATGAAATCTCTTCTGTTCACCTTATTATACCAGGTAAATACTTTTCCTACATAGATTATAACTGCAGATAAAACCCAGCTGAAATGATGCCCATCTGTTTGTTCTGTATCTGACTGTTTGCCTTGTCATTGCTTCAGCGGAAGGGCCGTAGTGATGAGTTGAAGAGTTTTGAAGAGATGGAGAACATGACATCAGAGCTGGAGGAGTCAACCCTTCCTCAAAACCAGGAAGAGGAGGACAAGACTCCTGGAGAGGGCCTCGGTGAGTTCCTACCAAATACACTACACTTGTCCTAATGGTTTTGTTGCTGCCAAGCGATTTGAATTGAATGTTACTTTAACAATCAATCACATTTATAGCCCTTTTTAAAGCAACCGTTGTCACAGTGCTGTACAGTATCCCAGCCTAGGCCACAGTTACATTACTTTTTTATTTGTTTTTAGATCACATAACTGCAATATATATATATTTTTTAAATATTCTTTATATAAACGTTCAATCTAGTTATAGCCATCTGTAGTATTACTATTACCTCTCACAGGTCTTCAGTATGTCATACATGGTCTTCTCTCTGATCCCTGCTGTAGCCACAGAGATGGAGCAGGGTCCAGAGGAGAGATCGGACCAGAGCAGGCCTGATCACCAGAGACCTGAGGGGGATCTTCTGTCAGAGGTGGAGGCCCTGGGGGCTCGTCTAACTGGGGAGGAACTGAGCCACTGCTCCCCTGACCAGCTTGTTCAGCTCCATGATCAGCTGGGAGGGATGATGAAGAATGTAGTGGTGCAGCTGCAGAGCAGACTACTGGCTCAGAACAAGGACAGCGGATCCTGATTGAAACAGCCTACAGGGTTTGGATTACATATCTTGGGAATGCCCCGACGTGACGTCTCTTGAAGGTGCCAATTAAGGGTGCCTATTGACAGTTGTGGGTGGCGGAATATTGGTGTTTGAATTCTTATAGATTTTTATTTTTTATGGGTGCCCAGGCCCCCCAGCCCCCATGGACGTCGAACCTGAACACCCCAATCGAGGTTTCTCCTATTACACTCTGACTCTTAAAAAAACAGATTCTTAAGCGTTCATCAGGACTGTGCTTCAAGTTGACTAGGATCTATGTTTGGATTGTATGTTTTTAACTCCTGTTCTCTTTCGCCTTTTTCCTTGTCCTCTGATGGGTGAGGGAGGTATTTCATAAATGCTAGCTACTTTACTATTCTTTTTAGCCTGAAAGGTTGGGTGATGATGATTAACTGTCATTATGGCAAGAGTGAAAGGGATGCACGGTCTCTGATTGGTTGTTCCAAGACTTTGCCATGAAGTGACTTTTTAGCAATAAATGCTGGCCAGGGGGATGGCACTTTTAACATTTTGTGTACTTAAATAAAGTATTCTAAGACTGATTAGGCTGTATCACCAAGTGTTATTTTAGATGTATAGGGGGATGGAAAGTGTCATGTTTTTGTAATGGTCTCTTTTTAAGCTTACAGTAGGCGGGCATCATATTTCTGTTCTGATTTTGAATTGATGACGCTTAAGGGCTGATATGTTAGCACGTACGTGCAACAGCAAGACCATGAAGCTAACTTGCCACAGGCCCAGCCATTCAGAATGAGTTTTTCCCCACAAAAGGGCTTTATTACAGAAATACTCCTCAGCAGCTGGGATCTTTTATTTCAGCTCATGAAAAATGGGACCGACACTTTACTGCTGCGTTTGTGTTTTCTGCTCTTTTTTTTGTTGTCTATAAAACCTCAAAGAAATGTTTTACTGGCTCATCTTCACTTGATTTCATCTTGTCAGGTTGTGTCAATATCAAAGTTATTATTAATATACCTTGAATCAATAAGCAAGCTGCTGTAACTGCAATAAGAATGTGCAATGAGCTCACTCCACAGTTAGCTTGAACTGTTGCCAATGGTGCTAGCGAATTGGAACGTCTTCTATAGTGCAACTGGTTGGTACGTTGTCAAGGAGGGCGGTAAAGTGTGTTGACGAGGCCTGGGGCCCTTCTGCCGTGTTATGGACAGTTTTATCCTGAGTTGTACTCAGAAAGCTTTACTGCTAAGCTAGCACACTGACGTCGGTTTCACTGATGAAGTGTTCTGCATTTTGAACTGCAGGAAATGTATGTAATGTAGCTAAATCAAAGTGACGAGGCCACAAGGTACAGAAATAGGAACACAAGACTGCAGTAGTGCAGAAGCGTGGTGTGCTTTATTGGCTACTGATTAAAGGTATATGACTTCCTTGACCCCCAGACCTAGGTAATCGGAAGAAACAAAACACATGCAACTAGTGGCCAGCCTTCAGGAGGGACGAGGCTCCTCTTTTACAACTTCAGAACGCACAACTCTTCAGAAACTGGGGTGTGTTCAGGGATATGAAACGCTCTGAACGTTGCAGATAGAAATACAGTGAATAGAGCTGACACGTTTCCCTATTCTGACAAACATCTGTTCTACACAATACATTTCTAAACTTTCCGTAATGTTACATCCTGAACAGAACCCTGGTTTAAGGTTTGATCATTGAGGCAATGGCTGATGCCTCAGTAAGGTTTAAAGTTACACATATTTTAGTATTTTCTTCATATTTCATCAAACCCTTGAGGACTGAGGTGATAATACAACTTTATTCTCTCCATACATTCACTTTTCCATCACAGGAAAGTTTGAATTGCATGTAGCCCATCTCGTGAGAAAATTAACTTTAAAGCTTTTCAATACTATTTAACTGAAAATTAAATAAGTTTGTCTGCAATTTACACAATGGGCTTTTTGTCATTGTTCTTGCGAGACACGGTCTTGGAAAAGGTTTAACATTTGACAGTAGTCTATATAAGTATGTATATTTATTAATAAGTCATTTCAGCTTTCATGTCATCCACAGGGGATAATGAAACGAGCGTCAACAAGAATTGCATGTAGACAACATACTATAGTAGACTAATAGTTACACAGCTACTAAAATCTAATTTAAGCGCTAGTCTACACAAAAGGTTTACGAAGTGACAGATCCAGCCGCAGGTAGGGGCCAATCAGGGAGCCCAGTGGATGTCTCACTCACTCCGGAGGAAGGATTGGGGGCGGGCCGGCCTTGTCTTTAGACTACCTCAACGTAATTGGCCGGCAGCATGCCAGTCTTGCCTGAGCGCTGCACGGTGCCGTACATCCAACCCTCATCGATGGCCTGCACGTTTACGATGACGTCACCGTCCTTGAAGGACACCTCATCACTGTCGGCAGCAGAGTAGTCATACATGGCACGCACCGTTTTCTGAAAGGGACAAAAAAATAGATTTTAGTCATGGTAGCTGATCTAAAGAAAGCAGTGGATGGCTTACGGCCATATATTTTTTTTCAAATTCATTTTTGGAACAAAGTAGTGCACAACATCCCACCAAACGGATTTTGCCAAAAACTAACACAGGCCTCCCTGTTTTTCTGGCATCTCCCTTACCAATGCGGAGGCAATAAAAGTACTAATTCTGTTTCACAGTCAGTCACACCATCAGCAGCCAATAAGCTGAGGACTGGTTGCCACGGTAATGACCTTTTTCCTGTGAGCTTGGTACATGGGTACAGTCAAAGTACAGTACTCACCCCGGTGGTGGAGGGGTGGGAGGGGACAGAGGACACTGTGGTCTGCTGGGTGGCTACAGAGGAAGACCTCTGCTGCAGCTCCACAGTCTTAGCGTGTGTGTAGCCTGCAGGAAACAGGAAAGACATTAGTCAAGTCAGCCGTCAAAGTTAGGATGAGGGTTAGTTATGGATCCTTCTACCATAGAGGAGTGGGCACAGGGTACTGACTACAAAGTATTGATGAGGCTTGAATATAAAGGTCTTAAATTCATGTGGACACTTTTAAACTTCAAGTGGTGCAACGTGGTTTGGTGGTGTGATATCTGAACTGGGTTGTGATTGAGAGCAGAAGAGTCCCCATGTGTGAGGACCTACAATAGTAGACCTACCCATAGAGGGGTTAACGAAGCCGTTGCTGTACAGGGACATGTGGTGTCCTGGGTCCTCAGACACCTCAGACTTCTCATCACCAACACCACTCATAGCACTGGTGGAGCGGGAGTGCTCCTTGCTGCGACGCTGGGCTTGGACTGTCAGATAAGAAAGGAAGGTCAAGGGTTGAATAACACCTAATAACTCAATCGAAATTGGTGTTGAAACGACTTGATGTGATAGTAAGCAGATTTGTCTTTTAAGCTACAGGTACAGTGCCTTGCGAAAGTATTCATCCCCCTATTTTGTTGCATTACAACCTGTAATTTAAATGGATATTTATTTGGATTTCATGTAATGGACATACACAAAATAGTCCAAATTGGTGAAGTGAAATAAAAATACATACATACAAACATAAATAACGGAAAAGTGTTGCGTGCATATGTATTCACCCCCTTTGCTATGAAGCCCCTAAATAAGATCTGGTACAACCAATTACCTTCAGAAGTCACATAATTAGTTAAATAAAGTCCACCTGTGCGCAAACTAAGTGTCACATGATCTGTCACATGATCTCTGTATATATGCACCTGTTCTGAAAGGCCCCAGAGTCTGCAACGCCACTAAGCAAGGGACTCCACCAAGCAAGAGGCACCATGAAGACCAAGGAGCTCTCCAAACAGGTCAGGGACAAAGTTGTGGAGAAGTACATATCAGGGTTGGGTTATAAAAAAATATCAGAAACGTTGAACATCCCACGGAGCACCATTAAATCCATTAATAAAAAATTGAAATAATATGGCACCACAACAAGCCTGCCAAGAGAGGGCCGCCCACCAAAACTCACGGACCAGGCAAGGAGGGCATTAATCAGAGAGGCAACAAAGAGACCAAAGATAACCCTAATGGAGCTGCAAAGCTCCACAGCGGAGATTGAGGTATCTGTCCACCCCTCAGGGGTGTATGCTTAGTCCAACACCATCATCAAGTTTGCTGACAACATGACGGTGGTAGGCCTGATCACCGACGGTGATGAGACCGCCTACAGGGAGGAGGTCAGAGACCTAGCAGTGTGGCAAAGGGGCTGATCGTGGACTACAGGAGAAAGAAAGGAGAGCATGCCCCCATCCACATTGACAGGGCACATTAATCTGGTACTGGTACTCCCTGTATATAGCTCCATTCTTGTGTATTTTATTCCTTGTGTTACTATTTTTTATTTTTTTATTTATTATCTGCATCGTTGGGAAGGGCTTGTAAACAAGCATTTCACGGTAAAGTCTACACCCGTTGTATTCGGCACGTGACAAATACAATTTGATTTGATTTAGTTCTGGCGGCTCTGTTATGGTGCAGGGTGCATTTTCCTGGCATGGTTTAGGTCCACTCAACCCCTTAGAGGGCAAGGTAAACACCAGTAAATACACAGCCATTCTGAGTGATCACCTTCAACCTGTGGTGAATAATTTCTATCCTGATGGAAGTGGATGACAATGCCCCCATCCACAGGGCACAAGTGGTCACTGAATGGTTTGATGATCATGAAAATGATGTAAACCATATGCCATGGCCATCTTAGTCACCAGATCTCAACCCAATTGAACACCTATGGGAGATTCTGGAGCGGCGCCTGAGATGGCGTTTTCTACCACCATCAAACGGAACACCAAATTATGGAATTGTTTCGCATTCCTCCAGACAGATTTCCAGACACTTGTAGAATGTATGCCAAGGCGCATTGAAGCCGTTCTGGTGGCTCGTGGTGGCCCAATGACCTATTAAGAAACTGTTGGTGTTTCCATTATTTTGGCAGTTACCTGTATAACTAATTCAGTATTCTTTAATTTATATGATTTCCTGTAATGTGAATTATGTCATGCTCAGGCGTCTCTCACCTGACATCATGTGCAGACTCCTGGACTGGATGTTGTCCTCAGCAGGGTCGTAGTCAAACACAGAGCCGGGGTTGGTGCGCCACACACGCAGGTCTGAGGGTGAACAGACAGAGGTTTTACTGGTCTGCTGGGGTATACCTGCAATTTTCTTCATTGTCCGTGTACGTATTCTGACCCATTCTGCTTTGAGAAGTACATCGTAGATCTAGGCAGGGATTCAATCCGACCACGCTTGTAAACAATGTGGCTTTTAAAGGCAATGTTGGCGCATTCGCGGAGATCGCATTTAAGGTAAACGCTGCAGATGTTGGTTCAGTTGGGATTTACCTTTAAATATGAAGCACGCTGTAGCCAGTGGTGGAAAAAGTACCCAATTGTCATACTTGAGTAAAAGTAAAGATACCTTCATAGAAAATTACACAAGATAAAGTGAAAGTCACCCAGTAAAATACTACTTGAGTAAAAGTCTAAAAGTATTTGGTTTTCAATATACTTAAGTATCAAAAGTAAATGTAATTGGTCAAATATACTTAAGTGTAAAAGTATAAATTATTCAAAATTCCTTATATTAAGCAAACCAGACGGTACCATTTTAGTTTTATTTTAGTTTTTGGATAGCCAGGGGCACACTTCAACACTCAGATATCTATATATATATTACAAACGAAGTATGTGTGTTTAGTGAGTCCGCCAGATCAGAGGCAGTAGGGATGACCGGGATGTTCTCTTGATAAATGCGTTATTTTGAAAAAAAAATTTGTCAGGGAAAATGTATGGATCATTTTCTTTAGGAATGTAGTGAAGTAAAAGTAAAAGTTGTCAAAAATATAAATAGTAAAGTAAAGTACAGATACCCCAAAAAACGACTTAAGTAGTACTTTAAAGTATTTTTACTTAAGTACTTTACACTACTGGCTGTAGCACGGTTTCGGATTGAATCCCGGCCCTACAGTGGGTGTGTGTGTGTGTGTTTTATAGCGTACCAGTGACAGTCTCCTGTTCATGCTCCACGACGCGTCTCTTCTCCATCTCGACCACACGTCTCTGGATGCCACGGTAGTTGATGTCGCTGAACTCCTGGGTGTTCTTCTTCACGCGGTCCATGACAGGGTCCGAGGTAGTGGGAGTGAAGCTGCCCTTAGTCTTTTCAAACTCCTGGTGGTATTTCACCTGGTGGACAGAGCAGTAGGATGGTTTTACATCTGTAGGGAATGAGCAATCAACTTGGTATGGCATGTTTTATTTCATCTTAATAAAGGACTAAGTGGAAAGCCTAGTTCAATTTAAGTGGTATGGTTTTACATTGATATGAATTATGAAAGTGATACATTTTGTCTGGCATGAGTTATTACATATAAATGACTCTTTACAAGCTTAATAACATCTACAAAAACCAGCGACTAACTCCAGAAATGTTGCGTTGAGTCTCCTTGACCCGTCTCATCTCAGGTGTGTCCAACACGAAGGCAGCCTTTCCCTGGACCTGCTTACGGAAGCTGTCAGAGTACAACACCTGTTGTACGACAGCAGAGGAACAACGTGAACACCAGAGTTAACTTCCTTCATCTGCTGAGCCCGGGTGTGTGACCCTTGTAGCACCCACAACAAGACAAGATGGTGGCACAACAAAACCAACAACAGATAGGGCCACTCTGAGAAGGGCTTATTATTGGGACCTCCAACAGATGATATTAGCAGGGAGATTCAAACCTTCAGAGTGGGTGTGGATTAAGAGGGTGTGTCCCAATTCATAAGGGCGTTAGGAGGGTGTTTCCCAATCCTTTATGGGGGTGATGGGAGAGGGAGAAAGTCAGGGGAACAGGAGGAAGTTGACTAGTTTCAACAACAAGGGAGAGGGTTAGCATGATAATATTGACAACACATCACAGCTGGTGGGTGGTATTAAAATAGATGAGGAGAGCAGAGGCTGACTTCTGTAGATCTGATTAATATGATTAATTAAAGCCAGAAGAAGAAGGAGTTAGAGAGGGTTAATGTGGGTTCTAAAGGGGCACACAGGTCATGGAGGATGGCTGGTGTACCGAGCTAATCTGTTCTTGGTTCCGTTTCGCTCTCTCCATCTCTGGAGTGAACACTTGGGGCGTTCCTTTGGCAGAACTGTCCTTATACAACACCTACAGGACAGAAACACAGCGCCCCCCAGGGGACAGTAAAACACACTGCAACAACACAGAAAGAAACCACACAACCCAACACACACATTAAAACATCTCCAGCCTCCACAGCATGGCAAGGATGTTAGTTGCCACACTAAAACAGGAGATAAAATAACACTAAACTAAAAAGTAGAACGCTGCTGTGGAGAGGAGCTAAAAACGTTTTTTGAAAAAAAGGTTATGGAAAGAGAAAAACTGAAAATCTAAATCAAGTGAGGGTGCCACATCATAGAGGGTGTTTTGGCTGAGGTTGGAATTAAGGGAGAGTCAAAGATGATTTACTGATGGTGGAAGGTGGATGGATGGATAGATAGAAGGAGGGATGTGTTATATTAGGATGTTTGATTGTTGATGACGGGCTGTAGCTCAAGGAGCTCCAGCCTGAACCGATAGGCATCGCTGATGCAGGAAGATAAAAGGAGTATATGAGGGTTGATGATGAGGGGTCAGGGGTCAGCAGATAGAGAAGATGGTTTAAGGAGGTGAGGGATGGACAAGTGAGGGAGGATCACGCTCAAATGTAAACTAAACCCAGTGAGAAACACAGAAACAGTGGTTTCTGTGGTTCAGTGGTTTCCTTTAGTACCGAGCTGATGTTCTTCTGCATCTCACGAACCCTCTTCACCTCTGGTAGGTCTGAGACGGCTGTTCCCTGCCCCAACGAGTCCTTGTACTTTATCTACACATCAGATCAGCAGTATGGGTCCCATGCAGAGTAGAGGAGATGTCACAATGGACATACACACAGAGAGCAACCGTGAGATGCGAGACAGACAGCAGCTACAAATGACATTTAACTCTTAATAGCACAAGGACAAGAGCAGCTATAGAGGAATAAAGCTAGAATGAACACACAGGACACAGCAACACTTCAGCAACAGCATTTTGGGCCTCACCTCTTAGATAGAAACATGTAATCACAGAGAGGGGTTCCTCCACCAATATATTGTTTAGACATAGTTACATGTTACCAGAGAATATTCTATTTTAAAATCATAATCTACTTACAGTGTGCTTCATTTTTGGGAATCACTTCTATTTAACTGGAACGAGCTACATTAGTATTATGACTACATGATAGGTTTGATGAGATGGTGATAAAGGATTGTTTAATAGGCTATCTTTCACAGATAACGGTTTTGAGCTGGCGTGAGATTGGAAAGGGTTGGACAGGGGAATTAAAGAGGGGTTAGAGTTCTACAGGGGCTTGAGTAACAGGAGCAGGACAGACAGGAGTATATGGATGGTAGATGGAAGGTGGATCACACCATAATACTATGTACCGTGCTAATGTTTGTCTGATTGCGTTTAACTCTGTCCATCTCTGGGGTGTCTGACAGAGCTGTTCCTCCTCCCAAATCCTCTTTGTACTGAATCTTTAAACAGTAACACAGGGACAACCAGTCAGATAGAGGGTTGATTGCCCACTTAGATACAAACAAAGGATATTGTAAACTTATGATGGCCGCCATAAAATACATGCAAAGGTTTGGGATATAGTTAAACTACTGTTGTGAAATCTCACATCACTTCAGTAAAGAAACTGAGAAGAAATAAAGTAAAAAATAAAAAAGTATTCGGGTCTTTAGTTTGGAGGAGAAAGGAAGTTACATTATTTTGTATTCAGGTAGGAAGTGTTAGGCTTCATCTTGGCACACAGAAGTCAAAGGTCAAGAGAATAACCACTGATGGTTTAGGGGGCATTATTTGAGATCAGTAAGGGGACATACGACAGAGAGGGTGAGAGTTTTTGGGGGGTTTGTTGGTTGGGAAATTGGGGGCTAGATAGAAACTCTAGTACCGAGCTGATGTTCTTCTGCATCTCACGAACCCTCTTCACCTCTGGTAGGTCTGAGATGGCTGTTCCCTGACCCAACGAGTCCTTGTACTTTATCTACCATAGGGGTTCCATGAGGAACACAGAGACAAAGCAAGACAGATATAAAGCACACAAATACTGTACATACATACAGCAGCAAAGACGATGGCCTCACTGTAAACAGTGAGAATGCAGCTGGCGTAAAGCACAAGAACGCTCACATGTAGGTAAAACAGTCATGACATTTACATTGATTGTTAACAGCAGTTAAGTTGACAGTATATACAGTTTATAACACTATAAACAATGTAGCTGAATAGGAAACCTCTGAGCGAATGAAAGGTAGATATTTGGTTTAGTTTATTACAGATCTTAGATGTAATGAATTATTGTTTTGTTTGATGACTTCTGTTGAGTCTGGTGGGACAATGAACTCTGAGATTAGTATCAACTCTGCAGAACGGTGTTGAGAAGGTGGAAATTAAAAATGGTTGCCATTATGTAGAGATTAAACCATTATATGGTCTAGTTTTTTTTAAATGTGGGAACTGTGGTGGTGGTGGGGGTCAGCATGGAGCCTACGGCATGGAAGCGTAGCCTGAGTGAAGATGGGTGGAGAGGAGAGGAAAAGAAAAGCAGGGTCACACTATAGTGTACCGTGCTAATGTTTGTCTGATTGCGTTTAACTCTGTCCATCTCTGGGGTGTCTGACAGAGCTGTTCCTCCTCCCAAATCCTCTTTGTACTGAATCTTTAAACAGTAACACAGGGACAACCAGTCAGATAGAGGGTTGATTGCCCACTCAAATACAAACAAAGGATATTGTAAACTTATGATGGCCGCCATAAAATACATGCAAAGGTTTGGGTTATAGTTAAGCTACTGTTTTGAAATCTCACATCACTTCAGTAAAGAAACTGATAAGAAAAAAAAAAAAAAAATAAACGTACAAAAGTATGATGGAATTATTAGAAACAAAAAATGGAGAAGAAAAATCAAAATGCTATTTGTTTGTCTGGTGGGACACAAACAGATTGAAAAACAAGAAAACTAAAAGGGGATGGTTCTATTTGGGTCTTTGGTTTGGAGGAGAAAGGAAGTTACGTTATTTTGTATTCAGGTAGGAAGTGTTAGGCTTCATCTTGGCACACAGAAGTCAAAGGTCAGGAGAATAACCACTGATGGTTTAGGGGGCATTATTTGAGCTCAGTAAGGGGTCATACGACGGAGAAGGTGATCGTTTTTTGGGAGTTTGTTGGTTGGGAAATTGGGGGCTAGATAGAAACTCTAGTACCGAGCTGATGTTCTTCTGCATCTCACGAACCCTCTTCACCTCTGGTAGGTCTGAGATGGCTGTTCCCTGACCCAACGAGTCCTTGTACTTTATCTACCATAGGGGTTCCATGAGGAACACAGAGACAAAGCAAGACAGATATAAAGCACACAAATACTGTACATACATACAGCAGCAAAGACGATGGCCTCACTGTAAACAGTGAGAATGCAGCTGGCGTAAAGCACAAGAACGCTCACATGTACAGTCGTGGTCAAAAGTTTTGAGAATGACACAAGTATTGGTCTTCACAAAGTTTGCTGCTTCAGTGTTTTTAGATATTTTTGTCAGATGTTACTATGGTATACTGAAGTATAATTACAAGCATTCCATAAGTGTCAAAGGCTTTTATTGACAATTACATTAAGTGTATGCAAAGTGTTAATATTTGCAGTGTTGACCCTTCTTTTTCAAGACCTCTGCAATCTGCCCTGGCATGCTGTCAATTAACTTCTGGGCCACATCCTGACTGATGGCAGCCCATTCTTGCATAATCAATACTTGGAGTTTGTCAGAATTTGTGGGTTTTTGTTTGTCTACCCGCCTCTTGAGGATCCACCACAAGTTCTCAATGGGATTAAGGTCTGGGGAGTTTCCTGGCCGTGGACCCAAAATGTTGATGTTTTGTTCCCTGAGCCACTTAGTTATCACGTTTGCCTTATGGCAAGGTGCTCCATCATCCTGGAAAAGGCAATGTTCGTCACCAAACTGTTGGATGGTTGGGAGAAGTTGCTCTCGGAGGATGTGTTGGTACCATTCTTTATTCATGGCTGTGTTCTTGGCTGAGAAGCAACCCCACACATGAATGGTCTCAGGAAGCTTTACTCTTGGCATGACACAGGACTGATGGTAGTGCTCACATTGTCTTCTCCGGACAAGCTTTTTTCCGGATGCCCCAAACAATCGGAAAGGGGATTCATCAGAGAAAATGACTTTACCCCAGTCCTCAGCAGTCCAATCCCTGTACCTTTTGCAGAATATCAGTCTGTCCCTGATGTTTTTCCTGGAGAGAAGTGGCTTCCTCGCTGCCCTTCTTGACACCAGGCCATCCTCCAAAAGTCTTTGCCTCACTGTGCGTGCAGATGCACTCACACCTGCCTGCTACCATTCCATCCTGAGCAAGCTCTGCACTGGTGGTGCCCCGATCCCGCAGCTGAATCAACTTTAGGAGACGGTCCTGGCGCTTGCTGGACTTTCTTGGGCGCCCAGAAGCCTTCTTCACAACAATTGAACCTCTCTCCTTGAAGTTCTTGATAATCCGATAAATGGTTGATTTAGGTGCAATCTTACTAGCAGCAATATCCTTGCCTGTGAAGCCCTTTTTGTGCAAAGCAATGATGACGGCACGTGTTTCCTTGCAGCTAACCATGGCCCCGTGTAGCTCAGTTGGTAGAGAATGGCGTTTGCAACGCCAGGGTTGTGGGTTTGATTCCCACGGGGGGCCAGTATGAAAATGTATGCATTCACTAACTGTAAGTCGCTCTGGATAAGAGAATCTGCTAAATGACTAAATTGTAAATGTTAACAGAGGAAGAACAAGGATTTCAAGCACAAGCTTCCAGTCTGTTATTCTAACTCAATCAGCATGACAGAGTGATCTCCAGCCTTGTCCTTGTCAACACTCTCACCTGTGTTAACAAGAGAATCACTGACATGATGTCTGCTGGTACTTTTGTGGCAGGGCTGAAATGCAGTGGAAATGTTTTTTTGGGGGGATTAAGTTCATTTTCATGGCAAAGAGGGACTTTGCAATTAATTGCAATTCATCTGAACACTCTTCATAACATTCTGGAGTATATGCAAATTGCCATCATAAAAACTGAGGCAGCAGACTTTGTGAAAATTAATATTTGTGTAATTCTCAAAACTTTTGACCACGACTGTAGGTAAAACAGTCATGACATTTACATTGATTGTTAACAGCAGTTAAGTTGACAGTATTTACAGTTTATAACACTATAAACAATGTAGCTGAACAGGAAACCTCTGAGCGAATGAAAGGTAGATATTTGGTTTAGTTTATTACAGATCTTAGATGTAATGCAAAATACAAACAGTGCAGCTATTCACTCCACAAGGCAATCAAACAGGCAAAACGTCTGTATAGAGACAAAGTGGAGTTGCAATTCAACGGCTCAGACATGAGATGTATGTGGCAGGGTCTACAGACAATCACGGACTACAAAAGGAAAACCAGCAACGTCGCCGACACCGACGTCTTGCTTCCGGACAAGCTAAAACACCTTCTTAGCCCGCTTTGAGGATAACACAGTACCATCAACGCTGCCCACTACCAAGGACTGTGGGCTCTCCTTCTCCATGGCCGACGTCAGTAAGACATTTAAGCGTGTTAACCCTCGCAAGGCTGCCGGCCCAGACGGCATTCCTAGCCGCGTCCTCAGAGCATGCGCAGACCAGCTGGCTGGTGTGTTTACGGACATATTCAATCTCTCCCTATCCCTCTCTGCTGTCTCCACTTGCTTCAAGATGGCCACCATTGTTCCTGTACCCAAGAAAGCAAAGGTAACTGAACTAAATGACTATCGCCCCCGTAGCACTCACCTCTGTCATAATGAAGTGCTTTGAGAGACTAGTCAAGGATCATATCACCTCTACCTTACCTGTCACTCTAGACCCACTTCAATTTGCTTACCGCCCCAATAGATCCACAGATGATGCAATCGCCATCACACTGCACACTGCCCTATCCCATCTGGACAAGAGGAATACCTATGTAAGAATGCTGTTCATTGACGATAGCTCAGCATTCAACACCATAGTACCCTCCAAGCTAATCATTAAGCTCGAGGCCCTGGGTCTGAACCCCGCCCTGTGCAACTGAGTCCTGGACTTCCTGACGGGCCGGCCCCAGGTGGTGAAGGTAGGAAACAACACCTCCACTTCGGTGATCCTCAACACTGGGACCCACAAGGGTGCGTGCTCAGCCCACTCCTGTACTCCCTGTTCACCCATGCCTGCATGGCCAAGCATGCCTCCAACTCAATCATCAAGTTTGCAGATGACACAACAGTAGTAGGCTTGATTACCAACAATGACAAGACAGCCTACATGGAGGACGTGAGGGCTCTGGGAGTGTGGTGCCAGGAAAATAACGTCTCACTTAACGTCAACAAAACAAAGGAGATGATCGTGGACTTCAGGAAACAGCAGAGGGTGCCCCCCCTATCCACATCGATGGGACCGCAGTGGAGAAGGTGAAAAGCTTCAAGTTCCTTGGCGTACATATCAATGACAAACTGAAATAGTACACCCACACAGACAGTGTGGTAAAGAAGGCGCAACAGAGCCTCTTCAACCTCAGGAGGCTCCTGAGTGGCGCAGTGGTCTAAGGCACTGCATCGCAGTGCTAACTGTGCCACTAGAGATCCTGGTTCGAATCCAGGCTCTGTCGCAGCCGGCCGCGACCGGGAGACTCATGGGCGGCGCACAATTGGCCCAGTGTCGTCCAGGGTAGGGGAGGGAATGGCCGGCAGGGATGTAGCTCAGTTGATAGAGCATGGCGTTTGCAACGCCAGGGTTGTGGGTTCGTTTCCCATGGGGGGCCAGTATAAAAAAAATAATAATAATGTATTCACTAACTGTAAGTCGCTCTGGATAAGAGCGTCTGCTAAATGACTAAAATGTAAATGTAAGGAGGCTGACCAAATTTGTCTTGGCGCCTAAAACCCTCACAAACTTTTACAGATGCACAATTGAGAGCATCTTGTCGGTCTGCATCACCGTCTGGTATGGCAACTGCACCGTCCGCAACCGCAGGGCTCTCCAGAGTGTGGTGCGGTCTGCCCAACGCATTACCGGGGGCAAACTACCCACCCTCCAGGACACCTACAGTACCCGATGTCACAGGAAGGCCAAAAAGATCATCAAGGACATCAACCACCCGAGCCATTGCCTGTTCACCCCGCTATCATCCAGAAGGCGAGGTCAGTACAGGTGCATCAAAGCTGGGACAGAGAGACTGAAAAACAGCTTCTATCTCAAGGGCATCAGACTGTTAAATAACCACCACTCGCACATTAGAGGCTGCTGCCTATAGACATAGACTAAAAATCACTGGCCACTTTAAAAAATGGAACTCTAGTCACTTTAATAATGTTTACATATTTTGCATTACTCATCTCATATGTACAGTGAGGGAAGAAAGTATTTGATCCCCTGCTGATTTTGTACGTTTGCCCATTGACAAAGACATAATCAGTCTATAATTTTAATGGTAGGTTTATTTGAACAGTGAGAGACAGAATAACAACAACAAAAATCAAGAAAAACCCATGTCAAAAATGTTATAAATTGATTTTAATTTTAATGAGGGAAATAAGTATTTGACCCCTCTGCAAAACATGACTTAGTACTTGGTGGCAAAACCCTTGTTGGCAATCATAGAGGTCAGACGTTTCTTGTAGTTGGCCACCAGGTTTGCACACATCTCAGGAGGGATTTTGTCCAACTCCTCTTTGCAGATCTTCTCCAAGTCATTAAGGTTTCGAGCCTGACGTTTGGCAACTCGAACCTTCAGCTCCCTCCACAGATTTTCTATGGGATTAAGGTCTGGAGACTGGCTAGGCCACTCCAGGACCTTAATGTGCTATTCATGAGCCACTCCTTTGTTGCCTTGGCCGTGAGTTTTGGGTCATTGTCATGCTGGAATACCCATCCATGACCCATTTTCAATGCCCTGGCTGAGGGAAGGAGGTTCTCACCCAAGATTTGACGATACATGGCGCCGTCCATCGTCCCTTTGATGCGGTGAAGTTGTCCTTTCCCCTTAGCAGAAAAACACCCCCAAAGCATAATGTTTCCACCTCCATGTTTGACGGTGGGGATGGTGTTCTTGGGGTCATAGGCAGCATTCCTACTCCTCCAAACACGGCGAGTTGAGTTGATGCCAAAGAGCTCGATTTTGGTCTCATCTGACCACAACACTTTCACCCAGTTCTCCTCTGAATCATTCAGATGTTTATTGGCAAACTTCAGACGCACCTGTATATGTGCTTTCTTGAGCAAGGGTACCTTGCGGGCGCTGCAGGATTTCAGTCCTTCACGGCGTAGTGTGTTACCAATTGTTTTCTTGGTGACTATGGTCCCAGCTGCCTTGAGATCATTGACAAGATCCTCCCGTGTAGTTCTAGGCTGATTCCTTACTGTTCTCATGATCATTGCAACTCCACGAGGTGAGATCTTGCATGGAGCCCCAGGCCGAGGGAGATTGACAGTTATTTTGTGTTTCTTCCATTTGCGAATAATCGCACCAAATGTTGTCACCTTCTCACCAAGCTGGTTGGCGATGGTCTTGTAGCCCATTCCAGCCTTGTGTAGGTCTACAATCTTGTCCCTGACATCCTTGGAGAGCTCTTTGGTCTTGGCCATGGTGGAAAGTTTGGAATCTGATTGATTGATTGCTTCTGTGGACAGGTGTCTTTTATACAGGTAACAAGGTGAGATTAGGAGCACTCCCTTTAAGAGGATGCTCCTAATCTCAGCTCATTACCTGTATAAAAGACACCTGGGACCCAGAAATCTTTCTGATTGAGAGGGGGTCAAATACTTATTTCTCTCATTAAAATGCAAATCAATTTATAATATTTTTGACATGCGTTTTTCTGGATTTTTTTGTTATTATTCTGTCTCTCACTGTTCAAATAAACCTACCATTAAAATTATAGACTGATAATTTCTTTGTCAGTGGGCAAACGTACAAAATCAGCAGGGGATCAAATACTTTTTTCCCTCACTGTATATACTGTATTCTATTCAATTCTACTGTAAGTTAGTCCATGCCGCTCTGTCATTGCTCGTCCATATATGTATATATTCTTAATTCCATTACTTACTTAGATTTGTGTGTATTGGGTATATGTTGTGAAATTGTTAGATATTACTGCACTGTCGGAGCTAGAAGCACAAGCATTTCGCTACACCCGCAATAACATCTGCTAAACACATGTATGTGACCAATATAATTTGATTTGATTTGATTTAATTAATTATTGTTTTGTTTGATGACTTCTGTTGAGTCTGGTGGGACAATGAACTCTGAGATTAGTATCAACTCTGCAGAACGGTGTTGAGAAGGTGGAAATTAAAAATGGTTGCCATTATGTAGAGATTAAACCATTATATGGTCTAGTTTTTTTTATGTGGGAACTGTGGTGGTGGTGGGGGTCAGCATGGAGCCTACGGCATGGAAGCGTAGCCTGAGTTAAGATGGGTGGAGAGGAGAGGAAAAGAAAAGCAGGGTCACACTATAGTGTACCGTGCTAATGTTTGTCTGATTGCGTTTAACTCTGTCCATCTCTGGGGTGTCTGACAGAGCTGTTCCTCCTCCCAAATCCTCTTTGTACTGAATCTTTAAACAGTAACACAGGGACAACCAGTCAGATAGAGGGTTGATTGCCCACTCAAATACAAACAAAGGATATTGTAAACTTATGATGGCCGCCATAAAATACATGCAAAGGTTTGGGTTATAGTTAAGCTACTGTTTTGAAATCTCACATCACTTCAGTAAAGGAACTGAGGAGAAAAAAAAAAAAATTTAAACGTAAAAAAGTATGATGGAATTATTAGAAACAAAAAATGGAGAAGAAAAATCAAAATGCTATTTGTTTGTCTGGTGGGACACAAACAGATTGAAAAACAAGAAAACTAAAAGGGGATGGTTCTATTTGGGTCTTTAGTTTGGAGGAGAAAGGAAGTTACGTTATTTTGTATTCAGGTAGGAAGTGTTAGGCTTCATCTTGGCACACAGAAGTCAAAGGTCAAGAGAATAACCACTGATGGTTTAGGGGGCATTATTTGAGCTCAGTAAGGGGTCATACGACAGAGAGGGTGAGAGTTTCTTTGGAGTTTGTTGGTTGGGAAATTGGGGGCTAGATAGAAACTCTAGTACCGAGCTGATGTTCTTCTGCATCTCACGAACCCTCTTCACCTCTGGTAGGTCTGAGATGGCTGTTCCCTGACCCAACGAGTCCTTGTACTTTATCTACCATAGGGGTTCCATGAGGAACACAGAGACAAAGCAAGACAGATATAAAGCACACAAATACTGTACATACATACAGCAGCAAAGACGATGGCCTCACTGTAAACAGTGAGAATGCAGCTGGCGTAAAGCACAAGAACGCTCACATGTAGGTAAAACAGTCATGACATTTACATTGATTGTTAACAGCAGTTAAGTTGACAGTATATACAGTTTATAACACTATAAACAATGTAGCTGAATAGGAAACCTCTGACCGAATGAAAGTTAGATATTTGGTTTAGTTTATTACAGATCTTAGATGTAATGAATTATTGTTTTGTTTGATGACTTCTGTTGAGTCTGGTGGGACAATGAACTCTGAGATTAGTATCAACTCTGCAGAACGGTGTTGAGAAGGTGGAAATTAAAAATGGTTGCCATTATGTAGAGATTAAACCATTATATGGTCTAGTTTTTTTAAAATGTGGGAACTGTGGTGGTGGTGGGGGTCAGCATGGAGCCTACGGCATGGAAGCGTAGCCTGAGTGAAGATGGGTGGAGAGGAGAGGAAAAGAAAAGCAGGGTCACACTATAGTGTACCGTGCTAATGTTTGTCTGATTGCGTTTAACTCTGTCCATCTCTGGGGTGTCTGACAGAGCTGTTCCTCCTCCCAAATCCTCTTTGTACTGAATCTTTAAACAGTAAGAGTAGGCAAAAAGTAGTGAGCGATGATTAGCCTGACAGAAAACATTTCTAGATGGCACATGACAAAAGCATTATATTGGTTGGCTAAAAGTAAAAGTGTTACCATATAATGGCACTTCAGCATTGCACAAAGCAGAGGTTATTAACCTAAAGGTTAAAGCTGCTACTTATAGGAAAAATACAGCAACACAACCCACTGGGCACAGACGTCAAATCAACATCTATTCCATGTTGGTTCAAACAACGTTGATTCAACCAGTGTGTGCCCAGTGGGAAGTTTGTCTAGGATTAATCTCTCACTATCACTAATATCTATATTATCTATATCAAAAAGGGCTGCATATCAGGGAAGTTCACTTTCAGTTCAAAAGAGAGTAAAAAATTAAGCAAAGAAAGAAAAAAATCAAGAAAGGGGAGGTATATATATATATATATATTTGAAAATATGTTATTAGAAAAGGTAAAAAATATTTTAAAAAGATACTCATGGAGCAGAAAGATACCGAGCTGAAATTCTTTGTATTCTCTTTAACACGTAGCATTTCAGGGGTGTCCTTTATTGATGACACTTTGCCCTTAACGTTTTTAAGGTGGTCTGTCTGGTACTGAAGCTATAGGGGAAAGAGCACAAGTGCAGTTAAAATGTTTCACAGTAATAACAAAAAAATTCAAGAAAAGATAGAAAAAGAAAACAAAAAGAGAAAAAAGCAACAACCATGATAAAACAATGGCGCTCTAATAAATCTGTGAAACATTACAAACGCAATACCTTTTTTACTGCCGATAGTAAAATGCAGAAACCGCATGGTCTACTCTACACTGCTAAATGCACCTCTTTACCATGGTCTACTCTACACTGCTAAATGCACCTCTTTACCATGGTCTACTCTACACTGCTAAATGCACCTCTTTACCATGGTCTACTCTACACTGCTAAATGCACCTCTTTACTATTGCTTCTCTAATTACATACATTCAACTATGTAATTAGCTGCTGTTCTTTCCAAAAACAATAACAAGCCTTGAGCCTTGCTTTTCTGAATCGGTAATTACATAATAAACATAATGTACATACAGTATGCTGCTGGTTTCCATTAGTTCAGACAGCACAACACAACAGATGTTCATGAAGAAACAATGAACATATACAGTAAATGTATATAAAGTATTGAAGGTAATACTTTGAAGACAAGACACCGAAGACACACAGAGAGTCACCTTGCTGCCACTGACTGGCATGGGTGATGATGAACCTGAGATCTGGAACCTGGGCCTTGGTTCCAAACGGAGGTTCTAAAACAGAAGGTTCTAAAAGGGTTCTACTTACAGTGCTGAAGTTCTTCTGGTTCTCACGGACTCTCATCAACTCAGGGGTGTCCAGGACGGGCACATAGTGAGACATGGTATTCTTAGCCTCCTCCCTGTACTTTTTCTGTTGGACACAATACACAGAGAGAGAGAGAGAGAGAGAGAGACGTCACACAAGAGCTTGGTCATTCAACTCAGATGTCAATATATTCAAAGCATATCAGTCTATATCATTCCAATCAATACAAAGGTAATCTACATAATTTGTGGAGAGTTTATTTACATGGTTTGTGGACATCCATAGTCGTTTGGAGCATTCCTCTTACCTGGCTGACCATGTTCCTGATATTCTGTGCGTGGAGGATGTCAGGGGTGTCGATAACACTAGTGTAGCTAGCCCTGTCCGCCTCAGCAGTCTGCTTGTACTTTTGCTGAGGAGGGACACAAACTGCAGCTCAGAAACACACTCTTTGTTAAATAACAACTACATGCACTGATGGAGAGTGGTCTTTCAGTATTCTTGGTATAGTACACAATTACTGTATTGAAAGCAATTAACATTGGGATGTGGTTATGATTATAATGTGCATTTGTTACATGTAAAATAGCTATACAGCAACCCAAGTATAACTACGACAGTTGGACAATATGATATATGTTCTAGGTTCAAAGAAACTCCTTCTCTGGTAGTTATCTAAAAAATATTGCTATAATGTACAATGCTGAAAAAAATGCATAGTGCACATATAAAAAGGGTGGCTTGGTCCAAGTAGCAGCCCCACTGACCTGGCTGAGGATGTCTGTAGCGTTCCTAGCCCTCATGAAGTCTGGGGTGTCTGTAGCCAAAGCCAACATCCCCTTGCCCTTGATCTCTGTCTCCAAAGACTTCTTGTACTCTCTCTGCAAACAGCCACATTACACACAGTCAAGTCAGACAATTATTTATTATAATACTCAAATATCTATTGGATATTATATTAGGAAGGAAAGGGACGTCTACTCATTTGTTTAGGGGCTGCAAAACCAAAAATGGCACAAGTTAAAACAACTGCAGTTAAGGGCATTATTAAGGAGACTCCTAGGGAACCGTGAACAGAGAGGTTAGCACAAACAAACCAACAGGAAAATATAATGGGATAAATCAAGCTACGAGGAGGGAGACAGGAAGGGTCCACTCAGAGCTGAAAGACAGAAGAAGGTTTAGTGTGAATCTCAGTGAGGTAGTGTAGGTTGTTTCAGACACCATATTATCTGGTTAACCTGGGGAACTACTAGCCTGGTCCCAGATCTGTTTGTACTGTTTGCCAACTCCTATGGTCATTGTCACCATTGGAGTTGGCATGACAGCACAAACAGATCTGGGACCAGGTTGGGGGAATGACACTACTAGCTCCACAACTGCGTTGTAAACACATTAGTGATGTCATTAGCCAGCGCCAAGAAGAAAACCAATCAGCTGCCTGGTTAGTTAGGTGCTGAAACAGGAAGAGGAGAAGGAAGCAGAGGAAGGGGAAGAGGGGGGTGAGAGAGAGATGGGAGAAGAAGCCTGTTCCATCTATAGCAGTCCTACCTGACTCAGGATAGCAGTAGCGTTCCTTGCTCTCAAAAGCTCCGGAGTTTCCTCAAAAACAGTTAACCCTTTACCCTTCACCCCCTCCTCTAGATCCCTCCTGTACTCTTTCTACAGGGCAGAAGGAAGAACAGAGAGACTGCAGAGAGACAGGCAGGGCAACACAGGCAGGGCACACAGACAGTATACGGTACAGTACATGCTCACCCATTGAACTCAAAGTCACCAAGTCTCCCTTTCAGATTATGACAGACCAGCTGTGGTTTTGGTTGACATTGATAGACAAATATTGACTTGCCAAGTCGGACATTATTATTTATTTTTATACAATATGTATTATGACCATTAGACATTAAATTGGACATTGGAAAGACATTGGTGAGTTTGGTAAGCAGCCTGATAAAAAAAACAATCCCATTTTATCAGATAGGACAATAAGACAAAAAATACCCACAGAACATTTGGTCCAAGACAGTTTGTTCATGAGGCTTTTTGCCAAAAGCCCTCATGCCTGCATTTCATTAGGGCATCATGTAGAACAAACACAGGAAACAGGGTTATTTAAAAAGCCAAACCAGACAGAAAAAAGAGCCGAACAAAGCAGACAGTTGTTTTGCACAAAAACAATGGTAGTGTTCTAATAGATGGAGGGAATGGGTGGGAACTACAAAGTTCAGGATGTCAACATAGACGACAGTTCAGACATAAAACTAATAGCTCAGACATGGCAATAAAACTAAGTCTAAAACTAAAACAGCACTACTATGGTACTATGAAAAAGGAGGGGTGTATTACGTGTAATAGTAATAGAGTGTATTATCTTTGGGTGGTGAACCATGCAACCTAACCACAACTAACCTGGGTGTGACAAAACAGTTTTGAGAAAAAGTCACACCCGTGGGATTAAAAGAAGGAGGGATGTGGAGGTCTTAGTATGATTATCAGGGGTGGGTGAAGAGGAGGAGGGGGGTTCAAAAGGGGGTAGATGTCCGTTCGTTACCTCGCTGGCTATTTTGGTGGCGTGTCTGACATGTAACATGGCAGGGGTGACCTCCAAGCCTGAGAGGTTCTTTCCCTTTATGGACTCCTCATATTCCTTATGATAGTCTTTCTATTCGCCGCAAAGATAAGACAAGTGACAGACACAGCTGAGATACCCACAACATGCAAGTCTAGTAAGTACACAGTCACAATGCAAGCCTCACCTCAGTCTTACTGCTCTCATTGAGAACAACTCAGTGGTGTATTGAGCTACGTATGACGACAGTATGCCTCTGGTGTGTGTAATGTTTTTTGTACAGATATTAAAATATTTGAAACCTTTATGTTTATACATGTATAATACTAATATTTTCTGTATAGACCCAAGTTTTCTTCTGCAGTCAATGGTTTAAAAAATGTCCATATTCAAAATAAATCTATGCAGTCTGTTAAGTTTCCTGTTTTGTGTCAGTCTGTCTGTGCACTAGCAGGGAGACATGATTACCAGACATCCAGTACCATACCTTAACCCTGGATCATCAGAGGAACATTTCACTTTCTGTACTTACAGAACATCATGTGTCAGTGCCACACAAGTCTACCATATGCCCTAGTCCCAGTGCTTAACTTTCACATCAAATGACACATTGGAAAATCACATTTCATAGACATTCTAGTTATACTTTTGGAGGACAGACAAGTCTACAGAATTTCCAAATGAAACAGAAGATCCAACACAATGACAGACAAAAACAACAGATTAGTCCATGCATGTTCTCTTTGGAGCACCGGCGAAACTCCAGACCGCAAAGTATAGGTGTTATTGTGTGAAACAGTTAGATATTGGGTTGAAACTATTTTTTTTACCGCGCTCTGCATGTGCTGGGCCTCCTTAGCCGTCACATAGGTGGGGGTCTCAAAGTCTAGCATGGCCTTTCCTCTAGCCTTCTCATATTTCTCCTTGTACTTCACCTGTGGACGGACACACAGGAGTCAGACAAATATATTAACAATGTCTTAATTTATTTATTGAATAAAGTTGACTTACCTTATTCAATAAATATTACTAAATAGGCCATTTAATGTTACCCTTGAGGCCTAAACAATACCAACTGGCGTTGTTATAACATCATAACAGTTTAACAAGGTGTCTGACAGGGTTTGTGACAGGTCTGTTTCAATATAGTGAACTCTGGTCCAGATATCGTGCCCATTTAAGACTAGAGGGCAAAATTACTCCACATAAAATGGGAGCATGGGAACCAATTTATAATGATTGCAATATAAACCTCTCAGGTTTAATGATGGAGTGACGAGTGGGAGATTATATGGATTAATTAAAAAAGGACTTACATAATAACACACAGCCCAACCAACATTTCTAGTAAAACTGTTTTTACAAGTCAACCAAGCCCTGACAGGTAACCAATACAAACACTGTGTCATTGTGTTCCACTATTTAATGATTTTACAGGTTGGAGAAGAAGCCTGGGATAATTTAGAATTTAGATTTGCAAGTCACAGGATGAAATTGAATATTGGAGAGATTATTTTCAAACAGGAAGTTGCCATCTCAAACATAGGAAGTTAAAACCTGGTGATGTCAATAGGACAGGTTCATAGGTCGTCCCAGACATCGGCCACTTACGTGACTCTGTAGTTCTGAAGCCTCCTTGTGATGGAGCTGTTCTGGTGTGTCAGCGATCATGAGGTAGTGACCCTTACTGTCCTCATGTTTCTTCTTGTACTGGTACTAAGGGGGAATCAACGCCCGGTAAAGTAGCTCAGTACAACAACATGGGGAAAAATAGCCACTGCCATTAGCTTACTCAATGCCACCCATTAAAAAATATATATTATTTTAAACAAGAATGTTTTATAAAAAGTTAAGGAATGTGAATAAAAAGGAATGAAAAGAATGCAATGAAGAAAAATTAGAGAAGAGAGGGTGAGGCAGAGAGTTCTAGAAGACTAAGTTATGATATACTAAGTAATGTTTTTAATTTAACCCCCCCAAAAAAGACAACAAATTCCAGCACATGATAAAATGCTAGAGACTGTGAAAAAGAAAACACTAAGATTGTAGATGGATGAAAAAAGAGATGGAGAAGGTTACAGCGGGTGCTAGTACAGGAAGTTTGGAGGTCAAAGGTGAGAAGGGTCAGGGTCACTACCAGATGATGTCCTTGAGGATTATGGGTAAAAGAGTATGACTCTAAATTATGATGCTACAGATCTGTGTTTTTCTATAGCTTATACAGTATATACACAGCAGGACAGAACTGGTTGAAATGACGTCATTACAACCACATTACAACTACTTCTGGTTGAAAACTGATTGTAATGACGTTATTTCAACCAGATTTGCCTGCTGAGAGAGAGCTAGGGAAAGCCAATGATTCCTAATTATATGGAATTACTTTCTTAGAGGGTTGTGGTGGTGAGGTGGTTGGTTGTTGAGAAGGCGGTTGTTATGCAGAAGGGATGATGGTGATGATGACACTACCGGGACGGAAGACGGTGGTATTGGGAGTACAAAGGGTTATGTGAGATTGTCTTACGTCACTGGACAGCTTGCTGGTGCTCAGGTTGTGCTGCATGGACAGAGACTCTGCCATGTCGGTCACAGGCTTGTGGAGCTTCTTCAGGTCACCCTTGTATTTCACCTGTGAGATGAGAAGACGGACAGAACAACATCATCATATTATAGAGAGCTTTTGCTTTGTATATCTTTGATAAAGAGTTGTGAGTAAAGACATCTTAGCCCGAACACAAATGTATCCTATTAAAAGAGAACTACACCTACTTGGGAGGGTGGAACACGTTACCTCACTAGCCAGCTTGTGTGCATCCTTCTGAGTCTTGTAAACAACACTCTCCTTCATGTCATACTTTGGCCTGAGTCCCTTCTCCTTGTCAAACTTGGCCTTGTACTGCACCTGGAGGGATATCATATGGCAGTGTGTGTGTTAATCTCAGTCTAATTGTGTCTGTGAGGTAAGCCAAGAAAAACAGAGAGAGAGTAGGATTCATGAGGAGAAAAACACAGTATTCAGACACATAATATAAAAAGGGCTCCTGGCTTGTTCAATGATTTTGGAGGAATCCAAATTCAGAATTTCTAAACCTAGGTAACTCCGTACTCTACTCTGTTAGTAGCCCTTGTTATACAGCATAACCAATTGAAGTAAAAAAAACATAGTTTGCCTTCTAGGATTAATTTGATATAAGTTATCTGGTGGGTATAACAAATGAATAAATCATCATTCTATCTTACTTTCAATGAGCCAACTAACCTCAGAAGGCAATTAAGACAACAGTCAGAAGAAACAACTGTACAAACAGAACATTGACTTCATATACTGTTGGAACAGTATGTATGGTAGTCAGAAATAGAAAATGAGGGAGAAAGTGATGCTGGGATCCCATTTCTGAGAGTCTGAAGTAGACTCCTAATCTGTAGACGAACCAGCTGAAGAACAGTCAGGCAGAGAGAGAAACATCAGGCAGAGAGAGAAACATCAGGCAGAGAGAGAAACATCAGACAGAGATAAACATCAGGCAGAGAGAGATACATCAGACAGAGAGAGAAACATCAGACAGAGATAAACATCAGGCAGAGAGAGAAACATCAGACAGAGAGATAAACATCAGGCAGAGAGAAACATCAGGCAGGGAGAGAAAGAGGGAGAGAGAGGAATGAAGAGTGTGTAAATCCAATAGAAATGAGAAAAAGATCTGTCTAATTATAATCACGCTCCAAATGAAAAAGCAATGACAGAACTTCTGGCAAACCAATGAAATGGTTCTCATAAGGGTCAACTCCGCCTCCTAGTGTTCAGTGTTGTCTATACATTTTTTTTTTGTCTATACTATAGAAGAGTTGTGGATAAGATACTTTAGATACTTTAGATAGAAGCTTTGATACAGGATTTACACAGTCCTCATGGCACAGAGACAATTCTGTAGAACGATGCAGCAACAATAACCCTATGACGTGCTATCACTGTAGGGGCCATTCCAGATCAGACAGAGACATTGACTAACCACATGTCCCGGCTATTCTGACATTGATCATTTAAGATGTTGATTCAACTGAGGGACAAAAATAGAAAAATATCAAATGAAAAAAGCAATAGAAAACAATATTTTCTGTTGACTTTTAGGAAAATAGTTATTGCATCACTATGCATGTCTGTGTTTGGCGTCAAGGCAAAGCTTGCAATGGGAGAGAGAAGAATAAGATAGCTACAGGTATAAGGGACACAAAACACAAAACAAAAAGACTGAAGGAAAAATCTAAACAAGAAAATGGAGGAAAAATATAAAAATCAAGAATATAGGTAGATATCATAGAATTAAAACACAAATGAAAAGATGTCCTCTTGAATTATGGAAGCAGAAGAGCCCCAACCGATGCTACCAGAAATCAACCAATCAGTGAGTCATTCAATAGAAGGAGAAAGGAAGTCGCAAGACACAGACAGGAAGTTGCAGCCCATTGGACCCCATCCCAGGGGGGTTCAGGTTTTGCCATCTTACATTACTAGTCAGGGCACTCATTTTCTTAAGGTGGCGACTCTGGGGAGTATCGATGGAAGCAGCGCCATGGAGGGAGGGCCTGGCCCCCAACTCCTCCTACGAAGCAGCATTAAGATGGCAGGGTGAGAACATAAACAGGATGGAGGGAACAGGTACAGAGAGGGGATTAAGGAGGGAAGAAGGGATGGAGGGAGGGAGGGAGATACCCAACAGGCAAAACTGGGAAAAACTTATTCAACACTGTAACAATACTACAACTCTGCATTTCAACCCAGTTTTGCATGCTGGGGAGGGGACAGTGGAGAGAGACAGTGGAGAGAAGATGAGTAACTCATGGAGGAGATGAGAGGGGGTATACAGGGGTAGTACAGGTATTTTGGGGAGCATATTAACATGTAACTCTATAGAGAATAGGAGATATTCAGAGCTCACAAGGACAGAATAGAACACGGGTAACATGGGTAGTTATGACAAAAAAGGAAATGTGTATATATGTATGTATGTATGTATGTATGTATGTATGTATGTATGTATGTATGTATGTATGTATGTATGTATGTGTATATACAGTTGAAGTCTGAAGTTTACATACACTTAGGTTGGAGTCATTAAAACTCGTTTTTCAACCACTCCACAAATTTCTTGTTAACAAACTATAGTTTTGGCAAGTCGGTTAGGACATCTACTTTGTGCATGACACAAGTAATTTTTCCAACAATTGTTTACAGACAGATTATTTCACTTATAATTCACTGTATCACAATTCCAGTGGGTCAGAAGTTTACATACACTAAGTTGACTGTGCCTTTAAACAGTTTGGAAAATTCCAGAAAATGATGTCATGGCTTTAGAAGCTTCTGATAGGCTAATTTACATCATTTGAGTCAATTGGAGGTGTACCTGTGGATGTAGTTCCAGGCCTACCTTCAAACTCAGTGCCTCTTTGCTTGACATCATGGGAAAATCAAAAGAAATCAGCCAAGACCTCAGAAAAAAAATTGTAGACCTCCACAAGTCTGGTTCATCCTTGGGAGCAATTTCCAAATGCCTGAAGGTACCATATTCATCTGTACAAACAATAGTACGCAAGTATAAACACCATGGGACCACGCAGCCATCATACCGCTCAGGAAGGAGACACGTTCTGTCTCCTAGAGATGAACGTACCTTGGTGCGAAAAGTGCAAATCAATCCCAGAACAACAGCAAAGGACATTGTGAAGATGCTGGAGGAAACAGGTACAAAAGTATCTATATCCACAGTAAAACGAGTCCTATATCGATATAACCTGAAAGGCCGCTCAGCAAGGAAGAAGCCACTGCTCCAAAACCGCCATAAAAAAGCCAGACTACAGTTTGCAACTGCACATGGGGACAAAGATCGTACTTTTTGGAGAAATGTCCTCTGGTCTGATGAAACAAAAATAGAACTGTTTGGCCATAATGACTATCGTTATGTTTGGAGAAAGGGGGTGTCTTGCAAGCCGAAGAACACCATCCCAACCGTGAAGCACGGGGGTGGCAGCATCATGCTGTGAGGGTGCTTTGCTGCAGGAGGGACTGGTGCACTTCACAAAATAGATGGCATCGTGAGGAAGGAAAATTATGTGGATATATTGAAGCAACATCTGAAGACATCAGTCAGGAAGTTAAAGCTTGGTCGCAAATGGGTCTTCCAAATGGACAATGACCCCAAGCATACTTCCAAAGTTGTGGCAAAATGGCTTAAGTCAAGGTATTGGAGTGGCCCTGACCTCAATCCTATAGAAACATTTGTGGGCAGAACTGAAAAAGCGTGTGCGAGCAAGGAGGCCTACAAACCTGACTCAGTTACACCAGCTCTGTCAGGAGTAATGGGCCAAAATTCACCCAACTTATTGTGGGAAGGTTGTGGAAGGCTACCCGAAATGTTTGACCCAAGTTAAACAATTTCAAGGCAATGCTACCAAATACTAATTGAGTGTATGTAAACTTCTGACCCACTGGGAATGTGATGAAAGAAATAAAAGCTGAAATAAATCACTCTCTACTATTATTCTGACATTTCACATTCTTAAAATAAATTGGTGATCCTAACTGACCTAAAACAGGGAATTTTTTACTAGGATTAAATGTCAGGAATTGTAAAAAACTGAGTTTAAATGTATTTGGCTAAGGTGTATGTAAACTTCCGACTTCAACTGTATATATATATATATATATATATATATATATTTGCGAGAAGAAAACAACATATGGGGGATTGGAAGTGATGCAGACAATTACATTGATGGAAGTTACAATCTATCTGCAATATTAAAGCTAATCTACCCCCTAAAAAAAGCACGAATGGAAGGCTAATGATGCTAGGAATGCTGAGCAAATACTATGGCAATACTATAGATCTCTAGAACGAAATCATGATCTTTAGGAAGCTGAAGTGAAATGCATGTCATCTGGGCTGGTGGATTAAAATCTTCAGAGACAGACAATACAACTGAAACTATTTTCTGAAAGCAGAAAATAACAGACAATGAAATGAGAGAACATTTACTGAGAAGGGACAAAGATAATCAATTAAAGGGGAATAAAAACTGAAAGCAACCCACGGGGAAGGGCTAACTGGTCCAGTCAGACTCTGAGGGTTTGGTGTTGACCGTACCTGGCTGGTCAGCTTGGACACCGCAGTAGCCAGAGCGATGTCTGGACGGTGGGTCAAGGAGCCTCCATGGGCAGCTTCCTCGCGGGCCTTGTCACGGTAGCCAACCTACCAGACACAATACACAAACTACCAGTGAGTAACAGTTCAGCACAGACTGTGGTGGTGATTTGACTTGATGCCTTTTGATGCTGTCATGCTGAGAGTGTAAACAACATACATATTCAACTCAGAGAGTTTGCAAAACCAGCCACGCTCAAGGTCCTAAACGATATTATAACCGCGATCGATAATAGACAGTACTGTGCAGCCGTCTTCATCGACCTGGCCAAGGCTTTCGACTCTGTCAACCACCGCATTCTTATTGGCAGACTAAATAGCCTTGGTTTCTCAAATGACTGCCTCGCCTGGTTCACCAACTACTTCTCAGATAGAGTTCAATGTGTCAAATCGGACCTATGGCAGTCTCTATGGGGGTGCCACAGGGTTCAATTCTTGGGCCGACTCTTTTCTCCGTGTATATCAATGATGTCGCTCTTGCTGCTGGTGACTCTCAGATCCACCTCTACGCAGACGACACCATTTTGTATACATCTGGCCCTTCATTGGACACTGTGTTAACAAACCTCCAAACGAGCTTCAATGCCATACAACACTCCTTCAGTAGCCTCCAACTGCTCTTAAACACTAGTAAAACTAAATGCATGCTCTTCAATCGAACGCTGCTGGCACCCGCCCACCCGACTAGAATCACTACTCTCGACGGGTCTGACCTAGAGTATGTGGACAACTACAAATACCTAGGTGTCTGGTTAGACTCTAAACTCTCCTTCCAGACTCACATTAAGAATCTCCAATCCAAAGTTAAATCTAGAATCGGCTTCCTATTTCGCAACAAAGCCTCCTTCACTCATGCTGCCAAACATGCCCTCGTAAAACTGACTATCCTACCGATCCTTGACTTCGGCGATGTCATTTACAAAATAGCCTCCAACACTCTACTCAGCAAATTGGATGTAGTCTATCACAGTGCCATCCGTTTTGTCTCCAAAGCCCCATACACTACCCACCACTGTGACCTGTACGCTCTTGTTGGCTGGTCCTCACTACATGTTCGTCGTCAAACCCACTGGCTCCAGGCCATCTATAAATCACTGCTAGGCAAATCCCAGCCTTATCTTAGCTCATTGGTCACCATAGCAGCACCCACCCGTAGTCTGCGCTCCAGCAGGTATATCTCACTGGTCATCCCCAAAACCAACACCTCCTTTGGCCGCCATTCCTTCCAGTTCTCTGCTGCCAATGACTGGAACGAATTGCAAAAATCTCTGAAGCTGGAGACTCTTATCTCCCTCACTAACTTTAAGCATCAGTTGTCAGAGCACCTTACCGATCACTGCACCTGTACACAGCCCATCTGTAATTAGCCCACCCAACTACCTCATCCCTATATTGTTATTTATTTTGCTCTTTTGCACCCCTGTATCTCTATTTGCACATAATCTCTTGCACATCTACCATTCCAGTGTTAATACTAATTGTAATTATTTTGCACTATAGCCTATTTATTGCCTTACCTCCATAACTTGCTACATTTGCACACACTGTATATATATTTTCTGTTGTATTTTTTTTGACTTTATGTTTTTTACCCCATATGTAACTCTGTGTTGTTGTTTTTATCGCACTGCTTTGCTTTATCTTGGCCAGGTCGCTGTTGTAAATGAGAACTTGTTCTCAACTGGCTTACCTGGTTAAATAAAGGTTAAATAAAGTACTAAACACTCACATTGCTGGCGAGCTTGGAGGCCTGGGTAGCCTTCATGATGTCTGGGCGCATAGCCACAGAGGTGTAGTTGAGCTTGGCCTTAGCGCCCTGCCTGTAGGCAAACTAGAGATTGAGAGAGAGGAAAGAGTGAATCCACCACATTGAAAGACTGATATTAAAACATAAAAGCCATGGCTTCTTGTGAAAGCACTTTGTGACAACTGCTGATGTAAAAATGAATACATCGTTTTTTAAATTATTATTATTATAAAAAATGTTACCCCATTTTTCTCCCCAATTTCAATCTTGTCTCATCGCTGCAACTCCCCAACGGGCTCGGGAGGCGAAGGTCGAGTCATGCGTCCTCTGAAACGTGACCCGCCAAACCGCGCTTCTTAACACCCGCCCGCTTAACCCGGAAGCCAGCCGCACCAATTGTGTCGGAGGAAACACCGTTCAACTGACGACCGAGGTCAGCCTGCAGGCGCCCGGCCCGCCAAAAGGAGTCGCTAGAGTGCGATGAGCCAAGTAAAGCCCCCCCTCCCCCGGCCAAACCCTCCCCTAACCCGGACAACGCTTGGTCAATTGTGCGCCGCCCTATGGGACTCCCGATTACAGCCAGTTGTGATACAGCCCGGGCTCGAACCCGGGCCTGTAGTGATGCCTTTAGCACTGCGATGCAGTGCCTTAGACCGCTGCGCCACTCGGGAGGCCAAAATGAATACATTTCATAGACTGATTGATTAATAACGATCAATTATATCAAGCATGCATGAACTGTTGAATGTCTTTAATATAGGATATATACCAATGTATTTTTATAGGAGAGGAAGGTGAGTGACTTACATTGCTCTGATTCTTGGCTACGTCCATGGCGTGCTGCACATCGGGAGGCACACTCATGTTGTTGTACTTGGACTTGCCCTTCTCCTTCTCAAACTTCTGCTTGTACTGTTTCTGTGGACAAAATGGCAGAGACAAAGATGTCAAAGGTAACAAATGGCTCAGGACTGTATAGTCTTGGGAAGTCTCATTCACTCTGTGTGAAAAATCCAGAAATGGAGGTTCAAGACTGTGGTTCAAGACTGTATACCAGCTCCAACTAAACAGCTGATATGGAGAGTAGGGACTGACCTCGCTGACCAGTTTGCCCATGTCCTTGGCGTGGATTGTGTCGCGGGTCGTGGGCAGAGTGTTGAATTTGCTGGTCTGCTGCTCCTTCTTGCCGGCCAGTTTGTATTTGCTCTGAGGAAAGAAAGAAAACAACTAGTGTCAGACAGGAATCTGATTGGGTGTCGTACAAACCAAACTAACATATTGTACAGTAGCTACATTCATTAAAACAAGTGTTCTTGAGACATTTTATAACAAATTCCTTGTTCATCCATAAGATAAGGTTTGCATTATGACATTTACGATCTCTCTATGATAACTATACTGTAGGTTAGTAAAGATAGTCAATCATTGGCAGTAATAAACATTACATTGTAAGTATCTGTAGTTATCATGTGTTTGGTGTTTTCTGCTTCTTACCTCAGATGCCAGAATGCGCACTGACTTGGCATGAAGGTTAGCAGGAGTGTCCAGAACAGTCTTATACTGGCCTTTTGCCTTCTCAAACTTCTCTCTGTATTTCACCTGGTGGACAGAACAAAGCACAACAATTAACACAGGCTCTTATTTTCTTAAGATTAAAATGTCATGTGTCAGAATAGAATAGAATCGGATAGAACAGAACATAATAACTTTATTTTGGTTGATGGGTGGCAGATAATGGAACAACTACTCACATTGCTGAAATCAGCATTCTTCTTAGCCAGGACGGCTAACTTGTCGTCCACGATGGACATCACACAACCCTTCATCATCTCCTTGTCATACTTGTACTCAACCTGAGGACAGCAATACAATAGGGTTAGACCAGAGGTATGTCAAAGATACAAGGTGTCAGTATAGAAACCTGGGATGGTGTTATGTGTGTAAGTTATGTACGTCGCTATTGTTTTTAACGTTGTATTCGTCTAGATTTGTTTTTCATGGACTCACTTGTGGGCTAAAATACATCAACAACAAAAAATAAAAACGTCTGTAGTGCATGACTCACATCACTCTGCTGGAGGTTGGCCTTGGCAGCGTGGACAAAGTCAGGTCTGTCTACAGTCCAGATCCACTTGTTTTTGGTGGCCTGGTACTTCTTCCTGTAGTCCAGCTGGAAGGAGACAAATCAGACAGGAACAGAACAGTGAGTGAGTGAAGGGCCTGTCTCAAGCAAACGTTCAAGTGGGGTAGAAGTGCCTGTCCTTAACAAGCCAAATTCATTCATTCATTAATTCATTGATACATTCATTCATAAGTGTCTTTCAGAAGTAAATGGATACAAGGAAAAGAGGAGTCCTAGAAGAGAGAGACTCACATTGCTGATGTTCTTGTAGGCTTCCTTGGCAGCGCGGATTTCAAAGGATTCAGGGTCCATGTTGATCTGGGCCTTGCTCTTCTCATACACCTCCTTGTACTTCAGCTGAGAGACAAATGAGAGAAAAACACACTCACATACAGTACCAGGGCTTTGACTGTACCTGCCTCCATCTTAGAGGTCCAGTTGTGAGAGGGAAGGAAGGCAGCCATTTTGAAAGTGTAGAGTACATACCACACTGGTGATCTCCTTGACCTTCTTCATGTGTGCGCTGTGTGGAGTGTCATGGCCCAGGGTGTAGCCCTTAGCCTTGTTCTTGTTATACTCCATCTTGTAGACATTCTTGAAAAAGTGATGAGAAAATGGTACAAGTCTAAATTATTCACATATAGTGTTATGTAGATAAATACACAGCAGTAAGAAAAGCATATATTTATATTTATATTATTGTATTATTTGTATATTTATTTATTTGTATATCTTAATGTTTTTAATAACTATTTATTTATATAAGAAGAGAGAGACAGTGACAACAATTGCAACAAAAAGTATCTTTAATTTAATGTTGTGTGGCAAAGTGAACTCACGTCTCCTATGGCTTTGCTGCGTTTGTGGCTCTCATGCTCGGGAGTCTCCAGGATGGAGGTGAACTTGTCCTTAGCACGCTCATACTGCTCCCTGTACTTCCACTGTGGTGATGGGGGCAGGACACCAGAGTTAGACACACTCACACAGGAGACATTACTGTCAAATCAGTATCAATTTATATATTATTAACAGAGTTTAAATTATCTATAGATTATCCTATGTGCTTTGCAGATTGATTTTCAGTAGCTTATATGAGTTTAGTTGACATGCCTTTATCCATTCTTGATCAAATTAAATGTATTTGCTAAAAAAAGATAATGACATTTAAAAAGTTGTGAAGCATTGAAAGGTGATTCTGTAAAACAATGTCAATGTAATGAATGAATGCAATGGGAAGACACCATGCAGAGGTTGGCACATGCTTTATGGAAACATGCAACAAACTGAAATGATGTGGAAAGAGAATTCCACAAACACACAGTTCCAGAACGAAAACAGAGACAAGGGATAAGTGTTACCAATAGTCAGTTAGGGCACAGTCTGTAAAATACATGAAAATAAACAAATCTATTGACTGTTCATAATTTAATGTAAAACATATTTCTAGACAGTTCAGTCTGTACTTGTGATGTGGGTTATAGGCAGAGGGATTATAACTTGGGATAAGCTGGGTAGCTTGGGTTCAGAGATCAGTGAGGATTCAGGTGTATTTATGAAGCAGGGGTGCGTGAAGGAAAATAAGTCCAGAATTAGACAAATGATGTGGTTGGTAGACTGAGTGGAATGTGGAGCAGACAGAGGTGAGGTAGTCTAGTCACTGGCCATTGGGAGTTCAGCATGGGTTTCCACAGCTACAGTTAGCGAGAGCTGGGAAGACAACTGGAGGGAGTGAGAACTGGGAAAACTCTGGTATGGAGTGGACATTTTGAGAACATTGCGAGGTGAGGTCTACTGGGCCAATGGATGATTACCTTACACTGCGCGCTGGACTGGCAAATGGCGCTGAGGATGTCTGGGCGGAGCAGCTCATTGCAGCCGTTCTTTAGCAGCTCTCTAGCCCTGGATCTATACCTTTTCTGTCCACGGGGACACACATCAACACACACACAGCATGCAGAGGATGAGGACAGGGACAGGGACAGTGGGACAGATAGGACGGAGTGGACTACAGAGGAGCTCCAAAGATCTGAGTTGTGTCCTCCTGATCTGTGTCCTCAGAGCGAATCGCCCAGCTATATTAAACCTGGTTGAATTGGGTTCAATCAGTCAATCAATCAAATATGCCTTTTTATTAGCTTTCATGGTTTTGCCAATGCTGAATTTTTTGACATGATAAAAGGGTTCAACCAAGTTTACGGGTTCAACACTGAGTGCACAGATCAAGGAGAGTGTAGCCGCTCACTCAAACCACCACAGAGGGCAATTTGAGTGGCAGAGTACGACACCTGTAAAAGAGAGAGAGACGTGAACACGAACAACAACATCATAGCCATGCGACTACGACCTCCCGAAAGGCCTGCAGTCAGATGACCTCATGCACCGGCCTCAGAAGCAGGCGTTCTGATAGGCCCAGAGGAGGCGGAGGCAGACGTGGGCGGGACTCCGCAGCGGGCCAATTGTAGCTTTACCTGGCTATTCTTGGCGTTCTCCTTAGCCAGGAGGTTTCTAGGATCATCCAACACACTGCTGTACTTATCCTTGGTCTTCTCATAGGCTGCTCTATAGTGCCTCTGCTCAGAATGTCAAAACGTTAAAGACAACTGACAAACAAACAGTGAGCTGTGACAGTCAGGAAATAAGAAGACTACCAGGAAAGAAAGTCAAGGTTAATAGCATGTGATACATAGAGGAATGAACCGCAGACAAGAGAAACTCGAGTGACAATGACACAGTCTTGTGGCTAGGACCACCACAGGAAGAGGGAAGGTCCATTCATCATCATTTACAGAAGATCTACTAAATGTTATGAACTAATCATGATCATCTGTTACCTTCAAAGCTGAGAATCCAAATGAGATAGAAAGAGAACACATGTTATACTCATTACTGTATCTGGTTTTCATAAGATCATTTAAATAAGATTAAATATATCCCGTATATCCAAATTAAAACCAACATGAGTTTGTATAAATGTGTTACAAATGTGCAACTGTGACTTACATCGTTGATGATAACGGAGGCATTCTTGGCGGCCTTGAAGAATGGAGTGTCACAGGTGTATTTGAAGTGGTGTCTGTTCTTCTCAAAAGTTTCTTTGTAGAGTCTCTGTTTTCAAAGGAGAAGAGGGAAGAGAAGAGGACAAAGAGCCTGTGGTCATGAGAAGAGAAAGATAACATCTGAAAATGGTCTTATTGTATTTTTAGCGGTAAATTATTTCCTTTACCTCACTGTAGAGGCTCTTGTTCTTCTCAGCCTGGACCATTTCAGGTCTGTCCCACACGTAGCAGCCAATACCCTTCAGCCAATCCAGGTCCTCCTTGTACTTGATCTAATGTTAGACAGATAAATTAATGTTTTGGGTCATACATGTTAAAGTATTCTAATATGCTGAAATGGACAATGCAATCGTTCTATGGTAAGCTACATATTCTAAGTATTCGAATGTACTGGTATTGACAATACAGTGATTCTGCCTGCGAGGGTATTTTCTGATGTTAAAGTGACATCACTCACGTCGCTGACGTTGTCACAGATGATTTTGCTGTGGAAGAACTCGGGACGGTCGGGGATGGATCTCACGTACCCAGAGTGTTGTTGTACTTCTCTCTGTATTTGACCTGTGTGAAGGAGAGAAAGAATTGTCTTATATCTGTAGGACAACATACGTGTATACATTATTTGGCTAAATCCACATACCAAATGGAGTGCATTTAATGGACCAAATAATCCGATTAGATGGCTCTGAGTCAGCAGGCAAAGCTGGTTGAAACAACTTCATTAAAAGCAGATTACTGTTCGTAAACTGGTTGTAGTGATGTCATTTCAAGCCAGTTTTGGTCGCTGGGGAGATCTTTTCTAATTGGCTGACACACTGACCTCGCTGATGTCATCGGTGACCCTGCGGTGACACACGATGTCCAGGGCATCCTTGATACTGTGGTAGTGTCCCTTGGCCAGCTCAAAGCTCTCCTTGTAGCGCAGCTGGGAGAGAGAGAGAGAGAGAGAGAGAGAGAGAGAGAGAGAGAGAGAGAGAGAGAGAGAGAGAGAAGAGAGAGAGAGAGAGAGAGAGAGAGAGAGAGAGAGAGAGAGAGAGAGAGAGAGAGAGAGAGAGAGAGAGAGAGAGAGAGAGAGAGAGAGAGAGAGAGAAGAGAGAGAGAGAGAGAAGAGAGAGAGAGAGAGAGAGAGAGAGAGAGAGAGAGAGAGAGAGAGAGAGAGAGAGAGGAGAGAGAGAGAGAGACAACTTAAAGACAAAGACAGAAGAGGAGGAGGAGGGATCACCAGAGAGCATACTCACGTCACTGGACTGTAGGTAGGCCTTCTTGGCCCGGACCAGGATGGGTGTGTCATGGATGCTGGTGTACTTGTGCTTCATTTTCTCATACTGATCTTTGTATTTGATCTGGGGGATGAAACAGAGGAGAAACTGTGTTAGAGCAGTGGTGAAAGGCAAATACTATGGTATCATACTGGGACATAAGAAGGGCAATATAGTGGTGATAGAGGAATGTTGGAGAAATGACGTTAGAAAGACTTACCTCACTGAAGACCACCTTCATAGCCCTGGCGTGATCCATTATGGGGGTGTCGATCTCGGGAGTGAAGTGGGCTCTCTCCTTGGAGGCCAGGTCAGTGTACATAAACTGTAATTATCAGAGAGAGAGACATTAACAAAAACGTCAGAAATCACTTTCTTTATACCTTTTTGTCATTGTTGTGTTTTAAGTTGGTATCAATAGAAATCTTAACACATATATCAGTCCTCCACAGAGTTTACCAGGTTTATTGTATCTGTGAGAGCTAAGATGAAACACACAAAAAACTGTGGGCATCTCCATTTGACTTGCCTTGGTGCTGAGCTGTTGGGCCCATTTGACTCTCTGGACCTCGAGGGAGTCCAGGGTGGTGGTGCACTTGGTCTTCTCCACATTGCCTTGGGCTCTGTACATCAGCTGAGGACCAGAGGTTAAAGGTTAACATTGCCAGTTAACACTGCCAATTCAGACAGAAAGACCGACCTGAGACTTAAAAGCTGAGTCTCCAACAAGCATCGACCTCGTTTAATGGCAGTTTATGGAAGTTTTACTGAATTGTGTTAATATATTGTACTGTATATATTAACATGATATAATAATAATATATATATAGTATATGTGGGAAATGGAGATATGATAGAGAAGATTACTCACGTTGCTCATGTGGGTCTTGAGCTCAGTGACGGGCTGGTACTCTGGTGTGTCCAGGACTACAGTGAAGTTGGCACGGTTCTTCTTTGCCTCAACATCATAGTTGCCTGTTTTGGGGAGACAAATGAATATGGATTAGCAGCTATATTATAGGCATAGCATAGACATATTATTTACAGTTATTTGCAGATTGTGTATACTTAGCTTCTTTGATTGCTGATTGAAGCCATGATCAAATGAAACAGAAAGGAAAGGCTACCTACCCTGAACTTGGTGATGTTGCGGACAGTGACCATCTCAGGTGGTCATACAGGAAGCAGCCAACGCCTCTCAGCCACAGAAGGTCCTCCTTGTATCTCAGCTGGTGATGCAAACAGAGAAACACAATGGTTACATTACTGTATAATCATTCAATAGGCATGGAGGGATTTAGAAAAGTAACAATAACCTATCAATGAAATTCTTCTCGTATCCTCACTGAAGTTAACTTAAGTATTCACTGAAAAAAAACATATTTCATTGGTTGTATAGCCTAAATATTGCATGTTTCAGAAGTTTTGAGTGAATGTTATTGGGCCACGTACGTCACTGGTGATCTCCTTGATGTGGTTGCAGTGTATCATCTGGGGAGTGATGCCCATGGGGATCATGGTGCCTCTGTTGGCAATGTACTTCTCCTTGTAGCACAACTTTACGGAACAAAGGGAGACACACAGTACTTATACCACGTGGCAAACTTCACAGCAAAGAGAACAAATAAATACATCGTTTTGAAAAGAAAAGGTTTCTAAAGATAATAAATGTATGAATGAAAAAAGAGATAATCATGATGAATTAGACTTGTAGCAAGCATCAACACGAAGCAATAGTAACAAACATCAATGACAATAGTACAGGAGTGATAATGACAGGATGAGAAAAGGTCACGTACGTCGCTGACGGCCTTCTGGGTCATCTTGACCTGTCTGATCTCAGGTGTGTCGTAGGTGCTGTGGATCTTATCCTTCTCCTTCTCGTACAGCTCACGGTACAGACGCTGGGACAGACAGATAGAGAGGGGAAATAACATCACTACTACCCCCCAAATAATAATTTTAATGATACCCACATACCAGGGTCTTGGACTGTACAAAGCTATAACGATACAACATCTTTCAAGGGACTCATAACAAATAGCCACATAGATGGATCATCAATCAAATTGAATCATTAATCAATTATGATATTTTTCTAATTAGTGGGGGTAGAGTAGAAGACGTTTGTAATCTTACCGGGTTGGTGACCTTGTTGGCGTTCCTGATGTTGACGAAGCTGACACCTTCTGGGTCCAGGGTGTAGTTCGTAGCCTTTGACTTTTCATAGTCAGTCTTGTACTTCACCTACACAACACAGCAGAATTCCACATGTGAGTTCCTACCATAGAGATACAATATATAACATTTTATGGTAACTACATCTATAGGCTTCTACTTCACCTAGCTACAGTACACAACAGAAGACCGTTCCAAGTGTGAGTGACACAGTATGTGCCTCTCATAACTGAAAGTTTGTATCTGAATATATTTTTTTGTGTGATAATTACCTCACTGTGAATCTGAATGGTTCATATTTTATACACAAGGTGTTTTTTTTCTCTATTTTGAGGGGGGGCGGTTCAAGTAAAAAAAAAACGAATAGATGAAAATTTGAAGAAAATAAAATGTTGTGTCTTTCTTACGCTGCTGGCAATGATGGTGTTGTGTTCAGCCTGCTTCATGAGAGGATTGTCGTGGGGTAGAGAGTAGCCAGTAGGCATGAAGATCTTGTTGGCCTCTTTGTAGAGGTTCTGAGGAAAATCAAGAGAGGGGAAATCAGAGAAGGACATAAGATATGAGAATCATAATAAAACGAGCATATTTTACTTCCCATAAACAGTTTGAGGGAGTAGTTACTATCGATGCATTTTTGAAGTTACAAGTGAGGTATGCTTTGTAAGAGTGTACTTAATGTAAAGAAATTATCCCAAAAAAAGAAGTGAGGATGGAACATTTTACATTGCTCTGGTTGAAGTTGGCCAGGCGTGCCCTCTCTGTATCAACGGTGATAGCGGGGGAGGAGTTAGTTCCCTTGACATTGGTGGCGTAGTCATTACGGTAGTGGAGCTGAGAACATGAGAGGAGAGAGGAGAAAGAGGTAAGAACTTCATATGCTCGATAATGAAAATAATTAGAATTGATATATATATTTTAGGATTTTTTGGTTGTTTATTGAGACAGTTGGATATACAGGGGAGAGCGACAGTACAAAAATGAGAGCCTGGACCAGGAAGTGAACCCTGGTGGGGTTCAATATATGTGAACTAGAGTTATGGCAGTATTACCCACTCAGCCACACTCATGCACAATAATTAGAATTATTAACTGAATTTGTTCTTAACTGACTCATCTGATTAAATAAGGGTTAAATAAAACAACAAGATGGTGATAGAAAAATAGGAAGCTTTAGTGACAGTACTCACATCACTCAGGTTCTGAGCACTCTGTTTGGCTGTCTCATAGGTAGGGGTGTCGATGACCACAGAGTACTCCTTGAACGCCTCAATGCCCTTGGCTCTGTACTTGTTCTGGAAGGCAAGAACAAACACACAAATACATCCACATCAATGTCCACGTCTGTGGGGAGGGGAGGGGAGGGGAGGGGAGGGGAGAGGAGAGGAGAGGAGAGGAGAGGAGAGGAGAGGAGAGGAGAGGAGAGGAGAGGAGAGGAGAGGAGAGGAGAGGGGAGGGGAGGGGAGGGGAGAGGAGAGGAGAGGAGAGGAGAGGAGAGGAGAGGAGAGGAGAGGAGAGGAGAGGAGAGGAGAGGAGAGGAGAGGAGAGGAGAGGAGAGGAGAGGAGAGGAGAGGAGAGGAGAGGAGAGGAGAGGAGAGGAGAGGAGAGGAGAGGAGAGGAGAGGAGAGGAGAGGAGAGGAGAGGAGAGGAGAGGAGAGGAGAGGAGAGGGGAGGGGAGGGGAGGGGAGGGGAGGGGATAGAAGAGGAGAGAATAGAAGAGGAGAGGAGAGGAGAGGAGAGGATAGAAGAGAAAGACAGATGAAGCTAGATATGTGAGAGGCATGGGGAGGGAGTTTACCTCGCTCTGCAGGTTGTCTGCAGCCTTGACCCGCAGGATCTCAGGGGTGTCCCAAGCATAGCAGCCAATTCCCTTCAGCCAGTTCAGGTCATCCTTGTAGAAGACCTGGGGAGCCACAGAAAAGTTATAGAAGTCATAAGGACAAGCAAGAAGAAGTACAGAATTAGGGAACTATAACTTTGAACTACCTAATAGAACTATATATAACTATGTTACAATAGTTTAGAAGTAATCGCCAATATTAGTTTTTCTGACACATTCTACCAGATCCTAAATGAATGACTATACCCCAAAAATTAAAGTCCTCTAGGTCTTCCTGAAGAACATTTTATATATATATATATATATATATATATATATATATATTATTATAAACAATAATATTGTTTATAATAAGTAAGGATAAAAAAGTGTATTCAATTGAATCATTTAACTTCACATGAAACTGTGATTAGATGCAATGTGAAAACCCAATAAATACAGTTTTCCACATTAAAAAAGTTTATTCAAATATTCAAACTTCATGATGACTCACGTCGCTGAGCTGCTCGTTGACCTTGCGTGCCTGGACGTACACCTGCATATCAGGCATACAGATCCACTGGTGCAGGTACTTCCTGTAACCGATCTCACTGACTTGGTTCTGGGTTTGACGGGCTGACAAGACATCCAGCATGTCTGGAGGGATGTGGTTCTTGGCCTTGGTCTTCTCATAGTCTGCTTTGTACAGGCGCTACATATAGGGAGGGTACACAAACCATTATGTTATTATGTGTGTGTACATTTCCATTGAATGTATTCAATGATATTTGACTGCCATTTGGAAGCAAGTAAAGTAAAGAGGCGCTAATGAAAAAAGGCAACAAGACTCACGTCAAGACCCATCTTTCCGGCATTGATGCAGCGGAGAGTTTGTGGGTCGTCCTCCAGGGACTTAGGCAGGCTGTAGAGGGACTTGAACTTCTCATAATCCTCCCTGTATTTCACCTATAGGGGAGGAGATCATATGAGTTGGTTTGGGTAGTGGGCTTTGACAATGTACATGCAACTTTTATGTCTGTGATGACTGATGAACCAAATGATTGACATTGAATCTTAGGGATTCAAAACAACAACTTCAAGCAAATGAGGAACATCAAAAGTCAAAAATGTCTTAGACTACAAAGGGTGTTAAATTGGGTGATAAGTTGAACTCACACTGCTGAGGATGACCTTCTGTTGTTTGGCGTGTTTCATGGCATGGGAGTCTGATGGCAGCGTGTAACCCTTAGCCTTGATCTTGTCCCAGGCAGATGTATACGTTTTCTAGATGACACAAAAGAAAACATAAACATCATAAATAAAGCATTTAACATCCTAATAGGAAAACGTTTCAGTATTTGGAGACATAGTGGACATCTACAGTAGAGCCACACTTACGGTGCTGTAGATGTGCTTGAGGTTGGCGTTGTGTACATAGTCGTAGGTATCCAGAATTGTGGTATACATATGCTTTTCCTTATGGTAAGCCTCCCTGTAGTTTAGCTGTGGAGATAAAGAGCATTTGTTTTGATACAAAGCGGGTTTTATACATTTATATTCTATTAGAAGAGATGTGTAGTATAGTATAGTATAGTATAGTTTAGTATAGTATAGTATTTATTTCTGTATAGTACATCTGACACTCACATCACTGGCCCAGGTATGACCCAGTATAGCAGTCACGTAGGCAGGGGTGTCTGTCACGATGGAGTAGTTGTTGAATTCCTTCTTACCCTCCTCTTTGTATTTGAGCTGTTAGAAAACAAATGCAGAGGGTTAATAAACCATAGTCTCCAAGCAGGAATACCCCTTTAGAAATAGTCTCTTATCACTATTATTTTATATTGTATATAAGTATTTTTATGATAAAATATATATTCATTTAGTATTTATTCATTTATGATAGACTGGTAGTCAATCAATAACAAACAAAAGACTAGGTAAATCATTGGTATAAATGACAGTAAGTTATCTTTCTACTCACGTCGCTCTGCAGCAGATAGGCATTCTTGGCGCGGACAATCTCAGGTGTGTCCCAGACATAACAACCAATACCCTTCATCCAGTTCAGGTCGTCTTTGTAGTACACCTAGCAAACAGATAGACAGTACCACAACGCAGAGTTCAGATAGTTGGATTTGATGGGATTTTACAAATACTGTGATAGTGTGGGGTAGTGTAGCTAACTAAAGATAGCAGAGGGACGAGGAACAGATTACCTACGTCATTATTAGTATTACCTGTATTTGTCTCTTAAAAATATATTATTTTATTGTTTAAAAAATATATAAATATTTTATACTTTATTTGTAAAGTATACATATTTGTGTCCATGTGCGAAATACACTTTAAAATCTATTAAACTTGAAACGTACATCGCTCAGAATCTCGTTGTTCTTGCGGGCTCTGATAGCGTCCTCCTGTTCGGGGTGGCAGGTCCAGTTGTGCAGGTAGGTGCGGTACAGCACGTCACTGAGCATGTCCTGGCACCTCTTAGCCACCACGTTGGGAATGATGTCAGCGGGGATGTGGTTCTTGGTCTTGTTGGTGTTATACTCCTTCTGGTAATCCCTCTGGAATAAAGAACAGGGCACTGTGTGGATTATTTTCAAATCAAAAATATAATCAAATCAAATGAAAGTTTATTTGTCATACGCACAGGATACACATGGTGTAAAGAGGACAATTAAATGTTCCTTGCAGATTCACCGCTCAACATTTCAAAAACAAAATAAGAATAGCAGTAAGTTTAAAAAAATATTACATGGAAGAAAAATAAATAAATAAATAGAAGAACATGATAGAACTATACATATGAATAGGAAAGCATATCTAAGCAGTAAATATGGCATATTCCCAGTTCCAACAGAGTATCTTTTAAAACTGTTATTTATACAGGTAAGTCATTTAAGGACAAATTCTTAATGATGACCTGCTGTTGTCTTATTGTATCTTTAGAGAATGTAGCGACTGGATTATCATGTGTGCGATTTACTAGATTATGCTGTGTAGGTTATCAGTATTATATCTTACTAGATATACTGTAGATATACTATAGTATTATAGCAGTATTACATTTTACTAGATATACTGTAGATATACTATAGTATTATAGCAGTATTATATCTTACTACATATACTGTGAAAGTGAGCAGCAGTATCATATCTTACCAGGCCCTTCTGTTTCTCTTGTTCTCCACAGCGCATCACGTCAGGGAAGTCCACCAGGGTGCCAGCCAGGTAGTGGCCCTTGGCCTTCTCATGGGCGTCATGGTACTTAGCCTGAAAGGTTTCAGTTTCAAAGAAAAAAAAGTTTTTTGACCTCAATGATTGCAGGGAGTAAAGAGCTCTGTTACCACAGCAACATATGCAACCACTAGCAATTACTAATTATTATAATCAGATTGTTTAAAGACCTACATTTAACAAATACGCATTTGAATTAGATTTAATAGTACTAAAGTCTGTTGTGTCCGTTGCTCTTTAAATATTATTTATATCTTATAGTAATAATCATCATATTCTTTAACTAATCATGATATTTGTATTTTTGGTTGTCAAGAGGATGTAAATTAGACTCACGTCACTGATGATCTCCCTGTTCTTCTTGGCTCCGACTACAGGGATGTACTGAGGGTCGAGCTGGTAACCAGTGGCTTTGCTTTCGTCCCAGGCCAGTTTGTAGTATTTCTACAAAACAATCCTCAATGTCAAAATCAGAAGTTACAGATAAAATATTTTGTATTTTTTTTAAATAACATAAAAATTATAAAATTTATAAGTTTCAACATTATTATTACAATTATCATCAACATTAGAAAATATATAATTTGTATATAAAATTGGACATTTATGGAGATAGGTGTTCCTATGAAGACCAAGTCATATGGATGTAGAGTACTTTACCTCACTGATGACCTTGGCGACCTCTCTGCTATGTGCCAGCTGGGGTGTGTCCTCTGAGCCGATGTACTTGCCCTTTTCTGCGTTGAAGGTCTCCTTGTACTTCAGCTTTACAACAGAAGGACATACAGGCACAGGTTATGATCAAACCGAAACATCCCACACACACGTTTCTCTAAGGTATGGGTCAAAGGCTATCTGAATGAGTGACTCAATCCTTTTTTTTTTCATTTAGCAGACACTCTTATCCAGAGCGACTTACATGAGCAATTAGGGTTAAGTGCCTTGCTCAAGGGCACATCGACAGATTTTTCACCTAGTCAGCACGGGGATTAGAACCAGCGACCTTTCGGTTACTGGCACAACGCTCTTAACCACTAAGCTACCTGCCGCCCCAGGTTGTAATAATAATAATAATAATTTGAAACAGCGGAAATGTGCATCCAACAAAAGAGACATCCAAAGACTGTATGTTGTTTTTTGTCTTTTCTTAACATACTGTATAAGCTAAACTAGTAAAATTATTCACTCACATCACTGAGGTTAAAAGCATTGATGGTGGCCATGATAATCTCAGGACGATCCACGATGTGTGTGTATTTGGCAAAGTTGTCTTTGGCATCCTTCTTATAAAGCCTCTGCAGAAAGACAGTAGAGAGAGACGTGGTAAGAATTCACTGAAGGGTAGCAAACACATGCAGTACTAATGACTGCCATTTGAGGAGCAGAATGTGCCCAATGAAACCAAGAACCAAGAACAGCTTGGATACAGATAAAGGAGTTTACCTCGTTCATGATCTTCTGGGCATTCCTAACTTTGACGTGATCGACACAGTCTGCAGCCATCCATCCACAGCCACGGAGCCATTCCAGATCGGCCTTGTAAACATACTGCAGACAGATAGAGGAGAGTTAGACAAACCATCATTTATCTAGAGGTATTTTCCTGATTTTATTAGAGAGAAAGAGAGAGAGACGGGGAGAGAATAGAGAGATGGGGAGAAAGAGAGAGAGAGAGAGAGAGAGAGGGAGATATTCTACTCACGTCACTCTGAAGGTCGTACGCTTTGCGGGCCTGTGTGACGTCAGTGGAGTCTGGCAGACAGGTCCAGTTGTGTAGACGGGTCCTGTATTGGTTGTCATTGACCTGGACCTGGCATTTCTTGGCCAGCTCGAAGGACAACATGTCCACTGGCAGATGGAACTTGGTCTTGGACTTATTGAAGTCCTTCTTGTACAGGGCATCAGAGGCGATCTTGGCTGAGTTCAGAGCCAACATGAGCAGAGGGTCATCTTCAACGCAGCGGGCTCCAATGTGATGGCCAACCTGCTTACGGTATTCTGTCTTGTATTTGTGCTGTGAAAGAGAACAAGCAAGTGTCAAAGTATTGGATTTGATCCAAGAAAAATACTTGCTGGTGACCCTCAATTAAATTAGGCGCTGAATGGGATGCCTGTAGAACAGTTGGACGCTGCTCTATCCTGGTCTGAGCATATAGATAATATTGTCATTAAAATGGGTAAGGGCATTGCTATAACAAGAACATTTTCTGAGTATTTAACATCCAGCATTTTGAATCAGGTGATTTCATTTTTGGTCCTGTCACACTTAGAGTACTGTTCAGTCATATGATAATCAGCAGCAAAACAATATCTAAAAAAGCTCCTAAAAAACAGGGCTGCCAGATTAGCTCTTCATTAAAAAAATTAAAAATTAAGAATGCATCATAATCTCTCATGGCTTCCTGTTGAAAGCAAATGACTAGCCAGTCTTTTGAATTTCTTTAGGAATGTAATATTTTTCAAGAAACTACAGTACTTTTTAGACAAGTTAGTATATACCAGCAACAAACATAACCACCAAACCACACAGGCAAGTTTAGCTCATCTGATACCCCCCAGACCAAGGACAAATCTCCTCATATCTACTGTAATTTACAGAGCCATCACTGAATGGAATTCTTTACCAACTCACATTTCTCAGGCAAAAAGTAAATCCACCTTCAAGAAAACAATAAAAGAACATCTAATGCGATCAACCATATGACTGGACAGAGACTTATTCTAGAGAGCATCTACTGAATGTTAAATGTATTACCTGTCAGGTATTTTAATTGTCTGTAATGTCTAAGTCATAACAAACTTGTTGAATGTTTGTTATGTCTTAATGTAAATTGTAATTGTTTGTAATGTCTTTTTAGTTCTGTGTTGGACCCCAGGAAGATTAGCTGACGTCATGGCGTCTGCTAATGGGGATCCTAATAAAATTAGAAAATTCAATTCAAAGTGCCATACTGAGTGCGATTTAATTGACTGTGTATTCATACATACATACATATATACATACAGAGACTGCAATAGAGATCTAAGCATTTAGAATTATAACGGGATTGAGTGAATGGATATTTTGAGTCACTTAAACACTACACAGTTAGGATCTTAAGTAAATTATGTAGTTAATGTTATCTTTATCAGGAGTGAACTGACATTTACTTACTGTTTCATTACATTTGCATTCAGATGAGATAAGTATTTTGACCTCAATGACAACCTGTTTAAATAAAGGTGAAAATAGTGATACTCACATCGCTCTGGACTTTATTGTTGTGGATGCACTGCTTGATGGGAACAGCATCTCCGGGCATGATGAAGCCGGTGGCTTTGACCTTATCCCAGTCCTTGGTGTACAGTTTCTGGGAATGGTAAGATAGATAGGAACGGAAATTACAGAACGTAATGGAAATATTTTGTGACTACACCACGTCTTATGAGCATTTCTTCTTCTTTTTTTAAATGGAGAGTCGAATTCCCCTCTACCTTCAGTAATGTGAAGCTTCATTCAGACTGGCAAAGGCATTTTGAGCATTTCAAATGTCTGAGCACCCTGATCAAATCAAATCACATTTTATTGGTCACATACACATATTTAGCAGATGTTATTGCGGGTGTAGGGAAATCCTTGATGTAAAGAAAGAAGAGTTATCTTACTGGATGGAGATTCTTGGCCACCTCTCTTGCTGTTGCCAGTCCTGGGGTGTCCGTGATCGTGTACTTAGTCTTCTCTGTGTGCCAGAGTGCACGGTAATTAGCCTGCACAAAAACAAAACACAAAAGCAATTGATTAGTATTGTACTTATGATTATTATTATTGGCTCTATTAAGAGTTGCTTCAATAGTCAATGTTTTTATTTCTTCATTTTGATAGCCATTCCCCACAGAATAAAAAAAACATCAACATTGTGATTCTTTCATGTGTTGTAACATGTAAGAATTGGCCCATGTCCCCACCCACCTCATTGAGGATATTTGCAGCGTTCTTAGCGCAAACCATGTCCATTCTGTCCACAAGGGCTGTGAACGTCTGCTGATCCAACTTGACGCGGTAGCCTCTCTGCAAGACAACATTGGCAATGTCTACATAAACAACAACAGTCAAACCAAAATCAACCTTCAATAAATGTCATTGCAAATTCACCTTTTTCAGTCCACAATTAAAAGGATCAGGTAGATGACAGACACTTGCTTGGTGGCATATATTACTATATTATATTATTATCAAGTTATATATAATTATTACATGACATATATTATATGCATTATATTACTTACTTCAGCCAGGACCGCTTGGGCGTGTTTCACTTTCAAGACCTCCACAGACTCATGGGGGTTCCAACCACATCCCCTCAGCCACTCCAGATCAGCCTTGTACACAGCCTGGGAAAAGACAACAGTGTGTTTTTATTGGCATAGGGGTCAATATGCCACTAAATACTGATTGCCTTTCCCGGATATGACTGAACAGAGGGTTAAAATTAACAAAGATGTATGGGATAAGGATGTCTCTGAAATACTCTCAGGTGAATACAGCATATAAAACATTATCATAACCAACTAATTATAATAAGATAGAGGGATAAAAAGAGGATGATAAGAATGATAAAACTCACATCGCTCTGCAGATCATAGGTTTTCCTGGCCAGGACAACATCAGTGGAGTCTGGCAGACAGGTCCAGTTGTGCAGGCGAGTTCTGTAGTTGAAGTCGTTGACCTGGACCTGGCATTTCTTGGCCAGTTCAATGGTCAGCATGTCCACTGGGAGGTGGAACTTGGTCTTGGACTTGTTAAAGTCCTTCTTGTACAGGGCATCACTGGCAATTCTGGCTGAGTTCAGAGCCAGCATGATCAGAGGGTCATCATTGACGCTGAGGGCTCCAATGTGGTGGCCAACCTGCTTGCGGTATCCCTCGTGGTATTTGTACTGAGTGAAAAAAGGGGGATCAGAGAGTTCATTCCACTGACTCCATTCAATCAAGTGACCTAAATGAAATGGACGCAGACTTTAGTCATTTTCTCTTACGTCGCTGATGATGTCTCTAGATTTTCTGGCCTTCAGCACAGCGATGGCATCCTCCTTGATGTGGTATCCCTTAGCCTTGTCGGCATCCCAATCCTTAGTGTACAGTTTCTGTGAAATGGAAAGATCATTAAGTCAGTGAGTCAAATAATAACATCTGGGCATACTGTTATATGCTTATAAACAGAAGACCGCTACAGGTTTCTTTATCTGTGTATCTGAATCAATGTCATTATATTATTGCTGACTGAATCTGTTCATTGCACTCTGAAAATACTATAAATAAAACAAAAGACACATTACAGTATGTGCCTTGGCAGTGAACCAGACTTACGTTGCTGATGGCGATAGCATTAGCCTTGGACAGCACAATAGAAGGTAGGTCATTGTTCAGGTGGATATTGGTCTTCTCAGTATCCCAAACTTCTCTATATTTCCTCTGTGAAAAGCAACAAACACACACAATCAAAGAGTTAATGATAAATCCAACCATTGTTATCGCAGACTAGCTCGATATTTCACAAAATCTCGATCTCCGCTGAAGAAATTCATTTTTACAAGAGGTACCAAGATAACAGGTCAGGTTTGGCTACTCAATAGGAAAAAATAAAGTACTCACACCACTGAGGGTCTCAGCATTCTGCTTCGACAGGACAACCTCTGGAGAGTCAACAACACTGGTGAACTTGATAGAGCTGGGGGGCTGGCGGTACAGCCTTTCGTTGAGGATGGTTTGGGCATTTTTAGCCTTAATGACATCCACAGAACCCTGGGGCAACCAGCCACACCCTCTGAGCCACTCCAGATCAGCCCTGTACACCGCCTGGAAGGAAGGAACCATGGTTCAGGTAATCATTACTCCTGATGGGATAGTAGTGCAGTAGTTGGTTGAACTTCAATGGTCGATAGGTAGAGTTAGGATCCAGCAATAGACAATATGGATTGGACCATGATTCTCTGTGTACTTACGTCACTATGCAGAGCGTAGACCTTCCTGGCTTGGACAACATCAGTGCTGTCTGGCATACAGGTCCAGTTGTGCAGTTTAGTTCTGTAGGAAAATTCTTGGATCTGGGACTGGCCTTTCTTGGCCAAGTTGAAGGACATCATGTCAAGTGGGAGGTGGAACTTGGTCTTGGTGAGGTGGAAGTCCTTCTTGTAGAGAATATCACTGGAAATCCTGGCTGCATTGGCAGCCATCACAAGCAGAGGGTCATCCTCAATGCATAGGGCTCCAACATGGTGGCCACACTGATTGCGGAAGCCGGCCTTGTACTTGTACTGAAAAAAGAGAGAACTAGCTAAGTATTGAGTTGTTTTTTTATGATTGCAGCCTATGCTCATTCAGAGGAGATGCATATACAAACTTACATCACTGATGATCTCTCTCCCCTTCTTGGCATGTTGGACAGCAATGGCATCCTTATCCAGGTGATAGCCCTGTCCAATCATCTCGTCAAATCCTTCACGGTAGAGTTTCTGAAATAACACCAAAATATCATATTTAGTGCCCTCATTGGAAGGCACTGTAATTCATTTCTTAAAAATATTAAATCAAAAACATAGAAGAGGTTGAGAGACACATAGCTCATATGGATATAGAAATAGATCAAACTAGATCAACTTCAGTGAATGGAAACAGCTTGAGGGCGAGCAAAGTAAGGAGGACCTACGTTGCTCATGGTGATCGCATTTGCCTTGGCCAGCACAAGCTCTGGAAGCTCATTGCCGACGTGGATGTTGACCTTATCAGCCTCCCACTGTTCAACATACTGGCGCTGAAACATGAGAAAAGGATGGCAATGTTATTAGAAAATAATGTGTTTTACTATTACTCTGTTTTCAATATTAGTCTCTGCATCCTGTGAATCTGAATGTATGTATACCTGAGTTCAATCTCCCTCCACACTAGAAAGAAATAAGTAATTTCTACCTTGTCCATTATCTTGGCATTGGCTGCAGCCAAGGCATAAGGCATGCCATCGGTTTTGGAGGTAAACTTGAAGTTGCTTGGATGCTGGCGATATTTTCTCTCGCTCAGGATCTCGCTGGCCTTCTTGGCTTTCTCAACGTCGATCGAGCCAATAGGGACCCAGCCAGTGCCTCTGAGCCACTCCATATCAGCCCTGTACACAGCCTGTTTTATATGAGAGCAACAGAGGGAGAACAATTGGTCAGAAAGTAAACTTCGGAGGTATAATGTTTGTCTGAAATGATAGGTGTGGCCCACACGACACCTCATAACCTTAATGAGTGATCATAATGTACTTACGTCACTATGCAGAGCGTAGACCTTCCTGGCCTGGACGACATCACTAGAGTCTGGCAGACAGGTCCAGTTGTGCAGGCGAGTTCTGTAGTTGAAGTCGTTGACCTGAATCTGGCATTTCTTGGCCAATTCAATGGTCAGCATGTCGACTGGCAGGTGGAACTTAGTCTTGGATTTGTTGAAGTCCTTCTTGTAAAGGGCGTCACTGGCAATTCTGGCTGAGTTCAGAGCCAGCACAAGCAGAGGGTCATCCTCGACGCAGCGGGCTCCAATGTGATGGCCAACCTGCTTGCGGTAGCCTGTCTTGTACTTGTACTATATAGAGGCAAAAAAGTATATACTTGTACTTTAAGTCAACATCACATAAATGGTGATAATCTGTTTGCATCAACCCCATGACATTTTTCAAATAATATGAAAAAAGGAGGAAAATATCCAGTACTCACGTCACTGATGATCTCTCTACTATGCTTGGCAGCTTTGATGGCGATACAATCGTTTTTCAGGTCATAGCCCTTCTTGTACATCTCCTCCAGTTCGGCTTTGTATGTTTTCTGAAAAGGTATATAGAGACCCAGCTTAGAAACAAAGCCAACACATTACTAATAATTACTAGAACAGTACTAGAGCTATTATTAATTACTAGAGCTTTAGATAAGGTTTTTGGCCACACATCAGCTATTGAAAGTGTAATATAGTAATGTATGTAGCAAAGGAAGCAAAGAGGACCTACGTTGCTCATAATGATTGCGTTGGCCTTGGCCAGCACAAGTTCTGGAAGCTCATTGCCGACGTGGATTTTGATCTTATCAGCATCCCATTGTGCAACATAGTTACCCTGAAAAACGAGAGAAAACATTATTATGTTATAAGAAAAGAATAATGAGGTAATATTACATGGGATTTGAATAGCGCATTTGTCAGACCCAAAGACGCATGAAAAAAGCAACCAGAAATGCAAGATTGACCATCCAAACCACTGATCTGAGTGAGAGACATAGTTAAAAAAGCATTTATGTATTGAACATTTCACCAACCTTATTCATGATCTCGGCATTTGCCTTGGCCAGCACCATGGGCATGGAGTGCATGTCGGTGGTGAATTTAAGAGTATCTGGTTTCTGCTTGTAGAGGCGGTCGCTCAGGATCTCTGCAGCTTTCTTGGCTTTCAACACATCCAGAGAGCCGATGGGGACCCAGCCAGTACCTCTAATGAACTCCATGTCGGCATGGTAGACAGCCTGAGGAGTGGAGAGCATCAATCAATCAAACAAACAATCACACTTACTGACTACATTTTAAAAAATGGTAAGTGGGTTAATGGAAAAGAAACAAAACATTTGATACAGTATATTGAGAAGGAGCTTACGTCACTATGCAGATCGTAGACCCTCCTGGCGTGGACGACATCACTGGAGTCTGGCAGACAGGTCCAGTTGTGCAGTTTAGTTCTGTAGTTGAAGTCATTGACCTGGATCTGGTTCTTCTTGCACAACTCGAAGGCCATCATGTCCAATGGGAGGTGGAACTTGGTCTTGGACTGGTGGAAGTCCTTCTTGTATAGAGCATCACTGGCAATCTTGGCTGAGTTAATAGCCAGCATGAGCAGAGGGTCATCCTCAACGCAGCGCGCTCCAATGTGGTGGCCAACCTGCTTGCTGTAGCCAGACTTGTACTTGTACTGAAAGAGATCAGAAGATAATTTGAGTGTACCTTCTTCAGTCAGACAAGGGTGCACTTATTGAATGTCTTTTCCTTATAAATTTGTCAGTGTTTCAAAGAAGACATTCCAAGTGTATTTATGCCTGAGTTATTCACTTTTCAGGAATTGATTCAGGAATTGTTATTAGTATAACGCTTCCTTAGCACTTTAATAATTAGGAAAACGTCTTAAAAATGTAATTTACATCAATGATAATGTAGCTTAAGGCTTTGGAAATGGTCAAATGATGGAGAAAAAAATAATGTGAAAAAAGGGGGACAAAAATACAGTACTCACATCGCTGATAATCTCTCTACCGTGCTTGGCAGCCTTGACAGAGATAGCATCGACAGGAAGGTGATAGCCCTTCTTGATGGTATCATCATATCCTTGTTTGTACAGTTTCTATAAAAAGGAGAAAGAACAAGAAAAACGAGTCGCAAAACATGGAAGAGGTTGACAGATATATAGATCAGATAGCTATACAGTACATATACAGTACATATAGATACAACTAGATCAACTTGAGTGAACAAAAACATCTTAAGGTAAAGTAAGGAGGACCTACGTTGCTCATGGTGATCGCGTTGGCCTTGGCCAGCACAAGTTCTGGAAGCTCATTGCCGACATGGATTTTGATCTTATCAGCATCCCATTGTTCAACATACTGGCGCTGAAATACGAGATAAAAATTGCTATGTTATAAGAAAATAATAATAACAACAATATATTTTTTGCACTTCATTTCTCACAGACAGAAAAGCAAACAGAAATGCAAGATTGACCATCTAAACCAGTGGTTCCCAAACCATGGGGCGTGCAAGGGGTCGGCAGGGGTTGGCGCCGGGGTCCCCCCCCCTCCCCTGCCAGGGTCCCTTTAAACTTACTCTTGAAAGTTGTAATAGTAGAATGCACAAGGTGCAATTTCGAAATTGGGTAGTGCATCATCAGTTCCTCTTGGCATGTTAGTCATTGAATACCTTAGAGAGCTATTTATAACTTGTCAGAAATGTCCAGATAAACTAGCTCATTTTTTATTTAGGTTTTTAACCCCATAGATTTAGTTGTAATTTTTTTGTCACTCAAATATCACATGAATACACATTAGACATGGGCTTTAAAACTGTAAAATGTTCTTTGCACCACAAATGTAATGACAAAATGTGTAGAATTGCAGGAAATAAGCTTTAAACCTGCAAAATTCTCTCCACCAAAAAGAGGGGTGTGAACAGTTTGTGTCATGAACAGTGCTTCTGCCCATAGAAATAGACGTGGCGCGTGCACGCGTGCTCAGGGGGGAGCTGGAAGGGGGGCCGAGTGAAAAGGTTTGGGAACCCTTGATCTAAACGACTGGTCTGAGTGACAGACATAGTTAAAAAAGCATCTACACGGAGTGTACAAAACATTAGGAACACCTTCCTAATATTGAGTTGCACCCCCTTTTGCCCTCAGAACAGCCTCAATTCGTCGGGGAATGGACTCTACAAGGTGTCGAAAGCGTTCCACAGGGATGCTGGCCCATGTTGACGCCAATGCTTCCCACAGTTGTGTCAAGTTGGCTGGATGTCCTTTGGGTGGTGGACCATTCTTGATACACACGGGAAACTGTTGAGCATGAAAAACCCAGCAGCGTTGCAGTTCTTGACACACTCAAACCGGTGCGCCTGGCACCTACTACCATACCCCGTTCAAAGGCACTTAAATCTTTATTCTTGCTATTTCACATTCTGAATGGCACACATACACAATCCATGTCTCAATTGTCTCAAGGCTTAAACATCCTTCATTAACCTGTCTCCTCCCCTTCATCTACACTGATTTAAGTGGATTTAACAGGTGACATCAATAAGGGTTCATAGCCTTCACCTGGATTCACCTGGTCAGTCTATGTCATGGAAAGAGCTGTACACTCAGTATATGTATTAGACACTGTGTCTATGTACAGTATTAGATAGGGTATTAGACTTGATGTTGGGGTGGACTTTGTCCTCCCATGCCTTAGTGTACAAACACTGCACATTTTTTCAGCAGCTCCATAAAACCCCCAAAATCGATCTTATTTTATTGAATTCTGCTGTAACAGGAAACTGTGTAGTTAGTTGGAAGAAGTTAGTTGAAGTTTACCTTGTTCATGATCTGGGCGTTACTTTTGGCCAGAACGATATCCATGCCATCGAGGGGACTTTTGAAGGCCAGAGTGCTGGGGTGCTGGCGGTATTTCCTTTCACTCAAGATCTCGGCGGCCTTCTTGGCTTTTTCCACATCAAGTGAGCCAATGGGGACCCATCCCATTCCCCTGAGCCACTTCATGTCAGCCCTGTACACCGCCTAAGAGGGATATCATACTCCCATTACATGTTGCCATCGGTAACCTTTTATCACTGGGTTTGACCAATCCAGGATGTTTCATTAACACTGTGAGTACAAATTTTACAGGAAAGAGCTGGAGGAACTTTTGAAACTTACCTCACTATTAATGTCATAGACATGTCTGGCCTGGACGACATCATTGGAGTCTGGCAGACAGGTCCAGTTGTGCAGGTGAGTTCTGTAGTTGAAGTCATTGACCTGGATCTGGTTCTTCTTGCACAACTCAAAGGCCATCATGTCCAATGGGAGGTGGAACTTGGTCTTGGACTGGTGGAAGTCCTTCTTGTATAGAGCATCACTGGCAATCTTGGCTGAGTTCAGAGCCAGCATAAGCAGAGGGTCATCCTCGACGCAGCGGGCTCCAATGTGGTGGCCAACCTGCTTGCGGTAGCCTGTCTTGTACTTGTACTATACCGAACCAAAAAGGTAGAAAGTGTGTAATGGGGATTTCAGTAAATTAAAGGTGTCACAGTATTGATATAGTCAGTTCCTTTGTGATAACGTGATAACAAAATAAGTACTGACATCACTGATAATTTCCCTGCCATGCTTGGCTGCGATGATAGCAATGGCATCATTGCGCAAATCATAGCCCTTCTTCTTATCCTCTTCCATTGCTTTTCTGTACTGGTTCTGTATGAAGAAGAAAATAAAACATCCATAGATATCAGTATCTCCACAATAAGAATTATTTTTGAATGTATACATTCATCAGGAGGGTTACCTTTGTGCTATCATTTACTTACCCAGCTGTAGTTGGATTTGTTTGCATTGGCCAAAACCACTTCCATCGCATCTGGCATCATATGGTTCTTGGTCTTGTCCTTCTCCCATGCCTCAGTGTAAGCTTGCTGCAATAACGAGTTTCAAGTTCAAACTAACAACATGAAGTGCCTCTTCATATCATTGGCTCAAATATAATGCAAAGTAGGGAAGATCGGATTACCTTAAAGCAGGTTTAAATGATGGAATCATTATTTGAATATAATCAACTAGGGGAAACATTCAAGGGCAAATTATTAATAAAGATATACAAGTTAGCCAAATACCTTGTTAGCATTATCATTATTTTGTTTAGTCAAAACCATTCCCATGTCTTGAACTGAGCTGGTGAACTTGAAGTTGCTTGGGTGCTGACGATACAGCTTCTCACTCAGGACCTCCCCGGCTTTCTTTGCCTTCTCAACATCAAGTGAGCCGATGGGAACCCATCCGATACCTTGCAGATTCTTGAGATCAGCCTTGTACACAGCCTAGACACAACAATACCACAATGGTCAAAATGGACGGAATAAAGACAATTACACTGGAAAAACATGATCTACTTAATTCATACTTACATCACTCGCTATGTCATAGACATGTCTGGCATGGACGACATCACTGGAGTCTGGTAGACAGGTCCATTTGTGCAGGCGAGTTACATATTTGGCATGGTTGACCTGAATCTGGTTCTTCTTGGCCAACTCAAAGGCCATCATGTCCAATGGGAGGTGGAACTTGGTCTTAGACTGGTGAAAGTCCTTCTTGTACAGGGCATCACTGGCAATCTTAGCTGAGTTAATAGCCAGCATGAGCAGAGGGTCATCCTCGACGCAGCGGGCTCCAATGTGGTGGCCAACCTGCTTACGGTAGCCAGTCTTGTACTTGTGCTATAGAAAGCAAATATGAAATGGCAGTCTTGAGGATTGTCTTTATTTCCCAGAAGTACATTTTATATATTGTGTCATGAAACAGTAAATAAATATAATCGGTTATGATGGATAGATGTTCAATGAACTTACATCACTGATAATTTCCCTGCCATGCTTGGCTGCGATGATAGCAATGGCATCATTGCGCAAATCATAGCCCTTCTTCTTATCCTCTTCCATTGCTTTTCTGTACTGGTTCTGTATGAAGAACAAGAAAAAAAACATCCATATATATGGATATTTCAAATCAAATCATAATTTATTTAAAGTGCATTTAACAAAGTTACAACACACTTTACAGAAAACAAAACAAAAAAACAATAAGTATTATTTTTGAATGTATACATTCATCAGGAGGGTTACCTTTGTGCTATCATTTACTTACCCAACTGTAGTTGGATTTGTTTGCATTGGCCAAAACCACTTCCATCGCATCTGGCATCATATGGTTCTTAGTCTTGTCCTTCTCCCATGCCTCAGTGTAAGCTTGCTGCAATAACGAGTTTCAAGTTCAAACTAACAACATGAAATACCTATTCATAGCATTGGCTCAAATATAATGCAAAGTAGGGGAGATCAGATAATCTTAAAGCAGGTTTAAATGATGGAATCATTATTTGAATATAATCTACCAGGGGAAACATTCAAAGGCAAATTATTAATAAATATATACAAGTTAGCCAAATACCTTGTTGGCATTATCATTATTTTGTTTAGCCAAAACCATTCCCATGTCTTGAACTGAGCTGGTGAACTTTAAGTTGCTTGGGTGCTGACGATACAGCTTCTCACTCAGGACCTCCCCGGCTTTCTTTGCCTTCTCAACATCAAGTGAGCCGATGGGAACCCATCCGATACCTTGCAGATTCTTGAGATCAGCCTTGTACACAGCCTAGACACAACAATACCACAATGGTCAAAATGGACGGAATAAAGACAATTACACTGGAAAAACATGATCTACTTAATTCATACTTACATCACTCGCTATGTCATAGACATGTCTGGCATGGACGACATCACTGGAGTCTGGCAGACAGGTCCAGTTGTGCAGGCGAGTTACATATTTGGCATGGTTGACCTGAATCTGGTTCTTTTTGGCCAACTCAAAGGCCATCATGTCCAATGGGAGGTGGAACTTGGTCTTAGACTGGTGGAAGTCCTTCTTGTACAGGGCATCACTGGCAATCTTGGCTGAGTTAATAGCCAGCATGAGCAGAGGGTCATCCTCAACGCAGCGGGCTCCAATGTGGTGGCCAACCTGCTTACGGTAGCCAGTCTTGTACTTGTGCTATAGAAAGCAAATATGAAATGGCAGTCTTGAGGATTGTCTTTATTTCCCAGAAGTACATTTTTTGTATTGTGTCATGAAACAGTAAAGAACTATAATCGGTTATGATGGATAGATGTTCAATGAACTTACATCACTGATAATTTCCCTGCCATGCTTGGCTGCGATGATAGCAATGGCATCATTGCGCAAATCATAGCCCTTCTTCTTATCCTCTTCCATTGCTTTTCTGTACTGGTTCTGTATGAAGAACAAGAAAAAAACATCCATATATATGGGTATTTCAAATGAAATCACAATTTATTTAAAGTGCATTTAACAAAGTTACAACACACTTTACAGAAAACAAAACAAAAAAACAATAAGTATTATTTTTGAATGTATACATTCATCAGGAGGGTTACCTTTGTGCTATCATTTACTTACCCAACTGTAGTTGGATTTGTTTGCATTGGCCAAAACCACTTCCATCGCATCTGGCATAATATGGTTCTTGGTCTTGTCCTTCTCCCATGCCTCAGTGTAAGCTTGCTGCAATAACGAGTTTCAAGTTCAAACTAACAACATGAAGTGCCTCTTCATATCATTGGCTCAAATATAATGCAAAGTAGGGGAGATCAGATTACCTTAAAGCAGGTTTAAATGATGGAATCATTATTTGAATATAATCAACTAGGGGATACATTCAAGGGCAAATTATTAATAAAGATATACAAGTTAGCCAAATACCTTGTTGGCATTATCATTATTTTGTTTAGCCAAAACCATTCCCATGTCTTGAACTGAGCTGGTGAACTTGAAGTTGCTTGGGTGCTGACGATACAGCTTCTCACTCAGGACCTCCCCGGCTTTCTTTGCCTTCTCAACATCAAGTGAGCCGATGGGAACCCATCCGATACCTTGCAGATTCTTGAGATCAGCCTTGTACACAGCCTAGACACAACAATACCACAATGGTCAAAATGGACGGAATAAAGACAATTACACTGGAAAAACATGATCTACTTAATTCATACTTACATCACTCGCTATGTCATAGACATGTCTGGCATGGACGACATCACTGGAGTCTGGTAGACAGGTCCAGTTGTGCAGGCGAGTTACATATTTGGCATGGTTGACCTGAATCTGGTTCTTCTTGGCCAACTCGAAGGCCATCATGTCCAATGGGAGATGGAACCTTGTCTTGGACTTGTGGAAGTCTTTCTTGTACAGAGCATCACTGGCAATCTTGGCTGAGTTCAGAGCCAGCATGAGCAGAGGGTCATCCTCAATGCAGCGGGCTCCAATGTGGTGGCCAATCTGCTTACGGTAGCCAGCCCTGTATTTGAACTTAATACATAAAAATTTGATAATTAGGTTTCATTAAAAAAAAGGTTTCATTAAAAAAAACTGTGTTTTACTTACATCACTAGCAATGGATGTGCCCTGTTTGGCTGCCTGGATTGCAATAGCATCGTTGCGCAGGTCATAACCCTTCTTCTTGTCCTGTTCATTGGCAAGCTTATACAGTGTCTGTACAGGAGAAGACAAAACATGTTTTGAATGACTGAATTATGAAAATACTGCCTAAATGAACACTACAATGAGGTGCGGAAGGGATGACTTACATCACTGCAGTTGATCTTGTTGGCTCTGGCCAAAACCACCTCCATTGAGTCTGTCATCATGTGGACAGCGGTCTTATCCTTATTCCAGGCGTCAATGTATGTTTGCTATAAGACAGATATATTTGTTAGTGTTTTGATATATCACCATGTATTTGTATTGTATATAATATACTGTATACATATACAGTATGCATAGACATAGATACAAAGAATGACCTTGTTCATGATGGCATTGTTAGCACTGGCCAGGACGAGGTCCATGGAGTGCATGTCTTTGGTAAACTTGAAGCCACTGGGGTGTTGGCGGTAAAGTTTCTCACTGCCAATCAGGCCAGCTGTTTTGGCTTTCTCTACATCCAGAGAACCAATGGGAATCCATCCTGTGCCTTTGATGCTAGTCTCATAGTCACTTTTGTACAAATTCTGCAAAAAATACAAATTTAATTTTAAATTTTAAATTATAACAGATTTGGATGTGGTTTAACAGCTCAGAATAGGGGAGTGGATAAATCATGGTCAGTGAAAAATAAAATACTACTCACATCACTGGCGATCGTCTGCATCTGCTTAGCCAACTCCACGTTCATGGCATCGGCAAGCACAGTGTAGTGGTGTTGGATCTTCCTGTAGCCAGCATACGTCTGCACTGTGGAGGCATGTTTGGCATGTGCAACACTCATCATGTCTACTGGGGAGTGGTACTTCAGCTTGGACTTGTGGTAGTCCTTCTTGTAGTTCTTGTCACTCTGCAACCTGGCCACCTCCATGTAGTGCACCAGTAAGGGGTCGTCCTGAAGATTACGGCAGCCGACTTGTTTTCCCCTATTCTTCTGGTGATTCAGCTTGTACTTGTACTGTGTAAATAAACAATGTATTATTCCCAGGACGAAAGTTAATATTTCGAAGAAGAATAATTTATTGTATACAAGTTCCAATGGAAATTCTACTTCTGTTTTATCCCAACCCCTCTGATAGACTCACATACACATACAGATGTTGGAGAGGTTGGAGCAGATTGTAAAATGGTTTTAAAGCCTTTTATTGTTAGTCTGAGTCACTCACGTCGCTGGCGATTTTGGTGCCCTGCTTGGCAGCCTGGATGGCGATGGCATCAACCTTCAGGTCGTAACCCTTATTATACATCGCCTCCAGACCTGCTTTGTAGCTTTTCTGGAATGGAGGAGAAACTATTTATAAAAATATGACCAAAATAACAATTGCTAAATACTTCAAATTCCAAGACATATTTCAAGTTATATTGTAAAAGCATGATGCATAGAAAGAGGAATATTTTGATGATAGATGGTAACATACATGTTCGAAAAAGGTAGCCTTACCTGACTCATGTTGATAGCATTAGCCTTGGCCAGGATAATCTCAGGGGCATCTGGCATCACATGGATTGTGATCTTGTCCTTGTGCCATTGTTTAGTGTATTCTTGCTGCAATCAAAATGATTCACCAATCAATTAACCATTATTATCAATTAACTATCATTATGCAACATTAGAAACAAACTGTGATAACAGCTTTATTTTTCACAAATGTACACGTCCGGTCTGAGCATACCTTGTTCATGATCTTGTTGTTGTCAGTGGCCAGGACCATGTCCATGGAGTCCATCAGCTTCTTGAACTGGAATTTGGAGGGGTGTGTACGGTACTTATGTTCACTCTGGATGTCCGAGCCAACCTTTGCAAGCTCTACCGGCAGTGAGCCAATGGGAATCCATCCAGTTCCTCTCACGAAGTTGTTCCAGTCAGACTTGTACTCGTGCTGGAGAAATACATTAGGGTTGAAAAAAGGGTGATTAGCAAAACAATAATATGAGTGGCAACAATGTATAATTGATCACCAATGTTTACTATGTTTAGTTGGAACTATGTTACTATGTAACTGCTGTCACACTGCTTAACTCACATCACTGGAACTGACATTCATGGTGCGAGCCAACGCAAGGTTCATGGAGTCAGGGAGAAGAGTGTAGTGGTGTTGGACCTTCCTGTAGCCAGCATAGGTTTGCACTGCAGAGGCTTGCTTAGCATGTGCAAGACTCATCATGTCAACTGGGGAGCAGTACTTCAGCTTGGACTTGTGGTAGTCCTTCTTGTAGTTCCTCTCACTCTGCATCTTGGCCACCTGCATGTAGTGCACTAGCAAGGGGTCATCCTGAAGATTACGGCAGCCGACTTGTTTGCCTCTTCCCTTCTCGTACTCCAGCTTGTACTTGTACTGTAAAAATATACAGGTGTTTAGTCAATTCCAGAAGCAGCAGGATCTATTTTTTATTTTATTTATTTGTATTTTACCCCCTTTTTCTCCCCAATTTTGATCTTGTCTCATCGCTGCAACTCCCCAACTGGCTCAGGAGCCGAATGTCGAGTCATGTGTCCTCCAAAACATGACCCGCCAAACCACCCGCTTAAGGAGTCGCTAGAGCGCGACGAGCCAAGTACCAAGTACCGAGCCAAACCCTCACGACGCTGGGCCAATTGTGCGCCGCCCTATGGGACTCACGGCCAGTTGTGATACAGCTCGGGATCGAACCCGGGTCTGTAGTGACGCCTCTAGCACTGCGACGCAGTGCCTTAGACCACTGCGCCACTCGGGAGGCCCACAGAAGCTGCATCTGATCAACACATTAATTCTCTACACAATTGATAGCAGTTGATAGCTTTACATGTACATTTACGTCATTTAGCAGACGCTCTTATCCAGAGCGACTTACAGTTAGTGAGTGCATACATTATTTTTATTTTTTTTATTTTTTTCATACTGGCCCCCCGTGGGAAACGAACCCACAACCCTGGCATTGCAAACGCCATGCTCTACCAACTGAGCTACACCCGGCCATTCCCTCCCCTACCCTGGACGACGCTGGGCCAATTGTGCGCCACCCCATGGGTCTCCCGGTCGCGGCCGTCTACGACAGAGCCTGGATACGAACCAGGATCTCTAGTGGCACAGCCTTAGACCACTGCGCCACTCAGGAGATGTACATGATCTACATCCTTTATGAATGCCTTTTTTTTTCTCTCTGACCACATCTGATTTAACCAATATGTTTGATACATTTCTTCATGGTTTATAGGTGAGTAGCCAGAATCTAAAGAGGAGTCTGATGATTATATACGCCAGTGTTTATTGACAATAGACTTGATGCCATTTCGGCTATCGAAGTAAGTACAGTGCCTTGCAAAAGTATTCATCCCCCTTGGCATTTCTCCTATTTTGTTGCACCACAACCCGCAATTCAAATTGTTTTTTATTTGGATTTCATGTAATGGACATATACAAAATAGCCCAAATTGGTGAAGTGAAATGAAAAAAAATAACTTGTTTCAAAGAAAACCAAAAATAAATAACGGAAAAGTGGTGCGTGCATATGTATTCACCCCCTTTAATATGAAGCCCCTAAATAAGATATGGTGCAACCAATTACCGTCAGAAGTCACATAATTAGTTAAATAAAGTCCACCTGCGTGCAATCTAAGTGTCACATGATCTCAGTATAAATACACCTGTTCTGAAAGGCCCCAGAGTCTGCAACACCACTAAGCAAGGGGCACCACCAAGCAGGCGGCACCTTGAAGACCAAGGAGCTCTCCAAACAGGTCAGGGACAAAGTTGTGGAGAAGTACAGATCAGGGTTGGGTTATAAAAAAAATATCAGAAACTTTGAACATCCCACGGAGCACCATTAAATCCATTATTTAAAAAATTGAAAGAATATGGCACCACAACAAACCAGCCAAGAGAGGGCCGCCCACCAAAACTCACAGACCAGGCAAGGAGGGCATTAATTAGAGAGGCAACAAAGAGACCAAAGATAACCCTGAAGGAGCTGCAAAGCTCCACAGCGGAGATTGGAGTATTTGTCCATAGGACCACTTTAAGCTGTACACGCCACAGAGCTGGCCTTTACGGAAGAGTGGCCAGAAAAAAGCCATTGCTTAAAGAAAAAAATAAGCAAACACGTTTGGTGTTCGCAAAAAGGCATGTGGGAGACTCCCCAAACATTTGGAAGAAGGTACTCTGGTCAGATGAGACTAAAATTGAGCTTTTTTGGCCATCAAGGAAAACGCTATGTCTGGCACAAACCCAACACCTCACATCACCCCGAGAACACCATCCCCACAGTGAAGCATGGTGGAGTCAGCATCATGCTGTGGGGATGTTTTTCATCGACAGGGACTGGGAAACTGGTCAAAATTGACGGAATGATGGATGGCGCTAAATACAGAGAAATTCTTGAGGGAAACCTGTTTCAGTCTTCCAGAGATTTGAGACTGGGACAGAGGTTCACCTTCCAGCAGGACAATGACCCTAAGCATACTGCTAAAGCAACACTCGAGTGGTTTAAGGGGAAACATTTAAATGTATTGGAATGGCCTAGTCAAAGCACAGACCTCAATCCAATTGAGATTCTGTGGTATGACTTAAAGATTGCTGTCCACCAGCGGAACACATCCAACTTGAAGGAGCTGGAGCAGTTTTGCCTTGAAGAATGGGCAAAAATCCCAGTGGCTAGATGTGCCAAGCTTATAGAGACATACCCCAAGAGACTTGCAGCTGTAATTGCTGCCAACGGTGGCTCTACAAAGTATTGACTTTGGGGGGGGGTGAATAGTTATGCACGCTCATGTTCTGTTTTTTTTGTCTTATTTCTTGTTTGTTTAACAATAAAAAAGATTTTGTATCTTCAAAGTGGTAGGCATGTTGTGTAAATCAAATGATACAACCCCCCCAAAAATAAATTTTAATTCCAGGTTGTAAGGCAACAAAATAAGAAAAATGCCAAGGGGGGTGAACGCTTTCGCAAGCCACTGTTTATAGTTTACAGAAAATCAATCAAATTGTATTTATAAAGCCCTTTTTACATCAGCAGATGTCACAAAGCGCTATACAGAAACCCCGCCTAAAACCCCAAACAGCAAGCAATGCAGATGTAGAAGCACGGTGGCTAGGAAAAACTCCCTAGAAAGGCAGAAATAGGAAGAAACCTAGAGAGGAAAACCGTTTTTGATGGGATTTATTAAGTAACTGGCTTCTGTTCAAGCTTTTAACTTGTTTTGGGGCTTCATCAAGCCAGGTATCCTCTCACTGAAGAAGGCAGTAAAGCCGAAACGTCTGTGCACGCTATCCCTAATGCAGTGATTATTATTACTTTTTTTAATCGAATAATGCAGTTAGCTCTATGCGATTACACCTTTTTGTTTGTCAACATTTCCTACTAGGACAGACAACCCAGCTTATAAAATTATGCAAGTACCTCAAAACGCAGTTTGCAGCACGCACAAACAAATATTAGACAGCAGGCATCTTAATAGAGGAGGGGATTGTCTCTGCTGCTGTCACCAAGAAGCTTGGTCTTGGAAGCTTAGCTAACATTAGTAGTGAGCAACATTAGCAAAACCCAGCTGGAGAGAATTTATTTGGCACATCTTAGATAGTTAACTTAATAGTTATACAATATATAGCTGGCAAGGAAACAGGGTCTATGCAGCAAGCAAACGCAGAAATGAAATTATTTTCCACTTACGTCACTGGCAATGGTAGTGCCTTTCTTGGCAGCCAGAATGGCGATGGCATCAGGTTTGAGGTCGTAGCCCTTTTTATACATGTCCTCCAGACCGGATTTGTAGAGTTTCTGAAAATGTATATAGACGGAGCTTAGAAACAGAGCCAAAAAATGACCATTAAATACAGGGTTCTCACTTTTAAATTACAGTTTGAATGTCTGTGATTTTCAAAGACTTTTGAAAGTAGTTTAGATTCTATAGATTATCATTAAAATGATAATAACTAGTTAGAAAGGGGCAACGAGTATACCGTCATGTACATTATTAGTTAGTAGTGATATTGGAAGATGTGACTTGATGATCATACCTGACTCATGTTGATAGCATTAGCCTTGGCCAGGACAATCTCAGGGGCATCTGGCATCACATGGATTTTGAGCTTATCCGTGTGCCATTGTTTGGTGTATTCTTGCTGCAATGTAATTGACACAAACATAGATAAATAATAACATTAGGACTAACAAGAAAACATCACATTTTTTAATTTCCAATATGGCGTTACAGTTTATAGTGTACCTTGTTCATGATCTTGTTGTTGTCAGTGGCCAGGACCATGTCCATGGAGTCCATCAGCTTCTTGAACTGGAATTTGGAGGGGTGTGTACGGTACTTATGTTCACTCTGGATGTCCGAGCCAACCTTTGCAAGCTCTACCGGCAGTGAGCCAATGGGAATCCATCCAGTTCCTCTCACAAAGTTGTTCCAGTCAGACTTGTACTCGTGCTGGAGAAAAAAACAAAGGCAAATGAATGAAGTATTTGATACCCGAAAGCTATTTAACAGAAAACGTACACCCCTAGTACTAGGATGAAGTCACAAAAACTCACATCACTGGAACTGGCATTCATGGTGCGAGCCAACGCAAAGTTCATGGAGTCAGGGAGAAGAGTGTAGTGGTGTTGGACCTTCCTGTAGCCAGCATAGGTTTGCACTGCAGAGGCTTGCTTAGCATGTGCAACACTCATCATGTCAACTGGGGAGCAGTACTTCAGCTTGGACTTGTGGTAGTCCTTCTTGTAGTTCCTCTCACTCTGCATCTTGGCCACCTGCATGTAGTGCACTAGCAAGGGGTCATCCTGAAGATTACGGCAGCCGACTTGTTTGCCTCTTCCCTTCACATGGTCTTTCTTGTACTGGATCTAAAAGGAAGAAGTAAAATAATAATCTGATCATCTGACACTATTCAACGTAGGAACATTGTTGTTGACTATACAGACTACATACAGTATAGCTCTTTATGTTGTCCTGGGGATTTATTGTGTACTTACATCACTGGCAATATGTCTGCCGTGCTTAGCATGGATGACAGAGATAGCATCTGACCTCATGTCGTATCCTTTGGCGACATCTTCCACCCACTTGTGCTTGTAGTGAGACTAGGAGAAATCAAAGAAACCACAGTCAAACACAGTCAAACACAGTCAACCACAGTCAACCACAGTCAACCACAGTCAACCACAGTCAAACACAGTCAAACACAGTCAAACACAGTCAAACACAGTCAAACACAGTCAAACATCGCCTATCTGTAGGCAATACTTGTACTTGCACATCTTTAAAATGTCAGAGAAATTGAGTCTGTGTGTGTTTGTGGGTGTGTACTGACCTCGCTCATGGTCTGGGCGTTGTACTTGGCCTGGAGGAACTGAGGGCTGTCTGCAGGCAGGTTGTAGGTATGCTTGAACTTCTCGCCAGACGCTCTGTATGAAGCCTGCACAGAGAGAAAGAACCAGGTAATCACATTCAACATCCATAGTAGGGAATAAAATACATGGAATAAATACATGAAAACCATTCATTTCCTCATATCTTTTATGTAAACTCAATAAATGTATGACTCCTGAAAGACTAGCCTTGGTGAGCTAAAATAGATCCTAAAAAAAACAATAAACAATAATCAAAGTTAGTTTTAGTTCTTACGTCATCAAGTAACTTGGTGTTGGTCATGGCAAGGGCCATGTTCATCTGGTCAGTCAGACTGGTGAACTTCAGGGTGCTGGGGTGCACACGGTAGCCGTGCTCATTTAGGGCAGCCATGGCTGTCTTAGCCAACTCCACCCCCATAGAGCCAATAGGAACCCAGCCAGAACCCCTGTACACGTTGTTGTAGTCAGACTTGTAGGCGTTCTGTAGAGACACACAGCGAAATAGGAAAGGTATCACAACAGGTATTAGGACAGGTATCAGGAAAGGTATAAGGACAGGTATAAGGACAGGACAGGTATCAGGACAGGTTTCAGTAAAGGTATTAAAACAGGTTTTAGAACAGGTATCAGGACAGGTATAAGGACAGGTATCAGGACAGGTGTAAGGACATGTATCATGACAGGTATAAGGACATGTATAAGGACAGGTACCAGGACAGGTATAAGGACATGTATAAGGACAGGTACCAGGACAGGTATCAGGACATGTATAAGGACAGGTATAAGGACAGGTATACGGACAGGTATCAGGACAGGTATAAGGACAGGTGTCAGGACAGGTACCAGGACAGGTATCAGGACAGGACAGGTATCAGTACAGGAGAGGTATCAGGACAGGTAACAGGGCAGGTATCAGGGCAGGTATCAGGGCAGGTATCAGGACAGGTATCAGGGCAGGTATCAGGACAGGACAGGTATCAGGAAAGGGATCAGGGCAGGTATCAGGACAGGTATCAGGACAGGTGTCAGGACAGGTGTCAGGACAGGTATCAGAACAGGATAGGTATCAGGACCTATATCAGGACAGGACAGGTATCAGGGCAGGTATCAGGGCAGGTATCGGGACAGGACAGGTATCAGGATAGAACAGGTATCAGGACAGGACAGGTATCAGGGAAGGTATCAGGACAGTTATCAGGGCAGGTATCCGGACAGGAATCAGGACAGGTATCAGGTCAGGTATCAGGACAGGTATCAGGAGAGGGCAGGTATCAGGACAGGACAGGTATCAGAACAGGTCACGTATCAGGACAGGACAGGTATCAGACAGGTACCCTTTCTCTCACTCAAAATATACTATTGTTCACAAAAACCATTACTACTATTGTCGATAGTACAGTTACACAGCCAAGCCCAGTTTCGTACCATCATTATGGTATTGAATGGCAAGGATATCGAAATGAACTCACGTTGCTCTGGATCTCCATCATGGTGCGAGCCAGCTGAACAGGCATAGCCTCAGGGAGAAGAGTGTAGTTGTGGAGGCTCTTCTTGTAGCCAGCATAGGTTTGCGCTGCGGAGGCTTGCTTAGCATGTACAAGACTCATCATATCAACTGGAGAGTGGTACTTCAGCTTGGACTTGTGGTAGTCCTTCTTGTAGTTCTGCTCACTCTGCATCTTGGCCACCTGCATGTAGTGCACTAGCAAGGGGTCATCCTTAACATTGCGGAAGCCGACATGTTTGCCTCTTCCCTTCTCGTACGCCAGCTTGTACTTGTACTGTACAGGAAATACAATGATGAATGTAAATACCACGAATAGCATGTCATGATTATGGTCAATTATGGTTCATCAATAAACCCAAATACAGATTTCCAATTTCTTCCAATCCATACGTACATCGCTGGCAATATTAGTGCAGGCCCTGGCAGCAGTGATGGGGATGGCGTCTGCCTTCATCTGGTGTCCTTTCAGAATGTCTTGACGGTGAGCGTACGTGTAATAGTTCTGTGATGAAGAGAAAGAGAAATAAACACATTACTTACAGACACATTTCAATTAATGCATCATGGTCAATGAATATGTGTATATTAACTGTGTTTAAAAGCATTCAATTAATATATATGTGTAAAATAGGACTGTGATCAGTCAACATATAACCAACTATACAGTATAAATGAAGGCACATTTCAATGAATGCATGGAAGATGAATATATATGTGTTTTGATTGTGTATGATAGCAAAGGTATATAATAGTATGGACTGTGATCAACATGTAACCAACCTTGCTGATGTTGACAGCATTGTATTTGGCTTGCATAAACTCTGGTGCATCTGCAGGGAGATTGTAGGTGTGCAGGAACTTCTCTCCGCTGGCTTTATAGTCATGCTGCAAAAAAACACATCATAACAACAACATATTTAAATCAACAGTTCTATTCAGTTCAATTAAATTCCATCCAACAAAATGAATTAAATACAAAATGTATTTCAACAAAATGTATTCAATGGAAAACTTCAATTCAATGGACAACTAGAGATTTGATTTAGGCCTTTCTAGTAAGTAAATACTACTCACAACATTCATAATCTTTTGGTTCTGCTTGCACAGCTCCATATTCATGCCGTCCATCTTGCTGGTGAATTTAAAGTTTTCAGGGTGCTGCCTGTACTTGTGCTCATCCAGAGCGGCCCCGGCCTGCTTGGCTAGCTCCACAGGAATGGAGCCGATGGGGATCCAGCCAGTTCCCTTCACAAAGTTCTCCCAATCCGCTTTGTAGTTCAACTGCATCCGGCAAGGAGAGGAGACAATGTGAGAAATGCTGCAAATAACCACTACAGTAAAAATCTAAGATGCAGCATCGCAACTTACAAGTTGAAGCTAGAGTTTCCAAAGGCCTGAGGCTAGTACCTTTTAAACCAGGCTAGTAGAAAATGTTTCAAACTAGCCCACCAGGCCAGTGAAATGTTATCTTTTCAAATACCACATGGCACAGATTTTGGACCCTTCACTAGTAGAATGTCACCTGGGTAGAAATCGCCCTTCTAGCCAGTGCGGAAAATTATTTTGCTCTATCCCTGGGTAGGAGTCAGAGTACTTACATTACTGGCGTTGGTGTCCATGGTGCGAGCCAGCTCAAGGTTCATGGCCCCTGGTAGAAGACTGTAATGGTGTTGGATCTTCCTGTAGCCAGTATAGGTTTGCACTGCAGAGGCTTGCTTAGCATGTGCAACACTCATCATGTCAACTGGGGAGCAGTACTTCAGCTTGGACTTGTGGTAGTCCTTCTTGTAGTTCCTCTCACTCTGCATCTTGGCCACCTGCATGTAGTGCACTAGCAAGGGGTCATCCTGAAGATTACGGCAGCCGACTTGTTTGCCTCTTCCCTTCACATGGTCTTTCTTGTACTGGATCTAAAAGGAAGAAGTAAAATAATAATCTGATCATCTGACACTATTCAACGTAGGAACATTGTTGTTGACTATACAGACTACATACAGTATAGCTCTTTATGTTGTCCTGGGGATTTATTGTGTACTTACATCACTGGCAATATGTCTGCCGTGCTTAGCATGGATGACAGAGATAGCATCTGACCTCATGTCGTAGCCCTTTGCAATGGTTTCCTCCCAGCTTTGCTTGTAGTAGTTCTGAAATAAACCAATATGGTATATAAATACACTGTTTCCATGAGACACGAATATAACACAGTATATACATGCAGTGCACACCCAAGAAGGCACAGTTGTATTTGGAGGAAAGATGTCTACACAGTGCAGAGCAGTGTGCTCTTTATATAAAGGGCAGGCGGTGATAATATGATAAAACATTTGACAATTCATTTAATTAAATATGAATATGAGGCATAATTTATTAGTCTTGGTCAACAGTACCTTGCTGATGTTGTAGGCGTTGCATTTGGCCTGAAGGAACTGGGGGTCATTATGGGGTAGTGAGTACTTCTGGTGGATCTCCTCAAGACCCTTCTTGTAGTGAAGCTGCAGGGGAAGAAGAATACAAATACAAATGAGTACACAAACACATATTTATAGATATAAAATAGTAATACATTAATTACTGATTGTTTCATCTTTATTTATATTTTTTTTAAATCATATTTGTACTAAGTTGAATATGTAACCTCTATGAAGTACACAGTTTCCTCGACACAGGATCTCCATTGAAATTGCTTTTTAGTCCAGGACTAACATGAATCTGTGTTCAGGAAACCGCCCCATGATGTCTAAATTATCTGAATAACACGATTCTATCATCCAATAATAATAATATAATAATACTCACATCACTCCTCATTAGCTGGTTGACCTGGGCCTGCATCATGACAGGGTGGTCAGCGATGGCGGTGAAGGGGATGGTGTCTGGGTGCTGACGGTACTTTCTCTGAAGTAGAGGAGAAAAGGGAACACATCCTATGTCAAAGCAGATGAAACCAATCTTGTTGTGTTTTAATTTAAACCTTCAACTAGATCATGTTGTAGTAGCTACCTCATTGAGGATCTCTCCGGCTTTCTTGACCTTCTCCACTTCCATGGAGCCGAAGGTGACCCAACCAGATCCCTTGGTGAAGTTGTTGTAGTCTGAATGGTATTCATTCTGTAGAGAGGGAAAATAAAGTAGTGGGAGTATTACTTTCAGTATACTTCTACCGGTTTTGAAATGCTCCAACATTATTATAACCTTTTCCCCAGACGTTTAATAGGATGAAAGCAAACCAAATCAATCAATCAATCAATTAGATAAATCAACCAGAGTAATTAATCTATCTATCTATCTATCAATCTGGGTGATGGTGTTCTTACGTCACTCTGGATGATGTTGGCCTTCTTGGCCAGGTCCAGGGACATGGCGTCGTAGGGCAGGAGGTAGCGGTTGTGGATGGTTCTGTAGCCGGCCATGCTGGCGATACCCTGGGACTTCTTGGCCAGGGTGTTAGACATCATGTCCAGCGTGGTGATGTACTTGGTCTTTGTCTTCTCGTAGTCCTTCTTGTACTCACGCTGCGGAGAGAGTTTGAGAGAATTAGAAGGTGAGGCACCATATTCTCTCTATGATAAAAAAGTGTTTATTTAATATAAAGTTGGGACGAGTCACAGTGAGCGCTTATACCCCTGCCACACTGACAGCCACTGTCCTCATATTTCTGTTTCATACTAAAACAAGGTTTGTCAAAGACAATACACATCAACCAACATTTCAAATGTGCCAGATTAAGCTTGCCGGCTAATTTGTAGTCTAATCTGTATTCCCTGGCAGGAAAATGACTTACATCACTCTGTATTTTGGCCACATGTATGGAGTGCAGCATCTTGGGGTCGTCACGGATACTGAGGGCTCCCACCATCTTTCCCTTGTTCTTTTCAAAATCCTTCTTGTATTTGACCTGAGGGCAAAGAGCAAAAGTTAGGTGAATGCCTATACTACACAGTACACCAAAGGAAATAGTCAGCATTATCAATATGAATAATCATTTACATGGAAGTGTAGATGTTTATTTCAGTGCATACTCACATCACTGGCTATGTTTGTGTGGGCACGGGCTGCAAGGATCGAGATAGCATCACCCTTGACCTCGAACTGCTTGGCTTTAACTTTCTCCCAATCATACTTGTAACAATTCTGCGCAGAGTTAAAAATACATTTAGGATATCAGTATCATGCAAGTAAAAAACCAGAGGGTTTATCCATTGAGGGTCAACAATAACCAAATACAATGATTGTGAAATTATGTCAATACAAGCACATTATTTTCAAATCATATTATAACAAATGAAATTATAAATTATAAAAACATTACCTACAGTATCATCAACAGAATTTGACTTACATCACTAAGGTTAAATGCATTAACTCTGGACTGGATGAAGAAGGGGTAATCTGGGGGCAGGGCACACTTAAACTTATCCAACTCATACGCTGCGTGGTAGTTAAGCTGGAAAAGACAGGAAGAACCACATGAAAATACAGTACAGTCAGGTACATGAAAGTGTACGGTTGGCACTATGTACAGCAGAGGAGAGCTATAGAATATGAGTACTACACAGATCATTCCATACCACTAGAGGGCAGTGCTGCCCATCATTGAGGAGTGTGAAGCCTCTCCTTTTCAGAGTTGTCTCTCATAACTGTCAGCCCCCCTCCTCTCATCTGAGACTAGGGGTTATTTTCAGCAAACTGAACGCATGTTGCTATTAATACTACAGAGAGAGAGAGAGAGATAGCTCTCTCTGGTTTCCATGGCGTCCGCAGGAAGACAGCTGAGCTATGTGCTAAGTGGATGAATGAGCACATTTTCAGGCAACAGCCATCAAGAACCTTTAGTGTCATGGCAACGGCTCAACCTTGAGGTCTCTTTTTTGGTATTTGTTCCAAAATTCTAACAAAATTCTATATCATATATTTTTTAGCAGGTTGTTCCATTGAGGTCAAAATACCTATTTTTCAAGGGAGACAGACAGACCTAATTGTAATTTCATACTGTAACTATTTAATATTGAACTTAACACTCGTATAAGGTCTGTCGTAAAGGTTGAATACATACATCACTCAGCTGTTTGGCGTTGATGGCGGATTGCACTTGAACAGGCGAGTCTGTCACTTGCGTAAATTTCACTGTGTCCGGATGTTGCCGGTAAACTTTCTGCAAAAAAAGATGTAAATTATACATATCAATATCAAGAATAAAAAAGACAAAGAATTATGTCAATCTAATTTTCAATGAAAGGCCTTATCCATGCTAATCATAGTGCAACTGACTGGTTGTAATTTGCAATATTTCTTCAAGAGGCATACTTACATCTTGACACTGTGCAACTTTCTTATGAGCTTCGTATTCTGCCGTCATGGTTTGGGGATAGAAACATCTCGTCTTGATATCCTCATAATCCGCTTTGTAATTTTGCTGAAAAGACAGAAGAACAGATGATTCCTTTCTAATCATTGAGAGTGAACTTGCCTGTCGTACAGTGGGCCCTGGATAAAAGTAGTAATCTATATAGGGAGTAAGGTGCCATTTGAGAGACAATCAATGTCTTACTCTTAACAATGCATTAGAGGAGAGAACAAAACAAAAACAATGCAACATTAATTACTTCGCTCTTGATCTCCTCCATTTTCTTGCAGTGAAGCATGTAGATATCCTCATAGCTGCCAATATAGCGTCCCTTCACCTCGTTCTTATACTTGTCTTTATAATGCACCTGTGAGGGGAGATAGAGGGAGTAAAGATGAATCCATGTAAGATCCATTTGCCTCTTACATACAATAAAGGAGATCCAATTTAAATGATCAGTCGGGTTGTTGCTGCCATTCGTAATGTCTTTCTTGAACTAACACTCACACTTGTCTTTTCTTACTAGCTCTGACTTTGCTGATCGCTACTTTATTGAGAAGAAATGTACTTACTATGACTGTGATATGTGGTTGTCTCACCTAGCTATCTTAAGATGAATGCACTAACTGTAAGTCGCTCTGCATAAGAGTGTCTGCTCAATGACTAAAATGTGAAATGTAAATGTAAAATGTACTGTACAATGATTTGTTGAACAATAAAAAAAAAAACATGAACATCATTAACCTCATCAGTGAAGACAATGAAAGGAATACTCACGTCACTGAACTTCTGTACAACAGAGTCCATCTTGAATTTGGGCGTGTCACAGTAGTTGATACTGGACCCCCTGGATTTCTCATAGCTGGCCTTGTACACTTTCTGCAAAGGGAGTGATCAGAGGAGAAATGTTGAGCAGAAAACAATGGCAAACAAAAGTAGTTATATGCCTCAAATTCATATCAAAGTTAGTATTTGGCTTTCAATTTATGAAATTCGGCAAAATGAGTAAAACCATTATTTCCAAATATAAGGCTCTGTGAATGGCTACACTAATTATTAACAAATGGACAGTGAGTGACTAGTAACTAACTAGACTCATCAAAGTAGTGCTTGGGGTCATGTTACACCTTCAGTGGGTTAACTACAGAATAAGTGGCTCTTGAATGTCTTGATTATCACCACTCATTTAATAATTCAGTAAGAGGGGGGTGCACCCTTACTCACTGTCATGATTTAACTAGCAAGAATCTGCTGTGAAAACGTATACCCTGTTAGCAGCCAAATAGCAAACTGTCGAACTAGCAAACTGCCAACTGTCTAGCTAAAAGTGTACAAGTAAACACTATACAAGTTCATTTGAAACACGAGTAGTGACTTTTGAGAACGGAGATGAAAGATAACTGTTGTTGTCTGCCAGAACATGGGATGGGATACTGAATGATTTTCTGTAACTAATGACTGCCTCTCATAGAAGAGATGTGATTGTTTAGCTTCCTGTAACTTTTGTCTATTTGAGTATGACACCTGTTCGGACCAATGGTTCAGTCTCCCCGACTTAGACACTTACGTCACTCAAGATGGTGCCAGCGTATCTCAGCTGCCTGAGCAGAGGGTTGTCGGAGGCTGGGAGAACGTTGTAGTCAGCCACCGCTTTGCTCTTCTCATAGTCCTTCTTGTATTTGATCTGAGGAGAGAAGAATGGGTCCATCAATACATTATATATATGGTTTGCTGTGATACAGTGATTCATGTCAAGGTTAATACAATTACTCATCATTGCACATTTTGGATTTACATGTCCGTCTGCGTTGGTATGTGGATGAAGCCGTGTTTTGAAACATTTGATTGAAAAATGCTTATAGGCAAAAAGCTACAGTTTTGTTACCACCTACGGTATAGCCTAAATGTATTTAAACTACTGTTTGACGACAGTGATTTATTCTTTATCTAGTGTTCTGATTCTGGGTACAGAACATGTGTGGGCACATCTTGATGTCTGCGTGACAAAAGAGTCACAGTGTTGACTCACGCTCTGTTTAGAGCTGGAGGTCAAAGCAGTGTCGTGTGTCTCTCTGCTTGCTGCCGCATGAGATGGATCTATAAAAATATACTCAGCCAGCACCCACTTTCCCTGCTTCTTCTCTCTGAGAGAAGCAGTAGACAGCTGGTTGGTTGGTTAGCTGGTTGGTTAGCTGGTTGGTTAGCTGGTTGGTTTGGTGTGTGTTGTGTGTGTTGTGTGTGTTGTGTGTGCTCCTTCATGTCCCTCTCTTTGAGGGCTCATAGACTCACCGAGCTGGCAGCGTGACCAGCCTTCTTGTTCTGTTTGTATTCTGGCGTCTCTGTTTGCATAAAATTTATTTGGTCTTTTATGTCCTCATACGCAGCCGTGTACTTTTTCTGAAATGAGAAAAGACAAATATAGATATGACGTGTTATGATTTGATGAACACATACTGTAATGTAAATTATGCCAATAACTATATGCTATACAATAGTGGGCTCTTACATTGCTGATGTTGTCCATAGCCACCCTGGCAACGGCCACATCAATGTAGGGCGTCTCGCACCAGTGGCCCTTGACGTTCTTGTTGTAGTCCTCATGATACTTGAGCTGCAAGAGAAAAGCAAGGAAAAGTCAGACATTGGGTCATTTAAAATAAGAAGAACTAAAGCTTTGCTTCTATAGATACTGAACTAAGATTGCAAAATCGAGGCATGACACAATCAAGAAATACTTCAAATATTATCTGTCAAAGTGTTGCCTTAAAAGTCATTCAAAACAGAATAATATGAACATTATAGATGGATGCTGGAATTGTAGAGGCCTCTGCAACTACAGGGGGAGTATAAAACATGTTGGGAGCGGTGGGGATTTCAAATAATCTCAGGCTATTGTCGTTGCTCCACGTCTGTCTGCCAGAATAGGGCTGCTGCCTTCCAATAATATCATGGAGCAGGTGGCAGTCATACCCCCTCTGTCTCCCAGGGACAAGGACAGCAGGGCTGGGGACTTCACACATGTCAGGCAGTGACTGACAGCACCCACTGGTCCACCCTGTCCTCTCCGTCAGGACTCGATAGCTGAGGGCTATGATAATGATTCTCTCAAATGTCTACATTACAACGTTGTCAAGGATGATGAGTGATTGCTTGATGCAATGACAGAGAAGCAATTGTCGATCAATCAGTGTGTGTGTGTATGTGTGTGTGTGTGTGTGTGTGTGTGTGTGTGTGTGTGTTTTTTTGTGTGTTTGTGTCACACCACTTACGTCACTGCGCTGTTCGAAATTTTTCTTGGCCAACTCCATATCATTAGGGACAGCCAGCGAGGTGTACTTTGCTGTGCGTTCAGCATGACCCTTCTTGTACAGGATCTGCAGCATAGGGGAGAAACAGAACAGAATGGTGAGAGGAACAGAAGAGACACAGAGATACGGAAGAGAGACAGGAAAGTAAGGAGGACAGTGTGTTAGAAGATTCAAACCCAAACTAACACCAGCTTATCCGCTCTGAAGGCAGCAGCAATGATCGCTAGACACCCCAGGCCACGATGAGATGTATCTTTAATCAATAGTTGACCTTTGACACGGTCAACTATGCCACATGCCTGTTAGCTATGCCACTATGCCACATGCCTGTTAGCTATGCCACTATGCCACATGCCTGTTAGCTATGCCACTATGCCACATGCCTGTTAGCTACATGTGGTAATGTTCTGCTTGATGATATCTAATTGGATAAGCCAATAAATTGGATCAGCGGAAATCTGAAGTTCACTTCAATAAAAGAGCGACAGCAGTGACCATTTTAATTGCATCCTACATGTAGAAATAGTTGCTGAGAGGAAATGGTTCCATATGGAACATCTGAGTCAGCAGAAACCCAAAAGCTCAGGAAGCAAAAATAGAGTTTTTAAATGAAGGGGGTAAACAGTGTTTTCATGAAGTGTGATTGATGTAGGATGTTTTACTGCCAAGTAATGTGATGTGAGCAATGAATTGCACAAAGTGAACCACCACACTCGTGGACGTGGTTCAGCTGACTGACTGACGCAATCACTGCATTCTAGGAATAGTGTTGTTGAGAAGGATATTTATGACTTAAAACATTTACATCATGGAACAAACGGTTATAACAATCACTCAGTGTAAGAAATTAATGCTGTTCGAATATAACTTACAGTAACTATAAAACAGTACTATAAAACTGACCTAATAACACTGATATCAACTTGCTGTAATCACAAGTAAAAGTGTAGTTAAGTGTAGAATAGAATACAACAGAATAGTTTTGATAGTTGCAGTACTCACATCACTGAGGACCTCCTGTGCCTTTGCCACCCTGCGCAGCTCAGGCGAGTCACTGTAAGGGTAGCACATGGTCTTGTCCTCATCCCAGGCCTCCGTGTACAGTTTCTGATCACACAGAAAAACAAAAAGAGAAGCTGCATCGGCTCAAATATAGAAAAGCAATCTATCTGTTTTGAGTAAAAATGAATTACTTAGATCAATCTAGATTAATGTGAATTGAGTAATCTACATATAAAATATTACTATAACCTCATACGACTCTGTCACGCCCTGGCTCTGGGGACTCGTGTATGTTGAGCCAGGGTGTTAGTTTCTTTGTGTAGTGTCTATGTTTCGTTTTCTATGTTCTGTTCTAGGTTATGTGTTTCTATGTTGGCCGGGGTGGTTCTCAATCAGAGGCAACGAGAATCAGCTGTTGCTTGTTGTCTCTGATTGGGACCCATACTTAGGCAGCCTTTTGTGCACTTGTTATTCGTGGGATGTTGTTCCGTGTTGGTTTGTATTGTATAACCGAGGACTTCACGTATCGTTTTGTTGTTTTGTGTATTTGAAAGTACTAAAATAAAAGTATGTACTCGTATCACGCTGCGCCTTGGTCCGCTCATTATGACGATCGTGACAGACTCAATAAATCAGCCTGGGACAAGTGTTGTAACAGCACCACTACAGTGAAGGCTGAGTATTGTTCAGTATGAAGTTACCTTGCTATAGTTTGCAGCGTTCTTCACAGCCAGGACAAGCTCAGGGGCATCAGGGGGCAGCAAGTACCTGTCCTTAGTCTCATCCCACTTCGCCCTGTACAGAACCTTGCTGATCAGCTCCGAGACATGCTTGACATGGGCGATCTCTCTGGCCTCCCCATCGTACAAACTGGTACACCTGACCTTATTGCCCTCCATCCGGTACTTCACCTGGTAGGGTCAATGAGTCAAGTGTCAATTTGACCAAAGTTTTATTTTTATATTATTATTAGTGACATTGCAACATTGACTGAGACTGTGATATATGATATCTATCAGAGAACTTGACAGAATAGAACAGAGGCCTCCATACCTCAGACAGCTGTTCCTGAGCCTTCTTGATCCTCACCATCTCAGGGGTGTCAGCCGAGATGGCATAGGGTTTCCCCTTAGCCTTGTCATAGGCATGACGGTACTTGTTCTGTTAGGGACACATCGGAACAATATAACATCATAATCAAACTCTGGTGAGCATGAACCAAAGAGGGGGGGGGGGGGGGGGGTGAAAAAACCATTTGACCTGGGTTCTCTTCATTAGGCAATATACGGAAGAATACTGACAGAAACAGAAAAGGGACTACCTGGACTTTTCAAAACATTTTGCTACGATGTACCCTAATGAACATGACCTGGTTGTAATGGGCTTGCTTACGTAGGAGAACAAGTCCAGCATCTTCTGGCTGTGGGCCAGGTAAGGAGTCATGAACTTGGAGGTGTCCACCTTAGCCTTCTTCCTGACGACTCTTCTCACAGGAACACCAGACTGGGGAACAGTGGTAAGGCTGTTAGTCATGTGACAAACTATGGCTGTTGGTCCTTTATGACAGGAAACCAGACCAGAGGTACACATCCACTTACAACAAAGAGGCTAGCGAGACAATACGGAGAAACCAGAAACAAGACGGAATCAATGCTCCTATAACAATGACAGAATAGTAATATTATACTAAGTGTAATATAAATAAACGGGTTAACAAGTGAATTACATTTTGACTATCCTAAGTCTCTTACAAAAGGGACATGTATGTGAAAGCAACAATGACTTAGGCTAGTTCATGCTACTCTGCAACCAAGTTCACTTACCTGCAAGAATTCAATGCAATGGCTGATTAAAAAAATATTACCTTAGGCTACTAATTGTGGTATTTGACTCTATCATCAAGGCATTACATGGAATGATTAGAAAACTATGTCATTCTACATGGAGGTAATGGGATGGGAGATAACATGGTATTGGCTAGGTTAAGGTCTAGTAGGGACAGAGGATAAGACTTATTATCAGGGCTACAGGAAAAGAAAGGGACTGAGGGAAAGGGACTGAACGAAGGAAAGGAAAGGGACTGAGGGAAAGGGACTCAACGAAGGAAAGGAAAGGGACTGAGGGAAAGGGAATGAACGAAGGAAAGGAAAGCGACTGAGGGAAAGGGAATGAATGAAGGAAATGAAAGGGACTGAGGGAAAGGGAATGAACGAAGGAAATGAAAAGGAAAGGAGACTGAAGGGAAGGAAAGGAGAGACTGGCCATGAATGAGCCAGTGGACAAAAGCAGGGGTGAGTAAGACACAATTGACTGCATGCATCATTTAGCAACATCTGCCTATATGAGGGCTATTTCATCAATCACTCACTAGCCTTGTGGCTAACTGAGAACATTTTACATGAAGTCGTGATTTGTGAATTACCCAAACAATCGCCTTTTTGTTTGGGAACTCACTTTTGGAATGGCAAAAAAAATGTCTTCCTCGACTTGAGTAAATTGTGAATTGTTAAACAAGGTAGTTTGTTTAATAATCCACGGGGTCACACATATCGCTTTTTTAAACAGTATCCTTTCTAGAATTTCTCTCCTTCGTTAGGCCTACGTCTATGGAATAACCCCCATGACATGCAAGCACAACCGAAGCATCATGAGCTGCTTGTGCTGTTTATTTCACTGTTGTCTTCTACCTGTTGCTTTACGTCTGCTCCCACCTGAGTTGTGGTCTGGTGAGAGGTGGTCGAAGTCACCGTCTCCTCAAAATACTATAAATATAGGAACAACTCGCTGGTTTCAAAATCACCATTACAAGTAAAAGGAAGACATATCACAAATGTGTATTGGATTGAGTTTTCCCCCCAGCTCTGGTGCAATAATTCTCTGGTGCAATAATTGTTATACTGTAAACAACATTGATAAACAGTAATACTCATACTTATACTCACTTAATACTCATCTGCACTGTCACCACAATTATCTGGTTGTAGTAGCTAAGTCAAATATTCTGCAATTAGCATAATGATATAATAATTACATTCACTATAAAGTAATAAAAGGTTCCATATATCCCTGATCCCTCCAGTGACTTTGAAGGTGTCCTTTTGGATCCTGGAATATGCTGTGATTACTGAAGAGTGTAATGAAGCCTCTATTCCAGGGGGAAAGAGGAGTAGGAGCCTATAATAGCCCTGAATGACTGCCTGACTGACGGCTCTGTCTGCCTGAATGACTGCCTGACTGACTGCCTGACTGCCGGCTCTGTCTGCCTGACTGACGGCTCTGTCTGCCTGACTGACTGCCTGCTGGTTGCCTGCCTACATCTGGCAGAGCCCTCTGACCAGACCTGGGTTCAAATACATCTTACAATAATTTCAAATACTTTAGGTGGTCTTGACTGAGTGAGTTTGTCTGGGACAATGGAAACAATAGAATATTTGCAAAAAGGCAAACCCTGCCCACCTGTCACTCCAGGTTAAAGCAAACGCTAAAAGTATGTGAAAGATTCTAGTATTTGATCCCAGGTCTGACAGACAGAACCCTCTGTCCAACCATCCCTGGGAATATATGCACCCTCACATGACCTCACTGGCTATTCTTGTTGGTTATGCCATTTACATGTCCATTGTCCTTGTTGTAAATAGTCGCTATGAATCCAAATATCAACAAGACAGCTAAAACTGTTTTAATCCTTAGTGATTATTCTAATAAATCTCCTTGTTATTAGCTTAAATCGGAGCAACATACTCTACTAAACTAGAAACATTCTCACACATGTTCCCTGAATAGCCTGTGTCTAACTTGAACTAAGCCAAAATTATAACCAGTGAGTGACCTGAGAGTGAGACTACATTGTTCTCTAACTCAGGAAGGTACTCATTGCCATACCATTAATAGGGGACAGCCCATGAACATGTTTAACCCTACTGATGGAACGGTATAGAAAACCCTTGAACTAATGGTCAGAATCATCATCATTATCGTCACGACACAACATAGGTCTGCGATTCATATGCCAAACAGCCTATTGAACCACTGAGAGACCAGAGCTGGGGAAAAATCGCAAACACTTTAAACAACAGTTGTAAGAGGCTGTTTTCTGACTCTACAAGACAGGAGGAGAATCATACAGGTACATTAACTACCCCCCACCCGCCTTGTTGTTCCCCAACAGGTTTTAGTAATGACAATAAACAATGGAGGACAGAGAACAGGTAGAATCTTCTAGTCAGGAGTTGGCAAAACATCACAAACAGATCTGGGATCAGGCTAAGATTCTGCTGCTACAGAGCTTAGATCTGCCTTCCTCCTCTAGCTAGCTGCAAGTTGCCTGTTGGTTTCTCTATACACGCATCAACCTCCTAAGCACATCCTATGAGTGATGTTAGCAGACCCTCGGCCGGGCTGCTGGAGCTTCCTCCGGGTGATTTACAGCAGGCAGCACTTCTCACTATGTCCACTGCTAAATGTGTATGTCCTGTCCCGTCCTAAGAGTTTTAACAGCCACATCTCAGAGCTCAAAGTCAATATTTCCCTTACTGGGAGAAAAATATACTGTGAAATTGGAAGTTGAAATGATCTTAAACTTGATTAACATTAAGAGGGTAAGGTAGAATAACATAAAACAATGTACTATCTCGAGAAAGTAATTTTGTTCAAATCGTTAAATGCTGAATATTAAATACTTAGTACAGTATAATCCATATCAATAACCACTTAAAAAACTGTTGTCCTGAATGACTGTACAATCCACCCAGTTATTATCTGCAATGTAGAGTACTGTATATCCTATAACATGCACAGCTGTACGTTTCTCCCCAGCCTGTAGATCAGATGAAAGAAGCCATCTTACTATTAAGATCAAAGTAATCTCTTTAAAAATGTCCTCCAAAGTGTAGATGAAAGTAGTAGTGAAATCAGAGTGTTTCGATTTTGAGGATAGTCTTTTTTTTCTGCATTACAAAGGATTTACATTTTTGCATTAAAGATAGATAAATCTCTTTGAAAAAGTTGATATGTTATATGGGAACCAAACAATAACTTTCCAAATACTGTAGTTAGAGGTTTTGACCCATTTTTCTAAATGTTTTGAATATTTAACAATAACAAATCAGAAGTTCCTTCCACATCCTCAATTAGGAAGAAATTATTCGGATTCCCCTATAAGTTATCAACAACATAAAGTTTAGACAAATAAACACACTGTCTGTTGTGTAATAACTAGGCCTATTACATCAGCTCCTATAGTTGTCAGTAGTATAAGGTGGTTGGTCAGGTAAAGTGTACTTATACTACTTCTATCGACTATCAAGTTAAAGGAGTTTTCCCATTTTGAACTTTGCACTGATTAAGTGCGATGGTCATTGTAAACAAAAGGGTGTGATTTCTTTTTATGTTCATAACTGGGCTTTAAAATGTCAAAGAAAAGAGGAAAGTGGCAGGGGTTTTGATTTTAATGGCTGGTCCCTGGTCTGATTTACAGTTCTCTGGGCTGTACAGGGCTGGCCAGGGCCATGTCTATAGCTAGCATATAGGAAGATGGGTGTTCTTCGGAAACAGAATCTAACCCTGCTCACAGCTCAGAGACACCTGGACTCCTGAACTGCTGACTGGGGTGGTATCAAAACTAAGTTGCCTATTCATAGGGACTGAGTAAAGCTAGCTAGTTAACCTGAAGACCTACCAGTACCAGGGCCAGGGAAGCCCACTGGGGCCGTAGAACTCAGACCTAAGAACATTGGTAGTGGGTTTGGAATGGGTTTGGGGTTCCAATTCCATTTCAATTCAGTCAATTCAGGAAGTAAACTGAAATTCTGACTCCTATTCCAATTTTCCTTGAATTGACCCCAAAACCAGTTTGGAGGGCCCACAAGGCCTAACCGATTGAAATGTGTGTAAATTATTCAACTGTCAAAACCAGCAATAGTCTGAGTACCTAAGACAACGATGGTGTGTTGTGTTGATCTCGCAATATAATATTTACTTACCTCTTCCTCAAAAATCTCCTCTTCCTCCTCAAACTCCTCCTCAATTTCTTCATTCTCATCCATGATGATGCAGTTTTAGGGGTTTCTACCTAAAACACATAACATCCTCAGGCATTTAATTTCTGATGCACCTCCCAGTAAAATATGGTTGAAACTTTACAAGCACAATTGACAATCATCTAGTAGCCATAATTGGGACATAACAGTCAACATCAACGTAAACTCTGTGTTATAATACATTTCCTCTTTATAAGCAAAAAGCAGTACTAGTGCCCTCCATAGAGCAATGTGTCTTTACCAGAGGCTGAAGGCCAACATTAACAGAGATATTTTAAGAACCTGCCTTGCAGTCTCTGGTGAACCCAAACCACCAAAGTCAAAGGCAGGATGTGGACAAAACCTTCTAACAAAGTCGTTCACACATAAAGTATGTAACATGCACACACAATGATGGTGAAATGCCAAACAGTCCAACATGTCGTACCCGAGAAAGATTCCTGTAGTATTTCCAGCAACCTTACAGTAAAGGAAGCTGCTGACTTGCCGTTCACTAGGGTCCCAAACTGATATTCCACTTTGTGTTTTGCCCTAAAGCCTAGACAAGTAAACAAATAAGTGACAGAATTATCAGTCACTCTCACTGTGATAAACTCCAATTCCACACTAGATAAGATAAATCTCAGGTACAGCTAAAAGGTGTGATCACGGGCCAAGTTGTGCTGGAATGCCTTTTGCAGGCCGGTAGGCTTTGATGAGAGTTTGACACCTAAAACCCCCCTAGAGCAGTCTTTCGTCTCCTGGCTGAAGGGTTGGGACAGCTGGCCGCATAGCACTCCAACTATTTGTCATGTAAGTTAATACCACGGCTTGATTGGCGGGCTTTGTTTAGCTAACAGAGCTCCAATGCCTTCTGAGGCCGCAGGTTAAATTTAGGACAGCTGTACTAACTACCTTTTTTTAGCACTCCATTCACAAAAGTACTTTATCCACCAAAATTGACTTGAAAACAGAAGCAGAAGAGGTTGGGGAAAATGCAACAAACTCGTGGTGTGTTTTCAAAGGTGTCCCATTGGCGGCCTGTTGGTCTCTGGAGGTCCACTGCTCTGAGACTCCTTTAACGAGGACACAGCCCGTTAACTGGGATTATTCCTTCATTAACTATCCCTAAGCAATCCAAAGGCAGCAGAAGACAAAACTGTACAGAAGACAAAAAAGTCCCAAACGAAAGCAATGCTGGAGCGGTAAGATGAAAGGAAGGAATATGTTCAGTTTATTGTTTCTTTTAGCTTACCAGTTTACTTTAGAGTTTAATCGTTTCCCAAGCCGCCAAAGAGCCTCCCCAACTTCCCTCCACAGAAACGATGGGCGACAGCTCACAGCTGCAGCGGCACCGTGGTTATCATGAGGTCCAAACAGCCAATCAGAGGCTGGCGCTCTCATGTTTCAAAATCTAAATATACCTAAGTGATCCCTTCAGAAAATAGCACCTGTTCAGTAAATTTATCTGAGTGCAATATACACTAAGTATACCAAACATTTAAAAAACCTTCCTGATATTGAGTTGCACCCCCCCCCTTCTTTGCCCTCAGAACAGCCTTAATTCATCGGCGCATGGACTCTACAAGGTGTCGAAAGCATTCCACAGGGATACTGGCCCATGTTGACTCCAATGCTTCCCACAGTTGTGACAAGTTGGATGGATGTCCTTCGGGTGGTGGACCATTCTTGATACACATGGGAAACTGTTGAGCGTGAAAAACCCAGCAGCGTTGCAGTTCTTGACAAAAAACAGTGCGCCTGGCACCTACTACCATATCCTGTTCAAAGGCAGTTACATTTTTTGTCTTGCCCATTCACCCTCTGAATGGCACACATACACAATCCATGTGGTCCCATGTGGCTCAGTTGGTAGAGCTTGCAAAGCCAGGGTTGTGGATACGATTCTCACGGGGGACCATAACGAACTGTATGCACTCACTGCTGGATAAGAATGTCTGCAACATGACGAAAACGTAAAATGCCTCAATTGTCTCAAGGCTTAAAAATCCTTCTTTAACCTCTCTCCTCCCCTTCATCTACACTGATTCATGTGGATTTAGCAAGTGACATCAAAATGGGATCATAGCATTCAACAAAGCAGCAAGGATTGTTTTAAGGTGGAGATGTGATTCTTCAGTTGTAGTCATGCACAATGCTCTTGGGTGGTCATCAATCAACAAGATAATTGAAAAAAACATGCTTATTTTATTTCACAATGTATACCATTTAAAACGGCCAAACTCCATTCACAACAGTATTGTTGGTAAGAGACAGACATTCAGTCAATCTAGGAATAGATTGTCCACCATCTATGTGTTATCCCGGCAGAAAAGTAAAACAGGCAAAATAACATTTCGATTTAGAGCAATAAAGAAATTGAATAGTTTATCTGAGCAAACCAGTCACCTTTCATTATATAAATTCAAACAATACTTTAGAACCATTTAAATATAATAAATTGGAAGGTTGTGCAGGACAATGGTAGATGAAGGAACCAATCTATCTTTTCAGACTGTTAGAGTATTTATCTGGTCAATATGGCTGTTGTTTGTAACAGTGTGTTATATGTGAAAATGTGATTGTATTATAAATTGTATTTGAATGTTTAAGGACTCTTGGAAGATTAGTCCAAATGAGGACTAAAAGAGATCCTAATAAAAATCTAATCAAATCAAAGCTGGCCAGTGTATGTCATAGAAAGAGCAGGAAGGGGTAGGAAGGGGCAGAGAGGGGAAAGAAAACAAGAGAAAACCCAACTACCTGCGATGGGAGGTGATCACGAATGTTGACTGGTTTGGGGGTGATGTCAGTGTGTTGCCGGGGATTCCTTGAGTGGACATGGGCTCTGAGTCTGGGGTTGTATGTATCAAGCATCTCAGAGCAGGAGTGCTGACCTAGAATCCGTTTTGCCTCTTTGATCATAATGAATAGGATTACATGGACAGGAGGGAGCTGCTCCTAGATTAGCACCCTGAGATGCTTGATACCGCCTCTGGAGAGACTAGTACTGTAGTTCAGGTGGGGGTACTGACTGTACTGACTGACTATGCAGGAGACTCTCTGATCGAAGTCCTGTGTGGTGTCTGGAGCAGGGTCAAAGCCATTATGGGCCACTGGATTTGAAGGAAAGGGAATCAAACCATTGACCTGCTGTCCCACCACCATTAATAAATAAATATGCACCATAAATAAATAAATAGCAACTCAGTATGATACTGAGCTCCCGATGTGACTGTATGCTGCAGAAGATGTATTACAAGTTACTCATGCCATACTTCTAGATTGAGCTCAGCCAGTGAATTAAAGGTTAGATCAGGCACCAGTCAAGCTGCTATGACATTACCCTGTTATGGTTTGTAGTGTCAAACCATCTCCATTTTCCCAGCAGTTTCCCTCCCTTCAAGTTGTGTCTCTGAAGTCTTGCATGTCTCCCTCTCCTGGTCTCTCTCTCCTAGTCTCTCCCCTCCTTTCATTCATCTGCACTGATCTGAAAACACAGGACAGGTGAAAGCAATATGGTGGATGCCTATTAGGTACAGTGGGGGGAAAAAGTATTTAGTCAGCCACCAATTGTGCAAGTTCTCCCACTTAAAAAGATGAGAGAGGCCTGTAATTTTCATCATAGGTACACGTCAACTATGACAGACAAATTGAGGAAAACATTTCCAGAAAATCACATTGTAGGATTTTTTATGAATTTATTTGCAAATTATGGTGGAAAATAAGTATTTGGTCACCTACAAACAAGCAAGATTTCTGGCTCTCACAGACCTGTAACTTCTTCTTTAAGAGGCTCCTCTGTCCTCCACTCGTTATCTGTATTAATGGCACCTGTTTGAACTTGTTATCAGTATAAAAGACACCTGTCCACAACCTCAAACAGTCACACTCCAAACTCCACTATGGCCAAGACCAAAGAGCTGTCAAAGGACACCAGAAACAAAATTGTAGACCTGCACCAGGCTGGGAAGACTGAATCTGCAATAGGTAAGCAGCTTGGTTTTAAGAAATCAACTGTGGGAGCAATTATTAGGAAATGGAAGACATACAAGACCACTGATAATCTCCCTCGATCTGGGGCTCCACGCAAGATCTCACCCCGTGGGGTCAAAATGATCACAAGAACGGTGAGCAAAAATCCCAGTACCACACGGGGGGACCTAGTGAATGACCTGCAGAGAGCTGGGACCAAAGTAACAAAGCCTACCATCAGTAACACACTACGCCACCAGGGACTCAAATCCTGCAGTGCCAGACGTGTCCCCCTGCTTAAGCCAGTACATGTCCAGGCCCGTCTGAAGTTTGCTTGAGTGCATTTGGATGATCCAGAAGAGGATTGGGAGAATATCATATGGTCAGATGAAACCAAAATAGAACTTTTTGGTAAAAACTCAACTCGTCGTGTTTGGAGGACAAAGAATGCTGAGTTGTATCCAAAGAACACCATACCTACTGTGAAGCATGGGTGTGGAAACATCATGCTTTGGGGCTGTTTTTAATTTGCAAATAAATTCATTAAAAATCCTACAATGTGATTTTCTGGAGAAAAAAAATCAGATTCAGTCTTCCCAGCCTGGTGCAGGTCTACAATTTTGTTTCTGGTGTCCTTTGACAGCTCTTTGGTCTTGGCCATAGTGGAGTTTGGAGTGTGACTGTTTGAGGTTGTGGACAGGTGTCTTTTATACTGATAACAAGTTCAAACAGGTGCCATTAATACAGGTAACGAGTGGAGGACAGAGGAGCCTCTTAAAGAAGAAGTTACAGGTCTGTGAGAGCCAGAAATCTTGCTTGTTTGTAGGTGACCAAATACTTATTTTCCACCATAATTTGCAAATAAATTCATTAAAAATCCTGCAATGTGATTTTCTGGAATTTTTTTCCTCAATTTGTCTGTCATAGTTGACGTGTACCTATGATGAAAATTACAGGCCTCTCTCATCTTTTTAAGTGGGAATACTTGCACATTGGTGGCTGACTAAATACTTTTTTTCCCCACTGTATCTGGTTTCACTTGTACAGTCCAATACACTTTATAATAATTTGGTGGGTACATATATTTTTGTCCTGTTTCACACATGTACAAGTGTGTATTATATACGTGTGAAATGGAAATGTGTTTTTTTGCATATCCCAACTCCCCCTGAGAGTTATGGCCAGGGTCAGACATGATCAACAGCAACCCTGTAGCAGTTAGGGTTAAGTGCCTTGCACAAGGGCACATTGACAGATTTTGCACCTTATCGGTGCGGGGAGTTGACCTTTTGGTTACTGGCCCAACGCTCTAACCTTATGTAATACTTCTGTAAATAAGGTATTTCTGTTTTTATTATGGGGTATTGTGTGTAGATTGGTGAGGATTTTTATTTATTTAATCCATTTTAGAATAAGGCTGTAAAGTAACAAAATGTGGAAAAAGTGAAGGGGTCTGAATACTTTCCAAATGTACTGTACATAAGGTAACACTTTACATCAAGTTCTACAGCACCCGGTGTCACAGGAAGGCCAAGAAGATCATCATCAAGGACCTCAACCGCCCGAGCCACGGCCTGTTCACCCCGATACCATCTAGAAGGCGGAGACAGTACAGGTGCATCAAAGCTGGGACTGCTGTACACACATGTTCTATTCATATACTGTCCATACTATCTATACATACAGTATATGTACAAAATATCACTGGTTTTGTACACCTGATTATGATTATGTACACCTGAGGCAATGGACATTCAGGAGAATGGACATTTACAGAATGTTCAGATAGAAATGTATTGTGTAGATCAAATATGACTGTCAGATAGATTTAAATAGTATAGGAGATTGTGTTCTATTCATTCTATTTCTATCTTCAACATGCAGTTCCAGATACAACCCTGCCATTAGTTGAAGGCAGCCAATCTAATAGTTATTGAAAATAAATCACTTCATGAGATCTGTATTCAAATATTTTTTTAAGCAGTTGCTTTCTCAGATCTGTATTCAAATAGTTTTAAAAAAGTAATGACTTCCTGAGATCTGAATTCAAATGGTTTAAAAAAAGTTATCATTTTTGGGGATTTATATTCAAATAGCTGTAGTCACCTCCAAAGTAACTACCCCCAAAATAGTAACTTTACACAAAGCATAGTTAAAACTATAATTATCCCAGGTGTGGTATCCTAGTTAAACCAACCACTGGTGTGCGTGGCAATAGAGCTCTATTTTCATGTCATCTGACCATAGAAACGGTTTCAATCCAAGTGCCAATGCCATTTATCAAACTCCAGGCAGTGCTATTGTCAGATTACATAAAAATAGGGCTTTTTGGCCACACAAAAAACGGAAGCATAAGCAGAAGCGTACCTCACACTTGCTGTAAAATATGGTGGTGCATCTTTGATGTTATGGGGCTATTTTGCTTCCACTGGTCCTGGGGCCCTTGTTAAGGTCAATGGCATCATGAACTTTACCAAGAACCAGGACACTTCAGCCAAAAACCTGGTTGCCTCGGCCAGGAGGCTGAAATTTGGCCGCAAGTGGATCTTCCAGCAAGACAATAACCCCAAGCACACAACAAAATCCACAAAGAAATGGTTAATTGACCACTAAATCAAGTCTACGGACTTGAACCCCATAGAAAACATGTGGTTTGAATTGAAGAAGGCAGATGAAGGATATCAAGGATTTGGAAAGAGTCTGTATGGAGGATTGGTCTAAGATCTCTCCCAACGTGTTCTCCAATCTCAAAAAACATTTTAGAGAAAGGCTCAGTGTCGTTATCCTCGGTAGAGTGCTAGAGTACTGAAAACAGGGGTGCCAATATTTTATTTATTTATTACTTGTTAAACAAAATCTCTTTCTCTGAGCAATTGTATTAGTATAAAATAATAACATTTCCAAATGTTTTTGAGCAGACAATATAGCTCAGTAATTGTATTATATATTTTATAGTCTTTTTTGCTCATCTTTATCATGGGTGCCAATAATTATGGACCTCAATGTAAATTAAAAATACAACAGTGGACTATTTTCAGCTACAGTGGAAGTACATGTTCAGTGGGGGGAGGGGTGATGTTACAGCTTTCCCTGAGAAAATACAAAATATCCCTTTACCCAAGTTGGTATGGGCGACTATATAAGCTCACAGAAAAAGTGTTATACATGTATTATTACCTCAGTAGCATACATCTAACTTTCTGTTACCCCTCTTTTCATCCTATGGCTCTGCCTGCGACTCTGGCTGAGGTATGTGACATCCCCCACAGGAGAAGGGAGTCACAGGGCTTTGATTAACAGGCACAGCTGAGTTTCTTTTCACCTCACACCACATCTCTCGCTCTCTCTCTCGTCCGAAAGCAGTAGTCTCAGCACTCTGGTCTGTGATACACTGGATCAATGATGTCTAGCCCTCGTTAGCAACATCGCTGCAGTTTGTCAAGTCTATGAAAACAGAACGACAGATAAATTGGCCTTCATGGAGAAATAGGGCTAATATGGAGGCACGTCTTAATTGAGAAAGCTCAATACCTCAACATGTTGAATCTGTCTATAATGTTGTAATTTATCTGCATTGGGGACAGACTAAGTCAGTGCACACAGCCAGTGTTTCAGTGAAGTAGGAAAGTGTTTACAGTATCTTCACTATGGGCCAAGGTTAAATGTATATTGAAAAAACAACCCAGCTCTTTAACTCTTTATGGTTTGTGAATGTATGAGGGTTGGGGATAGAATATAATGCTTTATTTTGCTGTTTTGTTTGGGGATTTGGAGGGGGCTATAGATATGATTCTAGCAGACAGTAGCGAGGTGACAACTACCCAGGAGGGACACCAGGGGAGAAGCCAAATGATGCCGCTTAGTCACTGGAAAAAATTACGTGGTGGACATAGAGGACAGTAGCAGCTGCACATTGATAGCTTCAGCATTATGCCAATGGTACTGCGCTCTCAATAATCCAACCGCTAACTCCTTGGAAAACAATTGTCCCCATCAACACTGAGGTAAGAGGATAGATGTGGCGATGGTGGTGTCATAGGTCATCATGGCATGACTGTGCAAAGGATCCTGGGTTGTTTACCAATACCATACCACTTGAGTCTGGACACCCTGATCACAGCCCAGACAGTCTGTATGGTCTAATGGGTAAGGGTAACTGACATTTAGGAGTCATGTAGCCCATAAAGTTTGAACTATGACTATGGTTTGAATGCTTTCTGACTGAGGTCTTGTTTTTATACTGCATGCTGAGTACTGCAAGTGATGATGGCATGTTTTTATTTTACTATCTTTATAATGTATGTGGGGTGAACATGTGTGCATTTTTCATTTATCCTTAATTTATTCACATTTTTCTCATTGAGATAAAAAACTATTTTGCAGCATGTGACACTTGAGCATCACACATGAGAATACCATTGCTGGGATTTGGTACTCACTTTTCAGATCACATCATTCTTATGTTTATGGTGTTTGACACACTCACAACCAATGACAGACATCCTTGTTGAAGACAGGCCATCTCCTCCACTCTGGACAGGTGACCAATGGAATAGTGTTATACTACTGACTCATCCAAGGCAACCATGGAGGCAACAGACGTTACTTATACTCGTAGGTTATTTGCTTACTGTCATTATTATTTGCTTACTATTAGTCATTTTATTCACATCTGATGACTAATGACTGACAAACATATGTCAGTTCTGAAATAAATAAATCTGTCCGGCTATACCAACTAAAACTGTAATCTCATTGTAAAACTGAAAGTGTGTAAATAAAGGGTAATAAAGTACTTAGGCTCCTGTACAACCATACTACGGTACGCAAATATCTATAGAAATATTGAAATCTGAACCATTACGAAAGGACATAACCTGGACCAGTACTTAGGTCCACCTCACCATGTACAACAGCACTATGGGGGTGCTGGAGACGCTCATCTCAACCCTGCCTGCCTGACTGACTGCTCACCCTTTCTATGTGAAACTAGGCAAGTGATTTCCCAAGCTTGGGATAATAAAGGATACTTGACTTTGGTCTACTCTCTCCTCATTCTGTCTCTGGCTGTCCCACAGACTTCTACATGGGCTGTCTGGTGTCACTCCCTCACTGCTCCCGCCTGTCCGTCAGTCAGTCAGCGGCCACTCTCTGAAAGAATGTTGAACATGAGTCCAATGGTCCACAGCAGAACATACTGCCCCCAGAGGTTGGTTGAAGAATGGCAATACATAAAACCAACAATTACAAGGTTATATGAAGACAACCCACTGTTTAGAAACCATACACAGAGGAATAATAATTACCTGTAAAATGAAAACACATTTATGACATATGTAATCACCCAAAACTTAAAAACACACATTTTATTCACTGTATTTCATATGAGCTGAGAGAGTTGGGTTTCTCCCTCTTGTGTTCTTTGATTCAGTGTCTTCAGCCGCCATCATGTGAGGATTCGGACGCAGCAGGCACAAGGTAATGTAATGTGCATTCCAAATGACACCCTATATCCATATATATATTCCATTTGGGATGCAGATGTAATGTAAATACTGGACTGTACACACAGGGCAATACCACCATCTCAGGCAGTCCGACAATACTGCAACAAGGCCACTCTGGGCAGGCAGGCTCACTCACACACAACTAAAGACGACTCCTCTTAAGTCTGAGCTGTCCCAAGTATTCCCTATTTCTTATAGCATGAAAACCAAGCGTGCAGATTCAGAAATTAAATACACTGGATTTCATATGAGTCTTTTGTTTAGTTTTTCTTTCCAGAATGGATCCTGAAATGGTAGAGTGGTAAAGTTCTGGTTGTTCACAGTTCTCAGTCAGAGCAGATCAGTGTTCTGTAGAAATAAATAAACACGCAGCAGAAAAACAACATCCTGGTAGGAAGGTTGTCTGGCCGACCAGGTTAAGTCAGAGTCTCATGGAGAGGAAAAGGGTCGCCTGTCAACCACCCACCACATCCCTCAGGACTGAAGGTGTGGAGAGAAGAGAGGAACAGCACGCTGTTGTTGTTGATCAAGGTCAAAGGTCATCTGACCCGCAGTCGTGACATCATCCACTCCAGGCCCTGGCACAACCTGGAGGTAGGGAGACAGGATGGCAAGAGAGAGAGAATGTCATTTTCAGCATATAAGTGGGAATAAGACAAATGCTAGTTTTAATGTAAGCGACCCTCCAAGGAGGAAAGACCATAGCTTGCCGGTCCCTGGCACTAAAAAAAGATGAGCAACACTGCCCTACTGTATGAATGTTGGACCAGGTCTCTTGCAAAAGAGCTTTCATCTCAACGAGAATAACCAGCATAAATAATGGTTAAATTAAAAGAAATAAAAAGGCCTCCATTCTCTTACCCCTCCCCGGTGAGGGCGCAGCAGGCCTGGATGTGCCACTGGTGGTCTTTGACTGAGGTGAGCTGCAGGCTCTGGGAGATCTCAGCCACAGACATACAGCCCTTCACATCCTGTTTGTTAGCAAAAATCAGCAGGCCCGCCTTCTTCAGGTCCTGACGAGAGAGGAGGGTGGATGACAAGATGGCGCCGATAGACATGGCCGCTCTGTCTCCAGCTCCTAAGCAACTTTGTTACAAGCATTTCGCTACACCCGCAATAGCATCTGCTAAATATGTATATGCGACCAGTAAAATGTGATTTGAGTTTGAGTTCTAAGGCATGATTACTGGGAGGGAGGAGAAGGAAAGTGAGAAGAACTAATGTATTTTCAATTAAAGAGTAAATACAAGGAGGGAGGAAGATGAGGAGAAAGAAATTGAGAGGTGGCCATATGCTCATTGACCATCATAGAACATAGGCTGCTGCCATGTCTGCTAGGCTGAGGGTTATATCACAGATAGAACAATGAGACAGATATTTCACTGGACGTATAAATGTCAAGCATCCGCTTGGCGTTTCCATTCACTACCAAATATGGTAGTGAGAGGAAGCCCAGTGGCCGGCAGCGGGAGAAGATGGAACAAGATGGATTTTGGCCGACATTCTGCAAATTTTCTCATTAATAAACCATTTGATCTCAATACAGTTTTCTGTTCCCAAAACTAGAATATTTTTCAAACAGAATGGACAAAGTTTTGTAGACTTTACCCTTTGCCAAAGTTTTAAAAAAATGGTGTGTTTATAAGGAGTGCAAAGGCAAATTGAGTTATTGCACACGCGCACTTCACAGAGTAGGCGTTCCGGAACGGAAATATGCAAATGTTTGCTAGAACACGCCAATAGGATCTCGCTAGCTCGTGCTTGGCTCTGCCCACTTCCTTGCTTGTTCTGCCCACTATTACTAATTTGTTCCCACTGGAAACAACAGGCTGTGGTCTATCTTAGTTATAAAAATATTTTGTTATATTGAACTCATTCTACGTTGACACAAATATTGTGTGCAGTGTGCACTATAAAACATGGCCAAGAACACCAAAACTCACTTCATGTGCAAGCATTCTGTAGAGCTCCTCTTTGGTGACAGAGATTCTCTCTCTGTCTGTGCTGTCCACCACTACGATCACAAACTGGAGAGAAAGATTGGGAGAGACATAAGAAAGGACATTAAAAAGACAGTCGTAACAGTTTACATTAAGTTGCTCTTATATCTAGGTAATAACAATGTAATTACATAGCAATATTGTTGAGCAGTTTTTGTTACATGTTACCAGACTGCCTAATTTAATTCAAGACACACACAAGCTAACAGTTCAACAAACAACTGCCATCCATCCACAGTACGTGGTCTGACCTCTGTGTTAGTGTAGTACGTGTTCCAGGAGGATCTCAGTGACTCCTGTCCTCCGATGTCCCACATCAGGAAGTGCGTGTTGTTCACCACTATCTCCTCCACGTTGCTGCCTATTGTAGGAGATGTGTGGACCACCTCGTTCATAGAACTGCAAACACAAGCACAGAAGGAGGTTATCAATCTCAATGCAAAACAACAATCAAGTCAGTGAGAATGTTGGTAGGCATGAGAACAATGAGGTTGTCAACAGGTAATTTTGTAAATCTATTCCCTATTGTATCACATTCTTCCATAAGTGGGTTAGCCAAAAGGTATTTAAGCTAAGGTCACTATTTCTCATTTAGCAGAAAAATAAACATTATGAAATCCCCCCTAGTTGTGAGAGGAAATGTGTCTACTGTTGTTGTTGTACCACGGTTTTCCCCTTCTATAGACCTATCTGTATCTACTAACAGTAGGCAAAATACTTACAACTGGTAAAGTATGGTGGTCTTCCCCGCATTGTCCAGGCCCACAATAATAACCTTGTGCTCTGAAAGAAAAAGAGTGAGAAGAAATACGTTTTAAAACACGTACAAATAATCACAAGACTCAGGCTATAAACTTAAAAAATAAATCTGACTTCAATGCCCAGTGGCTGACCTATGCACCCAATAGGGAGCAGCACCATTCTTCATTATCTTCTAAAACACTGTTGATATTGTTCAAACAAAGGACCTCAGATCTCCAAAGCACAGCCATGAACTACTCCAATAAACAATCCATTCTTTATTGGAGCAGACTTCGAGATTTGACAGTGAAAAACTGCTATGTTTTACACATTTTCACACTGCTCTCTCACTCTCTGAGACATAGCAGTGCCAGAGAAGAGGGGGGAGGGGAACGCACCCGCACAGATAGGCCTACACTAGGGTGAGTGGTCTCAGTGTTGTGCTTGCTCAAGCTGAAAGCAGCAGCTGTTGGGAATGGATGGACGGATACTGAGCCACCACCTGGTCATCCAGCAAAGCCAAAGCCATCTGGACTCAAACAGCTCCATGTAAATACTGTCGCCTATACGTAACCACACCTAAATAAAGGTGAAATAAATAAACACCTTGACTGGAATTTGAGAAATGTACAGTATTACCAAAGAAAATCCAGCCAGATATGGGCATAGCCCAGGCTGAGCAAAATTATTACTAACAACGCTGAACAAATAGCCTAACCACTCCCCTTTTGAAAGCTGCAGACAGGAGTATAGTGTGTTTGGATTGGATCTAGAGATAGGCCTACTCAATACTCTCTCCTTTTCACATCACTCCCATCTCCTTACTCATGCCCATTTGACAAACTTATGTAGACTAATCATGTGACTGACAAGGAAATGCTGGTTGAGCAGGACAGAAATTACAGAAGTGAATCTTTTGTCTTCACAACCCAAGAAAACCAGAAATGAGAGGGAACCTCAAGACCAACTAGAGCCTTGTTAGTTTCTGGGCCATAAGGCTCAAGAGGGGAGAGAGTCAGTTTCCGTCTCTACATGTTTTTTGGCATTCCTGCAGGACAATATCCCATGTTTAGTCTAAGGCACTGGGACTCACTTATAGTTTGACTGATCCAGTACTGCAGATAAGGAACAGTAGCCTACACTCTGCCAACACTGCTCCTCAGTCATTATCACCAGCATCTCCTTATGTCCTCCGGTCATTTCCATGTAAAAGGACCCATGTGCACCAACGTGAAGTTCATAGGAGCACAACAAATTTGGCATCAAATGGAAGCTAAGAGTGTATATATATATATATATATATATATATTTTTTTTTTTTAAATAAAGGTATATATATATATATATATATATTTTTTTTTTTTTCTTCCCCCCAAACATTTCCATCGTAAAATTTGAATAATCAAAGGCTTTGATTTCTGGTCAAACAGATGGAAAAGGGGTCTTAGAAAACATCTACTATACCACAAGTCAAAAGTCTGTACACATATTTATTCAAGGGTTTTTCTTTATTTTTACTATTTTCTACATTGTAGAATAATAGTGAAGACATCAAAACTATGAAATAACACATATGGAATCATGCAGTAACCAAAAAAGTGTTATATATTTTATATTCTTCAAAGTAGCCACCCTTTGCCTTGATGACAGCTTTGCATTCTCTCAACCAGCTTCATGAGGTAGTCACCTGGAATGCTTTTCCAACAGGTCCCACATATGCTGAGTACTTGTTGGCTGCTTTTCCTTCACTCTGCGGTTCAACTCATCCCAAACCATCTCAAACCAGATGGGATGGCATATCGCTGTAGAATGCTGTGGTAGCCATGCTGGTTAAGTGTGCCTTGAATTCTAAATAAAGCACAGGCAGTGTCACCAGCAAAGTACCCCCACACCATCACACCTCCTCCTCCATGCTTCACGGTGGGAACCACACATGCAGAGATCATCCGTTCACCTACTCTGCGTCTCACAAAGACACGGCGGTTGGAACCAAAAATCTCAAATTTGGACTCATCAGACCAAAGGACAGATTTACACCAGTCTAATGTCCATTGCCCGTGTTTCTTGGCCCAAGTTAGTCTCTTCTTCTTATTGGTGTCATTTAGTAGTGGTTTCTTTGCAGCAATTCGACCATGAGGTGCAATCTGAGGTGCAGTTAATTGCCGATTTCTGAGGCTGGTAACTCTAATGAACTTATCCTCTGCAGCAGAGGTAACACTGGGTCTTCCTTTCCTGTGGCGGTCTTCATGAAAGCCAGTTTCATCATAGCGCTTGATAGTTTTTGCAAATGCACTTGAAGAAATTTTCTAAGTTTTTTAAATTTTCCCGATTGACTGACCTTCAAGTCTTAAAGTAATGATGGACTGTCGTTTCTCTTCGCTTATTTGAGCTGTTCTTGCCATAATATGAACTTGATCTTCTGCCAAATAGGACTATCTTCTGTATACCACCCCTACCGTGTCACAACACAACTGATTGGCTCAAACGCATTAAGGAAAGAAATTCCACAACTTTACTTTTAACAAGGCACACCTGTTAATTGAAATGCACTCCAGGTGACTACCTCATGAAGCTGGTTGAGAGAATGCCAAGAGTGTGCAAAGCTGTCATCAAGGCAAAGGGTTGCTACTTTGAAGAATCTCAAATATATTTTGATTTGTTTAATACTTTTTTGGTTACTACATGATTCCATGTGTTATTTCATAGTTTTGAGGTCTTCACTATTATTCTACAATGTAGAAAATATTTAAAAAATAAGAAAAACCCTGGAATGAGTAGGTGTGTCCAAACTTTTGACTGGTACTGTACATCGAAACACAATAATATTATGACCCTTACCAACTAATATCAACATTTATATTTAATTTTGCAGAAATTATGCATAACCGTGGTAGCAATTAAAAGGGAACAGTTAGGAGATAATGGGAAAATGATTAGATTAAAAGGTGAGGACAACAGTTCACATGACAAGACTGAACCCAAACATTACACTGTTGATTTTATGTGCGATTTATATTTACTGTTCTTTTCGCCGCATTTGTTGATCTGAAAATACTCTGGATAAATTCAGTAACATGATAAGAATATCCTTGGGACATTTGGGGAAGGTGAAACATAAGACAAAAAAATTGAGAAGTCAAAGTGTGCACAGTTCTTAAGTAATTTCAATGCACTTATGACTGAAAGAAGAGACTTCAACTAGCTCTCCTAGCTGTGCCGTTAAGGAACTAGAGCAAACACACCTTTGTTTGGAACTCAGCCGTGCATCCCTGCCATCACACAATTACTGTTGTTTACACAATCAAAAACAGCCTGATTAAATCGCAATCTGGGTCAAGTGGGCATTATTTGAAAGCTTGATCTATTGCACACATGACTAGCTAAATTATAAAATACGATCTTACAGTATTAGGCTTTCACAAGGCAATTCAGAGAAGCAGAGTAATTTCGGTGTGCACAGAATGGAGTCATGAGTGCCTTCAGATGCGTGGTCCACGGCAAATTGTCTTGACAATCCAACAAACAAACTAATTCTGTTCAGGGAAACCCAGGATACATAAAACAGTGATCATAAACGTTGACACCGTACACTGAGTGTACAAACTCAGGGGTGCAACTCAATATTAGGAAGGTGTTCTTAATGTTTTGTACGCTCAGTGTATATTACAGTACATGCATTTTATGATGTGAAGTGCACACTTGGACTCATGGGTGTTTGGCTTGCATGACATCAAAGCGGTATTTATTATAATCCTCCATGACTCATCTTTAAAAAAAAATACATAGAGTCCTCTTAATTTACAGCATTTCCCTCATTCAGACATCAAAACATTTGCAAAAATTGCCAATTAGCGGGATGGGGAGCAACTTCTTGTTGCGCGCGGTGCTCAAGTTCAGAACGGCTGTCAGTCATAACCGATACAGTGCTGTGAAGTGGAGATCCTGAGCTCGGATGTCATGTATAGCATGTTACTATACAGCTACTGTCGGCGTTCCAATTTAGGCACTTATCAGTGTCCAAATCTGCCATTTTCAACCCGTATACAAGTGTAAAGTAGGGCTGGGAATAGCGATACAATATCACAATACTTAGGTGGTGATACAATATGTATTGAGATTCTCACGATTCTATATGTATTGCGATTCAATGTTCCTAACATATTGCTCACAATATGTCTGCTGCAGAGGGACAAAAGAGGACCATGACAAAACGAGTTTGATCAGGTCATGGAAATAAGTGCTGAAAACAAATGGGCTCCCTATTTAAAAAGAAGATGGATCTACAAGCTATGAAGGAAAAATACTGGAGTTTTGCTGCAGTTACAGCAAACTAGCTCAAAAATATATTGCGGTATTGTCAAAATTATACATAGTCAAAAACAATATCCCGATATGTGACTGCATCGATTTTTACTAGTTACTAGTGTAAAGGGTTAAGAAATATTGCCTAGTGTGTTGTAATTCTGTTACAACAACACATATCTGTATGTAATGTATGCAAACTTTGTTTAAGCTTTGCTGCCTGTATTTTGTCTCTGAATGTTGTCTATCACTATCAGCATTATATCACCAAGTAATATTCTGAGTATGTGCAAATATACTTGGCGAATAAAGGTGATTCTGATATCTTTAAGATATTTTCTAATTTCTCTCCCTCATGAGGAAGGAGGATAATGAAAGTTCACGAAGTAACAAGTAAAAGGTAGACCTACCAGTTAGTGTTTTTACTGATCATTTTGTTTATGATTTATTAAGTGATTAAAATGAAATTTGTAACAGAATGACCGAAAAATCTGTAACAGAATGACTGCAATTGGATAGCCTAAAATGGGAAATGATAATAGTAGTCAAACCACAGTTGGGTCACCTGCTACTGTCCTCCCTTCCACTGGCAAACTGTTATGTTCAGCTCATAACTCTGGACAACCCCTTCCTCTCGCTCTCCCCGTCTACCTCTCCTGTTAATCAAATCAAATGTTATATGCGCCGAATACAACAGGTGTAGACATTACAGTGAAATGCTTACTTACAAGCCCTTAACCAACAATGTATTTTTTTTTATTTAATTTTTTATTTAAAGAATAAAAGCAAATAACTAAAGAGCAGCAGTAAAATAACAGTAGGGAGGCTATGAGGGAAAAAAGTATTTGATCCCCTGCTGATTTTGTACGTTTGCCCACTGACAAAGAAATGGTCAGTCTATAATTTTAATGGTAGGTTTATTTGAACAGTGAGAGAAAGAATAACAACAACAAAATCCAGAAAAACGCATGTAAAAAATGTTGGATTGGATTTTAATTAGGGAAATAAGTATTTGACCCCCTCTCAATCAGAAAGATTTCTGGCTCCCAAGTGTCTTTTATACAGGTAACGAGCTGAGATTAGGAGCACACTTAAAGGGAGTGCTCCTAATCTCAGCTTGTTACCTGTATAAAAAGACACCTGTCCACAGAAGCAATCAATCACTCAGATTCCAAACTCTCCACCATGGCCAAGACCAAAGAGCTCTCCAAGGATGTCAGGGACAATATTGTAGACCTACACACGGCTGGAATGGGCTACAAGACCATCGCCAAGCAGCTTGGTGAGAAGGTGACAACAGTTGGTGCGATTATTCGCAAATGGAAGAAACACAAAATAACTGTCAATCTCCCTCGGCCTGGGGTTCCATGCAAGATCTCACCTTGTGGAGTTGCAATGATCATGAGAACGGTGAGGAATCAGCCCAGAACTACACGGGAGGATCTTGTCAATGATCTCAAGGCAGCTGGGACCATAGTCACCAAGAAAACTATTGGTAACACACTACGCCGTAAAGGACTGAAATCCTGCAGCGCCCGTAAGGTCCCCCTGCTCAAGAAAGCACATATACAGGCCCGTCTGAAGTTTGCCAATGAACATCTGAATGATTCAGAGGAGAACTAGGTGAAAGTGTTGTGGTCAGATGAGACCAAAATCGAGCTCTTTGGCATCAACTCAACTCGCCGTGTTTGGAGGAGGAGGAATGCTGTATTATCATCATAACCAACACAAAACGTACTTCCCTCTATAAAATGCAAATACATTTATAACATTTTTGACATGCGTTTTTCTGGATTTTTTTGTTGTTATTCTGTCTCTCACTGTTCAAATAAACCTACCATTAAAATTATAGACTGATCATTTCTTTGTCAGTGGGCAAACGTACAAAATCAGCAGGGGATCAAATACTTTTTTCCCTTCACTGTACATGGGGGGGGGGGGGTTACCGGTGCAGAGTCAATGTGCGGGGGCACCGGCTAGTCGAGGTAATTGAGGTAATATGTACATGTGGGTAGAGTTAAAGTGACTATGCATAAATAATAAAAAACAGAGTAGCAGCAGCGTAAAAGAGGGGGATGGGGTGGGGGTGGGGGGGCAGTGCAAACAGTCCGGGACTCCATGTTCAGGAGTCTTATGGCTTGGGGGTAGAAGCTGTTGAGAAGCCTTTTGGACCTAGACTTGGCGCTCCGGTACCGCTTGCCGTGCGGTAGCAGAGAGAACAGTCTATGACTAGGGTGGCTGTAGTCTTTTACAATTTTGAGGGCCTTCCTCTGACACCGCCTGGTATAGAGGTCCTGGATGGCAGGAAGCTTGGCCCCAGTGATGTACTGGGCCGTACGCACTACCCTCTGTAGTGCCTTGCGGTCGGAGGCCGAGCAGTTGCCATACCAGGCGGTGATGCAACCAGTCAGGATGCTCTCGATGGTGCAGCTGTAGAACTTTTTGAGGATCTGAGGACCCATGCCAAATCTTTTCAGTCTCCTGAGGGGTAATAGGATTTGTCGTGCCCTCTTCACGACTGTCTTGGTGTGTTTGGACCATGATAGTTAATTGGTGATGTGGACACCAAGGAACTTGAAGCTCTCAACCGGTTCCTTTACAGCCCCGTCGATGAGAATGGGGGCGTGCTTAGTCCTCTTTATTTTTTTCCTGTAGTCCACAATCATCTCCTTTGTCTTGATCACGTTGAGGGAGAGGTTGTTATCCTGGCACCACACGGCCAGGTCTCTGACCTCCTCCCTATAGGCTGTCTCATCATTGTCGGTGATCAGGCCTACCACTGTTGTGTCGTCAGCAAACTTAATGATGGTGTTGGAATCGTGCCTGGCCATGCAGTCATGGGTGAACAGGGAGTACAGGAGGGGACTGAGCACGCACCCCTGAGGGGCCCCCGTGTTGAGGATCAACGATGTGTTGTTACCTACCCTTACCACCTGGGGGCGGCCCGTCAGGAAGTCCAGGATCCAGTTGCAGAGGGAGGTGTTTAGCCCCAGGATCCTTAGCTTAGTGATGAGCTTTGAGGGCATTATGGTGTTGAACGCTGAGCTGTAGTCAATGAATAGCATTCTCACGTAAGTGTTCCTCTTGTCTAGGTGGGAAAGGGCAGTGTGGAGTGCAATAGAGATTGCATCATCTGTGGATCTGTTGAGGTGGTATGCAAATCTGGCCCTGCGGCCTTGTGAATGTTGACCTGCTTAAAAGTCTTACTCACATCGGCTACGGAGAGCGTGATCACATAGTCATCCGGAACAGCTGGTGCTCTCATGCATGCTTCAGTGTTGCTTGCCTCGAAGCGAGCATAGAAGTGATTTAGCTCGTCTGGTAGGCTTGTGTCACTGGGCAGCTCGTGGCTGTGCTTCCCTTTGTAGTCTGGAATAGTTTTCAAGCCCTGCCACATCCGACGAGCGTCAGAGCCGGTGTAGTACGATTCAATCTAAGTCCGGTATTGACTCTTTGCCTGTTTGGATGGTACGTCGGAGGGCATAGCGGGACTTCTTATAAGTGTCCGGGTTAGAGTCCCGCTCCTTGAAAGCGGCAGCTCTACCCTTTAGCTCAGTGCAGATGTTACCTGTAATCCATGGCTTCTGGTTGGAGTATGTACGTACAGTCACTGCGGGGACGACGTCATCGATGCACTTATTGATGAAGCCAGTGACTGATGTGGTGTACTCCTCAATGCTATCTGAAGAATCCCGGAACATATTCCAGTCTGTGCTAGCAAAACAGTCCTGTAGCTTAGCAATGTCACCTCTCCCATTAGAATAATAGCCAAGTTGTAGAATAATACCCAAATACTGCATTTTTCTACCTTTGTGTACATATTAATGATACATAACAATGAATACATCACATATCCATAACTATGCATTTCTGTATAGTACAGATTGTGCCATTCACCCATGATGTCATTCTGTTACTGTTATCCCAGGTTAAACTCCTGAGTGGCGCAGTGGTCTAAGGCACTGCATCGCAGTGCAAACTGTGCCACTAGAGATCCTGGTTCGAATCCAGGCTCTGTCGCAGCCGGCCGTGACCGGGAGACCCATGGGGCGGCGCACAATTGGCCCAGCGTCGTCCAGGGTAGGGGAGGGAATGGCCGGCAGGGATGTAGCTCAGTTGATAGAGCATGGCGTTTGCAACGCCAGGGTTGTGGGTTCGTTTCCCACGGGGGGCCAGTATAAAAAAAAAAATGTGTTCACTAACTGTAAGTCGCTCTGGATAAGAGCGTCTGCTAAATGACTAAAATGTAAAATGTAAATGTTAATCCACTTCACCTACTTGAACTACTCTGGACTGTCTTCACAGTCTGTCAGTCAATGGAGTAGTCTAATTTTATTACAACTGAACAAATAGTAGAAGACCACTTTGGTAAATGTTTAAGGAAAGTGAAATTCCTATTTTTGCTTTCTGAAAAAACTGTATATTCCTAGCTAGAGATGACACAATAGTAGCATTGGAAGCCATCATTCCATGGGGGGGGGGGGGGGGGCATTATCTATGCCATTAGGTAATGTAGACACTGACTTGTTTTGAACCTGATACAAACCTTACTATGAGCTTTTTTTTGCAGCCAATGCAAAATGCAGATTGCACAGAGCACACAGCTGAGTCACCATAGTTTGAGATCACCATCAGTTAGTCTTGTGTAAGCAAATGCATAAAATCTTGTCTCAGTTGCAAAGGTCGCTCAGTTGCTTTAGGCTGTGTGAGCAGTTAAAATGTATGCATACAGTTCCATCCACACTCTACTACCGTCCCTATTTACTGTAAATAACCATTGTAACTGGTTCTGTGCTAGTCTATTGTATTTGTCCTTCACCTTGTGAATGAGCTGCCTTTGTTCCATTTAAACCCCCACAGTGAGAAGAGTCTTTGGAATTCCTGTTTGACCTACTACTGAAACCGCAGCACAAACGGAACGCCTCTCGCCCCATGGGCTTTATGACATGTGGAACACTGTTGCTGGTAGACGACTACCAATTAAAGCCTTCCTCAGACACAGGACATAGCCAATTACAATAAACCTATATGTGAGAGGACAAGGTCATTATATTAGAAAATAATGACATTGTGAGAGGAGAGTCCAATGAAACTAGCCTACGTTTTTATAAGACAATTCAGCTACAGTATCGCTCTAACTGAACCAATATGGAGCCGCTCAGAAATGGGTCATGTATATTTTAAAAGACACCAGACAGTGTACAATTTTAGGCTATATACGCAAAAAATAATCTCATGTAGAGCAGATAGGAGGGATGCTGTAAGCCTGTAACAATAGTTCGCCTGACTGAAGAAACTGGGTAAAAAGTTGACAACACTGATCATTTCCCTTTTCGGCAGCCTTGAAAAGCATAAAAAGCAATGCATGATAGGACATGGTTTGGGTTGGAGGTATGCCTGTCTCTGGTAGTAACAGGTAAAAAAAAGATGGTGTTGTATTTTGTTAGAGGCAAGCCGTCCAGGCTGGGACAACAGTATCTCTATTGTAAACTCCTTATGGAATTGCCATGCCATAAATGTTTGGCTTGACAATGACAGCAATGGAGTTAGAGAAAGCACAAGCATATCTGGGACCAGGCTAGGACAACAGACAAGAGTCGCCGTCATTCAGAATGAGTCATTCCTTCATTTTCATCCTTGGGTAAACACATTCTGATGTGGCAGTAGCCACGTTTCCATCCACAGTTTTTATTAGGGCTGGGAATTGCCAGGTACCTGACAATACGATATTATCACGATACATAGGTGCCTATAGGATATTTATTGCGATTATATATGTATTGCTATTTAATACTGATTTTATTGCGATTCGATGTTCGAAGCATATTGCTCACAATATGTCTGCTGCAGAGGGACAAGAGAGAGCCGTGAGAAAACGAGTTTTGATCAGTCATAGAAATAAAAGTGCTAAAAACAAATTGGCGTTTTGGTGCAGGTAGAGCCAACTAGTGCAAAAATAATAATAAATTTGCAGTCACGCGATGCTATGCTGTATTTATTATGTATCCCCATTAGGTGCAAGGCAGCAGCTACTCTTCCTGAGGTCCAGCAAAATTAAGGCAGTTATATGTGTGGTCCAGGGCGGTGAAAGTGCACGGTGATGAGCTTGATGCTACTTCCCAATAAAATCGAGGGTCTTAATTTGCTACTGACTGCATGCGAGTGAACCACTTTAGTTCCCATATCCGTGATTGTTTACCGCAGTCAGTGACCCCCTGAGAATAGGCCTTCAACATAAAACCGAACGGTCCAGAGTAGACAGAACTTTCCATAGAAATACTCTGCTGCCCTCAGGCCTCATGTTACAGGGGTTCGCACAGATCTGTTTACAGATTGAGTTAACTCAGGATTCAGCGGGGAGGAATTGATTACATTTTCAGCTAATTCAGACACATGCACAGTGCACAAAAGAGGACATCAGCACATCTTTAGCCTACAATCTGTGAGGGGAAAAGGGACGAATGTAGCTGGGCTCATGCTCAAATGTGATACTTCAAGTTCCATTTTACTCTCCGGTGATCCTAAACTAACCTAACTGATAATATACCTCTCATTAAATTAGTTAAATATGGGCACAACACCTAGATCACATGAACACCCACCACAAGCCTACTGCATTTTATGGGACCTAACGTTACTAGTACACTTCCCAGGGAAAGAACTCAGGAAAATGCAACATTCTACTATACATTGTACTGTAGTGCCTGTTTCTCTGCCTACTAAGCCAAAACGGAGTCGGTCTACTTCAAACAATGACAATGTAACGTCAGCTAGCAATGTTAGGCCTTGAAAAGCAGAATAGCTAAAGACATAACGTTAGCTAATTAGTACAACATAGGCCCTCTGAACATTGCAGTGTTGACGATAGCTATATAGCTAGCTAGCAATGATGATATACAAAACACATGATGATCTATCGTTCAACTACCTAGCTAATGTATGTATTACTGTACATTACAGCAAAACGGCTAGCTACAGTAACTGGGTAAAGAAAAGGCAGCTTTACAGGCAATAACGTTAGACTGATATAGGCCCGGTAAAAACTAAAGCTATGATGCATTAGCAAGTAACCTAACGTAGCTAGCTAACGTTATCAACTTTGTAACCAGTGGAACAGGCTTGGCTGTGTAGTGTTGGCTAACAGCTGGACTAGCTAGCTAACTATCCATTGAACTACACACTCGACGTTAACGATAGATGGACCGACTTACCTTGATGATTGAAAAGCCTCCATAGCTTGGTGAAAAGTATTCCCATGGCTGTTGCAGAGCCTTTCGACGCAACTAGCTACGGCCAATTAATTTAGCTGCTAGCTAGCGAATTCCTGAAGATGTTACTAACGCGCTAGCCAGGCAATGCTGCTGTCAGTGTCACACTTGCACTTTGCAATATTTGACGGTGAAAAATAAACCTGTAATGTCAACGCTTCTTGATAACATTTTCATCTGTGCACGAAGGCCTTTCCTTTATGGTTGAAATATAATTAGAGGACGCGGTATATATTGTATTTCTAGAGAATACAACGATAGCTGGCTTGCTTGGTCCGCTGGAGTGCGGTCGTCAACACCGACGCACGCCTACTCCAAGCTGCAATCTCTCCACAATCCGTCCAGTGAGGATGGATTCCAGAGAGAATCAGAGAAAATTATTACCCACAGTAGTACTGCATCAATAGGCACTTTAGGCCATAATTTGAAGTGAGGCAATTGCTTCCATTCACAAAATGCCACAGTGTCTTCAGTTCAGTCCATGCAGGGAACCTGTGGGACAAACAAACATAAATTGCACAACAAAGGAATGACAGCAAAGAGATCACAATGAATAAATAATGATTCACTGTCATCCGGTGAGTATCCACTGGTTGTACACTGCTTTGTGTTCTGTTTTAGTGAAGAGGACATTCTTTTTTGATAAGAAGGGCCAACTCAAAGCCTACATCTTCAGATAACATATCTGTCCTAAGAAGGGAGGCAATAAAGAAAGTAGTAATCGGGACCATCATTGTAACAGAGCTCCGAATTTATTTTATAAAATAAGTACATTTTTAATGCAGCTAGAGTTGGTTCTCATTATACATCAATTTTCCATAAAACATTTCTCTTTCTTCTTGATGAATTAAAATGTATTAGTCATGCAGTTATGCATTTCCCTTTTGAATGTCATCTTTCACAAAAATAACAATAACACAATCATTGAACTGCAATGAAGCCGCTAAGTAGCCGAGGAAGGAAAAACATCAGCATGCAGCACTGTAGACATTTGCATAGTAAATTATATTTTTTCACTAGATTAGTTTGTCTTCTTTGTTTTTCTCTTTACCAGCATGCCTATATAGAATACAGCATAAACAGAAATCAAGCTTTCTTGGCAATAGAAGAAGGCATTCGAAGAAGAAGAAGAAAATATAATAATGATGCACACCGGTATTGGTGCACAACACACAACTCATAGTATATAGAGAGACATTATCTGACATAAACTTCTATCCACCACCTCCCCAGTCTGTCCCTTCACAGTCTCTACACGACTTATCTTCTATAATTAGCTAACCATATAGACCTTGAAAACTCTTAACTAAAATGCTACATTTTGAGGATATGTATATGATTAGGAGAGAAACCACTCCATTGCTACAGTGTTAAAAAAGAAAGGAAGTATGAAAAGAAAACGAAGTTTAACGCAAGGCCTGGGTTAAGCAATAAGGCTGTGAACAAGTAATTTGTGTTATGATACGCAAATTCTTGGGAAAGTAAAATTGTTCTTTAAAAGACAACAATTTTCTTTTAACGGCCAGTATATGGAAGACTTTAAAATGGGGCATTAACATAGAATAGCCGATGGTTGGAAAGCAAATAATATTGACCAAGTGTTTGATGTCAGAATCACAAACCTTTCTGACAATATAACTTCACAGCAGACTGAAGCCTTCTCTTCCTCTAATGTGTTGACTAATTTCATTGTTGAAATGTGAGTGCCATAATCAACAGTCACTTACTCAACTACAGTGTCCTACTGGTTTTTCAATCGCAGCAACACATACATAACAGCACTGGATCATTATTCCATGACATACTGTATATTGACAAAAATACATGATGGCATTGATAATTCTAAACCAATGAAGCTTTGCTGAATGGACAGCAGGTATTTCTTTGAAGAGAATAAAATATGATGCAAATGAAATCACTATCAGAGGCTGCTTGTACAGAAAATGGGATGTGGTAAACCAATCAAATGATCAATATTCCCCTGATTGGAAGTATAACCATCTTCACTGAGCCTATCCTCTGAAACCCATTTGAACAATTGAAACTAAGAACACAGGGGCATATTGCCCCTCTCTACATTGGATGCCTAGTCTTGAGATCTACTAACTTGAATTAGGCTATTTCCTCTTGGATGCAGCATTCTAAACTGATAGGCAAAGTCCTCACACTAGAGTGTTAAGGTACTGTATATAAAGAAGGGATGTACCCTTTCCTGAAAGAGTACACAATATGAAACTTGCAGCTCAGCAAATTCTACTTAGAAAAGTGTGATTTTCTGTCCTGATGCGGCATGTCACAAATGGCACTAAGTATCATTGAGAAGAAGAAGGGGATAGAAGTCCAGGAAATTCAGTCCGATTCAGAACCCTCCTAAATAATCACTCAACATTTTGCAAAACAGAAACTTTGCCTGCTCTGAGAAGCAGGTTATAGGCTACAGGACTGGAAACACTAACATCCAAGACAATTTCAAACAACTTAGTGACATTAATTAAAGATACAGTGCACTGACTCTGCTGCTATTGGCTCCTGGAAACGTGCAAAGAGGTTCTCTGCTGATCGAGGGACGCTTGGCGCTGTCTGGCACTGGTTCAAGGCAGGTGATAATGGGTCACCATGACTACCACGACAGCTACCCATGCTAACACTGAGACAGCAGGGAGTCGAGGACCACATGGTCACCCCTTTCATCCAGCCATGTCAAGTCTCTGCCATGTTGAAAAGAAGAAGATGAGCCCAGAGTTGGGCCTTCCCTTAAAAAAAAAAACATGGTGAAAATCTGCTCCTCATCCTATTTTTAGAGGCATCGAGATTTGATTTTCAGTTGGTCAATGTTCACGTTTCCAGCGTGAACCAGTGCCAGAGGTAAAGCGAGTTACTAACTAACGCTTTATAAAAAGGTTGTTACAGTACAATTAAACTAGAAAGCTGTCTTGTGGCTCTGTCATACTCAATGTGAAGGGAAGAGAGGCCTATGTGATATAAGGGTCTTCATCTCAAAGCCTGTGCCTGGAGTCATGGCTGTAGCCTCCGGGGGAGCCGTTTCGGTTGCGGTGGGGCTTGTACGTGTCCTGGTAGGGGTCATGATAGTCCTCCTCCACCAGGGGGTAGTGGACCTGGTCCCGGCTGTGCTGTGAGCCGGAGGATAGACGGTTACGGCTCTTCCTCTGCCGCTCATTGTGGTAGTTCTCGTCTGAGAGCATCAGGCTGTGTCGCTCGATGGGCGAGTGGTCTCCTGCCGTGTGATTGCTGTTCCTGTTTGTATTTCTTTGGCCCTATCCAGGGAGAAGGAGGGGACATATTGTATGAATCTGGTCATTCAGCCGTTGACTATAGCATCAGCATTTTCATTACTGTGACAATACTTTATTAATATAGTGAGAAAAACCTCAATGATTGTAAGACTCCATAAATAGGCAACTATCCTGTATTATTTCACTACTGACTGATACCTTTTCCAATTAATTATTTGCAACCAATTTGCCCAACGATAATTCAGCAAAATAAACAGTCATTATAGCTATTGCCACCACATCTATTGTACTTTAACCCCCTATCTGACTAAATAAGGTCAATTATAAACTGGGTGGTTCAAGCCCTGAATGCTGATTGGCTGACAGCTGTGGTATATCAGAACATACTGTATACCACGGGTATGACAAAACATGTATTTTTACTGCTCTAATTACGTTGGTAACTAGTTTATAATAGCAATAAGGCACCTCTGGGGTTTGTGGTATATGGCCAATATACCACGGCTAAGGGCTATATCCAGGCACGACGCGTTGCGTCGTGCTTAAGAACAGTTCTTAGTCGTGGTACAGTGGGGAAAAAAAGTATTTAGTCAGCCACCAATTGTGCAAGTTCTCCCACTTAAAAAGATGAGAGAGGCCTGTAATTTTCATCATAGGTACACGTCAACTATGACAGACAAATTGAGAAAAAAATATCCAGAAAATCACATTGTACGATTTTTAATTAATTTATTTGCAAATTATGGTGGAAAATAAGTATTTGGTCACCTACAAACAAGCAAGATTTCTGGCTCTCACAGACCTGTAACTTCTTCTTTAAGAGGCTCCTCTGTCCTCCACTCGTTACCTGTATTAATGGCACCTGTTTGAACTTGTTATCAGTATAAAAGACACCTGTCCACAACCTCAAACAGTCACACTCCAAACTCCACTATGGCCAAGACCAAAGAGCTGTCAAAGGACACCAGAAACAAAATTGTAGACCTGCACCAGGCTGGGAAGACTGAATCTGCAATAGGTAAGCAGCTTGGTTTGAAGAAATCAACTGTGGGAGCAATTATTAGGAAATGGAAGACATACAAGACCACTGATAATCTCCCTCGATCTGGGGCTCCACGCAAGATCTCACCCCGTGGGGTCAAAATGATCACAAGAACGGTGAGCAAAAATCCCAGAACCACACGGGGGGACCTAGTGAATGACCTGCAGAGAGCTGGGACCAAAGTAACAAAGCCTACCATCAGTAACACACTACGCCGCCAGGGACTCAAATCCTGCAGTGCAAGACGTGTCCCCTGCTTAAGCCAGTACATGTCCAGGCCAGGTCTGAAGTTTGCTAGAGTGCATTTGGATGATCCAGAAGAGGATTGGGAGAATGTCATATGGTCAGATGAAACCAAAATATCACTTTTTGGTAAAAACTCAACTCGTCGTGTTTGGAGGACAAGGAATGCGGAGTTGCATCCAAAGAACACCATACCTACTGTGGGTGGAAACATCATGCTTTGGGGCTGTTTTTCTGCAAAGGGACCAGGACGACTGATCCGTGTAAAGGAAAGAATGAATGGGGCCATGTATCGTGAGATTTTGAGTGAAAACCTCCTTCCATCAGCAAGGGCATTGAAGATGAAACGTGGCTGGGTCTTTCAGCATGACAATGATCCCAAACACACCGCCCGGGCAACGAAGGAGTGGCTTCGTAAGAAGCATTTCAAGGTCCTGGAGTGGCCTAGCCAGTCTCCAGATCTCAACCCCATAGAAAATCTTTGGAGGGAGTTGAAAGTCCGTGTTGCCCAGCGACAGCCCCAAAACATCACTGCTCTAGAGGAGATCTGCATGGAGGAATGGGCCAAAATACCAGCAACAGTGTGTGAAAACCTTGTGAAGACTTACAGAAAACGTTTGACCTGTGTCATTGCCAACAAAGGGTATATAACAAAGTATTGAGAAACTTTTGTTATTGACCAAATACTTATTTTCCACCATAATTTGCAAATAAATTCATTAAAAATCCTACAATGTGATTTTCTGGAATTTCTTTTCTCATTTTGTCTGTCATAGTTGACGTGTACCTATGATGAAAATTACAGGCCTCTCTCATCTTTTTAAGTGGGAGAACTTGCACAATTGGTGGCTGACTAAATACTTTTTTCCCCCACTGTATATTAGCCATATACCACACCCCCTCGGGCCTTATTGCTTAATTAGAATCACCTGTTGGTTCACCAGCCCAGTTATGGCTGTGGGGTACGGAGAGAGAGCGGTGGATCCCAGGTTGCGGCCCAGCAGAGGGTTGAGAGGGGTGGTCAGGGAGGTGTGAGTGGCCCTCCAGTAGGCCTCCAGGTACTCTGCCAGGTGTTCACATGCATCCTCCAGCTGATTCTCATCCAGAATGATGTCAAACATTTCCTGAGAGAGAGGGGAGGGGAAAGAGAGAGACAGACAGAGAGAGAGAGAGGATGAGGGCAGAGAGACATGCAGAATTAGACTTGATTGACTGATTTGCTAATAGTCCTTGTGAAGGCCAGAGACAGTAGCAAGATGTAGCAGTTGACAGAGTGTACTGTGGGGAATATTGGATGCCTACCGGGGGGCACTGTGCTAGTTTGTCTGCTGCCACCAGCTGCACATTCAAGTGTTTGCTCTGGGATTTCCCTCTCGACTTGATCAGCCGCTGCAGAACCTGTGGATAGTTTATATATAAATCAAGCCAGAAGAGGGCAGCAACACAAATCAGCATGGGTCAGGGTTGGAAATGGAAAAAGGTCACAGTGGGAACCCACCAATGTCAAATCCTCGAATTCACCTTAAAAAAAGTATTTGTAGATGTCAAAAGCATTTCACTCCCGGAGCCTGGTTCCTCTGGATTCCCTCCCATTTCCAACCCAGGTACAGTAGTAAAATTAGAACAATTTGGGTATAAAGGGAAGCCAAACAATTACCTTAGGAGAGGACACTTTAACATGGACGATGATAGGTGCTAAAGACGTCTTTATGAGCTGGGCCGGATGGTTGATTGTGTCAGCATCCAGAACCACCAACTGTAAGGATCTGGCCAGCTCAAATATCCTCTCAATCTCACTCTGAACCTCCGCTGTACAGGAACAAGGAGATAGATCACAGACAGGATGAATCTATTTATATCGCCAAGATCAGAAGACATCAATTCCACAAATTCTTTGTAAAACAGATCCTTTATCAGATTTGAAAAATATATTATATACATACATGTATGTAACTTCCTTTTTAACATATACAATATATACACAGTAAAGTAAAGAATGATAGCATTCAATGCCATTGTGATGATACCTAGGTTGGACCTGGTGTTGGATCTTTCGATGATGGCCCTCTTGCTGGGGTTGTTGAGCACCGACCTCTTGGCCAGAGCGATGTCTGCTGTTACCCTTGTAATAGATATCCTACAAGTTATAGAATCAAGAGAGACAGAATATGAGAACATACAGCACAACATGTTATTCACAATCCAGACTAGTAATGTATGGTTACCAGAATGTTTAGAAAATGTAAGGAAAGACCTAGTCAAAACAGGTGGTCAAATAAGGTACTTTGACAACTCATTAAATTCATTTACAACTGCTTTACATATTTTTTGCTCTAGCTATAGTAGTTTGCATGAGGGTAAGTGGAGCAGCTGAGAGCATGATGCTACAGTAAGCCTGCAGAGAGTTAGTACAGTATGCAGGGAAAGGGAAAGGGCTGGCGACAATATGCAGGAAAAGGGCTGATGACTCCTCACCTGCCATCAAACCTGTGCTTCAGGAAATCAAAGAGTGCTTTCTGCATCATGTCTGTCACCTGCACACAGAGCCCGGAAGCAGCAGAGAATGGCAGACAGAAAAAAGGGAAGAAAAGAGGGAGGAAAAAGGAGGGAAAGAGAGAGAGTGAGTAACAGGACAAGTGAGAGAGGGTTAAGACAGACAGACAGCAAGGAAATAAGCCAGTAGAAAATCATTGACAATTCCTCATAGCTATAGCAAGCCTGGAAGAACCCTTGCAAGACCCTTTTCATATGCTGAAGCTACATACCCTGATGGGCAATGTTTATAAATAGCACATGTTATGGTCAAAGGTGCCCAAAGAAGTCAAAATTACAGTTGTAATCCTTTTCGATTTCAGTATTAGTGCTAAATCAAGATCGTCCCATCTTCCCCATCCACCACCATTATCCATCCAATAAAGATTTCTCCATATTCCTCATTATGACATCCACCCAGAAGGTCCATTCAGGCTCCTCTGGCCCTGCCTTAGATTTATCCCACTGGGCCAAGACATCCATCAAAGGAGCAGCAGGATCTCTGGTTTCTTTCCACTTCATTTTCTAAAGAATTAATCCTGGTTACATTAAATAAGGTGATTAAGGCCTACAATGAAGTGTCATAAAGACCAATGCCGATGTGATGAATTGGGCTATAGCAGGCCAGACCAGTCTCCATTAATGCTATTTTTGCAAGGTATTTGAATTACACTGAAGCTGGGAAGAACTGTAGTTTCAAGCGACAAGGATAGCAAGGAGCAGTGTGGAGCAATTGTTATATGGTATATCCAAAAACTTTTTGTGTCCTTTGCACACAGAAATAACCATATTCTTTATAGTTAACGGCAACATTGAAATTTTTTATATTTCACTAGGGACATTTTTAGAAGAAAAACGGGTGTTGTGTAAGCTCTCTTGACAACATCATCATTCTGTTCACACAAGACAGTAGTGTAATTTGATATTTATACACACGTCTCTGTAAGTTGAGCAAAAAAATCACATTAAGAAGACCAAATTGTGCCCCCATTCCATCCACATTCGCATAACCTTGTCCCTGCAAAATATATTTTTTGCTGTATTATCATCATAACCAACACAGTTTTTTTGTACACACACAGATCTTCTGGTGCTGTTTATCTCTGTGTTTCTAATTTCAAGCCATGCTCCAATTTTTCAGACTGACGTGTTTTACCCAGAAGGTTGTTACCATGGCAACACAGTAGAGCGGAGATGAGGACTGTGATTCTGTGTGAAGATGATCCTGGCTCTCCACTTCCCCCCATACATGCTGGGGAAAAGATGCTGCCCTCTTTTTTCTGCAAGCCCCATTGGTGGTTAGTTAGCAATGAATGGATAGGTCAGACATACAGTGAGGGAAAAAAGTATTTGATCCCCTGCTGATTTTGTACGTTTGCCCACTGACAAATAAATGATCAGTCTATAATTTTAATGGTAGGTTTATTTTTACAGTGAGAGACAGAATAACAACAAAGAAATCCAGAAAAACGCATGTCAAAAATGTTATAAATGTATTTGCATTTTAATGAGGGAAATACGTTTTTGACCCCTCTGCAAAACATGACTTAGTACTTGGTGGCAAAACCCTTGTTGGCAATCACAGAGGTCAGACGTTTCTTGTAGTTGGCCACCAGGTTTGCACACATCTCAGGAGGGATTTTGTCCCACTCCTCTTTGCAGATCTTCTCCAAGTCATTAAGGTTTCGAGGCTGAAGTTTGGCAACTCGAACCTTCAGCTCCCTCCACAGATTTTCTATGGGATTAAGGTCTGGAGACTGGCTAGGCCACTCCAGGACCTTAATGTGCTTCTTCTTGAGCCACTCCTTTGTTGCCTTGGCCATGTGTTTTGGGTCATTGTCATGCTGGAATACCCATCCATGACCCATTTTCAATGCACCGGCTGAGGGAAGGAGGTTCTCACCCAAGATTTGGCGGTACATGGCCCCGTCCATCGTCCTTTTGATGCAGTGAAGTTGTCCTGTCCCCTTAGCAGAAAAACACCCCCAAAGCATAATGTTTCCACCTCCATGTTTGACGGTGGGGATGGTGTTCTTGGGGTCATAGGCAGCATTCCTCCTCCTCCAAACACGGCGAGTTGAGTTGATGCCAAAGAGCTCCATTTTGGTCTCATCTGACCACAACACTTTCACCCAGTTCTCCTCTGAATCATTCAGATGTTCATTGGCAAACTTCAGACGGGCATGTATATGTGCTTTCTTGAGCAGGGGGACCTTGCGGGCGCTGCAGGATTTCAGTCCTTCACGGCGTAGTGTGTTACCAATTGTTTTGTTGGTGACTATGGTCCCAGCTGCCTTGAGATCATTGACAAGATCCTCCCGTGTAGTTCTGGGCTGATTCCTCACCGTTCTCATGATCATTGCAACTCCACGAGGTGAGATCTTGTATGGAGCCCAAGGCGAGGGAGATTGACAGTTATTTTGTGTTTCTTCCATTTGCGAATAATCGCACCAACTGTTGTCACCTTCTCACCAAGCTGCTTGGCGATGGTCTTGTAGCCCATTCCAGCCTTGTGTAGGTCTACAATATTGTCCCTGACATCCTTGGAGAGCTCTTTGGTCTTGGCCATGGTGGAGAGTTTGGAATCTGATTGATTGATTGCTTCTGTGGACAGGTGTCTTTTATACAGGTAACAAGCTGAGATTAGGAGCACTCCCTTTAAGAGTGTGCTCCTAATCTCAGCTCGTTACCTGTATAAAAGACACCTGGGAGCCAGAAATCTTTCTGATTGAGAGGGGGTCAAATACTTATTTCCCTCATTAAAATGCAAATCAATTTATAAAATGTTTGACATGCGTTTTTCTGGATTTTTTTGTTGTTATTCTGTCTCTCACTGTTCAAATAAACCTACCATTGAAATTATAGACTGATCATTTCTTTGTCAGTGGGCAAACGTACAAAATCAGCAGGGGATCAAATACGTTTTTCCCTCACTGTAGCTGTTCTTTTTGGAGACCTCCAAATATCTACTCTGATAATGAACGGGGGAGTTATTCACTGTCAGCGAATGTGTTGGTAAACCTCTTCAATGAAGCTGCATCTTAACCTCTAGTCTACACGCTGACAGTCCTCAATATTGATTACAAAAGGGAGAGCTGGGAATTGGTGTCACTGTGGTGTAATGTATGGCACACAACCAAATAGTGCAGTCGTTCTGAATAGCTATTTTGGAGGCTTAATAAAACACTTGACCAATACAACACCAAGAGACCGAAAGTATTATTGCTATGAGGCCTACCTCATATCCCTTCAGGGACGGTCCTACCAGGACCACTGGTCTCATAGAGGGGACCACGTCATAGGGAGGGATGTGTTCAGTCTGTAGTGGAGGTAGAGGGTTAGAGGGAGGACAGACACCTCAGCAACATGTAACATGCCATTCACCATTATTAAGTAGTTTTATTAGGTTTTATTACATGCCAAGAAAGTTTGTCTGTGTATTTACAGTGTTACTACTTATGTGCAATAACAACTTTATGCAACGTGTTACCAATGGATGTTGAATGAGAATGAGTATAACAGTAGCTGGATATATTACAGCTATCCGCTGTTAAGTGATGCTATTACGACATTTAGACAGTTCTGTTTTACTTCCTGATAATGTGCTGACAAAGTGTTATTACAAAGAATACTGCCATCAGATTAAAGACGAGCTATCCAATTAATTTAATGCAGGGATGGGCAACTTTGATGGGGGTGGGGGTCAGTCTTACAGCTCATTTCCTGCAATTCTACACATTTTGCCATAGAGTGTAGAGAACTGTTTGCAGTTTTTAAAATGATATCTGAGTGAGAGTGACTAACATATCAATGGGGGCTCCCCAGTCGGTAATTCAACCATGACTACTACAAGTCTAGATAGCTGGCTAGACTAACTTCCAATCAAACATGGACTAATTGAGTGACTGACATAACAAGAGAAAAACTGCTGATGCACAACCACATTTTGAAATTGCACCTTGTGTATTCTACTATTCTAACTCTCAACAGTAAGTTGAGACCACGACTGAGTGATCTGCGGCCTACAAAAGTGGGGCCACCAGTTGCCCATCCATGATTTAATGCAACCTCTATAGTTTTTTGGTCAATGAATTTAATAGCATCATTAATCCCTGGACCTTGCCAGGGCTGGAATTAAATACAAGTAGACAGGTCTAAATGGTATTAAAGTGAGCTCAATCAGGTCTGCAAAGATACTTTATAGTATCTGTTGTTGTCGATTAGTTTACTCCAATTAGGGGAGAGGTGGTAGGGTTAGGGGAAAATAATAAAGGAAAATATATATTTAAAAAAAATATATATATATTTTATATATATATTTACAAAAAATATATGGGGGATTGGAAATGATGCAGCCAATTACATTGATGGAAGCCACAATCTATTTGCAATATTAAAGCTGATCAAAAAAATATAGTATAGTTTTCATAAGAGATTCATGGGGGTGAATAAAGAGCAAATCAAACCTATAAGTTAGTATCATTCTGTATGCCTAAAATAGAAATATAAACTTTGATATGGAGGATGACATGCCAACCGAACTTATGATTCTGGGTGCAACCAGTTTCTGTGAAGTTACAGATCTTGGAGGGTACCTGTTAGGGTTGTATGTGGATTAATGAATGAAAAGTCTGTTTACTACTCACCACCTTCTGCTTCTGTTTTCCTGTCAAAAAGAGAAAATAACTGATAAGTGCCTTTGAATGCAAAGCAGAGACCTTTTGTGCCTGTAGTACAAAACATTACAGTGATACCTTTTCAGTATTACAGTACTTTAATACCCAGTGGGTGGGTTGAAACAGTTGATGGAAATATTTGAATAGTACAATGGTGGATGCAAATAACTTATTATCACACAAATAAATGAAGTATCAAATATACAGTATGTATACAGTATATTAGTGGTCAAAACACTTGATTTATTTGTTGCTTATTTTCCAAACCTTCCTTTGCAGGTGACAGACATTGGTTGCACTTGATAACTAACTCTGAAGTTGCATTATCATATAAAAGTGTTTGGTGTCTTATAAATAAATTGAAATAAAGAGAGAGTATTATTTCAATTTATGTTTAGTGGCCCTCGCTATAAGATGGAGAAAATCCTTATAATTGGATAACGCAGAGTTTGGACTATATGGTTATGCTTGACTTAAAGCAAACTCATTGCAAGGACATAACGCTTGTCCATAATCCTCTTGGAGGAAGAGGAGGAGGAGCGGACTGAGAGTGCATGGCCCACCTCATTCCAGTCCAATACATGGCACATTCTGGAAGACACAAAGATCTCACAACTCCACATTCCATCCACCCAACCTCCAGCCACTGTTTTCCATTTGACATATTAACTTACTCGACAAGTTTGGATTGAGCAGGTGCAGCATTTTAAAGATATTAGACGAAAATGTAACAACATTTTTTTCGCTAGTGTAGAACAATGACATTGGGTACGTATACTCTGATAACCATTCAGTTCATAGTTCACAAATGTGAAGTAACTGACAGTTCTCACACTGGATTTGATATGTTAATAAACAACACACTGAGCAACAATGATATGTTATGTTAGAGACAGGGACAATTAGATCATAGCTCTGGTTGGTTAATGATTCATTCTGACAAACAACTAACGAGACGCTCCACCTGGTGAGACGCCCTTCCCTAATAGGCTTCTGTCTGGAGGCTCACCTGCAGAGGGAGGGTTAGGTTTGAACCCGCCTGAAACCATGTCTCCTAGACTGGAGGAGGAATTCCCACTGGACTTACTGCAAGGCACAAAGGATAACAGACAGAGAGAGAGAGAAGAATCATTAATGTGGAACACATTAATCACAGAGTCAAACAGAACTCCCATCCCCAGGAGAAACAGGGTCACTAACAATTCTCTTACTTTAATCAGTAATTTTATTATTACTTTAGACATCCTTGGTGTTTTAATGTTACTTTATTATTCTCAGTTATTGCCGTTTGCTTGTTTTTATCTCTTTAATTGTATTATTTTACTGTAAAGTGTGTTGCAGTGTTAAATGCACTTCTAAAATAAAGTTTGTGTCCATGTTGAATATTTAACAGTAGAATATAATTATCCAACAGTAGAATGTAATTGGATGAATACTATAAGTACATGGAAGACTATATAAGTATTGACTATACGTTGTTCCAGAAATGATTATGATAACACAGGGCTGGAATGAGCCGTGATCGTCTTGGAGATGATATCTATCACGGCACTATGTGAGACGACATACCCACTGTTTTACCACAACTGTTACATAATGTAACCCTCTGCAACATGAGGCCAACGGGGAAGACAAAATGTCCTTTAAAATAGACAACAAATAGTTAAAGCATAGCTGAGGAAAATTATATATGATGACGCATATAATCTCTTATCATATTAATGTCACCTAAGAAACACGTCACCAATCTGTTATTATGAGTAACCTCTGATCTCTTCTTATGAGTAATGTCTGATCTGTTATTATGAGTAACCTCTGATCTGTTATTATGAGTAATCTCTGATCTCTTCTTATGAGTAATGTCTGATCTGTTATTATGAGTAACCGCTGATCTGTTATTATGAGTAATCTCTGATCTCTTCTTATGAGTAATGTCTGATCTGTTATTATGAGTAATCTCTGATCTGTTATTATGAGTAATCTCTGATCTCTTCTTATGAGTAATGTCTGATCTGTTATTATGAGTAATCTCTGATCTGTTATTATGAGTAATCTCTGATCTCTTCTTATGAGTAATGTCTGATCTGTTATTATGAGTCATCTCTGATCTGTTATTATGAGTCATCTCTGATCTCTTCTTATGAGTAATGTCTGATCTGTTATTATGAGTAATCTCTGATCTGTTATGAGTAAACCACATAGTCACAGCAGAGTCAGGCCTGGAGTGGAGAGTAGGTGGCTTGTCATCGTACTTCAGTAACTTTTTATAATAACTTGTATAAATGCTTAATAAAGTTGTTTATAAATAGTTGATTAATGCTTATTCATGAAAGTTCTTATCAATTGTTCGCCCCTCTCCAATCCCCAACCCACCCTCTAACACAGCCCCTCCACCCAACCAAGCCCAACTTAGCACCTCAATACACCACCCCCAGCCCCTCTACCCAGGCTTTACCCGTAAGAGCGTGTGCCCCTCTTCTGCTCCTGCTGTAGACGAATGTTATCCAGTTTCAGAGGGCTGGGGATGAATCCGATCTCACAGCCCTCCTTCACCAGCCGGCCGATCCACCAGTCATTACTGTACTTCTGTAATGGGGAAGACAACATAAAACAACTCAATGACTGAAGTGTGTGTGCAGTGTGTGTGTGTGTGTGTTGAAGTGTTACATTCACAGACATATACACTCATTGCTGTACTTCTGTAGTGGGCAAGACAACACAAAACAACACAATCACTCAGAACAGAAGAGAGTATGTAAACTCCACAGACATACACACTATACAGTATGTGACTATGGGCAAGGCAACACAAAACCAATGTCTTAGAATAGAACGGAAGAGAGTATGTAAACTCCACAGACATACCAGGCTGTATACACACTCTATGTGACTCCATTGATTCCAAAGCGGGACATGCATTATTGATATTGCTTCATCCATAATGGCCCGTGAACAGATGTGGCTTGAAGCAAACATAGGCTGTCTGAAATGGCACCCTATTCCCTAAATAGTGCACTACTTTTGGCCAGAGCTGGCACACTATTCCCTATATATGCACTACATAGGGAATAGGATGCCATTTGAGACGGAGCCATAGCTTTAGCAGTACAGTGTGTTATATATGCTGTACCTCTTTAATGTGCAGGAAGTCCTTGGCATCGAAGGAGATGGCGGTTCCTGCCACAGGGACATCCTCATCCAGGGCTCCACAGTAACTGACGTTAGTCTTCACAGCAAAGGCCACCGCTTTGGCCTGAGACGATACAGGAAACACCATGTATAAGAACAGTGCCTAACTAGCTAGATAAGCTTAACCATAACCCAGTGGGCATTGCTGGTAGCAAAGATGCCAGTTCTGGTTTTAATGTGGTTGTAATTACATTGTACATTACATTGTAATCATTTAGCAGACGCTCTTATCCAGAGCGACTTACAGTTAGCGAGTGCATACATTTTCATACAGGCCCCCTGTGGGAAACGAACCCACAACCCTGGCGTTGCAAGCGCCATGCTCTACCAACTGAGCTACAGGGGACTACATAACGTAATTTCAACCAGCCTTGCCTGCTGGGACATTCCCAATGATAGGGGCCTTGTTCTGAAGGTATATGTCTGTGATAGTACAGTAGCATAGCATAAGGCTCCACAATAGGACACCTAGCAGAAATCTGTCTCACCTTGGCCCTCTCCAGCTGTACAGCAGCCTGCTGCTCCTTCTCCAGCTTGCCGCCTGTTGGCTCCTCCTCCAGGGAGACATCTGAGTCCGATGGTCGGCTAGTGTAGGAGTCAGCTGAACCCTGTAGTGGGACAAGATAACAGTTAGACAACAGTCAGACAATAAGCCAACAGTCAGATGGTCAGCTAGTGTAGGAGTCAGCTGAACCCAGTAGCGGGACAAGATAACAGTCAGACAACAGTCAGGCAACAGTCAGATGGTCAGCTAGTGTAGGAGTCAGCTGAACCCAGTAGCGGGACAAGATAACAGTCAGACAACAGTCAGGCAACAGTCAGATGGTCAGCTAGTGTAGGAGTCAGCTGAACCCAGTAGCGGGACAAGATAACAGTCAGACAACAGTCAGGCAACAGTAAGATGGTCAGCTAGTATAGGAGTCAGCTAACCCTGGACAGGAACAAGACATTATGACATAGCTGAACCCCTCTGTAGTTCTCATTACTTTAAGGGCCAATTGATTCCGCGCTTACACAGTTCAGTGAAGTTTGTGAACTGTTGCATCACTATGAAAGCTGTAATACTGTATTGAACAGATATAAGGTAAGGCTAAATGGTTAGCCTACTGTACATGTCCTAAATATTGCCAGAATGCAATGAATGAGCACTGAGTAGAGGTGGCAGTGATAGGCCTACAACCAGGTGCTACAGAGGGGGCGTCCGTACGTCATGTGGCTTGGAATATGCCTCTCCAAGTGGGATCAAAGGGACCCTGATTAAAGCCGGTGAGCCGTGCAACACAGGTCACAAATATGGGAAGGAGAGAGAGCGAGAACAGAGAGACAAGGACTGCAGGCTGGCACACGAGTGGCAAGACAGCTCCCTTTCTACATCAATACCCCTCAGGCTGAATGGAGCAGAGTGGACTAGTGTTAGAACTGACAGTGAGTGCCAGGGTAGATGACCAGTTTGACCACCATAATGTGTAGTATATGTGTAGTATTGTGTGGTACTGTGGTTGGTCATTGAAACTTCCACTACATTCACTGGAAGCAGCAGTGTAATTAATTTATCTAAAAGGTTCAAAGAAAGCTTGGTCAAGATCTGCTATCTTTTTTTGCTCGGTGCAACAAGGTTAGTCAATCTTCAAGCCCCTTGTTCCTTTTGTGTGGGATCTTTTGATTCCTGGATCAAAGTAGTCTATTTCTAATGCATTCAATAGTCCTTTCACAGGAAGCTGATTAGAATGAGACAGTAGTGGAGAGAGAGAGAGAGAGAGAGAGAGAGAGAGAGAGAGAGAGAGAGAGAGAGAGAGAGAGAGAGAGAGAGAGAGAGAGAGAGAGAGAGAGAGAGAGAGAGAGAGAGAGAGAGAGAGAGAGAGAGAGAGAGAGAGAGAGAGAGAGAGAGAGAGAGAGAGAGAGAGAGAGAGAGAGAGAGATATAAAGATAGATAAAGAGAGATAAAGAGAGATAAAGAGAGAGAAAGGGAGAGAAAGGGAGAGAAAGGGAAAGAAAGGGAGAGGGGGATAGAAAGAGAGAGAGACGGAGAGAGAGAGACAGAGAGATAGTGTGTCCCTGTCTCTGTGTGTTGCTTCCCTTGGTGGAGGTGAGTACTGTGGCTCAGCCCACCACCCAACCTCAGGCAGTCTCATGTCATTACGATCAGAAGAGCTGCACCCCGATACCACACACACACACACACACACCACTCTATTAGCAACGAGTCAGTAGTTGCTGGGAGAGAGCCCGCTCCAACACCCACTCACTCAGTCAGAGCGGGAAAGAGGAAACAAGAGTGTGAAGAGGAGATAGAGGAAGATAGAGGGACAGACCGTGAAGAAAGAGAGAGTAGGGGATGAGAAGAAAGTGGCAGAGGGACAGAAAAAGGGGGATAGAGGGAGAAAGGTAGAGAGAGGGGGAGATTGAGAGAGGAGGAAGAGGGATAGATAAAGAGAGACAGACAGATTTCCTGTGACTGTGCCTCAAAACCAAATGTCTACCTGGCCCACCACAAATCCTGGACTTGAACAGCCTTTACGACCAGGTCCACCTATACAAGGCAGCAGTGCCCACCTTCGCCCATACCCTAAAGAATATCACCCTCACCGCAGACCCAACACCTCACACAGGAGCAACAGATCAACAGACACCCCGCCCAGACCAGCAAGAGACTCTCCCAGACCTGCGGGACCCCCCCCCCTGGACCTACACATAGAGGACCCCCGCCGATAGGACCTACATCCAGACCACAGCACCACCAGCCACATCCACACCCACACCCCAACCAATTAACACCCGCCCAAGTCAACCATGCCCACACCCCATTTAGGCCCCCTCAGATCAGACCTATGCCCCTCCTACCCACCCCATGCCCCCCACTCCCACAAAGAGGGCCTCAACATGAAAGTCACACATACGCCCAGGCCGTGAGCAGGCAAACAGGCCCAACCCCCACTCTTACACTAGCCAAGCCAATGGCATGTACCAGATGCTCAGCAGGCTCTGCTCACAATTACTGGCCTGAGGCCAAACCACACGAACAACAACATTAGACACTATGGAACACAAAGCCTTCACTATCTCATCCTGGAATATCCAAGGCCTGAGGTCATCTGCCTTTGGCCTAAAGAGCAGGACATTGTCATCCTACAAGAAACATGGTATAGAGGAGACGGACCCACTGGTTCCAGAGAGCTGGTAGTCCCATCCACCAAACTACCAGGTGTGAAACAGTGAAGGGACTCAGGGGGTATGCTAATTTGGTATAGAGCAGACCTAATTCACTCTATTAAATTAATCAAAACAGGAACATATTACATTTGGCTAGAAATTCAAAAGGAAATTATCTCAGCAGAGAAAAATGTCCTCCTGTGTGCTAGCTATATCCCCCCACTAGTATTCCCATGCTTTAATGAAGACAGTTTCTCCATCCTGGAGGGGGAAATCAATCATTTCCAGACCCAGGGACATAGTACTAGTCTGTGGTGACCTAAATGCCAGAACTGGACAAGAACCTGACACCCTCAGCACACAGGGGGACAAACACCTACCTGGAGGTGACAGCATTGCCTCCCCCTATGCCCAACTATGACAACATAACCAACAAAAACGGGTCACATCTCCTGCAGCTCTGTCACACGCTGGGTATGTACATAGTCAATGGTAGGCTTCAAGGGGACTCCTATGGTAGGTACACCTATAGCTCATCTCTTGGCAGTAGTACTGTAGACTACTTTATCCCTGACCTCAACCCAGAGTCTCTCAGAGCATTTACAGTCAGCCCACTGATACCCCTATCAGACCACAGCAAAATCACAGTCTACTTGAACAGAGCAATACTCAATCATGAGGCATCAAAGCCAAAGGAACTGAATAATATTAAGAAATGCTATAGATGGAAGGAAAGTAGTGTCGAAACCTACCAAAAAACAATTAGGCAACAACAAATTCAATCCCTTTTAGACAACTTCCTGGACAAAACGTTCCACTGTATTAGTGAAGGTGTAAACTTGGCAGAAGAAAACCTTAACAGTATATTTGACCTCTCAGCTTCCCTATCAAATATAAAAATCTCTAACAGAAAACCGAAGAAAAGTAACAACAATGACAAATGGTTTGATGAAGATTGCAAAAACCTAAGAAAGAAATTGAGAAACCTATCCAACCAAAAATATAGAGACCCAGAAAACCTGAGCCTACGCCTTCACTATGGTGAATCACTAAAACAATACAGAAATACACTATGGAAAAAGAAAGAACAGCATGTCAGAAATCAGCTCAATGTAATTGAAGAATCCATAGACTCTAACCACTTCTGGGAAAATTGGAAAACACTAAAAACAACACTAAAAAAACACGAAGAGCTATCTATCCAAAATGGAGATGTATGGGTAAACCACTTCTACAATCTTTTTGTCCCTATAACAAAGAACAAACAGCAGAAAAATATACATGATCAAATGCAAATCTTAGAATCAACTATTAAAGACTACCAGAACCCACTGGATTCTCCAATTACATTGAATGAACTACAGGACAAAATACAAACCTTCCAACCCAAAACGGCCTGTGGTGTTGATGGTATCCTCAATGAAATGATAAAATATACAGACCACAAATTCCAATTGGCTATACTTAAACTCTTTAACATCATCCTTAGCTCTGGCATCTTCCCCAATATTTGGAACCAAGGACTGATCACCCCAATCCACAAAAATGGAGACAAATTTGACCCCAATAACTACCGTGGGATATGCGTCAACAGCAACCTTGGGAAAATCCTCTGCATTCTCATTAACAGCAGACTTGTACATTTCCTCAGTGAAAACAATGTACTGGGCAAATGTCAAATTGGCTTTTTATCAAATTACCGTACGACAGACCACGTATTCACCCTGCACACCCTAATTGACATATAAACAAAACAAAACAAAGGCAAAAGTCTTCTCATGCTTTGTTGATTTCAGAAAAGCTTTTGACTCAATTTGGCATGAAGGTCTGCTATACAAATTGATGGAAAGTGGGATTGGGGGAAAAACATACGACATTATAAAATCCATGTACACAAACAACAAGTGTGCGGTTAAAATTGGCAAAAAACACACACATTTCTTTCCACAGGGCCGTGGGGTGAGACAGGGATGCAGTTTAAGCCCCACCTCTTCAACATATATATTAACGAATTGGTGAGGGCACTAGAACAGTCTGCAGCACCCGGCCTCACCCTACTAGAATCTGAAGTAAAATGTCTAATGTTTGCTGATGATCTGGTGCTTCTGTCACCAACCAAGGAGGGCCTTCAGCAGCACCTAGATCTTCTGCACAGATTCTGTCAGACCTGGGCCCTGACAGTAAATCTCAGTAAGACAAAAATAATGGTGTTCCAAAAAAGGTCAATTTGCCAAGACCTCAAATACAAATTCCATCTAGACACCGTTGCCCTAGAGCACACAAAAAACTATACATACCTCGGCCTAAACATCAGCACCACAGGTAAATTCCACAAAGCTGTGAACAATCTGAGAGACAAGGCAAGAAGGGCCTTCTATGCCATCAAAAGGAACATAAAATTCGACATACCAATTAGGATCTGGCAAAAAATACTTGAATCAGTTATAGAACCCATTGCCCTTTATGGTTGTGAGGTCTGGGGTCCGCTCACCAACCAAGAATTCACAAAATGGGACAAACACCAAATTGAGACTCTGCATGCAGAATTCTGCAAAAATATCCTCTGTGTACAACGAAAAACACAAAATAACGCATGCAGAGCAGAATTAGGCCGATACCCGCTAATTATCAAAATCCAGAAAAGAGCCGTTAAATTCTATAACCACTTAAAAGGAAGCGATTCCCAAACCTTCCATAACAAAGCCATCACCTACAGAGAGATGAACTTGGAGAAGAGTCCCATAAGCAAGCTGGTCCTGGGGCTCTGTTCACAAACACAAACAGACCCCAAAGAGCCCCAGGACAACAACACAATTAGACCCAACCAAATCATGAGAAAACAAAAAGATAATTACTTGACACATATGGGAAGAATTAACAAAAAATAGAGCAAACTAGAATTTTATTTGGCCCTAAACAGAGAATACACAGTGGCAGAATACCTGACCACTGTGACTGACCCAAACTTAAGGAAATCTTTGACTATGTACAGGCTCTCAAGAGAAGACAGGCTATGTGCACACTGCCCACATAATGTGGTGGAAACTGAGCTGCACTTCCTAACCTCCTACCAAATGTATGACCATATTAGAGACACAAATTTCCCTCAGATTACACAGATCCACAAAGAATTCGAAAAAACAAACCCAATTTTGATAAACTCCCTTATCTACTGGGTGAAATACCACACTGTGCCATCACAGCAGCAAGAGTTGTGACCTGTTGCCACAAGAAAAGGGCAACCAGTGAAGAACAAACACCATTGTAAATACAACCCATATTTATGTAGAAAACAACGACCATGCCCCGGCTTCTTGGGGGTGGCTGCATCGCCGTCTGGGGCTGGCGAGTACCTGTGTTAGGCTGGTGGTAGGACCAAGGGCGTGTGTAGGGCTGGGCTGAGTGAGAGTGGCGAGGTTCACACGTGTCAGGCCTCCCTCTGCCACGACTATGATGCCTGGTTTCTGGGCTGTGGGTTCCACAGTGGTGTAGCCTGTCTCAGCTGTTTTTTACGTTCGATGGCAAACTCAGCCACGGGGCCGAAGAGCAGTCCGGCGACCACTGGGAGCTTTCTCAGCGTCCGTCTGGAGTCATCGGACATTGGGGCTTGAGCGAGCCAGACCTGGTGACGAGTCACAACAAGGGTGGACATCAGTCGCCTAGTTCTCTGGTCATGAACGCAAACGCTTGAAGAGATGCGTCATTCAGGTTGCAGAGATCCAGGTCTGTGTGCTCCGGCTGGAGCATCCTGTTCTGTGCTAGCATGAGCACTGAGGAGGAGTTCCCAATGCGGGCCGCTGTGTCATAGGCCCGTGACAGTAGCTCATCTGTGGCCCTGCACTGAGGTCTGGGGCATTGGGCGTCATCTTTCAGGGCTTCATCTGGGGAGAGCATTAGCTCTGCTATGCATTCATCCACCTTAGGCATATGGTCCAGCCCATGTTGTTTTGCGTCGCGCATGGCAGATAGCGTCCTACTGTCCTTGCCGTGGTGGGCAAGGGCCCGTGGGTCGGCCCAGCATATCTGAAGCTCTGTAAGAAAAGCCGGTGAAGGTGGCACACTGAACGGTGTAGCTGCCGGGGCCTTCTTAAAGAATGGGTTAGCTGCAGGGGCTGTGGCTTGAGGGTCATCAAGCTCTAGCCTAGCTAAGGCCGCACACAGGACCGCGCGTAGTGAGGCAGAGCTTCCTTCTGACTCTGTGTGATCAGAGCCTCTGAATGACTCCTCTGACCCATCTTTAGTGTTGAGACTGAATGGGTCCACAACACTGGTTGGCACCTCCTTCACCATGTTGGGTGTGTCATCATCCTGGTCACTAAAGTACCGGTTGGATGCCCGAGTGGACAGCAGGTCATCATCCCGGCTATCTGAGTCCTCTGTTGCATCCCCCATGCTGAAGGGTGTGCTAGAGGGCCCCAACTCAGGGGGCTTGAAGGAACGCAAAAGCGTTTTAGCTGCTCTATCTCAGAGGATAAGGAATCGACCTTCCGAGTGAGGCTCTTATTTTTTATTTTTTTTTACCGGAGTAGCGCCATCGGTTTCGTGGGCTTTCTCTCTTTTGGTGGCCCTGGGTGGGTCCTGGCGAACAACGCCAGGCGCTGGTAAATTATCTGTGAAAACCCATGCCCTCAACTCTGGCTAGCCGCGCTTCCCTCACTTTCACAGGCAGGATGGCGCAGTTAACACAGGGGTCAGAAAGGGCCTCACGCAGGTGGCCAACACCTAGGCAGGTGGGGCACAGGTCATGACCATCTTCTACTTGTAGTTCAGCTCCACAAGAGGAGCAGCCATACATGCCCAGCATCATGGTGATGCGGTGTTCTCTCAGCTCAGAATGTGAAGAAAATAAACGATCAAATATAAATATAAAATATTTCTTATGCAATTCTTATGCAATACACTGATTCATCAAATTAACTAATATAATAGTAGCCAAAGACTGTATACAACAGCTACCACAATACACAGCAACGGTAGAGAGCTACAATAATCTGGCGGGAGCTGTACAGCACCCACAAAAATAATTTCGGGTGAGCCTAGCTATGAACACAGGGCTGGAGCAGGAGCGGTAACATGTTTAAACGTAGGCTTATTTATGCGAAACACGCACGAATGGCCGTCGTTTGGTGAGCCAAGCTGACAACACACAGTGGCAGCTATGTGGAGTTGGTAAGCTAGCTGACAACACACAGTGGCAGCTATGTGGAGTTGGTAAGCTAGCTGACGACACACAGCGGCAGATAGGTTGAGTTAGTAAACTGGATAGCTAGCTAGCTTGTAGCATGCTAGTAATACCAGGGGAGAGGGATGCTTAGGGGAGGCAATCCGAATCTCACGTCATATAGCTGGCTAGGCTAACAATCTTCCTAGTTGTGGTTATCTAGGGAAGTGACCCGTTCGAGTTTTAAATAGTCGAAGGACGACTAGTGCTCGGTGGCTTCGATAACGAGCACAGCAGTGGAGGATAATTTGACAAGGTTAGCACCGGAGTACGGTGGCCAACACACACACTAGCTGGTGGGCTAAGTCAGCACAAGACAAGGAAGCTTGATATCCTCCGATAAAAGGGATAGGTAGGGGAGAGCTGTCACACAGCCTTGGAAGACGAATTTCGCGCTCTGACTCACAGGTCACAGGCTGCGGTGACAGACTGACAGTACACATAACTCACACAGAGTTTAGTTTACCCTACCGGGACCTGGGAAGATGCAATCCGAAAAACAGGAGCAGCGGAGCAGTCAACTTGCGCGATACGGCTAAGCTAACTTTGCGAGAAGAAATAAGAGACAGTGCGTGGTCTGACGTACGGTTTTATATGAACCGCGGGGCACGTCCTCCCACACTTGTTGTTATTTTTACTCGACCTGCGTGGAGCGCGAGGGATATAATCCATACTTTGAACCTTACTGATGGTCTGAAAGGTATGAAGTAGAACCTATGCTTGCTCCTGTATGCACTCATGAAGCTGGTTGAGAGAATGCCAAGAGTGTGCAAAGCTGTCATCAAGGCAAAGGGTGGCTACTTTGAAGAATCTCAAATATAAAATATATTTTCATTTGTTTAACACTTTTTTGGTTACTACATGATTCCATATGTGTTATTTAATAGTTTTGATCTCTTCACTATTATTCTACAATGTAAAAAATTGTAAGAATAAAGAAAAACCTTGAATGAGTAGGTGTGTCCAAACTTTTGACTGGTAGTGTATATATAAATTAGCAAAAATGTCTAAAAACCTTATTTTGCTTTGTTTTTTGGGGTATTGTGTGTAGACTGATGAGGGGGGAAAAACTATTTTACCCATTTTAGAATAAGGCTGTAACCTAACAAAATGTGGAAAAAAACGTGAATACTTTCCGAATCCACCGTATAGGGGCTATGGCTGCAAGGCTCTCTGTACAATATTGAATGGCTTGTTGATGGCTTGGCGTGGCAGAGTATCATGTTTCTCTGTGTATCAGCGATGAGCCTAAGTCCCAGGTAAACATTGACAGCTATTCTCTCATACTCGTCTCACAAAGAGTAAACAAACAATGTAGCTCTCAACCTAACCTCCATATCTCCTCTCCACTCTCAACCTAACCTCCCCATCCTCTGGTACAAGCCAAGTGTGCCACACTGGAACCCACATGCCTCTCCTCAACTGCCATCTAACTGATGATAGTATCAGAATATGAAAAAAGATATGATTCATTTGGAAGATAAAATTAGTATCTGATAACTTGGTCACTAAACCCATCTTAAATATAGTAAATAATTCACAAAGGCTGCCTTTACATACACCTTAGCCAAATATGTTTAAACTCAGTTTTTCACAATTCCTGACATTTAATCCTAGTAAAAATTCCCTGTTTTAGGTCAGTTAGGATCACCACTTTATTTTAAGAATGTGAAATGTCCGAATAATAGTAGAGAGAATGATTTATTTCAGCTTTTATTTATTTCATCACATTCCCAGTGGGTCAGAAGTTTACATACACTGTCACGCCCTGACCTTAGAGATCACCTGTATTCTCTGTTTGGTTAGGTCAGGGTGTGATTTGGATAGAATCTAGTGTATTCTATTTCTATGTTGGCCGGGTGTGGTTCCCAATCAGAGGCAGCTGTCGATCGTTGTCTCTGATTGGGGATCATACTTAGGCAGCCATTTTGCCTACCTTTAGTTGTGGGATCTTGTTTCTGTTTCTGTTTAGGCTTGTTGCTGTTAGCCTTTAGAACTTCACGTTCAGTTGCTTTTGTTACGTTATCAAGCGTTTATTTAAATAATTAAAACATGTACGTATACCACACTGCACCTTGGTCCAATCCTTTATACAACGGACGTGACATACACTCAATTTGTATTTGTTAGCATTGCCTTTAAATTGTTTAACTTGGGTCAAACATTTCGGGTAGCCTTCCACTAGCTTCCCACAATAAGTTGGGTGAATTTTGGCCCATTCCTCCTGACAGAACTGGTGTAACTGAGTCAGGTTTTTAGGCCTCCTTGCTCGCACACACTTTTTCAGTTCTGCCCACACATTTTCTATAGGATTGAGGTCAGGGCTTTGTGATGGCCACTCCAATACCTTGACTTTGTTGTCCTTAAGCCATTTTGCCACAACTTTGGAAGTATGCTTGGGGTCATTGTAAATTTGGAAGACTAATTTGCGACCAAGCTTTAACTTCCTGACTGATGTCTTGAGATGTTGCTTCAATACTGTATATATATATATTTATTTATTTTTTGTTCCTGAACTTCTTCTACTCTCAACCTCTCCGATCATTTTCATGATGTCCATCCGGTTTGCTTCTATATGCCATATCTTTCTAACTGTGCTCTTTCCCAAAAGCTCCCAACATACAACCTTTATACTTATTATGGACACAGTATGCTTACATTATTAGCTATCTTTGTTATTATTTGTTGTTATTTGTTATTAGTCCCATCCTTCAACTCTATTCAATACCTCCCATCTATCTCTTAACACCATCCATATAGGATTTCTATTTGCCATATATATTTCAACCGTACTGTGATGTTTTACAAAAGTTCTGAAACTTTCTATTCTCATTGCTTCTACAGATTGTGAATTAAAAATAAAAAAAATTGTTAAAAGTATTATTATATTATTGATTGATTGACTATGACTTTTCAGATCACCCAGTAATGCTATCTGCAAGGTTAGTTCCAGGTAAATATTGCAATCCTTTAGCCATTTGTCACACCCTGGTTCTGGGACTCATTATGTTGAGCCAGGGTGTGTGCAGTCTATGTGGTTTTGTTCTATGTTGGGTGTCAAAGTGGTGATTTTCTAGGTTTGGTCAATGACTCCCAATCGGAGGTAACGAGTGTCAGCTGTCGGCTCGTTATCTCTGATTGGGAGCCATATTTATTTCTGTATGTTTTCCTGTGGGGTTTGTGGGTTATTGTTCCGTGTTTCAGTCGTTGTACTGTGGACTTCACGAGTCGTCTTTTGTTTTGTATTTTACGTGCTTTACTCTAATTAAAGTCATGTTCGTTCAACGCGCTGCGCTTTGGTCTCCTTCACTCCTAGACGATCGTGACAGAATAACCCACCAAAGAAAGACCAAGCAGCGCGTCCAGGAGCAAAGGGTCTGGACATGGGAGGAGGCGCCGGGTCAGGAGAGAACGTTGGTGGATGTCCTCCTCGGCTGGGGACATATTACCCAGGAGGAGGCCGTCCGGTACCGGAGGGCGATGAAGGGGGAGAACCTGGCAGGAGAGGAGCAACGGCATCGGCAGGGCCATCATCGGAAGGACGGGAGGCAACCCCAAAAAGTTTTTTGGGGGGGGCACATGGCTTGGGCGACTGAGCAGCAGGAGGCTGCCACAAGGCAGATTCAGAAGGCTACCAGGTTAAGGGGGCTGACGGAGGCAGAGAAGGGACGGATTCAGGAGGCTACCAGGTTAAGGGGGCGACTGGGAAAGGCAGGGAAGGAAGGTGTAGAGGCACGGCGAGAGGTACTGGGGTGTGTAACCAGTCCGGTCCGGCCCGTTCCTAATCCCGAGGTACAGCCAGTAGTGTGTGTCCCCAGTACGGTACGGCCTGTTCCGGCCCCTCGCACTAAGTGTACGGTGCGCGTCGCCAGCCCAGCCCGGCCTGTTCCTGAGCCTCATACGAAGCCTACGGTGCGCGTCGCCAGCCCAGCCCGGCCTGTTCCGGCCACTCGCACCAGGGATACGGTGCGCGTCGCCAGCCCAGCCCGGCCTGTTCCTACTCCACGCACCAGGGATACGGTGCGCTTCGCCAGCCCGGCCCGGCCTGTTCCGGCCACTCGCACCAGGGATACGGTGCGCGTCGCCAGCCCAGCCCGGCCTGTTCCTACTCCACGCACCAGGGATACGGTGCGCTTCGCCAGCCCGGCCCGGCCTGTTCCGGCCTCTCGCACCAGGGATACGGTGCGCGTCGCCAGCCCAGCCCGGCCTGTTCCTGCTCTCCGCACTAGGCCTTATGTGCGTCCCCAGGGTCCAGCATGCCCTGTTGCTGCTCTCCGCACTAGGCCTTATGTGCGTCCCCAGGGCCAAGCATGCCCTGTTGCTGCTTCCCGCACTAGCCCTGAGATGCGTGTCCTCAGCCCGGTACCTCCAGTTCCGGCACCACGCACCAGGCCTACGGTGCGCCTCAGACGGCCAGAGTCTGCCGTCTGCCCAACGGGGCCTGAACTGTCCGTCTGCCCAACGCCGTCTGAACTGCCCGTCTGCCCAACGGCGCCTGAACTGTCCGTCTGCCCAACGCCGTCTGAACTGCCCGTCTGCCCAACGGCGCCTGAACTGCCCGTCTGCCCAACGCCGTCTGAACTGTCCGTCTGCCCAACGCCGTCTGAACTGCCCGTCTGTACTGAGCCTGCAAAGCCGCCCGTCTGCCATGAGCCTTCAGAGCCGTCCGCCAGACCGGAGCCGCTAGAGCTCTCCGCCAGACAGGATCAGCCAGAGCCTTCCGCCAGACCGGATCAGCCAGAGCCTTCCGCCAGACAGGATCAGCCAGAGCCTTCCGCCAGACAGGATCAGCCAGAGCCTTCGGCCAGACAGGATCAGCCAGAGCCTTCCGCCAGACCGGATCAGCCAGAGCCTTCCGCCAGACAGGATCAGCCAGAGCCTTCCGCCAGACAGGATCAGCCAGAGCCTTCGGCCAGACAGGATCAGCCAGAGCCTTCCGCCAGACCGGATCAGCCAGAGCCTTCCGCCAGACCGGATCAGCCAGAGCCTTCCGCCAGACAGGATCAGCCAGAGCCTTCGGCCAGACCGGATCAGCCAGATCCGTCGGCCAGCCATGAGCAGCCAGATCCGTCAGCCAGCCATGAGCAGCCAGATCCGTCAGCCAGCCATGAGCAGCCAGATCCGTCAGCCAGCCATGAGCAGCCAGATCCTTCAGCCAGCCATGAGCCGTTCAGCCAGGATCCGCCAGAGCCGTCCAGCCAGGATCCGCCAGAGCCAGCCAGCCAGGATCCGCCATTGAGTCAGGTGCTGCCCCTTATCCTGGTGCTGCCCCTTAGTCCGGTGCTGCCCCTTAGTCTGGTGCTGCCCCTTAGTCGGGTGCTGCCCCTTAGTCCGGTGCTGCCCCTTAGTCCGGTGCTGCCCCTTAGTCCGGTGCTGCCTCTTAGTCCGGTGCTGCCCCTTAAACCGGTGGGGGTCATTTGGAGGAACCTACGTAAGCGGGTAGTGACTATGGTGGGGTGGTGGTCTAGGCCGGAGCCAGAACCGCCACCGAGGAGGTATGCCCGCCCAGCCCTCCCCTGTTTGGGGGTTTTGAGGCGCGGTCGCAGTCCGCGCCTTTAGGGGGGGGTACTGTCACACCCTGGTTCTGGGACTCATTATGTTGAGCCAGGGTGTGTGCAGTCTATGTGGTTTTGTTCTATGTTGGGTGTCAAAGTGGTGATTTTCTAGGTTTGGTCAATGACTCCCAATCGGAGGTAACGAGTGTCAGCTGTCGGCTCGTTATCTCTGATTGGGAGCCATATTTATTTCTGTATGTTTTCCTGTGGGGTTTGTGGGTTATTGTTCCGTGTTTCAGTCGTTGTACTGTGGACTTCACGAGTCGTCTTTTGTTTTGTATTTTACGTGCTTTACTCTAATTAAAGTCATGTTCGTTCAACGCGCTGCGCTTTGGTCTCCTTCACTCCTAGACGATCGTGACACCATTCCTGGACCTGTGTCCAAAAACAAGCTACAAATGGACAGAACCAAAACAAATGATCTAATGATTCTGTCTCTTCACAGCAAAATCTGCAGAGCTGGGAAGATTGTATCCCCCATATAAATAACATTCTATTGGTAGCAAGAATTTTATATAATAATTTAAATTGAAAGATTCTAATTTTTGAATCCGGTGTCGTTTTGCGTGTCAGTTCATAAACACTATGCCATGGGATCGGTACGTCAAAGATCTCTTCCCAACTATTTTGCAATCTATATGGGACGTCTGTCAATCCTTTGGTCCTTAAGTGAAACTGATATACTTTTTTATTTATCACAGTTTTCCTTAACCAATTATGTTCTTTAATGCAAGGACCGACAGACAAGTTCCTTACTTTCTCCCCCTTCCACTTTCCTCTCCCACTTTTGCGGTAAGGCTGCAATTATTTGGTTGTAATTTTGGGTAGAGCAGACATTTCCATATGTTTTTGTTAGCTGCATGTGCGACATAACTCCACCAGTCCTACCGATGATATCATTTACGAAGATTATACCTTTTTTAAAGGTTTTTTGTCAATTAGTATATTTGAATTTAACCACAATATTTGTTGCATTATTTGTTCTGTCGTTTCTGGAGGATTAAATTGAAATTGCAACTAACTTTCTATGGCTTGTTTTAGAAATAGTGACATTTGGGAGATTATTTCCTTTTCAAATAACTGAAAGTGAGAGGTTGTAATCTGAATAAAGTGAAAAAGGCCTTTCTTGAACATTGGGTGAGACAATTTTACTAATTTGCTTGAGAACCAGTTCGGATTTAAGTATAACTTTTGTATGACTGAAGCTTTTAGTGATAGGTCTAATGCTTTAATATTTAATAATTTCTGTCCTCCGAATTCATATTCATTATATAAATATGCTCTTTTAATTTTGTCTGGCTTGCCGTTCCAAATAAAATTGAATATTTTTTTCTCATATAATTTAAAAAACTGTTCGCTAGGCGTAGGCAAGACCATAAGCAAATAGGTAAACTGGGATAATACTAAAAAGTTAATCAGGGTGATTTTTCCACAAATTGACAGGTATTTTCCTTTCCATGGTAGTAAGATCTTATCTATTTTTTTATGTATTCCGAGTATATCCACATCACCATCAGACCATTTTATTGGTAAACTACATGGTAATGTAAATTTTTTATTTTTTAGTGATCCAATACGTAATATAGTACATTTGTCATAATTTGGTTGTAATCCAGAGAGGTTAGAAAATGTATCTAGATCCTCTATGAGGCTGTGGAGGGATTCTAGTTGTGGATTTAAAAGAAAACATGAATCATCAGCGTACAATGACACCTTTGTTTTTAAGCCCTGTATTTCTAATCCTCTGATGTTATTATTGGATCTGATTTTAATAGCTAAAATCTCGATGGCCACAATAAATAGATATGCCGATAGTGGACAACCTTGTTTCACTCCTCTTGACAGTTTAAAACTTTCTGAGAAATAGCCATTATTTACTATTTTACACCTAGGGTTACTATACATGATTTTGACCCATTTTATAAGAGATTCTCCAAAATTGAAATGCTCCAGGCATTTATATATAAACCCCAGTCGAACTTTATCAAATGCCTTTTCGAAGTCTGCTATGAATAGCAGGCCTGGTTTCCCATATTTTCCATAGTGTTCTATTGTTTCCAATACTTGCCTTATATTATCTCCAATGTATCTTCCATGTAAAAAACCTGTCTGATTAGAATGAATAATATCCGACAATACATTTTTAATTCTATGCGCTATACATTTTGCTAGGATTTTTGCATCACAACACTGAAGTGTAAGGGGCCTCCAATTTTGTAAATGGACTGGATCTTTATATTTTCCACTTGTATCTTGTTTCAGTAATAATGAGATCAGACCTTCTTCTTGAGTGTCAGATAATCTACCATTTACATAGGAGTGGTTAAAACATGCTAATAACGGTCCTCTTAGTATATCAAAAAAGGTTTGGTATACCTCGACTGGTATGCCATCCAACCCTGGAGTTTTCCCGGACTTAAAGTCTTTAATTGCATCCAGAAGTTCCTCCTCTGTAATGTCACCTTCACATGAGTCTTTCTGTGTGGCTGTTAATTTGACATTATCAATAGAAAAAAAATCCCTACAATTAGCTTCAGTTAGAGGAGATGGAGGCGACTGAAAAGAAAACATATGCTTAAAGTACTTTGTTTCTTCCTTCAAAATATCATTTGGTGAATTATGGGTGACTCCGTCAATTGTAACCAATTTTTCCCCATATTCCATCCAGTTTGCTTTATTTTTATAATATATTACACTTGATCTTTCTTGAATAAGTTTCTCCATTTCTTTTTGTTTTTCCTCTAATTTATTCTGAGCCTCTATGTTACAGTTTTTATTGCCATCTATCTGTTCTGTTAGACTTTCTATTTCCTTTCTTAGTATAAACTCTTTTGACCTAAATTGCTTTTGTTTTCGAGATGAGTCCTGAATTGCATGGCCTCTAAAGGCACATTTAAAGGTGTCCCATACAATAAGGGGATTCGCTGTACCTATGTTATGTTGGAAAAAGTCAGTTATAAATTCCTTTGTTCTAATTATAAATAAATTATCATCCAATAGGCTTTGATTAAATTTCCAATATCCTCGCCCACGTGGAAATTCAGTAAGAGTAATGTATATGCCTATTATATGATGGTCCGACCGCATTCTGTCCCCTATCAACACTTTTTTTTACTTTTGGTGCCAACGAGAATGAGATAAGAAAGAAGTCAAGACGACTAGCTTGATTCAGTCTCCACCATGTATATCTCACTAGATCAGTATATTTAAGCCTCCATATATCTACTAGTTCTAATGTATCCATGACATTCACAATTTCCTTAAGAGCATGTGGGTGATTGTTTGTGGTGTGATTACCTTTACGGTCCATTGAGCTATTTAAAACAGTATTATAATCCCCCACCATAATAATATTGTCTTGAGTTGCTTGCAGGCTTGATAATGGATTATATATATTGTCAAAGAATTGTGGATCATCATTATTTGGTCCGTAAAGGTTAATGAGCCATATCTGTTTATGGTCCAATAACATATTTAAAATAATCCATCTACCTTGCGTATCTATTTGGACAATTTGCACATTCGGATCGAAATTACTATTAATTAATATCATCACCCCTTTTGAATTTATTTTCCCATGGGAGAAGTATATTTCCCTCCCCCATTATTTTTTCCACGCTACTTCATCTCGAATTGTTGAATGAGTTTCCTGTATACAATAGATATTATATTCCTTCTCTTTGAGCCATGTAAATATTGTTATTCTTTTGTTATTATCAGCTAAGCCATTACAATTATAACTGCCTATACTTATTTCACCATACACCATAATGAGATACAAGTTTCAAGTCTATTTATCATTATATATGTTTGTAAATTTACCAATAAAAAATAGCGTAATGATTGAGTGTCCATATAATAAATATAGCTGTACCGTGATATTTGCATTGCTACGGAGTAACCCTTCAATTGTTCTCCACTAATTCCCCCGCTAAAGCCCCTCCCCATCCCAAGTTGAGCCGTCATCCCAGTGATCAGCATCCCACCCACGTCCCTCCGTATCCCTAAGGCCCCGAGAGGCCAGGACCCATCCATCGAAAACAGCACACAGTGCCACCCACAAAACAGAAGCAGATTAACCGCCAAAAGCATTTCCAATGCTTTCACCTCTCTCTATATATATATCTATATAACTATTTTTTTTAAATTATGCATATCCTATTTTCCATCATTATCAATTAATATGCGTAATAATGTCGGCAGTTCACGCGTAGGATTCTAACATATAACCCGGATTGCCATTGTATTACATTTAATTAATTGACAAGCAATTATTATCCTAGCAAATAATTCCCGTTACACTGAGAACACCAGATAGGTTACACTGAGAACACCAGATAGATAGGTTACACTGAGAACACCAGATAGGTTACACTGATAACACCAGATAGATAGGTTACACTGAGAACACCAGATAGATAGGTTACACTGAGAACACCAGATAGATAGGTTATACTGAGAACACCAGATAGACAGGGTACACTGAGAACACCAGATAGGTTACACTGAGAACACCAGATAGATAGGTTACACTGAGAACACCAGATAGGTTACACTGATAACACCAGATAGATAGGTTACACTGAGAACACCAGATAGATAGGTTACACTGAGAACACCAGATAGATAGGTTATACTGAGAACACCAGATAGATAGGTTACACTGAGAACACCAGATAGATAGGTTACACTGAGAACACCAGATATATAGGTTACACTGAGAACACCAGATAGATAGGTTACACTGAGAACACCAGATAGATAGGTTACACTGAGAACACCAGATAGATAGGTTACACTGAGAACACCAGATAGCCAGTAGTTACACAGAAGGAAATTACTTTGACTAGTGGCTACAAAGTATTCTTAAAGCCAATCCAACTCTAGATTCATTAATGTGGGTCAAGAGAGACTACAAAGGAATTAAAGATTAGAACAAGTGTGATATCTGTTTGCGCCACTTCACACTGGGGGGGAGAAGTGCTTGTCGGAGGCATGCCGTCATGACACACTTTAAAGGTGCTACACCTAGAATGTCTCCGAATGTCTCCCCCATGTAGAAGTTGGGTGAATTGCAACAGCACTAGGCTGCATTCAAAACAAATCTCCCCCCTCCTCCGCATCCCATTTCCCGTTAATATGGCGGAGACTCGTGCTTGAGCATTTTACTTTCGGTTTTGGACCACCAGTTTCAAACAGCTGTAAAAACAATATTTTTGTTATTGAAAATATATTTCACAGCGATTTAGATGGTACAATGATTCCCTACAGTATTCTGTACTTGTTTTCTCACATAAACTGAAATTGAGCGAACAGTGTAGAATTTTAACAACCCGGAAAATTACAGAGCGATTTCTACATTGGCCGATTGACACGATTTCCAGTAGATAACACATCCACAAAGTCTAAACAGCTTTCCCATTTTGACAACAGATGCCGCTTTGGTGGGAGAAATCAATAGGCGAATATCACAGCCAATCACAACACTGGCGGGTAATACTGTGAAACACTATCATTACACTATTACTGCAGATATATTATGGACATTTTCTGAAATTACAATGCCAAAATTCTAACAAGATCATAAGTGTATCACCTTTAAAACATTCCTAAAATGACTTGTAGTGGGCACAAGGCACCCGCCACCTCTCCCACCACTACCAACACCAGGCCACTCACACACTACTAGGTCACTAGTGAGAGAGTGATCTATGAGTGTCAAGGAAGCTGGGCTTGAGTCCATCAAGGATAAGGCCACACTCATGCCTTATCTGTTGAGACGCCTAGGAAGATGCTGTCTGAAAATGGCAGCCACTAACACTTCCAGGCCAGTGATAAGCACTGATAACAGTCTACAGGACCATTAGGAGCTATTCTGGAGCAGAGATGCCTTAAAGAAGTTTAGTACTGCTGGGTAACAACAAGACATCCTTTTACAGGAGAGATGGATTAAACAAATGTATAAGACTTGGCGGTCACACTTTATTGGGATAGTCCAGATAGTCCATCTGTAGATGCTCTACAGATGGTCATACAATCAACATTTTTTTACATTTTAGTCATTTAGCAGACGCTCTTATCCAGAGCAACTTACAGTTAGTGAGTGCGTACATTTTTCATACTGGCCCCCCGTGGTAATCTAGCGGCCAGCTATCTAAACTTGTAGTAATCATGGTCGAATTACCGCATTGATTTTGTTAGTCAGTCTCACTCAGATATCATATGAAAAACTGCAAACAGTTCTCTCCACCCTATGGCAAAATGTTTAGAATTGCACGATATTTGCTGTAAAACAGCTAATTATCCTCTCCGCCCCATGGCAAAATGAGTAGAATTGCATGAAATGAGTTATAATATTAAAAAATCTTCTCTCTGCCCCATGGCAAAATGTGTAGAATTGCAGCAAACTTGCTTTAAGCAGCAACATTTTCTCTACATGGCAAAATGTGTAGAACTGCGGCCCCTCATGATGAGTTCAGATTTTTTGTAGCCCCCACCCCAATCAAAGTTGCCCATCCCTGCTGTAGAGCATCAGATGGACTATCCAAATAAAGTGTTACTGATTTGGCCAGGTCTTGATGAACCTATTGGAGCTGGTCCCCAAGTAAGGACAAACAAATTAACCAGAACATACAGTAAGAGAAATGTATTGGAAATAGAAAAGATTATGACCGTGTAATAATAGTGCAATTACAGTGTAATTTCTTGACAATGTGATGTAAATAATATTATGTTTTGTTTCGTAAATCTACAGGAAAACAGATGGAGGCAGAGAGTGTGAAAAGGCACGTTAGATCCCTGCTCAGTGTGAATATACACTCCCCTCTCCCTCCCTTCCCTCCCCTCACCTCTATCCATCCCTTCCCTCCCTCCCTTCACTCCCCTCTCCCTCCCTTCACTCCTCTCTCCTCTCTCCCTCCCTTCACTCCCCTCTCCCTCCCTTCACTCCTCTCTCCTCTCTCCCTCCCTTCACTTCACTCCCCTCTCCTCTCTCCCCCCCTACACTCCTTTCTCCCTTCCTCCACTCCTCTCTCTCCCTCCCTTCACTCCCCTCCTCTCTCCCTCCCTACACTCCTCTCTCCCTCCCTACACTCCTCTCTCCCTCCCTACATTCCTCTCTCCTCTCTCCCTCCCTTCTCTCCTCTCTCCCTCCCTCCCTTCTCTCCTCTCTCCCTCCCTTCACTCCTCTCTCCCTCCCTACATTCCTCTCTCCTCTTTCCCTCCCTTCTCTCCTCTCTCCCTCCCTTCACTCCTCTCTCCCTCCCTTCACTCCTCTCTCCCTCCCTACATTCCTCTCTCCTCTCTCCCTCCCTTCTCTCCTCTCTCCCTCCCTTCACTCCTCTCTCCCTCCCTTCACTCCTCTCTCCCTCCCTACATTCCTCTCTCCTCTCTCCCTCCCTTCTCTCCTCTCTCCCTCCCTTCACTCCTCTCTCCCTCCCTTCACTCCCTACCCAGCCCAAAAACGTTTTTCTCTTGTTGATGCCCATCACACTTCAATATAAAGTTGGGTTGCTCCATAGCAATTGAGTATACTGGTTGTGTGTATGAAGACCTATTCTAGCCCTGTGTAGTGAAACAGACACATCTCTTTGCATTGATATGACTGTGGTACTGCTCTGTGTTCTGGACCTATGATCATCTGCATTCCTATGTCTGTGTTGTCTGTACTATACATGCTTCCATCTGAGAGAAAGAGTGAAAGGAGAAAACAACAGAGAGAGAGAAGGAAAATGGTGGGACGCTGTCCCTTTAAATGAGAGACAAAACGCTTGCAGCTCTCTGTTCCAAAGGGCTACATAATGATACATTAAGCAATCACAACCTTAAAGGGAAGGCTAGGGCTCTGCTGGCTAAACACACACACATACAGAGAGTTACAGCGTGTACTGGCTAATCAGTCATCCAAAGACATGGTAGATGGTATAGAGAGAGTCCTGTATGTCTAGATCAGTGGATGTTCAATGATATGGAATGAAGGAATGAAGGGTTCATCTAGCTTGTTCTCCTTCAGTGGCATCAGAAAACAACATTAGCCTTGGAGAACCACACAGAGAACCATACAGAGAACCAGAACCATAAAGAGAACCATAGAGAGAACCAGAACCATGCAGAGAACCATACAGAGAACCATAAAGAGAACCAGAACCATGCAGACGACCATACAGAGAACCAGAACCATGCAGAGGACCATACAGAGAACCATACAGAGAACTGTGCAGTAACACAGAGACACATGCATCCCTCTCCTCCATTCCCTTCCCCCCATGATCCACACACCTTCTCTTATTCACGCTGAGTCTCCACCCTCCTCCGACCCTGTGTGTGTGTGTCTGAGTGCATATTGTGTGTGTTTGCATGTTCAACCAGTGTCAACTCTATGGTGTTGTCAATACACAGGCACCTCTCTCTCTTTCTCAGACACACACACAATGAGAAAATAACAGCACGGCACAGGCAATTAACACTGCTTACACCGTCTAGCCCTCCACCATAACCCCTTACTCACCGCCTCCGAGTCTTCGAATCCATGTAGGTACAAATTATCATACATGGAGGTTTAATATTCCAACAAGCACCTCTTGACGAATTGACAAAAATAGTAACGATGGATTGAAGCACCAGCACCAGAGATGGATTAATGGGGGTTACATTCCCTCTAGATAGAAAACAACCACACCAAAGCAGAAATGTGAAAAAGCCCCTTCTTATTGTTTGTCTCCCTTAGCCTTGAGAGTGAATTTGATGTTTTTGCCCCAAGCTTAAAGAGTTGTCCTTAAACCCATAATAAGGCAACGCAGAGCTTCAGTTATCCCCAGAGGCTGCTTTCTAGATCCAGACCTGGCATTTTATCTGCCTTCCAAACGAAGAGCCAACTGTTCCTCAATCATAGGCTGATGACAAAGCAGGGAGGCAGGCTGCTGATTGGCTGCTTCATGCTCCAGTCAGCTTGAGCGAGCATTCTCACTGATGGTGAATAAGGAAGAGAAGAGGAGAGGAGATGGGGGTCTGTAGCTTGAGCGCAGCAGCCTTTCCCCTCCATCTCTGACTGGGGTCTCTTGTAATTTTCTACCAGTGTCTAATACCCTCTGTTGTATTCTCTCTCTCTCTCTCTCTTTACCTCTATTCCCTCCCATTTCTCTTTTTATTTTCCTCTGTCATATGGTGGCTTGGTGAAGAGGCTAATGTGTGTGTGTGTTTTTTTATTTTTTATAACCCTTATTTTACCAGGTAAGTTGACTGAGAACACATTCTCATTTACAGCAACAGCCTGGGAAATAGTTACAGGGAGAGGGGGGATAAATGAGCCAACTGGAAGCTGGGGATGATTAGGTTGCCATGATGGTATGAGGGCCAGATTGGAAATTTTGCCAGGTCACCGGGTTAACACCCCTACTCTTACGCTAAGTGCCATGGGATCTTTAGTGACCACAGAGAATCAGGACACCTGTTTAGCGTCCCATCCAAAATACGGCACCCTACACAGGGCAAAGTCCCCAATCACTGACCTGGGGCATTGAAATCTTTTTTTGGGGGGGACCAGAGGAAAGAGTGCCTCCTACTGGCCCTCCAACATCACTTCCAGCAGCATCTGTTCTCCCATCCAGGGACCGACCAGTATCGAACCTGCTTAGCTTCAGAGGCAAGCCAGCAGTGGGATGCAGGTGTGTGTTTGTGTGTGTGTGTGTGTGTGTGTGTGTGTGTGTGTGTGTGTGTGTGTGTGTGTGTGTGTGTGTGTGTGTGTGTGTGTGTGTGTGTGTGTGTGTGTGTGTGTGTGTGTGTGTGTGTGTGTGTGTGTGTGTGTGTGTGTGTGTGTGTGTGTGTGTGTGTGTGTGTGTGTGTGTGTGTGTGTGTGTGTGTGCGTGCGTGCTTGCATGCGTGTGCGCGTGCGTGTGTGTGCGTGTGAGAGAAACATTTTATTTAAGTGTCACTCCACCATGATACAATAATGCTGGCCCATGTTGACTACATTGCTTCCCACAGTTGTGTCAAGTTGGCTGGATGTCCTTTGGGTGGTGGAACCATTATTGATACACACAGGAAACTGTTGAGCAAGAAAAACCCAGCAACGTTGCAGTTCTTGACACAAACCATTGCGACTGGCACCTACTACCATACCTCATTCAAAGGCATTTTAATATTTTGTCTTGCCCATTTACCCTCTGAATGGCACACATACACAATCCATGTCTCAATTGTCTCAAGGCTTAAAAATCATTCTTTAACCTGTCTCCTCCCCTTCATCTATATTGATTGAAATTAATTTAACAAGTGACATCAATAAGGGATCATAGCTTTCACCTGGATTCACCTGGTCAGTTTATGTCATGGAAAGAGTAGGTGTTCTTAATGTTTTGTATACTCAGTGTAAAATTAGACATACAAATAATTTCATTTTATAATGAGGAGATATATTCATGATATATTTCTATAATTCTAGTTTCTGATTCCATTTCGATAAAAAAAAATAGATTTTCAAACAAGTGTGTCCCTTCGATTTAATCAAGTGAAATTACAGTGAAATATTTGTTGGGACTCAGAGAGCTCCTTTCTAAAGACATGGTAGAAGACTGGAGCAATATCGCCCTCTAGTGATGAAGAGACTTACAGCAGGTTTGACTCTCTCCTTGAATGTATGGCACAGAAGGGCCATGTCTACCAATGGAAACAAGTCTTTTACTTTTTGTGTATATAATCCTCGTCAATGTTGATACATGTATTGGTTGCCTGGTGTGGCTTCTTTATGTATTTTAAATGGTCAAATAAAATAAAATCTAAAATTGTGCGCTCGCCTACTTGTCCGGTCTTTGTGGAGCAGACACGGAGACAGAGAGAAGAGCGAACGCACGATCGAGAGGGACAGAAAGCAGTTGCTTCGCGAGGTATCTCTACCTGAAAATACATGATCTAAGCAATTGACAATTGGTATTCAGCAGCCATAAAAGTATGCCTTATTTACTTTGAAGAACTACTAAAATAGTGATTTTGTCACACAGCATAGGTAGCGGCTCTATAGAGATGAGATGAAGACTTGGAGTTAAATAATAAAGTCATCAAATAAAACAAATGTAATATACACAACAATTGAAATATTTTATTCAAGTAATGTGAATACATGATGGTTAATACTGTAAGTTATAAGTAGAAATGGCCAGTTACTACCATCATGGGACTTTTATTAATTGTTTTATTCTGTGTTCAACCCACATGATGCATAGTGCATTAATGTCCGAAATCGAAAACTGTGATTATTTTTTAATAATCGAAATGAAACCGAACTGACCTCAAAAAGCACTAATCGCTCAGCACTAAACATCAGATATGTACAGTGCAGTGTCCCTCAGGGCAGTTGCCTTGGATCCGTTACTGTTCTCAATTTGTACAAATGATTTGCCACTGGTCTTACACAAAGCTAGAATTACTATGTATGCGGATGATTTCACACTATACATGTCAGCACCCAAAGCCAGTGAGCTCACTGAAATTCTAAATAAGGAGTTACAGTCAGGATCAGAATGGGTGATTAATAATAAACTGGTCTTAAATACATCCAAAACTAAAAGCATTGTATTTGGTTAAAAACATTCTCTAAGACCTAAACCTCAACTGGAATTGTACATAAAGGGTGTAACCATTGACCCCTTTACTTTTATTTATTTTTGTTACATTACAGCCTTATTCTAAAATTGATTCAATTGTTTTTCCCTCATCAATCTACACACAATAGCCCATAATGACAAAGCAAAAACAGGTTTTTAGAAATTTGTGCAAATGTATTACAAAAAGAAAACTGAAATAGTACATTTACATAAGTATTCAGACCCTTTACTAAGTACTTTGTTGAAGCACCTTTGGCAGCGATTACAGCATCGAGTCTTCTTGTGTATGACGCTACAAGTTTGGCACATCTGTATTTGGGGAGTTTCTCCCATTCTTCTCTGCAGATCTTCTCAAGCTCTGTCAGCTGCACAGCTATTTTCAGGTCTCTCCAGAAATGTTAGATCGGGTTCAAGTCCGGGCTCTGGCTGGGCCACTCAAGGACATTCAGAGACTTGTCCCGAAGCCCCTCCTGCATTGTCTTGGCTGTGTGCTTAGGGTCGTTGTCCTGTTGGAAGGTTTTCATCAAGGTTTTCTCTGTACTTTGCTCCGTTCATCTTTCCCTCGCTCCTGACTAGTCTCCCAGTCCCTGCCACTGAAAAATATCCCCACAGCATAATGCTGCCACCACCATGCTTCACCGTAAGGATGGTGCCAGGTTTCCTTCAGACGTGACGCTTGGCATTCAGGCCAAAGAGTTCAATCTTGGTTTCATCAGACCAGATAATCTTGTTTCTCATGGTCTGAGTCCTTTAGGTGCCTTTTGGCAAACTCCAAGTGGGCTGTCATGTGCCTTTTACTGAGGAGTGGCTTCCATCTGGCCACTCTACCATAAAGGCCTGATTGGTGGAGTGCTGCAGAGATGGTTGTCCTTCTGGAAGGTTCTCCCATCTCCACAGAGGAACTCTGGAGCTCTGTCAGAGTGACCATCGGGTTCTTGGTCACCTCCCTGACCAAGGCCCTTCTCCCCCGATTGCTCAGTTTGACTGGGCGTCCAGCTCTAGGAAGAGTCTTGGTGGTTCCAAACTTCTCTATGAAATTGTAAATGCAGGGCTCCCTTGAAAAAGAGACACTGGTCTCAATGGTGACTCCCTGCTAAAATAAAGGTAAAATAAATCAAATAAACAACCCCCTTTTAGGACAGGTTTGACTCTCTCCTACCCAACACCCTTTTAGGATAATGGGGAGGAAGAGGAGGGTTCATCCTTTCCACATCCCCTGACCTCTGCAGTAAACCCCTGAGGCTTCAGTAATGGGAAGGGGGAAGGGGGGTCATCCCTTCTATGTGCTTTCACACATAGTGATAGCCCATCTTCTTCACTGGACTGGCCTCATCTAATACCATCAGTATGGGAAGCTTCATGTAATGTGTGTATGTATACAAACAAATAATATATATAATATAAAAAACACCTATAATTTAGAATGAGAGTCAAGGTGAAGGTACAGTATTTTAAGGAATGAGATATTATATGGCCTATGTTCAGTGGTCTCTAGAAGCAGGCAGCAGAGAGCACTAGTGCACTACAGGTCTCCAGGGAGAGAGAGAGACCCAGCTGCACCAAGAGCTGACACTCTGCCTAAATAGCTGACTGTACCATCATTTATCTACTTGTCATCTGAATTAGGGTACAAAATGAGGGTACAAAATTAAATATGGAAGTTTTCCACCAGAAAACATTTTCAAAACGGAATTTTGACATCATTGTACTCAATGAGATGTCTATGTACAGTACAGCTGTGTAGCCCGGCTGGCAACTGCATCACTGCATATCCTAAGAGACAGAAACAGACCCACTGTGCTGTAACCAGTTACTGTCCTAGCTAGCAGAGAAAATACTCATCCCATTGATCTTAAGAGACAAACTCACTATGATGTAACAAGTTACTGTCCTAGTTACTGAAGCTTATCCCATAGACTCATCCCACAGATCCAAACAGAACGCTGTTCTGTATAACAGTAACTGACCTAGCTACACTCTTAGAAAAAATTGTGCTATCTAGAACCTAAAAGGGTTATTCGGCTGTCCCCATAGGAGAACCCTTTGAAGAACACGTTTTGGTTCCAGGTAGAACCCTTTTGGATTCCAGGTAGAACACTTTTGGGTTCCATGTAGAACCCTTTCCACAGAGGCTTCTACATGGAACCCAAAAGGGTTCTACCTGGAACCTTTAAAGGGTTCTACCTGGAACCAAACATGGTTCTCCTATATGGACAGCCGAAGAACCCTTTTGGAACCCTTTAAAGGTATAGCAGACTCATCTCATAGACATAGACATATACAGCACACCCTGTCACACCCTGCTCTGTTTTACCTGTCTTTGTGATTGTCTCCACCCCCCTCCAGGTGTCGCCCATCTTCCCCCTTATCCCTTGTGTATTTATACCTGTGTTCTCTGTTCGTCTGTTGCCAGTTCGTTTTGTTTCGTCAAGCCTACCAGCGTTTTCCCCCTTGCTCCTGTCTTTCTCAAGTTCCTGTTTTCTAGTTTTCCCAGTTTTGACCATTCTGCCTGCCCTGACCCTGAGACTCCCTGCCGTTCTGTACCTTTTGGAATCTGATCTGGATTACTGACCTCTGCCTGCCCTTGACCTGTCATTTGCCTGCCCACTGTTTTTGTAATAAACTTTTGTTACTTCGAGACTGTCTGCATCTGGGTCTTCTCCTGAAACGTGATAGTACGAACTGGCCATGACTGACCCAGCAGACTCGGAACAGCTCCGCAACGCCATCTCCTCCCAAGGAGCCACCATTGGAAGGCACGAGGAGTTGCTTCGTGGTCTCATGGAAGGGTTCCAGACCTTGGCTGAACGCCATGACCGAGCGTTTAACACATTACTGGAGCAATTCCGCAGGTTGTCTGTTATGCAGCCTACCACAACGGTAATCTCCCAGCCCCTCAGTAACCCGGCTGTTAGCAGTGCGGTCTCCCTGGCCACCACGGTTTCCCGAGAACCCCGCTTACCTCCCCCGGCATGCTTCGCTGGCGAGTCTGGAACCTGTCGGGCATTACTCGCTCAGTGTTTGCTCATCATCGAGCTGCAGACCTCCTTCTTCCACTCGGACCGCTCTAAGATAGTGTACCTCATCACGCTGATGTCCGGGAGGGCTCTCGCCTGGGCTACAGCAGTGTGGGAACAACAGTCGGCCGTATGCTTCAGTCTGGAGGAGTTCTTGCAGGAGTTAAAGAAGGTTTACGACACCCAGAAGTTACTCCAGCTTCGGCAAGAATCCCGCAGCGTGGCAGACTATGCAGTGGATTTCCGCACGTTGGCAGCTGAGTGTGCCTGGAACCCGAAAGCGCTGTTTGACAGGTTCCTGCACGGAGTATCGGAGGAAGTAAAGGACGAGCTTGCAGCCAGGGAACTACCGACAGATATCGACTCGCTCATCGCCTTGACCATTCGGATTGACGGGCGACTACGGGAGCGAAGATAAGAGAGGAAGTCCGATTCCACTCGCCCGCCCAAGGATTCTACCTCGCCTCCGAGGCATCCCGGAAGTCCCCGACGGCTCCGTTGCCGAGAGAACCCGAGGCTACCCGAGTTCCCCCGAGAGTCTCCGAAGTCTACCGATTCACCTCTTCCCGAGCCGATACAACTAGGCAGAGCTAGGCCTCCTAGGTCTCCAGCCGAACACCAATACAGGCTTCACACGAAGAGTTTCCTGTATTGCGGGACTACTGGTCATTTTGTGTCCACCTGCCACTAAAAGACCAGGCTCACCGGTAGGAATGAGTACTCTGGTGGGCCATATGGAGAACTTTTGCTCTTCCCTTACTCGCACCCCCTTTCATGCCACCTTGCTGTGGGGGAACCAGTCGAAATCTCTCCGGGTACTCATAGACTCTGGGGCCGATGAGAGCTTTATGGAAGCTACCCTGGCGTCCGAGATGGGCATCCCCACTCAGCCCGTCTCCATTCCTGTGGATGTTAGAGAACTGGACAGGCGCTCTATAGGCCAGGTCACCCACAATACCACCCCCATCAACCTACGAGTATCAGGGAACCACAGTGAGACGATCCAATTCCTGCTAATTAAGTCTCCTCAGGTTCTCGTGGTATTGGGTTTCTCTTGGCTCCAGAAACACAACCCCTTTATTGACTGGTCTACGGGTGCCATCATGGGCTGGAGCCCGTTCTGCCACGCTCATTGCCAGAAGTCAGCACAGCCTGCCCCAGGATGTCTTCCTGGGGGCTCGGAAGTTGCCTTTGGACCTCTCCGCCATTCCCGCGGAGTACCACGACCTCCGTGAGGTGTTCAGTAAGGCCTGGGCCACTTCGCTTCCGCCGCACCAACCCTACGACTGCGGAATCAACCTTCTCCCAGGCACCACTCCGCCCCGGGGACGACTGTACTTGCTGTCGGGTCCGGAGATCAAGGCTATGGAGACCTACAGTTGAAGTCGGAAGTTTACATACACTTAGGTTGGAGTCATTAAAACTCATTTTTCAACCACCCCACAAATTTCTTGTTAACAAAGTATAGTTTTGGCAAGTCGGTTAGGACATCTACTTTGTGCATGACACAAGTAATTTTTCCAACAATTGTTTACAGACAGATTATTTCACTTATAATTTACATACACTAAGTTGACTGTGCCTTTAAACAGCTTGGAAAATTCCAGAAAATGATGTCATGGCTTTAGAAGCTTCTGACAGGCTAATTTACATAATTTGAGTCAATTGGAGGTGTACCTGTGGATGTATTTCAAGGCCTACCTTCAAACTCAGTGCCTCTTTGCTTGACATCATGGGAAAATCAAAAGAAATCAGCCAAGACCTCAGAAAAAAAATTGTAGACCTCCACAAGTCTGGTTCATCCTTGGGAGCAATTTCCAAACGCCTGAAGGTACCACGTTCATCTGTACAAACAATAGTAAGCAAGTATAAACACCATGGGACCACGCAGCCGTCATACCGCTCAGGAAGGAGACGCGTTCTGTCTCCTAGAGATGAACGTACTTTGGTGCGAAAAGTGAAAATCAATCCCAGAACAACAGCAAAGGACCTTGTGAAGATGCTGGAGGAAACAGGTACAAAGGTATCTACAGTGGGGAGAACAAGTATTTGATACACTGCCGATTTTGCAGGTTTTCCTACTTACAAAGCATGTAAAGGTCTGTAATTATTATCATAGGTACACTTCAAAAATCCAGGAAATCACATTGTATGATTTTTAAGTAATTAATTTGCATTTTATTGCATGACATAAGTATTTGATACATCAGAAAAGCAGAACATAATATTTGGTACAGAAAACTTTGTTTGCAATTACAGAGATCATACGTTTCCTGTAGGTCTTGACCAGGTTTGCACACACTGCAGCAGGGATTTTGGCCCACTCCTCCATACAGACCTTCTCCAGATCCTTCAGGTTTCGGGGCTGTGACTGGGCAATACGGACTTTCAGCTCCCTCCAAAGATTTTCTATTGGGTTCAGGTCTGGAGACTGGCTAGGCCACTCCAGGACCTTGAGATGCTTCTTACGGAGCCACTCCTCAGTTGCCCTGGCTGTGTGTTTCGGGTCGTTGTCATGCTGGAAGACCCAGCCACGACCCATCTTCAATGCTCTTACTGAGGGAAGGAGGTTGTTGGCCAAGATCTCGCGATACATGGCCCTATCCATCCTCCCCTCAATACGGTGCAGTCGTCCTGTCCCCTTTCCAGAAAAGCATCCCAAAGAATTATGTTTCCACCTCCATGCTTCACAGTTGGGATGGTGTTCTTGGGGTTGTACTCATCCTTCTTCTTCCTCCAAACACGGCGAGTGGAGTTTAGACCAAAAAGCTCTATTTTTGTCTCATCAGACCACATGACCTTCTCCCATTCCTCCTCTGGATCATCCAGATGGTCATTGGCAAACTTCAGACGGGCCTGGGCATGCGCTGGCTTGAGCAGGGGGACCTTGCGTGTGCTGCAGGATTTTAATCCATGACGGCGTAGTGTGTTACTAATGGTTTTCTTTGAGACTGTGGTCCCAGCTCTCTTCAGGTCATTGACCAGGTCCTGCTGTGTAGTTCTGGGCTGATCCCTCACCTTCCTCATGATCATTGATGCCCCACGAGGTGAGATCTTGCATGGAGCCCCAGACCGAGGGTGATTGACCGTCATCTTGAACTTCTTCCATTTTCTAATAATTGCGGCAACAGTTGTTGCCTTCTCACCAAGCTGCTTGCCTATTGTCCTGTAGCCCATCCCAGCCATGTGCAGGTCTACAATTTTATCCCTGATGTCCTTAAACAGCTCTCTGGTCTTGGCCATTGTGGAGAGGTTGGAGTCTGTTTGATTGAGTGTGTGGACAGGTGTCTTTTATACAGGTAACGAGTTCAAACAGGTGCAGTTAATACAGGTAATGAGTGGAGAACAGGAGGGCTTCTTAAAGAAAAACTAACAGGTCTGTGAGAGCTGGAATTCTTACTGGTTGGTAGGTGATCAAATACTTGTCATGCAATAAAATGCAAATTAATTACTTAAAAACATACAATGTGATTTTCTGGATTTTTGTTTTAGATTCTGTCTCTCACAGTTGAAGTGTACCTATGATAAAAATTACAGACCTCTACATGCTTTGTAAGTAGGAAAACCTACAAAATCGGCAGTGTATCAAATACTTGTTCTCCCCACTGTATATCCACAGTAAAACAAGTCCTATATCGACATAACCTGAAAGGCCACTCAGCAACGAAGAAGCCACTGCTCCAAATCCGCCATAAAAAAGCCTGACTACGGTTTGCAACTGCACATGGGGACAAAGATCGTACTTTTTGGAAAAATGTCCTCTGGTCTGATGAAACAAAAATATAACTGTTTGGCCATTATGACCATCGTTATGTTTGGAGGAAAAAGAGGGTAAGCTTGCAAGCCGAAGAACACCATCCCAACCGTGAAGCACGGGGGTGGCAGCATCATGCGGTGGGGGTGCTTTACTGCAGGAGGGACTGGTGCACTTCAAAAAATAGATGGCATCATGAGGAAGGAAAATTATGTGGATATATTGAAGCAACATCTCAAGACATCAGTCAGGAAGTTAAAGCTTGGTCGCAAATGGGTCTTCCAAATGGACAATGACCCCAAGCATACTTCCAAAGTTGTGGCAAAATGGCTTAAGGACAACAAAGTCAAGGTATTGGAGTGGCCATCACAAAGCCCTGACCTCATTCCTATAGAACATTTGTGGGCAGAACTGAAAAAGCGTGGGAAGAGATGATAGGATGGAAGAGGAGAGAGTAGCGAAGGTTGCGACGGCACATTACCCACGGAGTAGGGGCAGAGTGAGTAGTGTTGGAGGAGAGCGTGAGAGAAAAGGATAAAAAGTAGTGGTCGGAGACTTGGAGGGGAGTTGCAGTGAGGACTGCCCGCTCCATGATCTCGCCATCACGGTTGACAACTCCATTGTGTCCTCCTCCCAGAGTGCAAAGAACCTTGGCGTGACCCTGGACAACACCCTGTCGTTCTCCGCTAACATCAAAGCGGTGACCCGATCCTGCAGGTTCATGCTCTACAACATTCGCAGAGTACGACCCTACCTTACACAGAAAGCGGCACAGGTCCTAATCCAGGCACTTGTCATCTCCCGTCTGGATTACTGCAACTCGCTGTTGGCTGGGCTCCCTGCCTGTGCCATTAAACACCTTCAACTTATCCAGAACGCTGCAGCCCGTCTGGTGTTCAACCTTCCCAAGTTATCTCATGTCACCCCGCTCCTCCGCACACTCCACTGGCTTCCAGTTGAGGCTCGCATCTACTACAAGACCATGGTGCTTGCCTACGGCGCTGTGAGGGGAACGGCACCTCCTTACCTTCAGGCTCTGATCATACCCTACACCCAAACGAGGGCACTACGTTCATCCACCTCTGGCCTGCTAGCTCCCCTACCTCTACGGAAGCACAGTTCCCGCTCAGCCCAGTCAAAGCTATTCGCTGCTCTGGCACCCCAATGGTGGAACAAGCTCCCCCACGACGCCAGGACAGCGGAGTCACTGACCACCTTCCGGAGACACTTGAAACCCTACCTCTTTAAGGAATACCTGGAATAGTATAAAGTAATCCTTCTTCCCCCACCCCCCATAACATAAAAAAAAAAAGGTGTTTGTCCCACTGGCTATCATAAATTGAATGCACCAATTTGTAAGTCGCTCTGGATAAGAGCGTCTGCTAAATTATGTAAATGTAAATGTGTGGACAGACCACAAGAACTTGGAATATCTCCGCACCGCCAAGCGTCTCAATTCCAGGCAAGCTAGGTGGGCCCTGCTTTTCACACGGTTCAACTTCTCCGTCTCATACCGACCGGGATCCAAGAATGTCAAGCCAGATGCACTGTCACGCCGCTATAGCCCCACGGCTACACCCCCGGAATCAGAGACCATCCTTCCCACCTCGTGCTTGGCGACGGCACTCAGTTGGGGAATAGGGAAGCAGGTCCGGGAGGCGCAGCGTTCCCAGCCGAACCCCGGTCCTGGTATTGGGTTTCTCTTGGCTCCAGAAACACAACCCCTTTATTGACTGGTCTACTGGTGCCATCATTGGCTGGAGCCCGTTCCGCCACGCTCATTGCCAGAAGTCAGCGCAGCCTGCCTTGGTTCTGGAGTGGGCCCACTCCTCCAAGCTTGCCTGCCACCCGGGCTCCCATCGGACCCTGGCCTTTGTGCGACAACGCTTTTGGTGGCCTACTATGGTTCCTGACGTCTCCGCGTTCGTCACCGCCTGCACGATCTGTGTGCAGAACAAGACTCCTCGGCAATCTCCGGCTGGTCTCCTCCAACCTCTGCCTGTTCCTCACTGTCCCTGGTCTCACATATCCCTGGACTTTGTCACGGGTCTTCCCCCGTCTGATGGCAACACCGCCATCCTGACAGTTGTGGACCGGTTTTCCAAAGCCACCCACTTCATTCCTCTCCCAAAGCTACCCACCGCCAAAGAGACGGCCCAGCTCATGGTGCAGCACATCTTCCGGATCCATGGACTCCCATGGAACATGGTCTCTGACCGGGATCCTCAGTTCTCGTCCCAGTTCTGGAAGGCGTTCTGCACACTCATTGGGTCATCGGCCATCCTGTCCTCTGGTTTCACCCTCAGTCCAACGGCCAGTCGGAGCGAGCCAACCAAGACCTGTAGACGACTCTGCGCTGCCTGGTCTCTGCCAACCCCCCCAGCAACTAGTGTGGGTCGAATACGCCCGCAACACCCTTCCCTGCACTGCCACGGGTCTTTCGCCCTTTGAGTGTTCCTTGGGTTATCAGCCCCCACCTGCCCTGACCCTGAGACTGCCTGCCATTCTGCACCTTTTGGACTCTGATCTGGATTACTGACCTCTGCCTGCCCTTGACCTGTCGTTTGCCTTCCCCCTGTTTTTGTAATACACTTTTGTTACTTTGACACTGTCTGCATCTGGGTCTGCGCTGCCTGGTCTCCGCCAACCCCACCACCTGGAGCCAGCAACTAGTGTGGGTCGAATACGCCCGCAACACCCTTCCCTGCTCTTCCACTGGTCTTTCGCCCTTTGAGTGTTCCTTGGGTTATCAGCCTCCGCTGAGGTCGGCATACCCTCGGTCCCAAAAATGAACAGAATGTCACTTTGTCACTTCTAGATTAGACTACTGCATTTCTCTACTCTCCGGCTACCCGGATAAAGCACTAAATACACTTCAGTTAGTGCTAAACACGGCTGCTAGAATCTTGACTAGAACCCAAAAATGTGATCATATTACTCCAGTGTTAGCCTCTCTACACTGGCTTCCTGTTAAGGCTAGGGCTGATTTCAAGGTTTTACTGATAACCTACAAAGCATTACATGGGCTTGCTCCTACCTATCTCTCCGATTTGGTCCTACCGTACATACCTACACATATGCTACGGTCACAAGACGCAGGCCTCCTTATTGTCCCTAGAATTTCTAAGCAAACAGCCGGAGTCAGGGCTTTCTCCTATAGAGCTCAATTTTTATGGAATGGTCTGCCTATCTATGTGAGAGACGCAGACTCGGTCTCAACATTTAAGTCTTTACTGAAGACTCATTTCTTCAGTAGGTCCTATGATTGAGTGTAGTCTGACCAGGGGTGCGAAGGTGAACGGAAAGGCACTGGAGCGACAAACCACCCTTGCTGTCTCTGCCTGGCCGGTTCCTGTCTCTCCATTGGAATTATCTGCCTCTGACACTATTACGGGGGCTGAGTCACTGGCTTACTCGTGCTTTCCATGCCTTCCCTAGGAGGGGTGTGTCACTTGAGTGGGTTGAGTCACTGAGGTGATCTTCCTGTCTGGTTTGTCGCACCCTCAGGCTCGTGCAGTGGAGGAGATCGTTGTGGGCTATACTCAGCCTTGTCTCAGGGTAGTAAGTTAGTGGTCTGTTGATATCCCTCTGGTGGTGTGGGGGCTGTGCTTTGGCAAAGTGGGTGGGGTTATATCCTGTCTGGTTGGCCCTGTCCGGGGGTATCGTCGGACAGGACCACAGTGTCTCCCGTCCCCGTCCCCGTCCCCGTCTCAGCCTCCAGTATCTATGCTGCAATAGTCTATGTGCCGGGGGGCTAGGGTCAGTCTGTTATATCTGGTGTTTTTCTCCTGTCTTATCCGGTGTCCTGTGTGAATTTAAGTATGCTCCCTCTAATTCTCTCTCTCCCTCTCTCCCTCCCCTCCCGGAGGACCTGAGCCCTAGGACCATACCTCAGGACTATCTGGCCTGATGACTCCTTGCTGTCCCCAGTCCACCTGGTCGTGCTGCTGCTCCAGTTTCAACTGTTCTGCCTGTGGCTATGGAACCCTGACCTGTTCACCGGACGTGCTACCTTGTCCCAGACCTGCTGTTTTCAACTCTCTCTCTACCGCACCTGCTATTTCAACCTCTAAATGCCTAGCTATGAAAAGCCAAGTGACATTTACTTCTGATGTACTGACCTGTTGCAACCTCTACAACCACTGTGATTATTATTTGACACTGCTGGACATCTATGAACGTTTGAACATCTTGGAGAAAAATCTGGCCTTAATGGCCATGTACTGTTAAGTCTTTACTGAAGACTTTACTGTTATAATCTCCACCCGGCACAGCCAGAAGGGGACTGGCCACCCCTCATAGCCTGGTTCCTCTCTAGGTTTCTTCCTAGGTTTCTGCCTTTCTAGGGAGTTTTTCCTAGCCACCGTGCTTCTACCTCTGTATTGCTTGCTGTTTGGGGTTTTAGGCTGGGTTTTCTGTATAGCACTTAGTGACATCTGCTGATGTAAAAAGGGCTTTATAAATACATTTGATTGATTGATTGATTCTCCTGAAACATGATACACCCTGACATCAGTGGAGGCTGCTGAGGGGAGAACGGCTCATAATATAGTCCAGAACGGAGCAAATGGAATGGCATCAAATACCTGGAAACCATGTGTTTGATGTATTTGATACCATTCCACTGATTCCGCTCCGGTCATTACCACGAACCCGTTCTCCCCAGTTAAGGTGCCACCAACCTCCTGTGCCTGACATTGGCAGATCCTCTTTGCCTGGCTTAAGAAGCAGACTCTGGCTGATGTCTGGTGTCAGCCAGGATAAGACCCTCTCCCTCTGACTTTATAAAAGGTTCTCAAGTAATAAGGTCATGAACCATTATGATTTGCTGTTGAAGGACTGGTACTGGTAGTGTGAGGAGGGGGAGAGAAGAGGAGAGGAGATGAGGGGAGATGAGGGATAGAGGAGGGTGAGAAAGGGTGAGAAGTTTCCAAAGCCTCATGAAGAAGTGACTCATAAATGAACTGCTCCAGAGTTCAGCCAGGCGACCTACATAAAAGGGATTAACCGTAGAAACAGCATCTTGTAATCAGTTTGCTATAGCTGCTGCTGCTACTATAACTGAAAAAATAGGCTAACCAGATGGCTTTGTTTAAGGCATTGTCTACATCCCAAATGGCACCCTATTTCCTATATAGTGCACTATTTAGGGAATAGGGTGCCATTTAGGACACACCCATTGTGATTTAGAAAGGCAATTAGATCTCAGACAGCATTCAGCGGATTCAGACAAGCTTCGCTACTTCGCTTTCACCCCAAAATGAGATTTATTTCAGAGGTGAATGAATGTAAAAGCCCATTCAATTAAAATGTTTAAATATGAAGACTCCCGTCCCAACTCAGACAGTCATGGCTTTAACCTTGGAGCCCCGGACATAAATCATGTCTGGAAGTTTCTGTCCAGTTCCTAGAACTATACTGAACAAAAATATAAATGAACAATTTCAAAGAGTTACAGTTCATATAAGGAAATAAGTCAATTTAAATAAATAAATTAGGCCCTAATGCATGGATTTCACATGACTTGGCAGGGGTGCAACCATGGGTGGGCCTTGTAGGACATAGGCCCACCCACTTGGCAGCCAGGCCCACCCTCTGGGGAGCCAGGCCCAGCCAATCAGAATGAGTTTTTCCCCACCAAAGGGCTTTATGACAGACATAAATACTCCTCAATTCTCTGGCAACAGCTCTGGTGGACATTCCTGCAGTCAGCAAATGTAATCAAAGCCTATTGGATGATAAATTGTTTTTAACTAGGACAGAGGAATTTATAACTGATTTTTTCCAACATAACATAGGTACAGCAAATCCCCTTATTGTATAAAACACTTTTAAATGTGCCTTTAGAGGCCATGCAATTCAGTACTCATCTCGAAAAACAAAAGCAATTTAGGTCAAAAGAGAAGGTAATCCATGGCTTCTGGTTGGGGTATGTACGTACGGTCACTGTGGGGATGACGTCATCGATGCACTTATTCGTTAAAACGTTTTTAAAGTGTTGATAGGGCACAGAATACGGTCGGACCATCATATAATTGGCATATACATTACTCTTACTGAATTTCCACGTGGGCGAGGATATTGAAATTTAACAGAACAGATAGACAGCAATAAAAACTGTAACATAGAGGCTCAGAATAAATTAGAGGAAAAACAAAAAGAAATGGAGAAACTTATTCAAGAAAGATCAAGTGTAATATATTATAAAAATAAAGCAAACTGGATGGAATATGGTGAAAAATGCAACAAATTCTTTTTTAATCTTCAACATAGAAATGCTACCAAAAACTATTTACTGAAACTGGTTACAAATGACGGTGTCACCCATGATTCACCAAATGATATTTTGAAGGAGGAAACAAAGTACTTTAAGCATATGTTTTCGTTTCAGTCGCCTCCATCTCCTCTAACTGAAGCTAATTGTAGAGCTTTTTTTCTATTGATAATGTAAAATTAACAGCATACAGAAAGACTCATGTGAAGGTGAAATTACAGAGGAGGAACTTCTGGATGCAATTAAAGACTTTAAGTCGAGGTATACCAAACCTTTTTTGATATACTCAGAGGACCGTTATTAGCATGTTTTAACCACTCGTATGAAAATGGTAGATTATAAGACACTCAAGAAGAAGGTCTGATTTCATTATTACTGAAGCAGGATACAAGTGGAAAATATAAAGATCCAGTCCATTAAAAAAATTGGAGGCCTCTTATACTTCAGTGTTGTGATGCAAAAATTCTAGCAAAATGTATAGAACATAGAATTAAAAAGGTATTGTCGGACATTATTCATTCTAATCAGACAGGTTTATTTTACATGGACGATACATTGGAGATAATATAAGGCAAGGACTGGAAACAATAGAACACTATGAAAAATCTGGGAAACCAGGCCTGCTATTCATAGCAGACTTTTAAAAGGCATTTGATAAAGTACGACTGGGGTTTATATATAAATGCCTGGATCATTTCAATTTTGGAGAATCTCTTATAAAATGAGTTAAAATCATGTATAGTAACCCTAGGTGTAAAATAGTAAATAATAGATATTTCTTCGAAAGTTTTAAACTGTCAAGAGGAGTGAAACAAGGTTGTCCACTATCGGCATATCTATTTATTATGGCCATCGAAATGTTAGCTATTAAAATCAGATCCAACAATAATATCAAGGGATTAGAAATCCAGGGCTTAAAAACAAAGGTGTCACTGTACGCTGATGATTCATGTTTTCTTTTAAATCCACAACTTGAATCCCTCCACAACCTCATAGAGGATCTAGATACATTTTCTAAACTCTCTGGATTACAACCAAATTATGATAAATGTACTATATTACGTATTGGATCACTAAAAAATACAATTTTTACATTACCATGAAGTTTACCAATAAAATTGTCTGATGGTGATGTGGATATACTCGGAATACATATCCCAAATGAAATAAATGATGTCACTCCAATAAATTTTAATAGAAAGTTAGCAAAAATAGATAAGATCTTGCTACCATGGAAAGTTAAATACTTGTCAATTTGTGGAAAAATCACCCTGATTAACTCTTTAGTATTATCCCAGTTTAACTATTTGCTTATGGTCTTGCCTACACCTAGCAAACAGTTTTTAAATTATATGAGAAAAAAATATTAAATTTTATTTGGAACGGCAAGCCAGACAAAATTAAACGGGCCTATTTATATAATGAATATGAATTTGGAGGACAGAAATTATTAAATATTAAAGCATTAGACCTATCACTAAAAGCTTCAGTCATACAAAAGTTATACCTAAATCCGAACTGGTTCTCTAGCAAATTAGTAAGATTGTCTCACCCAATGTTCAAGAATGGCCTTTTTCCCTTTATTCAGATTACAACCTCTCACTTTCAGTTATTTGAAAAGGACATAATCTTCCAAATATCACTATTTCTAAAACAAGCCATAGAAAGTTGGCAATTTAATCCTCCAGAAACGACAGAACAAATTATGCAACAAATATTGTGGTTAAACTCAAATATACGAATTGATAAGAAAACATAATTTTTTGAAAAAATGTTTTAAAAAGGTGTAATCTTCGTAAATGATATCATCGGTAGGACTGGTGGAGTTATGTCGCACATGCAGCTAACAAAAACATAGGGAAATGTCTGCTCTACCCAAAATTACAACCAAATAATTGCAGCATTACCGCAAAAATGGAAGAGGAAAGTGGAAGGTGGAAAAAGTAAGGAACTTGTCTGTCGGCCCTGCATTAAAAAACATTATTGGTTAAAGAAAATTGTGATAAATAAAAAAGTATAGCAGTTTAATTTAAGGACAAAGGATTGACAGCCGTCCCATATAGATTGCAAAATAGTTGGGAAGAGATTTTTTACGTACCGATTCCATGGCATAGTGTTTATGAACTGATACGCAAAACGACGCCGGATTCAAAACGTATAATTTTCCATTTAAATTATTATACAAAATTCTTGCTACCAATAGAATGTTATTTTTATGGGGGATACAATCTTCCCAGCTCTGCAGATTTTGCTGCGAAGAAACAGAATCATTAGATCATTTGTTTTGGTACTGTCCATTTGTAGCTTGTTTTTGGACACAGGTCCAGGAATGGCTAAAGGATTGCAATATTTACCTGGAGCTAACCCTGCAGATAGCAATACTGGGTGATCTGAAAAGTCATAGTCAATCGATCAATAATATAATAACACTTTTAGCAAAAATGTTTATTTTCAATTTACAATCTGTAGAAACAATGAGAATAGAAAGGTTCAGAACTTTTGTAAAACATCACAGTACAGTTGAAAAATATATGGCAAATATAAATCCAATATGGATGGTGTTAAGAGATAGATGGGTAGGATTGAATGGAGTTGAAGAATGGGACTAATAACAACTAACAACAACTAATAACAACAAGATAACTAATGTAAAGCATACTGTGTCCATAATAAGTATATAGGTTATAGGTTGAGAGCTTTTGTGAAAGAGCACAGTTAGAAAGATATGGTATATAGAAGCAAACCGGATGGACCATGAAAATGATCGGAGAGGTTGAGGGTAGAGGAAGTTCAGGAGTAAAAAAACAAACAAAAAATAATTATTGTAAAACAGACTGTGTCCATAAAATGTATATTTAACATTTAAGTCATTTAGCAGACGCTCTTATCCAGAGCGACTTACAAATTGGTGCATTCAACTTAGGATAGCCATATATAGTATGTACAGTGAGGGAAAAAAGTATTTGATCCCCTGCTGATTTTGTACGTTTGTCCACTGACAAAGACATGATCAGTCTATAAATTTAATGGTAGGTTTATTTGAACAGTGAGAGACAGAATAACAACAAAGAAATCCAGAAAAACGCATGTCATAAATGTTATGAATTGATTTGCATTTTAATGAGGGAAATAAGTATTTGACCCCCTCTCAATCAGAAAGATTTCTGGCTCCCAGGTGTCTTTTATACAGGTAATGAGCTGAGATTAAGAGCACACTCTTAAAGGGAGTGCTCCTAATCTCAGTTTGTTACCTGTCTATAGAGGCAATCAATCAATCAGATTCCAAACTCTCCACCATGGCCAAGACCAAAGAGCTCTCCAAGGATATCAGGGACATGATTGTAGACCTACACAAGGCTGGAATGGGCTACAAGACCATCGCCAAGCAGCTTGGTGAGAAGGTGACAACAGTTGGTGCGATTATTCGCAAATGGAAGAAACACAAAAGAACTGTCAATCTCCCTCGGCCTGGGGCTCCATGCAAGATCTCACCTCGTGGAGTTGCATTGATCATGAGAACGGTGAGGAATCAGCCCAGAACTACATGTGAGGATCTTGTCAATGATCTCAAGGCAGCTGGGACCATTGTCACCAAGAAAACAATTGGTAACACACTACGCCGTGAAGGACTGAAATCCTGCAGTGCCCGCAAGGTCCCCCTGCTCAAGAAAGCACATATACAGGCCCGTCTGAAGTTTGCCAATGAACATCTGAATGATTCAGAGGAGAACTGGGTGAAAGTGTTGTGGTCAGATGAGACCAAAATCTAGCTCTTTGCCATCAACTCAACTCGCCGTGTTTGGAGGAGGAATGCTGCCTATGACCCCAAGAACACCATCCCCACCATCAAACATGGAGGTGGAAACATTATGCTTTGGGGGGTGTTTTTCTGCTAAGGGGACAGGACAACTTCACCGCATCAAAGGGACGATGGACGGGGACATGTACTGTCAAATCTTGGGTGAGAACCTCCTTCCCTCAGCCAGGGCATTGAAAATGGGTCGTGCGTGGGTATTCCAGCATGACAATGACCCAAAACACACGGCCAAGGCAACAAAAGAGTGGCTCAAGAAGAAGCACATTAAGGTCCTGGAGTGGCCTAGCCAGTCTCCAGACCTTAATCCCATAGAAAATCTGTGGAGGGAGCTGAAGGTTCGAGTTGCCAAACGTCAACCTCGAAACCTTAATGACTTGGAGAAGATCTGCAAAGAGGAGTGGGACAAAATCCCTCCTGAGATGTGTGCAAACCTGGTGGCCAACTACAAGAAACTGTCACACCCTGGCTCTGGGGACTCTATATGTTGAGCCAGGGTGTGTATATTCTATGTAGTGTATTTCTGTGTTGGCCAGAGTGGTTCCCAATCAGAGGCAACGAGTGTCAGCTGTTGCTGGTTGTCTCTGATTGGGAGCCATATTTATAGAGGCTGTTTTCCCACAATAGTTGTGGGATCTTGTTTCGTTTGGTTTGTTCCTTGTTGGTTGTTAACCTAGGACGTCACGTCATCGTTTGTTGTTTTGTTCATCGTGTATACCTTAAATAAAGTAATATGTTCGTTCATCACGCTGCGCCTTGGTCTACTCCGTCTAACGATCGTGACAGAAGATCCCACCATACCAGGACCAAGCAGCGTGTCCAGGAACACACGCAGGAGGTGACTCTTGTGGATGTCCTCCTCGGTTGGGGGCAGATTACTGAGGAGGAGGCCGTCCGGTACCGGAAGGCGATAAAGGGGGAGACCCAGGCAGGAAGCGGCGTCAACCGGGCCGTGGTCGGACAGGCGAGAGGCAACCCCAGAACATTTTTAGGGGGGGGCACACGGCATGGGCGACTGGGCAGCAGGAGGCTGCCACAGGGCGAAATGGGAGACGAGGAGAGAAGGCCACCGGGTTACGGGAGCCATTGGTGAGAGGAGGGAAGGAAGTTGTAGAGGCACGGCGAGAGGTACTGAGGTGTATTGCCAGTCCGGTCAGGCCCGTTCCTGATCCCCGTTTAAGGCCAGTGATGTGTGTTCCCAGTAAGGTCCGGCCTGTTCCTGTTCCTCGCACCAAGCCTACGGTGTGCGTCGCCAGCCCGGCCCGGCCTGTTCCTGCCACTCGCACCAAGCCTACGGTGTGCGTCGCCAGCCCGGCCGGCCTGTTCCTTTCCTTCGCACCAAGCCTACGGTGCGAGTCGTCAGCCCGGCCCGGCCGGTTCCTGCTCCTCGCACCAAGCCTACGGTGTGCGTCGCCAGCCCGGCCCGGCCTGTTCCTGCCCCTCGCACCAAGCCTACGGTGCGAGTCGTCAGCCCGGCCCGGCCGGTTCCTGCTCCTCGCACCAAGCCTACGGTGTGCGTCGCCAGCCCGGCCCGGCCTGTTCCTGCTCCACGCACCAAGCCTACGGTGCGCGTCGCCAGCCCGGCCCGGCCTGTTCCTGCTCCTCGCACCAAGCCTACGGTGCGCGTCGCCAGCCCGGCCCGGCCTGTTCCTGCTCCTCGCACCAAGCCTACGGTGCGCGTCGCCAGCCCGGCCCGGCCTGTTCCTGCTCCACGCACCAAGCATACGGTGCGCGTCGCCAGCCCGGCCCGGCCTGTTCCTGCTCCTCGCACCAAGCCTACGGTGCGCGTCGCCAGCCCGGCCCGGCCTGTTCCTGCTCCACGCACCAAGCCTACGGTGCGCGTCGCCAGCCCGGCCCGGCCTGTTCCTGCTCCTCGCACCAAGCCTACGGTGCGCGTCGCCAGCCCGGCCCGGCCTGTTCCTGCCACTCGCACCAAGCCAGGGGTGCGAGTCGTCAGCCCGGTAAGGCCCGTTCCTGCTCCACGCACCAAGCCAGGGGTGCGAGTCGTCAGCCCGGTCCGGCCCGTTCCTGCTCCACGCACCAAGCCAGGGGTGCGAGTCGTCAGCCCGGTCCGGCCCGTTCCTGCTCCACGCACCAAGCCAGGGGTGCGAGTCATCAGCCCGGTCCGGCCCGTTCCTGCTCCACGCACCAAGCCAGGGGTGCGTATCGTCAGTCCGGTACGGCCCGTTGCTGCTCCACGCACCAAGCCAGGGGTGCGCATCGTCAGCCCGGTCCGGCCCGTTCCTGTTCCACGCACCAAGCCAGGGGTGCGCATCGTCAGCCCGGTCCGGCCCGTTCCTGCTCCACGCACCAAGCCAGGGGTGCGCATCGTCAGCCCGGTATGGCCCGTTCCGGCTCCACGCACCAAGCCAGGGGTGCGCATCGTCAGCCCGGTCCGGCCCGTAGCTGCTCCACGCACCAAGCCAAGGGTGCGCATCGTCAGCCCGGTCCGGCCCGTCCCTGCTCCACGCACCAGGCCAGGGGTGTGCGTCGTCAGTCCGGCACAACCCGTGCCTGGGTCACCGGTGCCTGGTCAGGTACCGGTCAGCTGCTCCACACCGGAGCTGAAGCAATCCGCTTCTACGATGTCCAGTCCAGCTCCGGTCAGCGGGGCCAAACCGGACCAGGGGCGCCACGGGGGGATGGTTGAAGGGTGGTGGTCTAGCCCGGAGCCGGAACCGCCTCCGAGGAGGAATGCCCACCCAGCCCTCCCCTGGGTTGTTGATGTTTAGGCGCGGTCGCAGTCCGCGCCTTTAGGGGGGGGGTACTGTCACACCCTGGCTCTGGGGACTCTATATGTTGAGCCAGGGTGTGTATGTTCTATGTAGTGTATTTCTGTGTTGGCCAGAGTGGTTCCCAATCAGAGGCAACGAGTGTCAGCTGTTGCTGGTTGTCTCTGATTGGGAGCCATATTTATAGAGGCTGTTTTCCCACAATAGTTGTGGGATCTTGTTCCGTTTGGTTTGTTCCTTGTTGGTTGTTAACCTAGGACGTCACGTCATCGTTTGTTGTTTTGTTCATCGTGTATACCTTAAATAAAGTAATATGTTCGTTCATCACGCTGCGCCTTGGTCTACTCCGTCTAACGATCGTGACAGAAACGTCTGACCTCTGTGATTGCCAACAAGGGTTTTGCCACCAGGTACATGTTTTGCAGATCATTAAAATGCAAATCAATTTATAACATTTTTGACATGCATTTTTCTGGATTTGTTTGTTGTTATTCTGTCTCTCACTGTTCAAATAAACCTACCATTACAATTATAGACTGATCATGTCTTTGTCAGTGGGCAAACGTACAGCAGGCGATCAAATACTTTTTTCCCTCACTGTATAAGCTGGAAGTAGAGGCCTAAACATTGTTGTTCACTAGTTTATTCCAATTAGGGAAGGTGTGGTGGGGTTGGAAAGTAATAAAGGGAAATATATTTAAAAAAAAGGATATGTATATATATGTATGTATATGTACTTATATGTATGTATGTGTATGTATATATATATATATATATATATATATATATATATTTGCGAGAGAAAAAAACATGGGGGATTGGTAGTGATGCAGACAATTACATTGATGGAAGTTACAGTCTATCTGCAATATTAAAGCTGATCTACCCCCTAAATAAATAAAAAAGTCTAAAAAATAAAAATACTTGAAAGTACTACTTAAGTATTTCTTTGGGGGTATCTGTACTTTACTTTACTATTTATATTTTTGACAACTTTTACTTTTGCTTCACTACATTCCTAAAGAAAATTATGTACTTTTTACTCCATACATTTTCGCTGACGACCAAAAGTACTCGTTACATTTTGAATGCTTAGAAGGACAGGAAAATTTTCTAATTCACACACTTATCAAGAGAACGTCCCTGGTCATCCCTACTGCCTCTGATTTGGCGGACTCACTAAACACATGCTTCGTTTGTAAGTTATGTCTGAGTGTTGGACCATGCCCCTGGCTATCCGTAAATTTAAAAAAACAAGAAAATGATGCTGTCTGGTTTGCTTTATATAAGGAATTTGAAATTATTTATACTTTTACTTTTACTTTTGATACTTAAGTATATTTTAGCAATTACATTTACTTTTGATACTTAAGTATATTTAAAAACTAATACTTTGAGACTTTTACTCAATAAGTATTTTACTGGGTGACTTTCACTTTTACTTGAGTCATTTTCTATTAAGGTATCTTTACTTTTACTTAAGTATGAAAATTGGGTACTTTTTCCACCACTGCCCATCATGAACCCAACACTGAACATCTGTGTACAGGAAGCTAAATATACCATCTGGGGATGAGGGAAAAACGCATTAAATTCTGCTGCCTTGACAGTCTGAATCATTTCACCTTTTCTATCTTTCCACCAACATTTCCTCTCTCTTTTGACTCTGTTTTCTCTAGCTTGAGTCTTTCTCCTCATTCAACCTCTCTGAAACCTCAGACACACTCCATCCTTCCCTCATTACTCTCCATCCTCTCTCTTTCGCCAGCAGATACATGCTAGCAGTCATTGTGCTAACACTAGTTAACATTGGCTTGCGAAACTACCTCTAACTTCCTTCGTACTGGACACAGAGACATAAAAATGATATCCACAAGTTCATCGGACTCTGGGGAAGTAGATAAAGGGCCTCATTGCCAAAATCCCAACGTATCCATTTAACACCCTCCAGCCACCACTCTTTTCTGTAAGGAGATTAAGTCCAAACACATTGCTCAGTGACAGGAGTGACCCAGAACAACCCCTGGTCTGAACAGGCCAAGCACTGAATAAGAATAGGGAAAATGTGTAAGTGTGCTCTACTTCCAATTCAAAGACTTCAATTATTAATAGTGTTTTGTTTAAAAGAAGGGTATGGTGAATATAGAATGAGGCAGACTGAGATTCTGCCTATCCAGACAGCATTTGCGACCTGAAATACCACAGTATGCAAAGTAACCATTCAAACAATAAATTCCCTCATGACTGCAGTGACCTACATATAAAGTACATTAAACACATCCTTATGCATGTACGCATTCATAAATCCTTTATAACAGCTACATAATACATTATAACAGCCATCACAACATAAGTCATAAGTGTCAGCAAATCTGACATTCTGACTTTGAAAAAATGGAATGTCTTAAGTTGTTAATATTATCCACATCGAAACTTTGGAGCTGATTTGTTAAGCTGTAATATGTGCACAGCTTACACGCACGCGCAAACACACACACACACACACACACACACACACACACACACGCTAGCACGTGATAGGCAAGCCCCCTGACAGAGAGAGAGAGAAGCAGAAGCCAATAACATTAAGGTGTCCTTGTAATGTTGAATAGCCTTGACAGAGGGCAGTTACCTAGGCAACCAATTAGTTTGGATGTCACAGTCCAGCAGCAAATGGTCTCCTCTGTATTACTGAATAATCATTTTACACAGAAGGACTATTTTGCATTTGTTGCACAGTTGAACACAGGTGCTGCGACAACTATGACTATGTCCAGAACAATATGTCTCACTCATTCATAATAAATAATACATGAATGGTAGTGAATACAGAGAGTGCATTAGATAATGAGAGACAGTGAATTCCCAATCACACTCAAATCAAAGCCACTGGCTCATCATGCAACAGAGGTGACAACCCCATGTTGAAGCAACTGTTTTGTTAAGTGTGTTCACTGTTCTCTTCTCCCAGAATAATTTAACCATTCATAATGTTTCATTCGGACAATACATTTTGCACAGGATGACCCACATTTGTTAGGGGTCTAGTACAGACAGTATGCAACTGACAACTGTTATTGGATAACACAACTGGCTGTGGGTTACAAGAGCATTCATTGCTGAAAAATAATCAGCAAATATCACTAGCTTGGTTTCTAGAGGCATGATAGTTGTGCTATAGTACAGTGTATAGCCTAGTTTTGGACAAGCATGTAGAGTGTAGTGGGAACAGTTTTTCCCCCGATACAATTTTTGTTCCTGTGTAGTAATGCTGTAATTACTCTCGTAACAATATTGTGATATCACATTGTTACATAGTGATCTATAGTAATTGCTTTGTAATTGTGTAGTAATGTCGTTTTTCTAGTTTCTCTCACCTGTCTGAGGATAAAGCTGGTGGAGGTGGTGCTGCCGTCACTCCTCTTCAGCCGGCTGCGTCTGGAGTAAGTCCCTCTGTTCACCTGGTGGGCACAGCCAAAACACATAAGTCACTCTGTCACTCTCACTTTGCAGCACCACAATAAGGGCACCTTCAGGAACTCCCTATCTGACTCCAGCATCTGGGGCCTCAGGTGATCAGGTGAATGTTAGGTGGCTGTGAAAAACCTACTGTATTCATTTCCATCCAGTAGACTTCTGGGTGTGACGGTGTAGACTCCTGGCTGAGACCTGAAGACTTGCATTGGTTCCCCAAACTAATGCCTCTAGGCTTTAGCTCAGCTAGTGACCTTTCATAAGAACTAAGGATGTAACTTATTTGCAGAGGGAAAATACAACTGCATCACATTTGATTTCTGCCTAACTTAAAAACAATTGTGTCGTTTTTAGAACATTTACAGTTTATCACTTGTTGACTTGACTATATGCTGTAAGATATTGAATATGTAAGCTGCTGTATGTAACACATTGATATAAGGCTGTGAAACTAGGTCATGTGTTCAGTCAGTCTGCCCTTCATTATTGGATTCCAGCTATATGGATGAATAATTAAATACCCTATTTCAAACCACATAAATCAAATTCACACACCCTATCTGGATAGGCCAAGTACCCCAGGGGTACTTGGGAAACACTGGGATAGACTGTACCTTGCATTATTGAGCGTTGTTTACAAATGTGAGAAAATAAATAAACTACTGTAGGCTATCAATAAAGAAATATTTAGCCAACATAAATCAAGAATAGAAGCTGAAATGTTTTCTTCTCCTGTAACCAACTTTCTGAAGGTAGACCTATAGAGAATGTTTCCCCCATTTTGGTGCAGTGGAGAACACTTTGTTGTCCCACACTGACCTAGGATAATCCTAAATACATAAATGTAACACACATCACCTCAACTGGATTAAAAAAAAGAAGAAAATCTAGTGTATTTTTTAAAAGCAGTGGGAGAATCGAGTCAAGGACCTAGAGCAGAGTGTACAGTATCTCCTATAATGCGGTACTTTACCTTCTGGAGTCCGTCGCTAGCCCCGTGACGGGTGTAGATGTGCCGGGACATCTCGGCTAGTTCGTCGGTCCAGGGGGGAGGCTGTCTCTCTGTCCCGGTCCATGGCAACTGCTGTTGCGGTTGGTGAGTTGGTTCCTCCAGCTTTGCACGGTTGCTTACAAACTGTCAACAGAGAAGAGGAACGATACAGCACTTTCTTGGTGAACAGTCCGTGTGAATGAACCAGTCTTTGCGCGTGTGCACTGCTGTTGTAGGATATGTTACAGATGTGCACGCGCAACTGGCACGCTCTTGGCTGCTGGTCTCTGCTTCCCGCATCATCCATCGTGCGGTCCATCGCCATTACGTCAATGGTTCCATCTGTCATTCTCATCTGTGTAAGATAGCCTAAGATGCAAATACACAATAGTTTTCTATGTTTTTATGTTTCTAGAGAAATAAGCTTACTCCATTACAGTTTCGTTCCATTAAAGATTTTTATATTTTATATTATACTGTATATTTATTTATTTCTGACCATGGAATAACCTCTGTGAGTCTGTACATATCTATGGATTTGGAATGAAAATAATGTAACAATTTACTCAATAATTAAATATGAAAACAAGAAATCCTGTTGAAATATATTTGGGGAATAGCCTCTGCAGAGGGTCATGTGAGGCTGATAAGATAATTAAACTATTGTCCATTAAGTTTACACAAAATATAAATGTGTCTTTGGTGCTCTGTCTTACAGAGAAAATATAAGAAAATACATAACACATACATATGGCATTACACACATTAAATATACATTTCAACATGCACACAAGCCAGAACAAGCCCCAAAGACAGCTCACATGAAGTAGATCAATTGCCAATGCAGACATTTTTATGTCAATACCAAATCATTTTTGGGTAACAGTTAAGCACCTTACTGTGATTGTTTTAAATTAAATTGGTAAAATATAAACAAAAATACACTACATTACCAAAAGTATGTGGACACCTGCTCGTCGAACATCTCATTCCAAAATCATCTGCATTAATATGGAGTTGTTCCCCCCTTTGCTGCTATAACAGCTTCCACTCTTCTGGGAAGGCTTTCCACTAGATGTTGGAACATTGCTGTGGGGACTTGCTTCCATTCAACCACAAGAGCATTAGTGAAGTCGGGCACTGATGTTGGGCGATTAGGCCTGGCTCGCAGTCTGTGTTCCAATTCATCCCAAAGGTGTTTGATGGGGTTGAGGTAAGGGCTTTGAGCAGGCCAGTCAAGTTCTTCCACACCGATCTCGACAAACTATTTCTGTATGGACCTCGCTTTGTGCACGCGGGCATTGTCATGCTGAAAGAGGAAAGGGCCTTCCCCAAACTGTTGCCAAAAAGTTGGAAGCACAGAATCATCTAGAATATCATTGTATGCTGTAGCATTAAGATTTCCCTTCACTGGAACAAAGGGGCCCAGCCCGAACCATGAAAAACAGCCCCAGACCATTATTCCTCCTCCACCAAACTTTACAGTTGGCACTATGCATTCGGTCAGGTAGCATTCTCCTGGCATCCGCCAAACCCAGATTCATCCGTATGGTGAAGCGTGATTCATCACTCCAGAGAACGCATTTCCACTGCTCCAGAGTCCAATGGGGGCGAGCTTTACACCATTCCAGCCGACGCTTGGCATTGCGCATGGTGATTTTAGGCTTGTGTGTGGCTGCTCGGCCATAGAAACCCATTTCATGAAGCTCCCAACGAACAGTTATTGTGCTGACATTGCTTCCAGAGGCAGTTTGGAACTGCTTTTGTATATATAATGTAGCTTCTTAGCAAAGAGCATTTTCTCAAGCAAGAACGTTGATAGGACTGTCTGTGAGTGGTCTGAGTGGGGAGGGGAAAACTGAAAATGACCTTTTAATGGCAGAGAGGTTTGGAACTCTCTTATTGGTCTATTTACTTTTTTACACCCCCTTTTTCTCCCCAATTTCGATGTTGTCTCATTGCTGCAACTCCCCAACGGGCTCGGGAGGCGAGGTTGAGTCATGCTTCCTCCGAAACATGACCCGCCAAACCGCGCTTCTTAACCCGGAAGGCAGCCGCACCAATGTGTCGCAGGCACCTGGCCCGTCACAAGGAGTCGCTAGAGCACGATGAGCCAAGTAAAGCCCCCCCGGCCAAACCCTCCCATAACCCGGACAATTGTGCGCCGCCCTATGGGACTCCCAATCACAGCCGGTTGTGATACAGCCTGGGATCGAACCCAGGTCTGTAGTGACGCCTCTAACACTGCTTCGCAGACCGCTGCGCCACTCGGGAGGCCCAGTCTATTTACTAATTTACCGCATGGTGATGTCAACATGGAAGGCCAAAACTCCATCCCACCAAAACAGGCTTAAATTGCAGGTGGTCTTTTCAAACAGCTCTTACACTAAAATGGCATTATACATTTTTTTCTTCACAATTTCACAGTATTATTCCAACCTCATAGTATGGAAATATACAGTTGAAGACGGAAGTTTACATACACCTTAGCCAAATACATTTAAACTCCGTTTTTCACAACTCCTGACATTTAATCCAAGTAAAAATTCCCTGTCTTAGGTCAGTTAGGATCACCACTTTATTTTAAGAATGTGAAAAGTCAGAATAATAGTAGAGAGAATGATTTATTTCAGCTTTTATTTCTTTCATCACATTCCCAGTGGGTCAGAAGTTTACATACACTAAATTAGTATTTGGTAGCATTGCCTTTAAATTGTTTAACTTGGGTCAAATGTTTCGGGTAGCCTTCCACAAGCTTCCCACAATAAGTTGGGTGAATTTTGGCCCATTCCTCCTGACAGAGCTGGTGTAACTGAGTCAGGTTTGTAGGCCTCCTTGCTCGCACACACTTTTTCAGTTCTGCCCACACATTTTCTATAGGATTGAGGTCAGGGCTTTGTGATGGCCACTCCAATACCTTGACTTTGTTGTCCTTAAGCGATTTTGCCACAACTTTGGAAGTATGCTTGGGGTCATTGTCCATTTGGAAGACCCATTTGCGACCAAGCTTTAACTTCCTGTCTGATGTCTTGAGATGTTGCTTCAATATATCCACATCATTTTCCTTCCTCATGATGCCATCTATTTTGTGAAGTGCACCAGTCCCTCCTGCAGCAAAGCACCCCCACAGCATGATGCTGCCACCCCCGTGCTTCACAGTTGGGATGGTGTTCTTCGGCTTTCAAGACCCCCCTTTTTCCTCCAAACATAACAATGGTCATTATGGCCAAACAGTTATATTTTTGTTTCATCAGACCAGAGGACATTTCTCCAAAAAGTACGATCTTTGTCCCCATGTGCAGTTGCAAACCGTAGTCTGGCTTTTTTATGGCGGTTTTGGAGCAGTGGCTTCTTCCTTGCTGAGCGGCCTTTCAGGTTATGTCGATATAGGACTCGTTTTACTGTGGATATAGATACTTTTGTACCTGTTTCCTACAGCATCTTCACAAGGTCCTTTGCTGTTGTTCTGGGATTGATTTGCACTTTTCACACCAAAGTACGTTCATCTCTAGGAGACAGAACGCGTCTCCTTCCTGAGCTGTATGACGGCTGCGTGGTCCCATGGTGTTTATACTTGCATACTATTGTTTGTACAGATGAACGTGGTACCGTCAGGCATTTGGAAATTGCTCCCAAGGATGAATCAGACTTGTGGAGGTCTACAATTTTTTTTCTGAGGTCTTGGCTGATTTCTTTTGATTTTCCCATGATGTCAAGCAAAGAGGTACACCTACAATTGACTCTAATTATGTAAATTAGCCTATCAGAAGCTTCTAAAGCCATGACATCATTTTATGGAATTTTCCAAGTTGTTTAAAGGCACAGTCAACTTAGTGTATGTAAACTTCTGACCCACTGGAATTGTGATACAGTGAATTATAAGTGAAATAATCTGTCTGTAAACAATTGTTGGAAAAATTACTTGTGTCATGCACAAAGTAGATGTCCTAACCAACTTGCCAAAACTATAGTTTGTTAACAAGACATTTGTGGAGTGGTTGAAAAACGAGTTTTAATGACTACAACCTAAGTGTATGTAAACTTCCGACTTCAACTGTATATAAAACACAGGAAAATCACGTTTTTGACTGGTCCTTTAAAAGCTTCAGTCTCTTTTTGATTGGGGAAAAAGAGTCAAGAAATCTATCCTGCCGATAGAGGATGTTGGAAAGTTAAACCAGTAAGACCCAAAGACAGCTCACATAATAAAGTGGAACACTTAGACAGAACACCAGGCTTGTTAAAGCTTCAGCCTCTGTGCTAGAATCTTACTAGTTCAGCTCTTCAGTGGTCAAATGGTGAAATCATAAAGAAAACGCTCACTGAATAAAACATTGTCTCCTAGTAACGATTATAGAGGTGACTGCCCATGCATCACTGGTCACAGTGAGATTCTCTGGAGAGATTCTTTATATAGTGGTTCTTCCTCCTCCGTAGACCTTTGTTCACACCCCTCACCAAGGTGGTTATAATAACAGAACGATCCTAGCCCCTTCACCAAAGAGTCGAAAGGAAGGGACACACCATATGACTCATTGAACATTACATTATATCTGACAATAGGGTACTACCTCCAGTTCCACAGGTATAAGATGAATAGTGTTGCGTCTTCCCCTTCTGAATAGATTGTAAGACCCCACAAATGGTCAGCAAGAAACGGAAGACATGAGTGAAGATAAGTATTTTAAAGATGTGTAACACACACAGGAACATTATGAGTATGATGTTTTCTGCATGGGTGAACATATTCCCAAACCATCTGTCTTGTAAATTACTGCCCATTATCGTTATTCTCTTTCTACATCCGAAATGTGTCATTGACTATCGAACTGTTCTCAAAGGACTCAAAAGGATCCCATCAACCAGCATACACTTACAAGATGTCCAATTCTTTCACAGTATTCAGAGAACACATATTACAAGAAAAAAAGGCATTATCAGTACAAGAGAGCCTTGAACACAGGTACATTTTATTTGAACGAATATTAGTCGACTGTGTTACAAAATTATTTTTTACAATAACACAAGATAAAGAGAAACCTTGATGTTACAAAACATAGTCGGTTATTATGTCGGTAGTACTGAATCGGAACGTTCCCTTGAAATGTTTTAATTATAAAGAGTTCTAGATATACAGATGTCACTTCCTTTCAAAAAGTTGTTTCAATTTTTATTTGATTTCTAAAAGAAAAACAAGGCATCCAGTGGTAAATAAAACATTAACAAAGTTAAAAAGTGCAATCCCAACAATGCCAGAAGATATTTTACATGTAATATACAACCCCTTTTAAGAGGCAAGTGAAGACAAATAAAGCATAGACAGTTCTTATTTGAGTCAGAGTTGACTTGATCCAGATAAAACAAAAACGGAATCCTGGTCGTCGGTTTCACTCAACAGATTAATTAAATTCAGATGAACATTTCAGGTCTAAGAGTTCTCTAGCTATAAGTCTTTGTACAATTCACACCTTTATCAGTAAAGACCAAAGAGCCAGTTCTAGCTGTTGGTCACGGTAGCTATTTGTTCTGCTTGCATTTTGTAAATAAAGTAAAAACAATAGTATTAAAAGGAGAAAGTATATCTTACATCTATAAACCATAAAATATTATCTGATCATATGGATATAATCCAGAGAAAATATATAATATAACAAATAAAATTACAAGCGATGTAATTTACAATTTAAAATGAAAGGTCCAACTGTAGAGCCGACAGCCATTTCAAAGCAAAGATAACTATTGCATAAATGAAAATATGTGTGAGAAATATATTTCTATGAAAACGTGACCTCCCGCAGCCCAGAAACATGAAAAGCAGACAGATATTAATTTAATAATTACAGACATCTATTACTAACATCTATGGTCAAAAGCCTTTTCAACAGAAGAGTCAATGAAGAAAGACCATAGAAAAATAGACTAGGCTCATTTCCCAATCAACCACTTATGGCTTGCAATTACATCTTGTTAATCACTGTATATGGGGCCTCTAGGAAGTTGCCAAGAGCCTTGGCACATGAATGTTGTGTTAACCAAAAAACATGTTGTTATTTAGCCTGGTCCCAGATCTGTGTGTGCCGTTTTGCCAACTGCAGTATTGTTATTGTCAAGCCAAACATGACAAATTCCATGAGTTAGCAAGAGAGCAGAAACAGACAGGCACCCAGGCTAGATCACATTTGCATTACAAAAAAAGTGATGTACAGTTGAAGTCGGAAGTTTACATACACCTTAGCCAAATACATTTAAACTCTGTTTTTCACAATTCCTGACATTTAATCCAAGTAAAAATTCCCTGTCTTAGGTCAGTTAGGATCACTAATAGTAGAGAGAATTATTTATTTCAGCTTTTATTTATTTCATCACATTCCCAGTGGGTCAGAAGTTTACATACACTCAATTAGTATTTGGTAGCATTGCCTTTAAATTGTTTAACTTGGGTCAAATGTTTCAGGTATCCTTCCACAAGATTCCCACAATAAGTTGGGTGAATGTTGGCCCATTACTCCTGACAGAGCTGGTGTAACTGAGTCAGGTTTGTAGGCCTCCTTGCTCGCACACGCTTTTTCAGTTCTGCCCACACATTTTCTATAGGATCAGGTCAGGGCTTTGTGATGGCCACTCCAATACCTTGACTTTGTTGTCCTTAAGCCATTTTGCCACAACTTTGGAAGTATGCTTGGGGTCATTGTCCATTTGGAAGACCCATTTGCGACCAAGCTTTAACTTCCTGACTGATGTCTTGAGATGTTGCTTCAATATATCCACATCATTTTCCTTCCTCATGATGCCATCTATTTTGTGAAGTGCACCAGTCCCTCTTGCAGCAAAGCACCCCCACAGCATGATGCTGCCACCCCAGTGCTTCACGTTTGGGATGGTGTTCTTCGGCTTGTAAGCCACCCCCTTTTTCCTCCAAACATAACGATGGTCATTATGGGCAAACAGTTCTATTTTTGTTTCATCAGACCAGAGGACATTTCTCCAAAAAGTACAATCTTTGTCCCCATGTGCAGTTGCAAAGCGTAGTCTGGCTTTTTTATGGCGGTTTTGGAGCAGTGGCTTCTTCGTTGCTGAGCGGCCTTTCAGGTTATGTCGATACAGGGCTTGTTTTACTGTGGATATAGATAATTTTGTACCTGTTTCCTCCAGCATCTTCACAAGGTCCTTTGCTGTTGTTCTGGGATTGATTTGCACTTTTCGCACCAAAGTACGCTAATCTCTAGGAGACAGAACGCGTCTCCTTCCTGAGCGGTATGACAGCTGCGTGGTCCCATGGTGTTTATACTTGCATACTATTGTTTGTACAGATGAACGTGGTACCTTCAGGCGTTTGGAAATTGCTCCCAAGGATGAACCAGACTTGTGGAGGTCTACCATTTTTTTTCTGAGGTCTTGGCTGATTTCTTTTGATTTTCCCATGATGTCAAGCAAAGAGGCACTAAGTTTGAAGGTAGGCCTTGAAATACATCCACAGGTACACCTCCAATTGACTCAAATGATGTCAGAATCAGAACCTTCTAAAGCCATGACATCAATTTTTTTTTTGAGGTCTTGGCTGATTTCTTTTGATTTTCCCATGATGTCAAGCAAAGAGGTACACCTACAATTGACTCTAATTATGTAAATTAGCCTATCAGAAGCTTCTAAAGCCATGACATCATTTTCTGGAATTTTCCAAGCTGTTTAAAGGCACAGTCAACTTAGTGTATGTAAACTTCTGACCCACTGGAATTGTGATACAGTGAATTATAAGTGAAATAATCTGTCTGTAAACAATTGTTGGAAAAATTACTTGTGTCATGCACAAAGTAGATGTCCCAACCAACTTCCCAAAACTATAGGTTTGTTAACAAGACATTTGTGGAGTGGTTGAAAAACGAGTTTTAATGACTCCAACCTAAGTGTATGTAAACTTCCGACTTCAACTGTATATGAAAATCAGTATTGAACCTACAACTGCAGTAATTTGGAAAGGCTGCATGGTCACAATTCAAAATCTATTTAACAATGAATGCTCAGTTAATTTGATAACAAATTCACCTTGAAGTTGCACACAAATGAAAAGGATTAAACATTTTGCTTTACTCCTAGAATGTATTAAACACACAAAGAGAGTGTTGCAAGGCAGGCAGTGTATGGGAAACAAATTGAACTATATTGTGATATTATGGTACTGATTAAACCACAGAAAGAAATACCTATAGCTGTAGCACTTCAAAACCTTTGGCCCCGAGAAGGGTAAACTAAAGTGGATGATGCTGTTAGAGAGAGGGGGATAGAAAAAACAAGTCCTGGTCGCGGTTGGGGTCAATTCCATTTCGAATTGACTGAAATTAAATTGAATTGACTTGTCCTGGCCAGCCATGGACTCCTTCAATTGGACAGATTTCCAGACACCAGAGGGTGAAGAGATAAAGATTCAAAAATAAAAAAGATAAAATAAAAAAACTGAACAGGGACAAACACACACATACCATCAATGATGTAGTTTGGAACTGATCAGCTAGACAGCTGCCCCCTTAAATGTTTTTGAGGCAAACCAGGATAAGGAAAATAACTTATTTTACACTATATTTAAAACGTTCATCCCATCAAAACAGGTCGTGGTGATTGGTAGTTTGGCATGTAGTCTCCCTCCTCTCACACAGCCACTGACCTTTGTGACAATCATCTAGGCGATGTCCCAAATGGCACCCTTTTCCCTACATAGTGCACTACTTTTGATCAGAGCAGTAGTGCACTACGTATAGTTTTTTTTTTTCTTCATATAGGTCAAAATAGGGAGCGGATAATCACACACATTCTTGCGTGTTGTTGTACTGTTTCTGTTGGTGGGGATATGCTGCTGCTCACTCAGACAGCCCTGGTTGTATTGCACTGTCTGCCTTTACAGGAGAGGCTGCTGATAGTAGGCCTGTTGCTGCTGTGGGGCCTGGTGTGATGAAGCAGCCATTTGATAGGAGGCTGGCGGCAGGTTGCAGTTCTGATAGGCCGACATGTCCATCTGTGGGGCCAAACCCATCGGTGGTGGGTAACCGGCAGGTGCATATGGAGCACTGCAGTGAAGAGACAGAATGGTACAATATTTGCCACCTACCGCCTAGCACAAGCATAAAGGCAGACATTTAATCCTCTTAACACAGGAGCAATGCCCCTCAAAAAACATAACTCACAATCCTCTTGTGGGATGTCTCAAAACAAACATATAAACACAAAATGGCTGCCGCTAAGCTAGCTAGTTGCCTAGTCCGGTGTCTCATGGTCCAGGGCTGGTATACTGAGGAGATGCCTACCTGTAAGGAAGCTGTGCTGGCTGACCGTTGGGAGATGTGACGTTAGGGGGGAGTGACTGAAGGGGTCCGGGCTGGTCAGAGCCCATGTAGGCCTGCTGGGCTGGGGGGCCCTGGGGCATCCCTGGAGGCATGTAGGAACCACCAGCCTGGCCTGGGTAACCCTGAGAGCGGGAGGGGAGAGAGAAAGAGACCAGGTTCAATATGAAATTTGATAAAATATTTCATAGTACACTGTACACTGATTTACTCCACTAAAATACAGCATGCATTGGCAAAAAAAAAAAAACATTACTACAGGTGCAGGAAAGTACACAGCAAGGGACAGCTAGTTTTTAAAATGGGTTTGCAGAGCTGTGTAGAAAGTGACAAGGAGGTAAAAGAGTCCAAGCATGACCACTGACACTGACATCCATCATCAGAGACAAACTGCACAGCAGACAAAACACACAAGGTCACACAAGGTCTGCGTCTGAAATGGCATCCCATTGCCTACATAGTCCACTACTTTTTTACCAGAGCCCACCATATGAATAGGGTGCCATTATGGACACTGGCATAGTGTCCCTACCTCCACTGAGGCCACCAGGTTGGGGATGTACAAGGTGGTGACCTAAACAGAAAGTATGTCACAGTGGTTTGTTTGTTTCTCCTAACTGACCTGCATGGGGAGTTGGGAGGCAGGTGCATAGTGGGGCTGCTGCTGGGGCTGCAGTTTGGAGTAGGCTGTGTAGAATGGTGCCTCGTTCATCAGTTTGTTATAGAGCTCCAAGGCCTCCAGCACCTTCACATTCAGCTCAGACAGCTCAGAGTGTTGCCTGCCAGGGAGGGAGGGAGAGGGGAGAGTGAGAGAGGAGAGGGACAGAGAGGAGGAGGGGTGGAGAAAGAAAGACAAGACAAGACAAGACAAGACCAGACAAGACCAGACAAGACCAGACAAGACCAGACAAGACCAGACCAGACCAGACCAGACCAGACAGACAGACAGACAGACAGACAGAGAGAGAGAGAGAGAGAGAGAGACAGAGAGAACCGCAATACGTTGGAGAGAAAAGAGAAGAGGTCATCACGACACTTGTAGGACAAAGACTCTTGGGTTCTGTCCAGGTGATGATCCCTGGTACTCATCCAGATAGTCAATATAAAGCAAGTATGACTAAATCAAAATGTTCATAACTATGTACTCTGGCCTAACCAACAGAAATAAACGGTGTCATGCAAACACTGCAGTATAGCCTCTAATATACTATTGAAAATATAGTCCATTATGAGTAAGTATACTGCAGTTAAATTCACTTTACCTGTCAATGTCTTCCAGCTTGTCATCAATCATTGGATTCATCTGCTCACAAGCTCCTGAGAGGGTAAAGCATTGATAAAGTTAGGCTAAACAGACAAAAACAGTGTGAGTGTAGTGGTGTAGTCAAGCCAACTGCAATGTGTGTGTGTGTGTGTATTTATGTGTTCGTATATAGTCAAGACAACTGCAGTGTCAATGTGCATGGGATTTAAAAGAGCAGTAAGTCATTGTTTTATACCCTCCAGTTGGACCAGCTCTGGGCAGTCAGGTGCTGCATCAGCAGGGTCAGTATTCTGGAGCAGATACAGCGCTCTATCCATCTTCTCCTGCAAAGAAAGAAAAAAAGAAAGAAAGAGAGAGAGAGAGAGAGTGAGTGAGGGGTGGGGATGAGAGAGGGAGAGAGAGAGGGTGAGGGACAGGTGAAGTGAGGGAGGAGAAAGAGTCATTATATGATGCTACATTGCTTCTTCTACAAAGTTACAATGTCAGACTTTTACCAAGTTACAATTGACAGACTGATGAGGGTTTTCATTAGTCAAATTATCAAAATTAATGGTGGACTGATTGTACCCATATAACCAACTATGGATAAGATAAATTATATAGGCCTACAGGTATGGACAGCCATAGGCTGAATCCCAAATCACGCCCTTCTCCTTGGTCCTCCGCCATATGCACATCGCACCAGGCCCCACAGCAGCAACAGGCCTACTATCAGCAGCCTCTCCTGTAATGGCAGACAACCAGGGCGCAATACAACCAGGGCTGTCTGAGTGAGCAGCAGCATATTTCCACCAACAGACACATTGCAAGTGTCCCAAAGCTGAGGGAGTGAAAATTATCAAGTGTGTAGGGGCTAATTAAACCCTCCAATAGCCACTTCAGCCAAGCCAGCAAGGCTGCAGGCTTCAGAGTGAAGTGCTATCTCGACACGCGCACCGCAAGTTTGTGCAGTGTAATACAAAAGAATGGAGAGGCATTCTTAATTATATACCACATGCATTTGTTTATGTCTGATTTTGAGACTTGACACACGTAGCAGATGAAATACCTACCAAATAAATGTTTTAACTGTTACTGAGGTTTATCTTATAAAATGACAGGGGGATTTGTTCATTAGAATTTCATGCTGGTTTTATTACTTAAAAGTAGAACATGAATTGCATCATTCAAGTCACGAGTGTGTCCCGAAGTTGATGGGTTTATTGATCCCCTCGACACACTCTGGAAGTCACCCTCTGAGTTTCGTCAGCAACACGTGACAATGGAGGGCCCTCAGAGCGAGTGGTTTGGGAAGCACCGATACAGTAGGTCCAGTACATAGAAGAACCCACCTCATCTATAAAGACAGGCTCAGGCTCCACTGTGGCTTCTATGCTGGGCTCCTCCGGGGCTGGTGTCTTCTCCACATATGTTACTGTAAGGAGAGGGATTTACATTTGACATTTAGCGACACACTTATCCAGAGCCACTTTAAAGTCAGGATTTCAAACATGAAACCAAACACTAGAATGACTTTCCCTGCCTCAGGATGAGACCGAGGTATGAGGGTACAAGAGAGTGAGGTATGGTACAGGATAAGGGGAAGAACCTACCTAGTTCAGGCTCAGCATTGAGGTTGGTCGTGACAAAGTTGGATGGGAAGAGACCTAATCCTCTGTGGTTCTCTCCTTTCCACCAGTTTGAATCACTGTGACAGCAACATGGTGTCATCAGTTCAAACATTCTAGTAAGCAAACCATTCCCGTTGTTTACATAAATTTACAGAAGGACTGCAGAACCTGAGAAGGTTGGCACTAGATAGATATATGACTGAAGACAATTAAGTTGAAGTGTTGTTTCCACATTGGCCTATACAAAAGGTCATCATATAGGTCAGACTCGGGTTTCCATAGCAACATGTCGTTAGCTACCTGTCATCCAGGACTAGGATGAGCTCCCCGGTCTTGAAGGTGAGCTCGTTGTCTTCGGCCGCCTCGAAGTCATAGAGCGCCCGCACCTTCCGGGAGTCCCTGCTACCCCCGCCCCCGTTGGTGTTGAAAGGGGGGTCGGCGGTCATGGTGAGGGGCCGCGTCTCAGCATGCTGCTTCTGCTCCTGCAGAGACAGCTCAATAGCTGCAGATAGGAGGACAAAGGCATGAGGGCCAAAACACGTACTATCATCAGGACAACAATGGAAATACGTTCTACACTTTTTTTGTGTCATTCTCAAATGTTTTTAATGTCTCTAATAATGTATTTATTCATTCATCCACAGTTCATAATGTAATCTGATGTGGTGTTCTAGAATCTGTTGGATATGATCTGTACCTTTGGCAAGGTCTTCATCGTCAGATGGTTTACTAACAGCAGGTGTGGTGACCTTTAGGCTGGACCCCTGTTGACACAGGTGATAAGAGGTGGTTGGTTATAGAGAGAGAAAGCCTTCCAGAACAAATGGGGATTTGGATTATCTGTGACTGTGATGCCACCTGTAGGGATTAATAGGTACTACAGGCTTTAAAGGTAGTATTGTGGTAGTAAACAGAATATGAGTAAAAGAGGTCCTAAAATAAAAAATAACATCACTTCATATGCTTACAAATATAGCCCAACAACCAGAAAATCGTGACATTCTATGAAGAATAAACTGCTGTCTGTGAGAGGGGTTGGGCAAACTCCAGTTTCAGTAGCAAACGCTTCAGTGTCACTTATTAACAACAGGACACTCAGCCGACCATTTCAGCTAGAAAGTAGGCTAAACAAATAAGCACCAGACTGTCCCTCAATCACATCAGGAATTCTAATCCCCCTTATAGGTAGAACTGGGGTATTATTACATCAAACATGAGAGAGGAAATTCAATTCGGAGCTCACGGCTTAAAAACACACACACAAGCTCCACCCTCCTTCTCTTTATTGGCAACACATGGGCGAGGAAGTGCACCGAGGACACAGGCAGACTGCACAACAGCGGAGCCAGTGAAAGTACACACACAGAGTTTATTTGTTACAGTGGACCACAGGTGGAGGTCATGAGGAGAACTGTGTGTTTGAGCTAGCCGATAACAGTTGTTTTAGTTTTGTTGAGGAGTCTGGCGACAGCTGCAATAAAAGGGGAGAGTACTGATACATTATGGTAAAAAAATGTGGTGGGTCAAATGGCTCTATTTTCCAGTTGCAGCGCATAGGCCGTCAAAGAACAAAGCAACATCCAGGCCCTCTGGCACCAAAATTGTAAATTAAAACAAATAAAAGCCTAACTCTTTTAGGTGGGGGCGACAGAGTTATAGGAAGGGCTGACTGTCCCCGGCCTATACAATGGTAGCGGCAACACTGGGTTAGGGGGATGGACGCCAGGCAGTTGATTACTTTACCTGTGAGCCAGAAGATGGGAAGACGACCCCCTCCTCTCTCAGACACTTAATGGTGGCACTGACCAGACTGAGCTGTGGATCTTTCTGGAACTCATCACACCATTCCACCATCATCCCCTTCAGCTTGTCACACACCTTGGGGTGGGCCTGCGGGGATAATAGTAATTATTATTAGGCTACTTATTTATTTGATAGAGGCAAAACCAATCAAAACATTGACACAAAGAGCTTGATAGAGCCAGACAATTGTTATCATCACGTGTCTGAACATCAGCAATTCACCACAAATATTTCAACAGAAAACCTTGGACAGCTTCCGTACCCTGCTCAATACAGTTCGGACTTCAGTGGCAAACTCCCGCGAGCAGATTTCTAAGTGAAAGATTCTTCCACTGTTATTGACACAGGCAGCCAGCAACTGAAAGAGGGAGAAAAGCCAGGTTAGTGCAGTAGTCAGCCTGGATGATCTATGTTGAGGCATTACAGTAAAACAAGAGAAACGCTTTGATTCACATCCACACCAAAGTTGAATAATTGACACATGAATAGATATGACACCAGTGAAATTATGCATGTTTTTATGCCAGGAGGGGCTAAAGTTGACTGAGTGAGAAGATAAAAAGAGAGAGAAAAATATTTTTTAAAAAGAGAGAGAGAGAGAGATAAAGAGAGACACATCTAAAAATAGAACAGCCATGTGACCATCTACACTGATGGTGAGTCATAGAGAGAAAGATCACATGGTCTGACGTTGAGCATCATCACTCCATAACAACACTGAGAAGCAGAAAGATCAAAACAGTAAAAACCTTTCCAGGGCCCACAGCGAGGAGACTGAGTTACGAGCTCAGAGCTCTAGAACCGCCAAGAGCAGCAGGAGATGGACCACGCTTCCCAAATACTTTATTATTCCCACGGGGGGCCAGTATGAAAAAATGTATGTACTCACTAACTGTAAGTCGCTCTGGATAAGAGCGTCTGCTAAATGACAAAATGTAAAATTACATCAGACTGGAGTGTCATTGAGGCTTAGGGCAACAGTCAGAGTTTTTGATCCACCAGCCACAGTGTATAAAGAAATTCACACTCAGAATTTCTTCCAGCACATTGTTCAAACTCTGTTGTCCATCCTATAGCAGGATTCATGACTCATATTACCTGTGCCTATGATCCCAGTCACTCAACAAGCTCTAGGGCCTGACACCAGGGAGTGAAAAACCTGACCTTGTACTAGGCTCACACCTTTTCCAATATATTTATACAACAGTTATACAGTAAGGAAACCCGCTGGGTTTTCCAACAGTCTAGCGAATAATATATTGTTTTTGTCTTGAATAACACAATAACAAAGTGACTCACGGTGAGGGCCTGCATGGCAACATGTGGGACCTTGTGGTTGACTCTCTTCATCACAGACCTCAGGCAGTCCTTAGCTCTGGGAGACAGGTAGGTAGAGACATACGATTAATATGGCACACAAGTAGGTGGTTATTCCAACATGAGTTTTCTAAAGTATACCATCTTCAATATACACTTATTAATTGCAATTCTACCCACTGCTGTCTAAATATATATTTTTAAATACCCCACTCCCCTCCAACCTTCCTGGAGTCCTGCGGTTACACTATTATGAGCTTATAGTTGCACATATTACAAATACTTGGAAGCAATGTTCCCTATAAGAGAAGCACGAGATTGAACAACGCTCAACTTTCTAGAGTTTTCCACGTTAACACTTAACGTTTCCCTTTACTGTGGGAATTGTGATCGAATCAATGCAATATTAGCCACTTTCAATGCAACATACCAAAACAAAGCAAACTATGAAAGACTTGTTGTAGGCAGAACGCATCGGAGTAGGATTCTATTGCATTGACAGGCATGACTCAGCCGTACTCTACACAGGCCGGTGCGCCATAACCAATCAGAGCTGCAGTAGGCCTATATGCAAATAGACCATTGCGCTATATGGATTTGTGCCGTTCACTTTTACAGCATGAGCGGTCGCGATTATTATGCGCTTGTTTTGAGATCAAAGCAAGAGCTGCATATTGCCACATGTGCACATTTGTTCATATTCTTTGCTAGTTAGTGAGTTATTAGCCCAGTTATAGCTCATTTGTAGTCAGCAATGGGGGAGTGATTGCTTCCTACAAGAGCATAAAACGTGTACATTTCTAGCCATCTTTGAAAAGCGAGTCAGGTAAAGAGCTTTTTTTTATGTCTTAAAGGGGCAGTGTGTATTTTGAGACAGGCTTGAATAAGCTAAGTAGCCAATAGGCAGAGGGTAGCATAATTTGTCTGATTCTCTGCAATAATGGTTTGGGAATAATAATGAATTAGATTTTGTAAAATGGTTTCTTGCATTAAACACAACAAAATGTTCAGTCATCTACTTGTCTGAAGGACAAGTGGATAAACAGGTTAATATCAAGCACTGCATGTTTTTTTCAAAAGTCTCATGGAATGTAGGCCTACATTGAACACCACACATTGGCTGCTACTGCAGGCTGAATGATAGAACCGCTATTTCCATGTTAAAATGTTATGTGATGCATTTTCCCCATTGTTTTTTATGGTAGGCCACTCTGGTAGGCCTACATTATGATCAAATAGCCATAGTAGCCTACTTGACCACTCTTAAAACAATAAATTAAAGCGGGTACAGTATTTAATTTACTGTTGTCCAATGAATTCTGTAACCACTCCCTCTTCAAATCAGGGTTGATTGCAAAAAGCTGTTCAAAAGAGGACATTGTATTATCATATCTTTGTACTCCCTGATGAAGGCCATGCAGCCGAAATGCGTCAGAGTTTTTAAAACTTTGTTTCCATTGAACATGCCATACAAATAAAGGCATTTTAATTAATTATATGAAGAGTGCCTTGGTCTTCCTTTCTTTTTGATGACCAATTTACCCCTTTTACCAAAGAGCACCTTCTGTCTACCAAAATCTACTATTGTGTACCTTAGCAGCATTTCTCTTCCTTCTTTTTTTGCCACAGTAGCCTACTTGGCCACTGTTAAAACAGTAAATTAAATCTGGTACAGCATCAGTATTCACAGTAAATGTGCACCGAAAGTTGCACAGAAATTTCACAAGGTTTGCGCTCAGCAGACCTGAGATTTGCTCAGTGCTGAAAAATATTACAGGGAACATTGCTTGGAAGTACTTAGAAATGAGCCAATTGTTTTCAGCAGGAAATGCAGCTAGTGCTCTGGTCCAAGTAAACATTTTAAGTTATTTTAGAAACAGGAAGTCTCATTCCAGCTTACCCATTGGGTGTATGTCCAACCCTGTCACAGATATCCATGATCAGGGCCCAGTCCTCCACTGTATTGGTTTCATTGGTGGCTTTCTCTGAAAATGTGGTACACCGGGATACATGTGGTTAGTTGAGAGAAGATAATCTGTGGTTCGGCATGTACTGTCCCAATTATCGTTGCTTTAGATAGTTCGAGCATTTTCATAGGATTGACAGTCACTACAATTATGGAGGTTGTTTGATTAGAGTAGCAATAAAGCAGTTAAAAGTCAGTTATTCCTTATATCTTCTTAGTTATGAAATAGCCATTACACATCGGTGACTAGCTAGTTAGGTCTAATTGTACAAAGTGAAATTAATATTGTACAAGGGCATTATGAGAGAGCTTCTGTTCCAAATATGATAATCTGTTCATGGAAAGAGAGGGTGATTTGCATCTAACATTAGCATAAAACAAGCAATCCAATGAAACAGCTTCCTTTGAGTAAACCTAAAACTAATCCAACTCATAAATCTATCTAGCTAGCTAACTAACTAGATAGATAGCTCATGTTATTATTTTTGAATATGTGAGCTTGTTGCAGTTTAGGCTGTCTTGTTATTGAAAATCGTTGATTAGCTACGATACACTGATGACACAACAACTAGCTAACATACTCGCTAGCTAGCACAGTGGTAGCTAGCTAGCGAGGTAGTATGACTGATGACTGTCTGTTAACCCTGTGACTACTAGCTAGTTACCGAGTTTACCAAACCACATAACTAATTAGTTAGCTATTTCAATAATACAACATTTGATTATAACGTCAACGTAGCTGCAGAAGTGTAGCCAAAGATATGTATAACTAAGGTTTCCCCTTCTGTATGTGGTATAGCCAGACTAGTTGTTGTTAGCTCGCTGGCTAGCGGTTCCGCTACGCTCGCTAAGAAGCTAGCTAGCTAACGCTAACGGTTAGGTCCCTCGGAATCAAAATGACCAAATAAAGTGCTCAATTTACCAACATCTTGGTCGAATGGATTCTGCGCAAATAAAGGCATGTTTACTCCTTTAAATAAACCGACGTTGTTGAGAAAGAAAATTTAGAATATTTATAATAAGAATATATATATTTTTAAAATCCCTTCCTCATCCATCAAACTCTGTACAATTATACCAGTTGCTCTTCCGTAAACTTGGGTGGCTGCAAAAATGCCTGAATTTTTTTGGATTAAATGTAAAAGCTATAGAACTAAAATCATATCGACACTTATCGATGCACATATATTTGAAGCTAATTAAAGAACGCAAATTAAACATTGCTGTATTTCTACATTCAAATGTATCATGTAGTCCCCTGTAGCTCAGTTGACAGAGCATGGCGCTTGCAACGCCAGGGTTGGGGTTCGTTTCCCACGGGGGGCCAGTAAGAAAATGTATGCATTCACTAACTGTAAGTCGCTCTAGATAAGAGCGTCTGCTAAATGACTAAAATGTAAATGTACAGGCAGATAAAAAGACACCTCTTATGACCCTTTAAAACATGTTTTTTTCTGGTGTAACACTGCCACCCGTGTGTGGAAGAGGTACGCGAATCTTCCATTGTTCCTTTCCTCTTATTATAAGGTTTATAATACAAATTGAATGGTTTGAAAAAGCATGACGTATATGACCACACATACAGTCAACAGTGGTACATAAATGACCATACCGATATTTATGAGTTGTTGTAATTCGAAATATAGGCTATCCGATACGCACAGTATTTTGTTTGTTTTGTGGCAAAACCCATACAAATCTATGGCATTAACAACTCAAAAGGAAGCACTAAGCTAAAGTAAACTGTTCATGGTGATGTTTCGGTAGGGGGCGCGGGCTGCTGGTCCCGTAAAATATTGCGCAGGCCCAGTTTACGCCTTTCATTTCCTGATTTGGTGGACTGATTCAGAGTATCTCTGACTGATTGCACATTTCTCAGCATTGGAAACACTAATCGGGCAGCGCCAAGTGGGGTTCAGTCATGTCAGCACCTGCTATGGGGACCACGAAGACTGCTCACAGTGATGTGGCTGCGAAGAAAAAGAGGGGACCGGGTGCCCTGGCTACGGCGTATCTGGTTATATATAACGTGGTTATGACAGCTGGGTATGTAGACAATTCTGATACACTTCCTGTTTGACGGGATTGGGGTGCAAGCGTGCATGATCTGCTATAATTAATGTCATGGGAAGGCACGCGCCTGCTACAAGACTAGATCCCCGAACTGTTTTCCTGGATATTTTGCTCAATAATGCTTGTACTTTGGAAATAATGATAGGCTAATGATTAAATCAATCCCATGTCAACAATTTTGCTTCGCTGGCGACACGTTGTCGATAACTCGTTTCATTGTGCTGCCTTCAGCGACATTGTAGCAAATCAAATCAACCAAACACAGAACTACTGTCTTGTTACTTTGTAACAGCCTCCGTCGGGAATGTATCAATTGTCTGTGTCTTTGGTTACATTTTACTCGAGCGCACGCCTACAAAACACTGCAATTAGCTATGTTGGCTAGAGTTGCAACTGTAATCGCGTGAATGGTATGTGTGTGTGTGTGTGTGTGTGTATATATATATATATATATATATATATATATATATATATATATATATATATATATATATTTAAAGGCTGTCATTATGTACAATAATAGCTATTGTTATTTAGGCATACTACATGTAGTTTTACAACCACCATTTGTTAGGAGTTTAAAAAAAAACTACAAATACAGTTGTTTTGTATATCTCTGATTTCACTCAACATATGACACACAGTTGTTGTGCAATAAATTGCACAAGTGCAAAATGCTGGATGCTCTCTCATCCTAACAAGTTAGGTGACATTACAGGATACCCTCCCTCTCCCAATCCTGTCTGGTGAGGTGATACTTGCTCTGTCTATTGAGTACCAGCTACAAAGGGTTTCTATTACTTTATTTAGTAGATTAATTTCTATCGGGTTCAAAACCTGTCACTCCTAACAATCACGACTATTCAAGTATATGACTGTGCAGATGCCTTTTCTATCTATGTATTAGGCCTACCTTCTGTGTGTTTGGACTGTTTTGCTTTATCCTGTCCTCTAAGAGTAAACTGAGGCTATTATTTGATACCAGAAATGTATTCCCACCCCGAACTCCCTGGAAAATAGTGGCAGTTGTTACTGAGTGCACTATCCTGGCAAATAATCTAAATAAAAATGAAATGTTCTTCCAGCTGGCTGGTCATTGCTGTGGGCCTGGTGCGGGCCTATCTTGTCAGAGGCAGCTACCACGGCCTATACTTCTCTATAGAGAAACCCCTGAAGTTTTTCCAGACCGGCGCACTCTTGGAGGTGAGTGGATGTAGGCCAAGTCTCTGTTGTAGGGCCTCAGGGTCAGACCTGGGTCATGTTCATTAGGTACACTAGCAAAATATTATGCAACAGAAAATGGAAATCTGTAGAATTTTTCTTATTTGACAAGTTTAGGTAGTGCCCCCTTTATTTCACTCCCTTTCAAAACGTTTTCTCCCCACTGAACAAAATCTGGGCTTTCCGAGCACTTAACAAGACAGCCCCTTATCACTCTATGTGTGGTGCATTTGGTATGTCCCCTACTGTACGCATACAACTTAATGGCAGGAATGTTCAATCACACAGCACTGTTGTATTTTTAAATAGAAACTCCTCCACCATGACTGGCCTTGGCCTTCCCCGCTCCCACCTCTGTGCTACTTACAGACAGTACAGAGGCCTAGTAGGGTGTTAGTGTGATCCTCTCCAGCCACACAGTAACACAGAGATAAGGGATTAGGCCTAGTGTAACCCAAGCTCTGTCTACATGCTTCTGTCATACCAACTCCCTCCATTCATAAAAATTATGTTTTGACTAGTGCACTACGCTTTTATCTAGTCCTAGACCAGTAGAATGAACATATGGTGTGACTGTGTTGTTTATGCTGTGTTTTTCTTTTTATTTCCCTTCAGATATTGCACTGTGCAGTGGGTAAGTTGAAGTTCCTCCCTCTTCTCATGGTCAAAGTCGCATACTGTGGTCTCTACCAGTCATGTGGACATAAGCCCTACTGAGAGCCATTGCCTCAGATAGAGAGAGCCTTTCCAGGCTACTAAGATAAGCCTGGCCTGATGATACTAATTTGATAACGAACAAGGCCCTGCTCCATTGTGGTCGTGGCACTCCCGGTTCACAGTCCACTACTCATTATCTGGGATTTAAGGATAACCCTGACCTTCATTACGGCAGCTGTCTGTCTGTCTGGACATGTGCTGCCCTCTGCTGGACAAACCTAGACACTACACACTCATGTAGCCCACAGATTATTTATTTATTTATTTATTTATTTATTTTATTTTATTTCACCTTTATTTAACCAGGTAAGCCAGTTGAGAACAAGTTCTCATTTACAACTGCGACCTGGCCAAGATAAAGCAAAGCAGTGCGATAAAAACAACAACACAGAGTTACATATGGGGATAAAAAAAAACATAAAGTCAAAAATACAACAGAAAATATATATATAGTGTGTGCAAATGTAGCAAGTTATGGAGGTAAGGCAATAAATAGGCTATAGTGCAAAATAATTACAATTAGTATTAACACTGGAATGCTAGATGTGCAAGAGATTATGTGCAAATAGAGATACTGGGGTGCAAAAGAGCAAAATAAATAACAATATAGGGATGAGGTAGTTGGGTGGGCTAATTTCAGATGGGCTGTGTACAGGTGCAGTGATCGGTAAGGTGCTCTGACAACTGATGCTTAAAGTTAGTGAGGGAGATAAGAGTCTCCAGCTTCAGAGATTTTTGCAATTAGTGTAATACAGTGAATTCTATAACTGGAATTGGTGTGCTATATTTTTTTCTATCTTACATAAGCTTTTGTAAGCTGCCTGCGAATTAATAGTCCAACACTTGATGCACTTTTGCACAAATTGAAAATATGTCTTCTCTTTGCTTCTCTCGTCATGTATTTTGCTCAGTATCCCTGTGTTGTGAAGTGGTAAAGCTGTGTTTTAAGGTGATACAGTACATATCTTCTAATATGATGATCATGCTGTGTTCTCCTGCTCCAGGGATCGTTCCATCCTCTGTGGTTCTAACAGGGTTCCAGGTGTTGTCTCGGGTCTTCCTCACCTGGGCTGTGACACACAGCGTCCGAGAGGTACATCTCTACTTCATCGAATCATTCAGCCCCCAATTCACCAATTATGGAACTAGCCATTTATTTTCCAGATAAGTTTAGTTTGTTTGATCTGTTGGAATATCAGGATGAACCAGCAATGTGAATTCATTTGAAAGCTAAAATATTACGGAGTGGACAGTAAGAAATATGCAAACTTTAATATGTGGTGATGGTTTCAGGGGAGCAATGCCCCTAGATGTTGTCTTCATTCCAAAGAAAGAGCCTTGCTGATGCACTAAGGTCTGTGAGCCTGAAATAGTGAACATGCTTGAAGCCAACAGGGTGAATAACACTAACATGTTTGTAAGGTCTGAAACGCTCTACTGTATACAGTGCATTCGGAAAGTATTCAGAGCCCTTTACTTTTTCCACATTTTGTTACGTTACAGCCTTATTCTAAAATTGATTAAATTGTTTTTCCCCTGATCAATCTACACACAATACTCCATAATGACAAAGAAAAAACAGGTTTTCAGAAATGTTAGCAATTATAAAAAAATTTAAACACTGAAATATGACATTTACATAAGTATTCAGACCCTTTACTCAGTACTTTCAGTACTTTGTTGAAGCACCTTTGGCAGCGATTACAGCCTCGAGTCTTCTTTGGTATGACACTACAAGCTTGGCACACCTGTATTTGCAGAGTTTCTCCCATTCTTCTCTGCAGATCCTCTCAAGCTCTGTCAGGTTGGATGGGGAGCGTCGCTGCACAGCTATTTTCAGGTCTCCCCAGAGATGTTCCATCGAGTTCAAGTCCGGGATCTGGCTGGGCCACTCAAGGACATTCAGAGACTTGTCCGGAAGCCACTCCTGCATTGTCTTGGCTGTGTGCTTAGGGTCGTTGTCCTGTTGGAAGGTGAACCTTGGCCCCAGTCTGAGGTCCTGAGTGCTCTAGAGCAGGTTTTCATCAAGGATCTCTCTCTGTACTTTGCTCCGTTCATCTTTCCCTCGATCCTGACTAGTCTCCCAGTCCCTGCTGCTGAAAAACATCCCCACAGCATGATGCTGCCCCCACCATGATTCACCGTAGGGATGGTGCCAGGTTTCCTCCAGACACGACACTTGGCATTCAATAGTTCAATCTTGGTTTCACCAAACCAGAGAATCTTGTTTCTCATGGTCTGAGAGTACTTTAGGTGCCTTTTGGCAAACTCCAAGTGGGCTGTCATGAGCCTTTTACTGAGGAGTGGCTTCCGTCCGTCTGGCCACCCTACCATAAAGGCCTGATTGGTGGAGTACTGCAGACATGGTTGTCCTTCTGGAAGGTTCTCCCATCTCCACAGAGGAGCTCTGTCAGAGTGACCATCGGGTTCTTGGTCACCTCCCTGACCCAAGGCCCTTCTCCCCCGATTGCTCAGTTTGGCCGGGCAGCCAGCTCTAGGAAGAGTCTTGGTGGTTCCAAACTTCTTCCATTTAAGAATGATGGAGGCCACTGTGTTCTTGTGGACCTTCAATGCTGCAGACATTTTTTGGTACCCTTCCCCAGATCTGTGCCTCGACACAATCCCGCCCTACGGACAATTCCTTTGACCTCATAGCTTGGTTTTTGCTCTGACATGCACTGTCAACTGTGGGACCTTAAATAGACAGGTGTGTGCCTTTCCAAATCATGTCCAATCAATTGAATTTACCACAGGTGGACTCCAATCAAGTTGTAGAAACATCTCAAGGATGTTTATGTAAATAAGGTATTTCTGTTTGTTATTTGTAATAAATTAGCAAACATTTCTAAAAACCTGTTTTTGCTTTGTCATTATGGGGTATTGTGTGTAGATTGATGAGGAAATGTAAAAAAAAAATCAATTTTAGAATAAGGCTGTAACGTAACAAAGTGGAAAAAGTAAAGGGGTCGGAATACTTTCCGAATGCACTGTATGTGTGTGTGTTTGAGTATTTGCAACTATGTTAACTTTTCATCTCGTGTTTACAATTCTCTCTCTCTTTGCCTGTCATGCGCCATGACATGCAGAGTTACAGCGTAGTATAGTTGGTGCAACAAACTGCACGGTTCTGCCATAACCTCTCGGTCTTCCAGTTGAATGAATCTACTACAAACTATCGCATGCTAGCTTTGAATTATCTGCCCAGTCTCACCCCTGTCTGTTTGTCCTGTCTGATCCCAGGTCCAGAGTGAAGACAGTGTCCTGCTCTTCGTATCGGCCTGGACCATCACAGAGATCATCCGCTACTCCTTCTACACCTTCAGTCTGCTCAACCACCTGCCCTACCTCATCAAATGGGCACGGTAAGAAAAGCTCCCCACGCTCCCTATTGGCTAATTGAATGAGAGGCACTCCACTTCACATTGGAAAGAAGTGCTGGAAAATTACTTTGTGTTAAACTCAAAAAGTCTAAGCCTATTTAACCCCTTTTTTTATGGGCACAAAACTACCTCCATACTTCCAATCGTTTGTATGGGTTACCTTCAGACGAGTCCCGTGACACGTGTGGGAGTCGTAGAGCAAAACGGAGAACACCATCGTCTTCGTGAGAGTCTCCCCCCTAATAGTTTGTAGAGTGGTCATAATAGTTTTTGTGAGAAGACCGATTTTCGGGATGTCTCATGATCTGACAAACACCGCTGTAGCTCGGTCACCTTCCACAGCAGATGCGGAAGGCCGACATAGGTGGATGCGGTGGATTAAACGGACAGATTTTGATGGGGATTTGTTTATTATGTTACTTAGATTGACTCTTAAGGACTCTGTACTTTTTACCTGTACAATTTTATGTAATGTTCACCTGATCATTTAATGTGTGGGTTTAAATACTGTACACAGCCCTCTATTTATTCGCTGTCAATGTATGAGACATACCGCCATGTCGATTGGTATTAACGATGGGGAAGTTCTTTGATGCTTTACACTAGAGTCTCTGTCATTCAGAGGCGGTGGAAGTAGGGGTGCGAGCATCTTGAGAGAATGTTACTGCGTGGTTAAGAACCGTGTGTAAATGTCCTATATTTTCAGCGACATAAAAGCTGACAGCACATAAAATATGCATTTATGGCATTATTCGGGTGAGTAAGGCTTTATTTAGTCTTCTAGGGCAGGATTTACCCAACCCTCTCCTCGGCCCCCTCCCCCAGACAATTCACATTTTAGTTTTAACCCTAAACTGGCACACCTGATTCAATTAGTCCTGACAAATCATCAAGCCTTTGACTAATTGAATCAGGTGTGACAGCTTAGGGTTAAAACAAAAATGTGAAACGTCGGGGGGGCAGAGGAGAGGGTTGGGTAACCCTGTTCTAGGGCAACATGTAATGACAGAAGAGTTGCATTCTAATTATTATAGGCCTAGACAAGTTGACAAACAAATAGCCTACCAAACGTCGGAAATTATTATTTAAAAAGTCGTTATGCCATCCCTGCTGTCATTATACAGTGCATTCAGTAAGTATTCATACCCCTTCACTTATTCTACATTTTGTTGTGTTACAGCCTGAATTTTCTAAAAACATATTTTCACTTTGTCATTATGGGGTATTGTGTGTGAGGAATAAAAATCAATTGTGGGTGTGAAAAAAAATGAATAATCAATTTTGAATTCAGGCCGTAACACAACAAAATGTGGAATATGTCAAGGGGTATGAATAATTTATGAAGGCACTGTATATGTCCATAACAGAGTTTTTTATATATATATATATATATATATATATATATATATATATATATATATATATAGATAGATAGATAGATAGATAGGGCTGTATATGACGAAACATGGGAGTGTATGACACTCCCTCCATAATGTGTTTTCTCAGTCTCAACCATGGCAACAAAGTCTTCAACAAAGGCCTACTCATTGGGGAGGACCTTCTTTTGTTGCCTGGTAACAAATTATGATGATTCTTCTTCTAATGTCAGCCAATGCTGTGGTGCTTCACTCTTTTCACCTTCAGTTGGCTTTATAAAGACAGTTTGTGGTATATGACAGGTAGAAGGGCTGCACGATATGGACAAAATATCATATTGAAATATTTGTACTGAATATTGTGATCGCAATATGACTTAACAAAACAAGAGTCTGAACTTGGGCATGTTGGGCATGACGACAAATGGACACGTCTGGGAAGACTGGTTTTCTATCAGAACATGCTTCCCCAGTCCCTATCAGAACGTGCAGTGGCACAAACAACATGCAGCACAAGATCTGGGCCACCACCACTGGCACTATGAATTGACATTCAGCAGAATGAATTAGCTAGTGATATTGCAGCCTCTTGCAATCTGGATATCGTACATGTCCATATTGAAATGTACTCCTTCCATCCTATCTCCAGGTACACATTCTTCCTAGTGCTGTATCCTATGGGTGTGACAGGTGAGCTGCTGACTATCTATGCAGCCTTGCCCTACGTGCAGAAGACAGGTCTCTATTCTGTCACTCTACCTAACAAGTACAACTTCTCTTTCGACTACTACACCTTCCTCATCCTCACTATGGTCTCCTACATTCCACGTAAGTCTCTCTCTCTCTCGCCGCCTTGCATCTCCCCTACCTACTCACTACAATACATCACTGATGTACTATTTCAGTAGTACGTCAGTGATGTGTTGTATTGAGTATGTAGGGGAGATGCATTTCATGAAATCCAAAAAGCTATCATCTAGACAAGCAAGCACTAAGTGCAAAGTAGAGCATTACAATTCACAGTAAGATGCTTTGTGCTGTGAATTGTAATGCTCTACCTTGCACTTAGTGCTTGCTTGTCTAAATGTGGGCTTTTTAAATGTCATGAAATGGCTCGTAAATGTATTTTAAGGTGTCTGTACTTAATTCTGCGTATGATTCTATGGTTACTTGTTGTTGTTGATCTGACTGTGTTGTTCTCCCGGTGCTTCTCCAGTGTTTCCCCAGCTCTACTTCCACATGATGCGTCAGAGAAAGAAAGTCCTGGCCCACGTGGAGGAGTACAAAACAGAGTAAACACAACAAGCACACGGCAGACTGATCACATCATGCCACGGGGAGGAGTGGAAAAAGACGAGAGAACCTGTAAAAAAAAAGAAAAAAACATGCCTGACCAATTAAATATGTCTGCTTGTTGAAATACCAAAATACCAACTATTTTTCAGATCAAGAAAATAACATGGGGAATGGGGATAATCGATCTAACAATGGTTCTTGCTAATCAGTTTGTTCGGTTTTGGGCTGTTGCCTGGTTATTAAGAAGCTCATGTCATTTACAATATACAAACTGCTTTTCGTTTTCTTTGTAAGCAAATGCAGTTACCATGTTATCAAAATGCTACTTACTCAAAAAACTGTTTTGTAAATCTGATGATGATACAGTTCTGTTGCACTGCCCCTGTTTGAGAGACAGGCAGAATGCTGTCCTGTTGCCTGTGACTTTTGGTCATAATGTGCTGAATGCACTGATTCAATCAATGCCCTCTTCTCTTATAGTCCAGTAGAAGACTAACACTAGAACCCCCTCCCCCCATTCTATCACAGGGTGCATCCCAAATGGGAGCCTATTCCCTATAGTACACTATTTAGGGAATAGTGTCATTTGGGAAGCCACCATGCTTTGTGCTCAAATGAATAGTTGTTGTCCTTTGTTAGGATGGATGGAAGGTTCCATATTTGTCTGACTGAACAGAGGACTATGCCTATTAAGTTATTTGAGTAATTTATTTCTGCGACTAGTTTTTTTCACCTGCAGAACTTCTGATCACATTCCATTTGGTGTAATAAAGCTTTTTTTCTTTATTCTGTGCTTACATAGTTTTATTTTCAAATACTCAAGTACTAACTAACTGCAGTAATTGAGTGCTTATTGTCGTAAGATAGCTTCTTGCTTTTATGTTTTGGATTTTTTGTGTTGACAATATTTGGTAAGTATTTGGACCATTTGAGTTTCTTTAGATTAATATTATGTTGATTGTGGGTTGGTTATTGATTTGTAACTCTTTGTTTGAAGTAGGGGTAGGCCTCCCTGATCTAGAGTGGATAGGACGTCGATAAGTGAACCAGTTGTACAGTTACTTTGCTTTCTTGTGTATATTTTCTGAGGGAACTAATTTATTTACTCAAGCTTTAAACTTAAGGTGGTTCTCAAATTGTATTGGACACTGGTGGACATTGCCTGGAAAACATGTTGAAGAGTTAACCACCCATGAGCCAATCCTCACACTTTTTATTTATTGACTGTTTGTGTTGAACTATAGTAGGGTGCCAGAACATGCGCTGTCAGACAGGAAACTTGCATGGCCAATGGAGTCAATTAGATTAGAGAGCTTGTAGTCCTGCATTTCCAATGAGTTAAAGGGGCAATCTGCAGTTGCTGCATTTATTTTTTGACGTATAGATTAACGATATATACCCATTGTTTTTTGAAGAATATAACTTATAAATGCCTCATGAACTTAGTTCAACTGTTGTACCCCATCAGAACCCAAAACATAAGCTTGTTTAACTCAAATATCTGTAAAGAATAGAAATATAAACGAACACTGTATAGCCTCAAAAACATGATCATTTTGATATCATGGATGATCAGTCCTTGTATCTATAGCTCTGTCTATGAATTTGAGAGTGGTTAATTTTCTCCATCCCTCAGTTTTTTACAAAAACAGTGGTGGGCTGACGGCTTCGTTATTGGTTCAACTGCGGACTGGCTCTTTAAATCTAATAACATAGAGAGTCAGGAATTTGCGTGTGTGTGGTTCAGAGTTTCTGTCCACCTCTGGCTCAGGAGAAGGTAACTGAGAAAGCATTTTGCATATGAGTACAATGTAAAACCCTCTAATGGTTATCAATTTGGATGTGAACAGTAACTGCACTGTATTAACACTGATTGCACAAATAATTCGATTTTCGTTTCAGCTAATAAATAGTTGTAGAACCAATGTGAAAGACAAACTAGATTTTGTGGACTTTAGCTTACTGGAAAGTGTTGTGTTGTGTTTGAGTAGTAATCACCCTTCCATGTCTGTGGGACTGCATCTCCCTGCATGCAGTTCTAGACATTGATCAGGAGTTGCCTGACACTGGTATTGCCCTGATGCTCTTTGGGATGTGTAACGGTATGTTTATAATATCCTGAATGACGCTGTGAAAGGCCTAAACATTGCAAGGGATTCTTCCCCTAAATAATGTTTGTTTCACTCCGATTCTTAAAATGTCCTGTTGTCCTGATAGTTGTTATGTTCGTATGTTTCTGTTCTTTGTTGGCCTCACATTTAGTCTACTCTCCTATGAAAGAGATGAGCTAGCAAGGTGAACTGAAGATGCGTTTAGTACATCAACAACCACCCAACATCCCAACTAACTTGATTTAACATTCCCCTAGGGTATCGAAGGATGTTTTGTAAGCATGGCCAGGATTGTTGGAAACTCCTGTGAGAGGCAGGAGTGCAACTCTGTAAAATTGCATGTAGGAGGAAATAAACGTCCATTATCGTTCAAAGTAATGATACTTTGGTATAACTTACAGTATGGAAAAAGCATGCTACAATACTACTCCACACACTGGTTCTACTAAACAAAACTACAGTATGTTGATCTTTTTGATCATGTTTTGCATGGGACCAGCAGACTTTGTATAAGTATGATTAGTTATATAACTATATATTTACAATAAACTTAACATGGGAAGCAAAAGAGATTTAATGTTTTTTTCTGTATTTTGAGGATTGTTTTGATGATCTACATCTATATGGATTACTGTGATCCAATTAGTGTACTTGTGTTGTATATGTGTGTCCTGTCTGTCTGTCTGTCTCTGTCTGCCCCTACAGTCTGTTTTCTTAAGTGTGTGATGAATAGCAGTACTGATGTGGAACAAATTATTTTACCTCTCACATGATGGCAGTAGTGTTCTACGCCAAAGCTATGCATGTTAATGTTTGACCCTTTCACCCTTGGTAAATACCTTTATTCAGTCCATTTCTTGCAGGTGCCAGTGCAGGTGTGGATGACTGTATTTAGTATTTTATTAGGATCCCCATTAGCGGTTGCTGAAGCAGCAGCTACTCTTCCTGGGGTCCACACAAAACATGAAATATGACATAATACAGAACATCAATAGACAAGAACAGCTCAAGGACTGAACTATACACATTTGCAAGGTAACTTTATCCCATAAATCAGATTCCTGTTGTTCTATATTGACCTTATTCCCAATGGATAACCACCACGCCCTAAATCAATACCGAGGACAGAAACACATGCTTATGCTGCATGCAGGCCAGGGTCACTGTATTTTCGGTATATCCAGGTACATGCAAAGGCATCAGTTTCCAATGGAAGACATGGGGTGAGTCTCATATTTCACGAATTCCCATTGAATACAGGTTTAATCCTCACTGTGATTTCTACAGTAATATACAATGAGCTCCAAAAGTATCGGGACAGTGACACATTTGTTGTTGTTTTGGCTCTGTACTCTAGCACTTTGGATTTTAAATTATACAATGACAATGAGGTTAAATTGCAGACTGTCAGCTTTAATTTGAGGGTATTTTCATCCATATCGGGTGAACCGTTTAGAAATTACAGAACTTTTTGTACATAGTCCCCCTATTTTAGGGGACCAAAAGTATTGGTAAAAATTCATTATACAGTGAGGGAAAAAAGTTTTTGATCCCCTGCTGATTTTGTGCGTTTGCCCACTGACAAAGAAATGATCAGTCTATAATTTTAATGGTAGGTTTATTTGAACAGTGAGAGACAGAATAACAACAACAAAAATCCAGAAAAACGCATGTCGTAAATGTTATCAATTGATTTGCATTTTAATGAGGGAAATAAGTATTTGACCCCTCTGCAAAACATGACTTAGTACTTGCCCTTGTTGGCAATCACAGAGGTCAGATGTGTTTTGTAGTTGGCCACCAGGTTTGCACACATCTCAGGAGGGATTTTGTCCCACTCCTCTTTGCAGATCTTCTCCAAGTCATTAAGGTTTCGAGGCTGACGTTTGGCAACTCGAACCTTCAGCTCCCTCCACAGATTTCCTATGGGATTAAGGTCTGGAAACTGGCTAGGCCACTCCAGGACCTTAATGTGCTTCTTATTGAGCCACTCCTTTGTTGCTTTGGCCGAGTGTTTTGGGTCATTGTCATGCTGGAATACCCATCCACGACCCATTTTCAATGCCCTGGCTGAGGGAAGGAGGTTCTCACCCAAGATTTGACATGGCCCTGTCCATCGTCCCTTTGATGCGGTGAAGTTAGCAGAAAAACACCCCCAAAGCATAATGTTTCCACCTCCATGTTTGACGGTGGGGATGGTGTTCTTGGGGTCATAGGCAGCATTCCTCCTCCTCCAAACATGGCGAGTTGAGTTGATGCCAAAGAGCTCGATTTTGGTCTCATCTGACCACAACACTTTCATCCAGTTCTCCTCTGAATCATTCAGATGTTCATTGGCAAACTTCAGACGGGCATGTACAGTGGGGAAAAAAAGTATTTAGTCAGCCACCAATTGTGCAAGTTCTCCCACTTAAAAAGATGAGAGAGGCCTGTAATTTTCATCATAGGTACACGTCAACTATGACAGACAAATTGAGGGAAAAAAATCCAGAAAATCACATTGTAGGATTTTTTATGAATTTATTTGCAAATTATGGTGGAAAATAAGTATTTGGTCACCTACAAACAAGCAAGATTTCTGGCTCTCACAGACCTGTAACTTCTTCTTTAAGAGGCTCCTCTGTCCTCCACTTGTTACCTGACGCCTTGATAAGTTCCTTTCCTGAGGATGGCTCACCCCTCACAGTTTTGGGGGATTTCAACCTCCCTACGTCTACATTTGACTCATTTCTCTCTGCCTCCTTCTTTCCACTCCTCTCCTCTTTTGACCTCACCCTCTCACCGTCCCCCCCTACTCACAAGGCAGGCAATACGCTTGACCTCATCTTTACTAGATGCTGCTCTTCTACTAATCTCACTGCAACTCCCCTCCATGTCTCCGACCACTACTTTGTATCCTTTTCTCTCTCGCTCTCCTCCAACACTACTCACTCTGCCCCTACACAGATGGTAATGCGCCGCCGCAACCTTCGCTCTCTCTCTCCCACTACTCTCTCCTCTTCCATCCTATCATCTCTTCCCTCTGCTCAATCCTTCTCCCTCCAATCTCCTGATTCTGCCTCCTCAACCCTCCTCTCCTCCCTTTCTGCATCCTTTGACTCTCTGTGTCCCCTATCCTCCCGGCCGGCTCGGTCCTCCCCTCCAGCTCCGTGGCTTGATGACTCATTGCGAGCTCACAGAACAGAGCTCCGGGCAGCGGAGCGGAAATGGAAGAAAACTAAACTCCCTGCCGACCTGGCATCTTTTCACTCCCTCCTCTCTACATTTTCTTCATCTGTTTCTGCTGCTAAGGCCACTTTCTACCACTCTAAATTCCAAGCATCTGCCTCTAACCCTAGGAAGCTCTTTGCCACATTCTCCTCCCTGCTGAATCCCCCCCCCCCATCCCCCCCTCCTCTCTCTCTGTGGATGACTTCGTCAACCACTTTGAAAAGAAGGTTGACGACATCCGTTTGTTAAGTCTAATGACACTGCTGGTCCTGCTCACACTGCCCTACCCTATGCTTTGACTTCTTTCTCCCCTCTCTCTCCAGATAAAATCTTGCGACTTGTGACTGCAGGCCGCCCAACAACCTGCCCGCTTGACCCCATCCCCTCCTCTCTTCTCCAGACCATCTCCGGTGACCTTCTCCCCTACCTCACCTCGCTGATCAACTCATCCTTGACCGCTGGCTATGTCCCTTCCGTCTTCAAGAGAGCGAGAGTTGCACCCCTTCTCAAAAAACCAACACTCGATCCCACTGATGTCAACAACTACAGACCAGTATCCCTTCTTTCTTTTCTTTCCAAAACTATTGAGCGTGCCGTCTTTAGCCAACTCTCTTGCTATCTCTCTCAGAATGACCTTCTTGATCCAAACCAGTCAGGTTTCAGGACTGGTCATTCAACTGAGACTGCTCTTCTCTGTGTCACGGAGGCTCTCCGCACTGCTAAAGCTAACTCTCTCTCCTCTGCTCTTGTCCTTCTAGACCTGTCTGCTGCCTTTGATACTGTGAATCATCAGATCCTCCTCTCCACCCTCTCCGAGCTGGGCGGCTCACTCCTGGATCGCGTCCTACCTGACCGGTCGCTCCTACCAAGTGGCGTGGCGAGAAGCTGTCTCCGCACCACGTGCTCTCACCACTGGTGTCCCCCAGGGCTCAGTTCTAGGCCCTCTCCTATTCTCCCTATACACCAAGTCACTTGGCTCTGTCATATCCTCACATGGCCTCTCCTATCATTGCTACGCTGACGATACACAACTAATCTTCTCCTTTCCCCCTTCTGATAACCAGGTGGCGAATCGCATCTCTGCATGTCTGGCAGACATATCAGTATGGATGACGGATCACCACCTCAAGCTGAACCTTGGCAAGACGGAGCTGCTCTTCCTCCCGGGGAAGGACTGCCCGTTCCATGATCTCGCCATCACGGTTGACAACTCCATTGTGTCCTCCTCCCAGAGTGCGAAGAGCCTTGGCGTGACCCTGGACAACACCCTGTCGTTCTCCGCTAACATCAAGGCGGTGACCCGATCCTGCAGGTTCATGCTCTACAACATTCGGAGAGTACGACCCTGCCTTACACAGGAAGCGGCACAGGTCCTAATCCAGGCACTTGTCATCTCCCGTCTGGATTACTGCAACTCACTGTTGGCTGGGCTCCCTGCCTGTGCCATTAAACCCCTACAACTCATCCAGAATGCCGCAGCCCGTCTGGTGTTCAACCTTCCCAAGTTCTCTCACGTCACCCCGCTCCTCCGCACACCCCACTGGCTTCCAGTTGAAGCTTGCATCTGTTACAAGACCATGGTGCTTGCCTATGGAGCTGTGAGGGGATCGGCACCTCTGTACCTTCAGGCTCTGATCAGTCCCTACATCCAAACGAGGGCATTGCGTTCATCCACCTCTGGCCTGCTGGCTCCCCTTCCTCTGCGGAAGCATAGTTCCCGCTCAGCCCAGTCAAAACTGTTCGCTGCTCTGGCACCCCAATGGTGGAACAAGCTCCCTCACGACGCCAGGACAGCGGAGTCACTCACCACCTTCCGGAGACATTTGAAACCCCACCTCTTTAAGGAATACCTGGGATAGGATAAAGTAATCCTTCTACCCCCCCCCCCCCCCCCTAAAAAAAAAAAAAAGGTATTGTAAAGTGGTTATCCCACTGGCGATAGGGTGAATGCACCTATTTGTAAGTCGCTCTGGATAAGAGCGTCTGCTAAATGACGTAAATGTAAATGTAAATGTAATTAATGGCACCTGTTTGAACTTGTTATCAGTATAAAAGACACCTGTCCACAACCTCAAACAGTCACACTCCAAACTCCACTATGGCCAAGACCAAAGAGCTGTCAAAGGACACCAGAAACAAAATTGTAGACCTGCACCAGGCTGGGAAGACTGAATCTGCAATAGGTAAGCAGCTTGGTTTGAAGAAATCAACTGTGGGAGCAATTATTAGGAAATGGAAGACATACAAGACCACTGATAATCTCCCTCGATCTGGGGCTCCACGCAAGATCTCACCCCGTGGGGTCAAAATGATCACAAGAACGGTGAGCAAAAATCCCAGAACCACACGGGGGGACCTAGTGAATGACCTGCAGAGTGCTGGGACCAAAGTAACAAAGCCTACCATCAGTAACACACTACGCCGCCAGGGACTCAAATCCTGCAGTGGCAGACGTGTCCCCCTGCTTAAGCCAGTACATGTCCAGGCCCGTCTGAAGTTTGCTAGAGTGCATTTGGATGATCCAGAAGAGGATTGGGAGAATGTCATATGGTCAGATGAAACCAAAATATAACTTTTTGGTAAAAACTCAACTCGTCGTGGTTGGAGGACAAAGAATGCTGAGTTGCATCCAAAGAACACCATACCTACTGTGAAGCATGTGGGTGGAAACATCATGCTTTGGGGCTGTTTTTCTGCAAAGGGACCAGGACGACTGATCCGTGTAAAGGAAAGAATGAATGGGGCCATGTATCGTGAGATTTTGAGTGAAAACCTCCTTCCATCAGCAAGGGCATTGAAGATGAAACGTGGCTGGGTCTTTCAGCATGACAATGATCCCAAACACACCGCCCGGGCAACGAAGGAGTGGCTTCGTAAGAAGCATTTCAAGGTCCTGGAGTAGCCTAGCCAGTCTCCAGATCCCAACCCCATAGAAAATCTTTGGAGGGAGTTGAAAGTCTGTGTTGCCCAGCGACAGCCCCAAAACATCACTGCTCTAGAGGAGATCTGCATGGAGGAATGGGCCAAAATACCAGCAACAGTGTGTGAAAACCTTGTGAAGACTTACAGAAAACGTTTGACCTGTGTCATTGCCAACAAAGGGTATATAACAAAGTATTGAGAAACTTTTGTTATTGACCAAATACTTATTTTCCACCATAATTTGCAAATAAATTCATTAAAAATTCTACAATGTGATTTTCTGGATTTTTTTCCCTCATTTTGTCTGTCATTATTGACGTGTACCTATGATGAAAATTACAGGCCTCTCTCATCTTTTTAAGTGGGAGAACTTGCACAATTGGTGGCTGACTAAATCCTTTTTTTCCCCACTCTATATGTGCTTTCTTGAGCAGGGGGACCTTGCGGGCGCTGCAGGATTTCAGTCCTTCACGGCGTAGTGTGTTACCAATTGTTTTCTTGGTGACTATAGTCCCAGCTGCCTTGAGATCATTGACAAGATCCTGTGTAGTTTTGGGCTGATTCCTCACCGTTCTCATGATCATTGCAACTCCATGAGGTGAGATCTTGCATGGAGCCCCAGGCCGAGGGAGATTGACAGTTATTTTGTGTTTCTTCCATTTGCGAATAATCGCACCAACTGTTGTCACCTTCTCACCAAGCTGCTTGGCGATGGTCTTGTAGCCCTTTCCAGCGTTATGTAGGTCTACAATCTTGTCCCTGACATCCTTGGAGAGCTCTTTGGTCTTTGCCATGGTGGAGAGTTTGGAATCTGATTGATTGATTGCTTCTGTGGACAGGTGTCTTTTATACAGGTAACAAGCTGAGATTAGAAGCACTCCCTTTAAGAGTGTGCTCCTAATCTCAGTTTGTTACCTGTATAAAAGACACCTGGGAGCCAGAAATCTTTCTGATTGAGAGGGGGTCAAATACTTATTTCCCTCATTAAAATGCAAATCAATTTATAATATTTTTGACATGCGTTTTTCTTGATTTTTTTGTTGTTATTCTGTCTCTCACTGTTCAAATAAACCTACCATTAAAATTATAGACTGATCATTTCTTTGTCAGTGGGCAAACGTACAAAATCAGCAGGGGATCAAATACTTTTTTCCCTCACTGTATGTGTATTAAAGTAGTCAAAAGTTTAGTATTTGGTTCCATATTCATAGCACACAATGATTACATCAAGCTTGTGACTACAAACTTGTTGGATGCATTTACTGTTTGTTTTGGTTGTGTTTCAGATTATTTTGTGTCCAATAGAAATGAATTTTAAATAATGTATTGTGTCATTTTGGAGTCACTTTGATTGTAAATTAGAATAGAATATGTTTCTAAACACATCTACATTAATGTGGATGCTACCATAATTATGGATCATCCTGAATGAATTGTGAATAATGATGCGTGAGAAAGATAAAATGCACAAATATGATACCCCCCCCAAAATGCTAACCTCTCCTGTTATTGTAATGGTGCATCTTAGCCTATTGCATTTTAGCCTATGCAGCTCTGACAATGACATTGCTCATCCATATATTTATATATTCTTATTCCATTCCTTTCCTTAGATTTGTGTGTATTAGGTATTTGTTGTAGAACTGTTAGATTTTACTTGCTAGATATTGTTGCACTCTCGGAACTAGAAGCACAAGCATTTCGCTACACTCGCAATAACATCTGCTAACCATGGGTATGTGACCAGACCCGTCGCCAGACCTCAGTCTTAAGGGGGGCATATGAAATGCATGGGAGGGCAGGGCACAATTATTATTAGCCTACAGTACGTATATTTAATAAAAACTTCCCTCAAGTGGGGGGGGGGGGCACAAGCATTTTTGGGGGCGGGCCCGGCCCCCTATGGCCCGCCCATAGCGACGGATGTGTATGTGACCAATAGATTTGATTTGATTTGATTTTGATTTGGTGAGAGGTTAGCATGTCTTGGAGTTATGATATTTGCGCATCTGTAACGTTCTCACTCATCATTATTCACGATTCATTCAGGACTATCCATAATTATGGTAGCATCCACATTAATGTAGAAGTGTTTAAAAACATATTATATTCTTATTTACAATAAAAGTGACTCCAAAATGACACAATACATTATTTACCATTCATTTCTATTGGGCACAAAATAATCTGAAACACAACCAAAACAAACAGTGAATGATTCTAATAAGTTTGTAGAGTCAAAAGCTTGATGTAATCATTGCCTGCTAGGAATTTGGGCCCAAATACTACACTTTTGACTACTTTAATACACATATAAGTGAATTTGTCCCAATACTTTTGGTCCCCTAAAATGGGGGGACTATGTACAAAAGGTCCTGTAATTCCAAAACTGTTCCCCTGATATGGATGAAAATAGCCTCAAATTAAAGCTGACAGTCTGCACTTTAACCTCATAGTCATCGTATCATTTCAAATCCAAAGTGCTGGAGTAAAGAGCCTAAACAACAACAAATGTGTTACTGTCCCAATACTGTTGGAGCTCACTGTAACTGTTCTAACTGTTTATCGTGAAGCATAAGAATGAATGAGCTGCTGTTGGTAGTTTTTTATGCTTGAATGACTGACATGATAGTAAGGTTGTGGGAAAGACACATCACAGGCACGGTGCACTTACCTACTGTGTGTGTTTGTGTTAGTTTTGTTCAAAGCCTTTTGTTTCACTCACCAACAAAGGCAGGGATACTGTATGCCATAATGACATTCTCTTTTGTTGAACGCAGTGATCTTGTTTCTCATATTGTGTGTGTTTCAGTGATCCTGTTACGCTTCTTTCCAGAATGTACTGTCCCTGGCAAGGGAAACAGATAGACTATCCAACTTTCAAGAGGTTAGGTTAAATAAGAAGTAAATGGACACACAGCCATTACGAGGCTTATAAAATAAAATGGCCACATCTAGAACAAGCTGTTCTTAGGACGCGCTGCCTGCAACACGATATAGATAGTTGACACAGTAGCATATTGTCTCTCCTGGTTTTAATTCATGCAATTGGTTTATGAGGTGATCAAAGACAAAGAAGATGAAATGGTGATTTAGTGGGGTTGGGATCTTGGGTTCCAGGATTTCTATGGTCATATAGAATAGATAGAGCTATACATGTGCCAGAGAGCTCCTCTCAGTAGACCCCCCCCCCCTCATGGACTATTATGAGGTGAAATTACTAGGTTTTCAAGTACACATAGCTGCTTGTAACAGAGAGAACAGGCCTGGATAGTTATTACAGTATCATAACAAACCCTAGAATAAAGATTTGCCCACCATAATGCTCAATTTGCCTATATCTTACTAACTCAACAAATACCTTGACCATTGACTCAATAATGACATTGACTTGCAAGGAACAGGGCTGTCAACAGCATCAAGCATTTCGCTACACCTGCAATAACATCTGCTAAATATGTGTATGTGACCAATAACATTTTATTTGAAATGCATAGCAGTCTCCTCCAGGCTCAAGTCTAGACCATAAAAATGGAAACTGTCCCTCAGTTACAAGAGTGGCAGAAGTCACATCCATGTAATCAATTAGGTCTTTCGATTTACATGTCAATATACCCCACCAAATAGAATACATGGGGGTTCATCAGAACTTTAAGGGTTAATCGTTTGCGTTTGCGGTCCAGCTGTGATCACAGACCCGCCCATTCATCCAAACTCTGGGGAGAACGCGCAGGAGTCGCGTCTCCAACTGACACGGTCGAAAGCCAATGAAAAGCCTTAAAGTGAAAGTCATACTCTCGCATATCCAATGGGAACGCGCAAACGGCTGATTTTGGGAATCAGACTTCGTTGAATGAAAACCCAACAGCAACCAGCAATGGTAATAAACCGTCCGATTATGCCTGCCTGATCGATAGCGTACAATGCATGACTCCCTATCATAGCCCACTGGGAGTATGCTCAGATTTTTATTCTTCTTCTGGTCAGTCTGTTGTGTTATTCGACGTCGCAGGAATCCAAATAGGGGTTGAACTAGGACCAAACGCTGCGGTAACGTTGGGTGATGTGTGCTGCATGCATCGTATGGATCAAACCCGGATTGAGTCTTCAGGGATTTTGAGTGCAGTCGCTGGTGGGAAGCTCGTTAATTCTGGGCAGAGTTTGACATACAGATGCAGTAATAATACCGTGGAGAACCGTTTTTTTTTATTGCTCTGGCTTTTGTGTGTGTTTAAACGCGGAGTCTTCCTCTCACCCGCTGGTCAATAAAAGCGCGTGAGGGTCGGGATGTGATGGTTTCGCAATTGGGATGTAACCAACCAAGCATCGAAAAGGCTGCAATGAGATGCACAGGTTCACTTCTAGCCCTGAAGGAGACGCTCAACTAATGTAGTTTTGACGTCGACATGGGATTATCACCCACATCATCACGTTTTTTCTTATAATTCGTTTTACATCAAGGCAAAAGAAAGTGCTTGGGGAAGTATAACAGATTCGCAACATGATAGATGTTGGTATGGCCAACTATTGGAGTTGTATAATCTTTTTATTCCATGGTCTTGGCCTATAATTAACAACATTTCTGCATACAGAGTTTATTTTTGGATTATAATCATTTATGTAAAACGAAGTCCTCCTGGAAATGTATTCTACACTAGAGATGTGTTTGTTGTTACAGCATATGTCCCAGATGACGTCTTATTTAATTGTTTTTAAGTGATTTTCCAGAGCATTTTACCAGCTGCCGCCAAGTTATCCCCAGTCATGAATAGGCCAATGCGTCACATTTTAAAATGTATCACGGACATACATTTGCCCTATCATAATGGACTTTTAAATGGACACATTTAATTGACTTCCTCTGATTGTTACCTCTGGAATTCAGTCATCACGGATTTCTCAGGAATTTCATAGACCAGTCATTGAAGAAAACATTGTAACAATGTAACAACATTGTAACAAGAACAGTAATTTGCACGAAATTGGCTTTTATAAGAAACTATAAGCAGGCACGTGTGTGGTCCTGTGTGTTGCTTTTTTATTTAATTTTTATCTGAGAAATATCATGTCCAGATCTAACAGTGTGAGCCCGCCCGGAGTCGGTGCGCCTGGGCTGAGGGGAGGGACTGAGCTCAGATCTGCTTGGGGCGAGTCTGAGTCTATTGCAAACGGATGCCCATACTCGGCTAGATCTCCGAGCAAAAAGCTCGCCCGGTCGAACAGCAGATGGAGGGAAGGAGATGATGATCCCGACCAGCAGCCCGGACCTGGACGAGCCACGACAACGGTTAGCAGGGTCAGTTTTAGGTCTAGATCTGCGTGGCAAGAGCATGGGACTGGGGAGGAGAGCCGAAACAACAACCGATCGTCCCCAAAGCACGCAGATGGAGCCGGGGAAGTGAGACCCAAATCGGTGGAGTTGGGCTTGGAGGACCGGAGAGTGAAGGGCTCCAAACCCGAGGAGGAACTCATGCCTGAAGTTCACCTTTCAATGGTCGCGTGCTGCAGCAGCGCGATGCAGATTTTCAGATCCAAGAAATTCCAATCGGAGAAGTTGGAGAGGCTGTACCAGCGTTACTTTTTCCGGCTCAACCAGAGCAGTTTGACCATGCTCATGGCCGTTTTGGTGCTCGTGTGCGCGGTCATGCTGACATTCCATTGCGCGGGGGGAGTATGCAGGATCACTTACGTGGTGGTCTTTTCCTTGGCCATCTTACTTATCCTCATATTGATGGTGGTGTGCAATCGGAACGGGTTTCATCAGGACCACATGTGGATAGTCTGCTATGTGGTCATTCTAGTCGTGCTGGTGGTACAAGTGATCGGGGTGCTGCTTGTGCAGCCGCAAAGTGCCTCTGAGGGAATTTGGTGGACCGTGTTCTTTATCCATGTCATCTACACGCTGCTCCCGGTTCGGATGCGGGCTGCAGTTATCACTGGAGTTATACTGTCTACCATCCATGTGGCCGTGTCTTGGAAGTTAAACGAAAGGGATGCCTTTATATGGAAGCAGGTAGGTCCTGTTTTATCACGTTTTTATCATGTATTAAGCATGCATAAATCGATCACTTTTACAGTAACTTCAAGCATGGATGAGTCTACCAAATAAGTATATTTGGGGGGAAATTCCATCAAGTGACAAGTGGCCTGTTTGGAGAAAACTTGCTGAGTCAAAGGCCTATTTTATTGCATATAATTCTAATTCTCACAATGTACCTAGCCTAGGCTACTCATTAGGAAATTAACACAGTAATTTGTCTCTCAATATTGCATTACTCATTTTTACTGTGATCGATTGTACATTTCACACATCGAATACCTTTTCACGGGACAGTGACTGACTGATAAAGATGCCGAGTTTGTCTTGAGATGCTACTGATGCTTGTTACTATGGAAACGGTCTCGATTGACCATTGCTCAGTTCCCTTGTTGTTATCATGGAGAAGACCATTAGTAAAAGCATTAATGTAATATATTAGAGAGAGGAAAAACACTTCTAAGAAGGAAAACAGAGCTCACTGGGTAAAACGGAAGTTTTAAGAATTTAGGTAAAATAACTGTTCTAGAAGAAGTTCTAGAATTATGGGTCAGAATGGAAGTGCCACAGATGGACATCCTCTTGAAGTGACAGTGTTGTTGACTGTTTAGGGTTTGTAGACTTGAGAAGAATTGGGTTGGAAACATGGGTTTATTTTGTTATATATATTTTGTAAACATTTCTAGGCTGTTTGGTTTTATTGTGTTATATGTCAATAACATGTTGAGGCCCCTGGCTCTATTTTATTCATTTTAAAAACTTTCACCACCAGAGCTGTGGTGACTGGGGCCAGCAATCTCTTGTTGTCAAATTGACAGGGGCTGAGCGATTTGTAGAAATTTGACGCTTGCCCTTTGCTGGCCCCAGTCAATTTGACAACAAGAGATTTGCTGGCCCCAGTCAATTTGACAACAAGAGATTTGCTGGCCCCAGTCAATTTGACAACAAGAGATGGTCAGATTTGTGTTGACCAATAAGAAGGCTACACCATTAGAATGCAATTTTGTGTGGACACAATACAATTTTTTGGGAAAGAATATTGGGAAACACTATCCACTATTACTGTAGATATATTAAGGACATTTTCTGAAATTACAATGTACATTTGTTACATATAGCTCCATTAAATAGTGAGGTCTGTTATAAAGAAGGAGCCCATCCCAATGGGTCTACATTTGTCATTTTATTCAAAGAGTAGAATCAAACTCAAAATGTCTATTACAATGCCAGAAGGAGCTTGTGTTTGAGATCCCCTCTCTCCGAGGCAGAACATGAAATTGTGCTTTGTATGTAGGATCCCAAAAACTATTCAGGGAGACTAGGGCTGCGTCCCAAATGGCACTATTCCCTTTATAGTGCAATACATTTGAGCAGGGCCATTTGGAATGCACACTGGTAAATGCCTTTGGACTGGCAGTTCTTAATCTCAGTTTATCTTAGTAAAAGGAAAATATTAAAGTAAAAGGATACTAAACTAAAGCCTCTTCTGGTATTTCTATTCAGGACTGTAGCATGGGATTGATTTGAAAATACAATATTATACACACAGTTACAGAAAAAAGATAGAACAAGTATTTCAAAAGAAAAAGGATGACTTCACAGTGCCAAACCTCAAATACAGTGGCCTGGTGACCCATTGTGTGTGCCGCTGTGCCCTCTTTTGCTCGGCTCTGTTCTATCTCTCTCTCTCTCTCTTTCTTACTTTGTCATTTTCTGGCTTGTTCTCTCGCTCACTGTGTTTACCAGTCCCTGTACTACTTATAAACAGCCCTAACAATGGGCTCTTCCCAATAACTTCTTCTTTACAAACCTGGGGAATGGTAACTGTGCATCAGTCCACCATTGAAGTTTAAGGGCTTGTAAATGAATTATTGAACCGTGGAAAAAAAGAAAATAACTCAAAAGCAAAACTTCACACAATACCGCCTCTTTCTTATAGGCTAGAATGGATCAGTTGTGTGTTGTGTTCCTTCCAACACAGCATTCTGGAATATTCTAATCCCCTTTCTTTTTCTTTTTTTGAAACTTTGATTATATTGGTCAGAGAGTGTTTGTGATACAGACATGTGACCCTATATCAAATTGCATTTTCTGTGAAAATATGCTATTTTTGAGATGAGTGTGTGGGAACAGGCTGTTGTAATTGTTTCTCTTTCCTCACGATCCTGTTGTTTTTAGCATATCAGACCTTTTTTTTTTCACGTGAAAACATTATGATATGAAGGGGGAACATAGATACATTCATTATAATTCATGAGTTGAATCAAATGTTTAAACCTTTTCTCATGCTTGGAGTCTTCACCCATTTGGCAAGAATTGTGTGACATAAAACAGTACCTTTCTTTCCTTACATTTATGATACTGCTGTTTGTCTTTACATCAAATACTAAGAATTTAACAATTGAATTACACATTGAACTTGATCCTGTAAAATTCCTGGATATTGCTGTTGACTCTTTTTTTTGTATGGATATCTCGGAAGTGCACTCACTGTAACCTTGTAACATTTCGTATCTCCCTATGTTACAGTGTGAAAACAGTTTTCATTGGCACACATATCCAAAATAATGTATGGATTGCCAAATCGAATGCTTCTAACAGAATGAGTAACTTTAACAAGATGAATCAAACAAAAATCGATACTGTCATTAACAGGGTTCTTCAATAATTATGCATAATAGTTGTTTGATGCGCATTTGATGTCTAGCTGTTTAGTTATATGGGGAAATTATCACGCAACATCAGCTGATTCTGGAAAGGATTTTCTGAATGACAGTCAAGTGATAAAGAGCTAATGTGATACTGCACGCGATTGAACAACAGCCAAAGTGCGGGAATTAATGTTGATCTGGAGAATTGACAGAACATTTAGGTGTCTATGTTGTAATGGCGGTCAAGATAACTAGCCTATGTCATGGACAACATTATGTCAAGATCATTGTAGTAAGATTATGGGCCGTGTACGTTTTGATCACTTGTTTCCCGAGTTAAAATGGAGCAATGGGGAACGTGAAAACAGCTTGTTTATTCCTTTTTTTATATAATGATTTAAAAAAGGCTTGTTTTTCGTTTTTACATATATATAAAAATTAAACAAACTTGATATTTCGATTTTCACATGTGGGTGGGGTTAAATGTTGTATGCCTTTCTTTGGTTAAGTGCACAGCCAACACTTCCTGTCCTTTCAAATTAGGAGTTCACCCTTCTAACTCCATTCTACGAATCTATGAATGTGTGATCTATTAATTAATCGATTAATAGCTGCCCATACTGTGCCACAATGCCAAGATAAAGTATGATTTCTCAATTTCTGCATAAGATTTAGTGTGTATTGACTTATTAATTAACTTATGTTACTGTAAATGGTTAGCTGACTGATATATCCTAGCTACCTAACTAACCATTGGTCATCTTATTCAATGATGCCATACTGCCAAAGCAGAAGTATCTATTGCTAGACTAGAGATATGCCCCAAGCTATAGTTAGTCAGTGGTTGCACATCTAACTAGCTGGAATGAAGCCAGGGTTTGAATAGTAGACATGTAAATATATCATTTCACTGTTTACAGCAGGTCTTCAGCTACCCAGAGCTGTCTGATCAGCCTGATAGGCTGTCGTGGGTGTGTCCAGCTTACACCTGTGCAAATCCATGTGTGTATAGCAATGGAATGAAACATCCAATCAATGCCTCGAGTTGTGCCGTAGGTCCACCACACACCCGGAGAGTTGTGGGGTCCTGTCCAGCAGCAACCCCTAGCCCCTACCCCTAGACACTTGTGGAGATCTTAGAGGATTGGACAGGTGTAAGCAATACTGCCAAAATTCCACCAAGTCTTTCAGAGGGTAAGGTGGAGCTCTCACCATGTCACCACCCATCAATCACTCTCAGATCTCCACAAGTGTCTAGACTCTGTGCAGTAAGGGCTAAGGGTTGTTTCTGGACAGGCCATGGGTATTATGGTAGCACAGTTTAGTTAAACATTTGATTTACTTCTTATTTTATGATATTTCCACACACTATGAGGTAGAGCCGGGATGATAACAGTATCACAATATTTTTTCCATGGCAAAAATTAAAACATGAAGCAGACCTACAGTTAGGGAAAAAAGTATTTGATCCCCTGCTGATTTGATATGTTTGCCCACTGACAAAGACATGATCAGTCTATAATTTTAATGGTAGGTTTATTTGAACCGTGAGAGACAGAATAACAACAACAAAAAATCCAGAAAAACGCATTTAAAAAATGTTATAAATTGATTTGCATTTTAATGAGGGAAATAAGTATCAGAAAGATTTCTGGCTCCCAGCTGTCTTTTATACAGGTAACGAGCTGAGATTAGGAGCACACTCTTAAAGGGAGTGCTCCTAATCTCAGCTTGTTACCTGTATAAAAGACACCTGTACACAGAAGCAATCAATCAATCAGATTTCAAACTCTCCACCATGGCCAAGACCAAAGAGCTCTCCAAGGATGTCAGGGACAAGATTGTAGACCTACACAAGGCTGGAATGGGCTACAAGACCATCGTCAAGCAGCTTGGTGAGAAGGTGACTACAGTTGGTGCGATTATTCGCAAATGGAAGAAACACAAAATAACTGTCAATCTCCCTCAGCCTGGGGCTCCATGCAAGATCTCACCTCGTGGAGTTGCAATGATCATGAGGACGGTGAGGAATCAGCCCAGAACTACACGGGAGGATCTTGTCAATGATCTCAAGGCAGCTGGGACCATAGTCACCAAGAAAACAATTGGTAACACACTACACCGTGAAGGACTTAAATCCTGCAGCGCCTGCAAGGTCCCCCTGCTCAAGAAAGCAAATATACATGCCCGTCTGAAGTTTGCCAATGAACATCTGAATGATTCAGAGGAGAACTGGATGAAAGTGTTGTGGTCAGATGAGACCAAAATCGATCTCTTTGGCATCAACTCAACTCGCTGTGTTTGGAGGAGGAGGAATGCTTCCGAGTGGCGCAGCGGTCTAAGGCACTGCATCTCAGTGCTTGAGGCGTCACTACAGACCACCAGGTTCGATTCCAGGCTGTATCACAACCGACCGTGATTGGGAGTCCCATAGGGCGGCGCACAATTGGCCCAGCGTCGTCCGGGTTTGGCCGGTGTAGGCCGTCATTGTAAATAAGAATTTGTTCTTAACTGACTTGCCTAGTTAAATAAAGGTAAAATAAAAATAAATCAATGCTTGAAGAGTTTACTGATTATAATGATTTAATAATTGTTTTTTATTATTGTCAATGATTTTGTTGTATTATATTATTGTATTCTATTATTATATCAACTATTAAAACATATAGAAATGCTGTTGTTTATCTTTTTCATTCTTCAGGAATGTTTAGCATGGCTATAAATGATAGAGAAGTTGACTAAAGTACAAAAATACCTGGCAACTAGGCATGACAAAGAAACATGCGGTGTCCATGTTTCTTGTGACATTTGTAATGACATGTAGATGTTTTGTTTTTGCTAGGTGGAGTTATTGTCTCATTGTGCCTACCTATACTTTTATTCCTGTAACTACACATGTGAAGCTGCAAGAAAATCATATTTAAATGTATATCAAACCATTCTGACTCTGATGTCACACATTGGCCCCCTTATTTATAGATAGATCCATGTGTACTGCACTCCCAATACATGCAGGGATGACCGGCACCCTGGTAAAAGTAGTGCACTTGATAGGGAATAGGGTGCATTTGGGAGTAAGCCTACAGCCTTTCAGATGGAGCCTCAAATGGAGATAATTGGGACACAACTGACCTCAGTGTTATCTGATTTACCTCACCTTAACCTCCCATCCCACCTCCCCAACTGTATTGTGTCGCTGTTATCATAGGGGGACCTGTGGGCAATCAGGAAGTAATGTGCGTGGGAGTCTGGGAGAGATGGGCTTTGTAGTATTTTAAATGAATGCTGATGCTGTTCAGGTCCCCATTACAGATGTTTCATTAACCCTTTACACTCATACCCGTATATTTTGGCACAAAAGAAAAGCCTAGATTGGAACGCAGTGGCTGTACAGTAACATGCTATACATTACCTCAGAGCTCTGGCTCTTCGCTTCACAGCGCTGTATGGCTTTTGACTGACAGCCGTTCTGAACTTGAGCGCGACAAGTAGTTGCCCCCATCCCTCCTGCTAATTGGGCAACTTTAACAACATTTTTGTTGGCTGAGTGAGGGAAATGCTGTAAATTAAGAGGACTCTATGTATTTAGAAAGATGAGACGTTGAGGATTATAATAAATACCACTTAGATGTCATGCAAGCCAGCCAAACACCCATGAGTTCAAATGTGCACTTCATTTCCATATCATAAAACTCATGTCATATACAGTGTCAACGTTTATGATCACTATGTTTGATATACAGTTACAAGATGAAATGGCGTCATACCCTGGGTTGTTCTGAACAGAATGAGGCCATGTTTGTCTATTGTGAAAAATATTTTGCCGCAGCACACACACCTGAATGCATGCATGACTCCTTTCTATGCTCACCAAAATTATTACCAGTTTCTCTGAATTGCCTTGTGAAAGCCTAGCACTGTAATATCGTAGTTTATAACTTAGCTAGTCATGTTGGCAGTAGAACAAACTTTCAAATGATGCCCACCTGACCCAGATTGCGAATTATAATGGACCTATCACCTGCACATTGAGTGGAAGCCTTTTCTGTTCACATAGTTCAACTTGTTTTGGGATGGTGCTTTTAATGGCGATGTGGGTGCCGTCTATTGCGCCGTTCCTATTTGGGAACGGAATAGACATTATGCGATGGTGTATGTAAACAAAAGTAAACCTTGAATTTTGAGGTTTAGAATATCTCTGGTGGCCAAGTTGCCCTATTTTAAGAAATGCCATTGGTTGGTGGATATAAAATCTAAGATCTTTAATAGGCTGGTGTAGAATTTGTTACAGGAAATAACCACTGCAAGCTAGGTTAGCATAGGCCTAAATGTACCAGGTCATCTACTGGAAACAGCTAACGTGTAGTGTTTTATCACGTCAGCGATTTTAATTGGCTGATTAACATTTTGAGATGGAGAAAAGTCAAACTTAAACTTTTTCTAATGTTCGCAAGTATAGACCCACAAAGCACAGGTCAAAAGTTTAAGATTAGAACTCAAAAGGTTGGTTTCCCGAACACAGATTAGATCACTTTTATTTTTTACTTAATCTGTGTCCGGGAAACCAGACTTTCTTCATATTTGTAATTGGCTGTAATTTAGAGCAGACATTATTGGCTGCTTTGCCATTAAATTCTGAAACTAACGGAATGTTTCCACTTTTATAGCAGCTCTTATGAGCCTTTTTTGTGGATTTCTAGATTACCTCTTGGGTGCACCACTCAATTCAACTCTTCTGGCCAGTTGGCTGGTTTGACTATTGTAGATAAAGAGACACTGCTCACTTTACACAGTGCTCACTTACAAGCAATCTGTATTCAAATGTTTTGAAATGCTGCAATAAGCTTTTAGGATGCAATACAAGTTAGGCAATGCATGGATGTGTGTGGCTACAAATCAATAGTAATAGTTATCATATTCAGACAGTTTGTGCAACATCTTTTGCAAAGAAAATAGAAAGATATTCATTGTGGTTTTCGGGCGTGAAATAACACAAGGCCTTTTCGGTCACTTTCTGTGAGCACTGTGTGCTAAACTGGGGTTAGCCTCTGAGCAACACAGACAGATGAAGCCTGGGGCTGGAAACTGGCCAGAGCCACTCTCTTTGTCCCTGATGATCTGGCAGTTAGCATGGAAGATAACAAACATCTCATCATCTTTCGGTTTCACTGTAGATTTCATTGTTCTCCAATGGCTTTTTTTCTCCTGAAACTCTAATTGATTAGTCAAAATGTCTGTTAGAATGAGATCTCCATATGAACCTTGTTTGTTCTCATTTCTACCAGAGCTCTCATCAAATCAAATAAAAGCTTATTTGTCACATGCTTCGTAAACAACAGGTGTAGACTAACAGTGAAATGCTTACTTACAGGACCTTTAACAACAATTCAGAGTTAAAGATAAAACAAAACAAAAAAAATAAATAGTGACACGAGGAATAAATACACAGTGAATAACGAATAACAATAATGAGAAAAAATAACATGGCTATATGTAGAGAGTACCAGTACCGAGTCAATGTGCAGGGGTACGAGGTGTTACATGATTTTGTGTCACCATAGAGAAAATGGCAGGAGGGTGAAGTGAGGTCATACTTTGTCTAACAACTTATGTATTGTCATGTAACCCAAACACCCTAGGCATTGTTGGCTGGAAACAAAACAGGATTGCTCCATGGCACCACACTGCATTGTACCACAGAGTCATCCACCATATAGAAAACACATTTGTCCCGGCCCAGTCATGACCTCTGTGTAACCCCTAGTGTGTGTCCCTGACATGATTGTCCATCCACACTGTGTTGACATTGAAGCTGCCTCATGGTGTGAAAGTAACAAGTGTTAACTCCCCACCTATCCTCTCTACTCTCCTCACCACTCTCCAGGATGAACTTGTTATCCCTTATATGGTGACTGCCAGGCAAATAAACCATCCTCTTCCCTGTATGATATTCAAATTCATTTTTTTGTCATTTTGAGTACAGTCTTCTAACTAACTCTGTCTGATTGCCTCTATACAAAGCTTAAATAGTAACTTTCATGATGTATTTTTATTTTTATCGAAACCCAGATGTTTTCGGCAAAAGTGATATATTTTGGTATTTTAGTATTAAATCTAGCAGATTTTCCCACTAGCGATTCAACTCTTACCATTGAAATCGTGATGTAGAGGCACCTACACTATATATAAAAAAGTATGTGGACACCCCTTCAAATTAGTGGATTCAGCTATTTCAGCCACACCCATTGCTGACAGGTGTATAAAATCGAGCACACAGCCATGCAATCTCCATACACAAACATTGGCAGTAGAATGGCCTTAATGAAGAGCTCAGTGACTTTCAACGTGGCACCGTCATAGGATGCCACCTTTCCAAAAAGTCAGTTCGTCAAATTTCTGCCCTGCTAGAGCTGCTCCGGTCAACTGTAAGTGCTGTTATTGTGAAGTGGAAACGTCTAGGAGCAACAACGGCTCAGCCGCGAAGTGGTAGGTCACACAAGCTCACAGAACGGGACCACCGAGTGCAGAAGCGCGTAGCGTGTAAAAATCGTCTGTCCTCGGTTGCAACACTCACTACTGAGTTCCAAACTGCCTCTGGAAGCAACATCCACACAAGAACTGTTCGTCAGGAGCTTCATGAAATGGGTTTCCATGGCCGAGCAGCTACACACAAGCCTAAGATCACCATGTGCAATGCCAAGCGTCGGCTGGAGTGGTGTAAAGCTCGCTGCCATTGTACTCTGGAGCAGTGGAAACGCGTTCTCTGGAGTGATGAATCACGCTTCACCATCTGGCAGTCAGACGGACAAATCTGGGTTTGGCGGATGCCAGGAGAATGCTACCTGCCCCAATGCATAGTTCCAACTGAAATGCTTGGTGGAGGAGGAATAATGGTCTGGGGCTGTTTTTCATGGTTCGGGCTAGGCCCCCCTCCTCCTTGCTCGGGCAGGTTTCGGCGTTCGTCGTCACCGGCTTACTAGCCACTACCGCTCCATTTATCATCACCCCATTTGTCTTGTCTTGTCTTGTCAATCACACACACCTGGTACTCATTCCCTCATTAGTCTGTGTATAAGTGTTCCCTCTGCCCCCTTGTCCTTTGTGAGTGATTGTTCATTGTGTGAGTGAGTAGCTCGGTTGAGCTACTCTTTCCTTGTATGTAGCCAAGGTAGATTTTTCTCTTGTGCTAGTTTCGTTTTGACGCTTGCTGCGCTTTATTCATGTACACTGAATAAACTCTGGATTTCGGTGTTTTACCTCCTGCGCCTGACTCCGTCATTCACACCTCATCAAAGAATCACTCACCTCTATGGAGTCAGCAGGAGAGGTGCGCATGCCTGGAATAGTGGCAAGGGTCCAGGAACATTCCACTATGCTGGCCAGCTTGGGGGAAGCGATGGATCGGGTTCTTCAGGTCGTCCAACGCCTGGAGAGAAGAGGAACCGATCCTTCGAGACCAGCTGGCCAACCGGATCCAGCCACCTACATCACAGCACCCGAAGGGAGATCCAGATATCTCGACCACGGGCGTTCGATGGGACGCCGGCTCTATGTCAGGGATTCCTTCTCCAACTGGAGCTGTACTGCTCCAGTGTCAGGCCGGCGCCATCAGATCGAGAGCAGGTGTCCGTCCTCATTTCCTGCCTCTCGGGGAAAGCCCTGGAGTGGGCCAACGCGGTTTGGAGAGAAGGAGGAGCCGCATTGGAGGACTACAGGTAGTTTTCGATCACCCGCCCGAGGGTCGAGAGGCGGGTGAGCAGCTGATCCACTTGAGGCAGGGGACGAGGACAGTACAGGAGTTTGCGCTGGAGTTCCGGATTCTGGCAGCAGGATCCAGGTGGAACGAGCAGGCCCTGATCAACCAGTTCCGGTGCCATCTACGGGAGGACGTCCGACTGGTGGACATGGCCATTCGTCTGGATAACCTGCTGGCAACCAGAGGACGTCCTGGAGGAGGTCTGCCCGTTCCCGCCCCGACCAACGCGGAAACAGAGCTCATGGAGCTGGGTGGTACCGCACACCGAGAGAGCGGAAGACATGAATGGCATGAATGACATGAATGGCCAATCGGATGGCATGAAGGGACATTCCACCACACGTTGTCGTCAGCGCTCTTTTGGGTCAGGAGGCGGCTGGCAGGGCACTCTCGCATCACCCCAGGTATTGAGCACCCACACTTGTTCAGAGCCCTCTGCTGCGCACTGTACCATACCCATATACTTCCCTGATTACATGAGAGTTCCCAAGTGAAAGGCGCTAGTAGATTCAGGCGCAGCTGGGAACTTTATGGTTAAACTTTCGCACGCCGCCAGGGCATTTTATTAGTTCCCCTATCCATTCCACGCCCCATCAGAGCACTTGATAGTCGACCATTAAGGTCCGGGTTGATAAAGGAAGTCACGGTACAAGTCACCATGATCACACAGGAGACGCATTGTGAGCAGGTCACTTTTTCCATCATTGAGTCTCCTGCTTTCCTTGTGGTGTTAGGTATTCCGTGGCTAGCACTCCACAACCCCACTTTCTCATGGCCGCAGAGGGTTCTCACAGGGTGGTCGCGAGAGTGTCAGGGTAGGTGTCTGGGTGTTTCCGTTGGTGCAACCACCGTGGAAAGTCCAGACGGTGCCTCCACCGTGCGCATTCCCCACGAATACCATGATCTGGCACAAGTTTTCTCCAAGAATAAAGCAACTAAATTGCCACCTCATCGGGCGGGGGATTGCGCAATAAACCTTTGGGTAGACGCTGTACCTCCCAGCAGTCATGTATATCCCCTGTCACAGGCAGAGACGGAGGCTATGGAGACATATGTCACCGAGTCCCTGCGCCAGGGGTACATACATCCCTCCACTTCACCCGCCTCCTTAAGTTTCTTTTTTGTGAAGAAGAAAGACGGCGGTCTGCGCCCGTGCATTGACTATCGACCACTGAACAAGGAGACGATTAGATTGAGTTATCCTCTCCCCCTCATTCCATCAGTGGTTGAGTCATTGCATGGAGCGCGCTTCTTCACTAAATTAGATCTCAGGAGTGCGTACAACCTGGTGCGTATCAGAGCGGGAGATGAGTGGCATTCAGCACAATGACGGGGCATTATGAACACCTGATGCCCTATGGTTTGATGAATGCTCCCTCCGTCTTCCAGTCCTTTGTGAACGAGGTGTTTCGGGACATGCTTGGTCGCGGTGTAGTGGTCTACATCGATTACATCTTGGTGTATTCCGCTACGCGCGCCGAGCATGTGTCTCTGGTTCGCAAAGTACTGGCCCGACTGTTGGAAAATGACCTTTATGCTAAGGCAGAAAAGTGTATGTTTTTCCAGCAGTCCGTCTCCTTCCTCGGATACCGCATCTCTACCACAGGTGTGGAGATGGAGGGCGACCGCATTGCAGCCGTGCGTAATTGGCCGACTCCAACTACGGTAAAGGAGGTGCTGCGCTTCCTTGGCTTCGCCAACTATTATCGGAGGTTTATCCGGGGCTTTGGCAAGGTCACAGCTCCCATTGAAGGAGCTGTTGAAGGGTGGGCTGTCCCGGCTCCGCTGGTCTGCTGAGGCTGACAGGGCCTTCAGTAACCTGAGGGAACTGTTCACCTCGGCCCCGGTACTGGCCCACCCCGATCCATCACTACCGTTCGTAGTGGAGGTGGATGCGTCCGAGGTTGGGATGGGAGCAGTCCTGTCTCAACGCTCGGGCACGCCACCCAAGCTCCGCCCCTGTGCGTTCTTCTCAAAGAAGCTCAGCCCGGCGGAGCAGAACTACGGCGTTGGTGATCGGGAGCTGTTGGCTGTTGTCAGAGTGTGGAGACATTGGCTCGAGGGGGCGAAACTCCCATTCCTCGTCTGGACGGACCACCGTAACCTGGAGTACATCCGGGCAACGAGGAGGCTGAACCCTCGCCAGGCCAGGTGGGCCCTATTCTTCACCCGGTTTGATTTCACACTGTCATACATTCCGGGTACAAAGAACGTGAAGGCAGACGCACTGTCCCGGCTGTATGATACAGAGGAGAGGCCCAGAGACAATACCCCCATACTGCCAGACTCATGCATTGTGGCGCCGGTAGTATGGGCGATGGATGCGGATATAGTGCAGGCATTACACGCCTGTGCTTATCCGTGATCGTCTGATCTACTGGGCACACACGTCACCCTCCTCTGGTCACCCAGGTATCGGTCGTAGAGTGCGCTGCCTGACCGAAAAGTACTGGTGGCCTACCTTGGCTAAGGACGTGAGGGTGTATGTTTCCTCCTGCTCAGTGTGCGCCCAGAGTAAGGCACCTAGGCACCTCCCAGCAGGTAAGTTAAAACCTTTACCAGTTCCACAACGACCATGGTCTCATTTGAGTGTTGATTTTTTAACTCATCTACCTTTCTCTCAAGGGAACACCACCATCCTGGTCGTTGTGGACCGCTTTTCGAAGGCCTGCCGCCTCCTTCCTCTGCCCGGTCTTCCCACGGCTCTGCAAACTGCGGAGGCCCTGTTTACACACATCTTCCGGCACTACGGGGTTCCAGAGGATATAGTGTCCCCAGTTCACGTCAAAAGTCTGGAAGGCGTTCATGGAACGTCTGGGAGTCTCGGTCAGCCTGACCTCTGGGTTCCACCCTGAGAGTAATGGGCAGGTGGAACAGGTAAATCAGGATGTGGGTAGGTTCCTGAGGTCCTATTGCCAGGACCGGCCGAGGGAGTGGTCGGTGTTCCTGCCATGGGCAGAATATGCCCAGAACTCTCTCCGCCACTCCTCTACGAACCTAACGCCATTTCAGTGTGTTTTAGGTTATCAACCGGTTCTGGCACTGTGGCACCAGAGCCAGACCGAAGCTCCTGCGGTGGTCGACTGGTTTCGGCGCGCGGAGGAGACGTGGAACGCTGCCCATGTTCACCTCCAACCTCCTGAGGAGAGTCAACGAGGTTATTACTCCCCCCTGATTACCGTATAAACCCCTCGTTTCATGTGTCTTTCTTCAGGCCGGTGGTAGCTGGTCCGCTCCAGGAGTCTGAGGTGCGGGAGGTCCCTCCACCTCCTTTGGACATCGAGGGGGCGCCGGCGTACTCTGTCCGTTCCATACTGGATTCGAGGCGCCGGGTGGGGGGCCTTCAGTACCTCGTGGAGTGGGAAGGGTATGGTCCGGAGGAACGGTGCTGGGTCCTGGTGAGGGATATCCTCGATCCCTCTCTGCTGAGGGACTTCCATCGTCGCCATCCGACTCGCCCTGCTCCGCGTCCTCCTGGCCGTCCCCGAGGCCGGTGTTGGCGCGCTGCTGGAGCTGCGCGTCAAGGGGGGGGGGGGGTACTGTCACGAATTCAGCCGAGGCTGCGCCTCCTCCTTGCTCGGGCAGGTTTCGGCGTTCGTCGTCTCCGGCTTACTAGCCACTACCGCTCCATTTATCATCACTCCATTTGTCTTGTCTTGTCTTGTCAATCACACACACCTGGTACTCATTCCCTCATTAGTCTGTGTATAAGTGTTCCCTCTGCCACCTTGTCCTTTGTGAGTGATTGTTCATTGTGAGAGTGAGTAGCTCAGTTGAGCTAGGCCTTTCCTGTTTCAGCATGACAATGCCCCCGTGCACAAAGCGAGGTCCATACAGGAATGGTTTGTCGAGATCAGTGTGGAAGAACTTGACTGGCCTGCACAGAGCCCTGATCTCAACCCCATTGAACACCTTTGGGATGAATTGGAACGCCGACTGTGAGCCAGGCCTAATCGCCCAAAAACTGGTTGAATTAACGTTGTTTCCACATCACTTCAACCCCCCAAAAATCAATGTGTTGATGTTGAATCAATGTGGAAAACAGATTGGATTTTAAAAAATCATCAACCTAAGGGAATTTAGCCTAAATCCAATGACATCGTGAATAATGTTTTTGATTTCACATTAGTTGACAGCTCAACCAAATGTAAATCAAAACTAGACGTTGAACTGACGTCTGTGCCCAGTGGGTCAACCCTTCCTGTGCTTATAAAGCAGGATTCAAGCCAAGGGAATGAGTTGTATTAGATGGGACAATATGTGTGACCTAGAAGTCAAATCATATGAAGTCAATGTGTGGAAGTAAAATCATTTTGTGGTTGTAGTGTAGGCTAGTGTCTGATCATGTCCTCTGTGGTATTCAGGTGTTTGCACAAAGGTCCATCTGCAGCATAGGCTACCTAGCCTACTTATTTGGTGAATGTTGGTCTCCTATTGTGTGAGTTGTATTCATCTAGACTTCTTTGGGAGATTGCAGTAAAAGGTAAACCTGTGGTCAAACAATGTTATTTGTTCCCATAGTGATGAACACAAATATTACAAATATTTTGTACCATGAGTAGATATGGATCCCACCTGTCTGATTGTGAGATCTATTTGCTAGTTGTCAAACATGTTAACTGCTTGACAACAGGAGAATTAGTCCAGAATTCTTGAACCAACTGCCATCTGATTACATAAACAAAATGGTCAGTGATGGCTAACATTTACATTCTTATGTCCATAGAGTGAAATGTGTTGCCATATAGTCTTTATCATTTAGAGAACATGCTAATGTTGGCACAGTGTTGTGGGACTTTCTTCCTCTGTGTATTGATGCATATTTCCTTTCCTCAGTGTTTGTGCTGCTAAATCAACATCTCTTTAAACCATTATTCATCATAGCTGATTGATGCTGAGAGGGAGGGCTGATTGATGCTTAGAGGGAGGGCTGGAGCGTGGGGAATTCATAAAGCAAAATAATAATAATATTAATTATATCCATCGGAAGATTAGCTGGGGAGTACTTCTACCACCAATATAGTATTCACATGAGTGTCTCTGGGCTAGCCAAGCACATGGCTGTCAATTATTTCTCAGTGGCGAGGAATGACTCAACGACTGCTAGCTAAGCTGCTAATTATCCTCCATAGTTAACCCTGTTCTGTTTTGCAATGTTATTGCTAGCTGTTGACAGCTCTGGTCCCTCATATTGGCTATAGTGTGCCTCGCAAATGGTACCCTATTCCTTATATGTGCACTTACCAGGGCCCTGGTCAAAAGTAGTGCACTATATAGGGAATAGGGTGGCATTTGGGACACAGAGAAGCACATAGATTGTTCCATAGGGTTTCTCTGGAGGCTTTCTTGTTAATAAGCCTCCATTAATGAATCAGTGGTTTAAATGGGAGCTGTGTCCTCTGTCCTCCTAGCGTTGTCCTTTATCTGATTTGACTGTAATTCACAGCCAGGCAGAGCAGAGAAGATATTTCCTCTTGATGACATGCTGTGGAGGTGACCTCTGGTTGGGGTATTTGAGGCCAACAAGAGCCTGGATGGCTTGCCTCAGTGAACTAACAGTCTTTGGGGCAAGAGGAGAGCAGAGAGAACAATGTCCTTGCACCCACTGTAAAGTATTTTTGTAACAAGGTGTGTTGTAACAAAGTTTGTGTGTGATCAAGGTGGGTTACCAAATCAGATGCTGTTGAGTTATTTTATCTCAAGTTAAAATCTCAGCCCTGAATGCTTGATTATTCTTGAAGTGATGTAAGCTAGACCTATTAAGCTTGGATGCTACTTGGTCTCACATACTCCTAATTCTCAATCTCTCCATTTTCTTCTCCTGGGAGGGACTGCAGCAGTTTTGACCATTTTATGATCTGAGGGGTAGTAAAACAACGACTTGTCCCGTATGTCCCAAATGTCACCCTATTCCCTACATATTGTACTACTTCTGACCAGAGCCATAAGTTCCTAAACTTGCAGAATGGCAGAGCTATCCTTCAGCACCACAAGTTGGTTCAACTTCTTTAACATCATTGCATGATCCTGGCTCTGTCCGTTCAGCACCACGAAGGGCACTCCAAAACGACATCTCATCAAGATCGGTTGTTTACACCTAATAGTCATACTCATCACTTATTATTATTACAAATAGAAGATTATCACTTCTCACAATGGTGCTTGTTTAGTAAAGTTAGATCAAAGCTGAATCAATCGGATATAATAGCATAGCATAGTAGGCCTATAACTTTACTGTTACACCTAAAACACCTCCTCATTTCTAATGAGATTTTAGGATGGTTAGCTGAAGCTGAATAGTCCCCCAAAAATGATCATGCACCAAAACTCAACAGAGCGTGCCACTAGGCTGGATATACAGTATGCCTTGATTGAAACAAAATACAAGAAAGGCTAATAGTTTGTTAACACCATCGGCTATAATTCACTCACGAAACAGTAATTCAAGAAGATCTAAATACATATTCCCACGAAACTGATTGAGATCAATCAAATGATAGGCATGGAGATGCAGTTTGGACGTTTCACCGGTAAAACGTGAAGAATTATCATTCACGATTGACAGTGATGATGGCCTATTTTGAAGTTAGGTAGCCTATGCCTAACTTGGTGTTTGAGGGTATTGAAAATTGAACATTTCCTTGAGACAATATGTGTGGGCATAGTCAGACATTGCAATTGGAGGATGCATTTTATGCATATTCTATAATGATAGGCTATTCAATTGGCTACATCTGTCAGTACAAACAATGATTGAGGAAATTATGATGTAATAAAAAAATTATAATGCGCTCCCTATCCTAACAAATAGCACTTCACCACTGATGTTGACGCAAGCCGGTCTGGTTCCTCACTGACCAAGTTGGGTCTGGCTGGCTCTCTGGTTCTCTCGTCTTTGCCTGATCTGAGTACCAAAAGTAACAAGTCCATTACAGAAAGACGGGTATGCCCTGGCCGCTCGTAAACACATCTGTTCTGTTCTCTGGGGTCTGAGGTTTGGCTCGCTGTCCACTGCTCCAGTCCACACAATACCAGACACAGAGTCTCTCAGCCAGCCATGACTAGGAGAGGAGTACACTACATGGCCTTGATATCAACTGTTCCCATAGCCTGGTCCCAGATCTGTTTGTGCTGTCTTGTTGTGTGGTGTTAAAATGAGCATAGGATTTGGTAAGACAGCACAAACAGATCTGGGACCAGGCTACTGTTCCAAACTTCCCACAGGGAACACACTACTAACCACAATGGCTCTTGTGGCTCAACCTCAGTGTAGCCCCTTGCATGGACAGATCTCCTGGCAACAGTGTGGTTCCAGATGTGTATTTCTCTAACATTTGGGGAATATGAGTGTCTCTAAAGAGGCAAAATAATGCAGTTGTGGTTTAAAAATATGTTTTGCAATAAAAGTAACATGACAGACGCTGAGAGACTGCTGGATGGAACATTGTTTTTGTGGGTCTCCTATTTCCAGACCTGGATTCAAAAAGTATTTTGTTTTCTTTACAATAAAGAAAAGGTTTTAGCTGTGCTTAACTGAGCTTGCCCGGCTAAATCAAACCAATGAAATAGTCCTAAAAGTGCAAACCCCGCCCATCTGGCATTCGAGACAGGCTCAATCAAACACCTCAAAGTATTTGAAAAAACTAAAAATGTATTCTATTTGAACCCAGGCCAGCTATTTATGGAGGGACATGATCAGCTGAGTTTTTTTGTTTGCCTGGCCGATGTTTTCCTGCTTGGATCTCACTCGCTGTCCCTGACTCCATAATAATGAGCTAGCTAAGGGAAAAGTACACAGGATTCAGGGTCCAGGAGGACAACAGAGCTCACTGGTCCCAAATGGCACCTTATTCACTATATAGTGCACTACTTTTATGGGCTCTGGTCAAAAGTAGTGCACTTTACAGTGACTCGGGTACCATTTCAGATGCAGCCTGTCTCTACTATATTCTATAAGGCTAGCAGATGGAACTGGCATCTGATCTCATGGCTTAAAACCTCATGAATACAGGAGCGCTTGTTTGTGCCTGGCCCTGCTTGGATAAAGCAAGCCAGGTCTATGATATCTAGCGAAACGGTAGGCTGGTGTACCGTCTGCCTGCATGTTTGTTTTCTGTTCTGCTTCCTCTGTGAGCCCATATGCTTAGTAATGTAAGCAGATCCCTTGATTGGACAAGGGATCATGTCTGCATCCCAAATGGCACCCTATTCCCTATATAGTGTACTGCTTTTGACCAGGGCCCATAGGGGAAAGGGTGCCATTTAGGATGCAGTCCTTGCATCGTTATTGGTCCAGGTGATGATAGCAGGGCATAGATTTACTGGCAGGGCTCAGGTATAAGCACAGTTACAGATATCTTTAGCCACGGTACTGACTCATGAAACCGTACTACCTAGATGAAGTTGCATATACAGTGCCTTCGGAAAGTATTCAGACCCGTTGACTTTTTCCACATGTTGTTACTTTACAGCCTTATTCTAAAATTGAATAAATAAATAAATGTCCTCAGCAGTCTACACACAATACCCCATAATGACAAAGCGAAAACAGGTTTTTAGATTTTTTTGCAAATGTATAAAAATAAATAAATGGAAATACCTTATTTACATAAGTATTCAGACCCTTTGCTATGAGACTCGAAATTGAGCTCAGGTGCATCTTGGTTTCCATTGATCATCCTTGAGATGTTTCAACAACTTGATTGGAGTCCACCTGTGGTAAATTCAATTGATTGGACATGATTTGGAAAGGCACACACCTGTCTATATAAGGTCCTACAGTTGACAGTGCATGTCAGAGCAAAAGCCAAGCCATGAGGTCGAAGGAATTGTCCGTAGAGCTCCGAGACAGGATTGTGTCAAGGCACGGATCTGAGGAAGGGTACCAAAAAATGTCTGCAGTATTGAGGGTTCCCAAGAACACAGTGGCCTCCATCATTCTTAAATGGAAGAAGTTTGGAACCACCAAAACTCTTCCTAGAGCTGGCTGCCCGGCCAAACTGAGCAATCGGGGGAGAAGGGCCTTGGTCAGGGAGGTGACCAAGAACCGAATGGTCACTCTGACAGAGCTCTAGAGTTCCTCTGTGGAGATGGGAGAACCTTCCAGAAGGACAACCATCTCTTCAGCACTCCACCAATCAGGCCTTTATGGTAGAGTGGCCAAACGGAAGTCACTCCTCAGTAAAAGGCACATGACAGCCCGCTTGGAGTTTGCCAAAAGAAACCTAAAGACTCTCAGACCATGAGAAACAAGATTCTCTGGTCTGATGAAACCAAGATTGAACTCTTTGGCCTGAATGCCAAGCATCACGTATGGAGGAAACCTGGCACCATCCCTACGGTGAAGCATGATGGTGGCAGCATCATGCTGTGGGGATGTTTTTCAGCAGCAGGAACTGGGAGACTAGTCAGGATCGAGGCAAAGATGAACGGAGCAAAGTACAGAGATATCCTTGATGAAAACCTGCTCCAGAGTACTCAGGACCTCAGACTGGGGCGAAGGTTCACCTTCCAACAGGACAACAACCCTAAGCACACAGCCAAGACAATGCACGAGTGGCTTCGGGACAACTCTCTGAATTTCCTTGAGTGGCCCAGCCAGAGCCCGGACTTGAACCCGATCGAACATCTCTGGGGAGACCTGAAAATAGCTGTGCAGCAACTCTCCTCATCCAACCTGACAGAGCTTGAGAGGATCTGCAGAGAAGAATGGGAGAAACTCCCCAAGTACAGGTGTGCCAAGCTTTTTTATTTTTAATACATTTCTAAAAAACGTTTTTTGCTTTGTCATTATGGGGTAATGTGTGTAGATTGATACATTTTTGAATAAGGCTGTAACGGGGCGTTCTGAATACTTTCCGAAGGCACTGTAGTTGAGCTTGTTTCAGTAGGCATACATCTCTAGGAGATGAAAATTTTATTATTAGGGTAATTACTATGTAATTATTATCAAATGATCATTTTACCATGTCATTTCTAAGAAATGCCATTTCTAAGAAAATACCTGGCAGTTCACAGTAAAAGGAAGAAGCTGAGGCAACACTGATTTCATCTCCTCATATGATTCATGGCTGTGAACTCACAGATGTCTCCTCAGAATGTATTGAAGAACAAACATTTCAAAATTAGAAAAATGTCCATTAATTATAATCCACAAAATAATCTACATTTCCTCTTGCTGCAGGATTATTTTAGCCTCGTACGAACCATCCTGATCTCGAAAGCTTACATTCTGTTTTGCTACAGGCTAGGATTATTTTACTGTTTTAGCAAACTGGCTCAAATTAAGATCCTACATCTGTACACTAGTGCTATGGCATAGTTTACAGGGTGTTATTGTTAAGGTTATGAGAAGACACCATTACGACCATTATGTGCCATTATGCTAATTACATACAGATAAGGAATTGCATTATATTACCATGACTAATACAGTAAAATTATACTCAGGTTGGTGTGAGGGAGTGAGGGAACGGATTCACTTTCTTATTTTTTGGAAGAAAGGAAAAGCACTCCGGTGAAAATTCACAATGAGTGCATTTAAACTAAGATGGTCAAATGGTTTTGCTGCAGGATACGTTTTTGAAAGAGTTCCAGTGTTGGATAGCCATAGCCAGCTAGCATAGCATCCCTCTCTGTTTGAACCAGGTGTTTGAGTAGACTAAACTAGCTAGCTGCATTTGCTAGCTCAGTGAAAGTGAAAGTAAAAAAAATACAACCAAATATCGCTAGCTCTCTCTCTCTCTCTCTCTCTCTCTCTCTATCTCTCTCTCTCTCTCTCTCTCTCTCTCTCTCTCTCTCTCTTGCTTTTCCTTAATTTTTGAAGAAATTAATTTGTTCAAAACTGTTCAACTATTGTCTTTCTCTCTCTTTGAGTCAACTACTCACCACATTTGATCCACTGCAGTGCTAGCTAACTGTATCTTATGCATTCAGTACAAGATTAATTATCTGATCCTTTGATTGGGTGGACAACATGTCAGTTCATGCTGCAAGAGCTCTGATAGGTTGGAGGACGTCCTCCGGAAGTTGTCATAATTACTGTTTAAGTCTATGGAACGGGGCGAGAACCATGATGTTTAGTATTGAAGTCAATGTACCCAGAGGAGGACAGAAGCTGGCTGTCCTCCGGCTACACCATGGTGCTACCCTACAGAGTGCTGCTTAGGCTACTGTAGACCTTCATTGCAAAACAGTGTGTTTTAATCAATTATTTGGTGACGTGAATATGTTTAGTATAGTTTTATCTAAAAAGGATAACATATTTAATATTTCAAAATTTTTATTTTTATGAAATTCACTGTTGAAGATGGTCCTCCCCTTCCTCCTCTGAGGAGCCTCCACTGAATTCTATGTAAAAAAATAAGTATGTTTTTCTGCATAGGTTATCTAAGTATACCTCTTAACCAGTTCAGTTGTCATTTTAATTAATGATGCACATTGATTATTTAAGAACTTATGCCTTAGGAGTTTAGTACAACTGCCACACTGGTCTATAGTATCATAACACAATAATTAAAGCAAGTTTTTTATTTTCTAAAGTCTAGCAATCTTACCAGCAGGCATACCAGCTAAGACAGTTAGACAAGCTAGTCTAACTTGATTGATAGCCTGAAATGGCTTGGTAGCTAGTTGGGAGAGGTTGGGAGATTGGGAACCTATCATTAGACTTGGGGTGGGGTAGTGAGAAACTCTGGCGGAAAAATGGGGTCCGCGCTGAAAAGGTTTGAATACCATACTGAACAAAAATATAAATGCAACACGTAAAGTGTTTGTCCCATGTTTCATGAGTCGAAATAAAAGATCCCCAATTTTTTCCATATGCACAAAAAGCTTATTTCTCTCCAATTTTGGGCACAAATTTGTTTACATACACTACCGGTCAACAGTTTTAGAACACCTACTTATTCAAGGGTTTTTCTTTATTTTTACTATTTTCTACATTGTAGAATAATAGTGAAGAAATCAAAACTATGAAATAACACATATGGAATCATGTAGAAACCAAAAAAGTGTTAAACAAATCAAAATATATTTTATATTTGAGATTCTTCAAATAGCCACCCTTTGCCTTGATGACCGTTTGCACACTCTTGGCATTCTCTCAACCAGCTTCATGAGGTAGTCACCTGAAATGCATTTAAATTAACAGGTGTGCCTTCTTAAAAGTTCATTTGTGGAATTTTTTTCTTCTTAATGCGTTTGAGCCAATCAGTTGTGTTGTGACAAGGTGGGGGGTATACAGAAGATAGCCCTATTTGGTAAAAGACCAAGTCCATATTATGGCAAGAACAGCTCAAATAAGCAAAGAGAGACAACAGTCCATCATTACTTTAAGACATGAAGGTCAGTCAATATGGAACATTTCAAGAACTTTGAAAGTGCAGTCGCAAAAACCATCAAGCGCTATGATGAAACTGGCTCTCATGAGGACCACCACAGGAATTGAAGACCGAGAGTTACCTCTGCTGCAGAGGATAAGTTAATTAGAGTTACCAGCCTCAGAAATTGCAGCCTAAATAAATGCTTCACAGAGTTCAAGTAACAGACACATCTCAACATCAACTGTTCAGAGGAGACTGTGTGAATCAGGCCTTCATGGTTGAATTGCTGCAAAGAAACCACTACTAAAGGACACCAATAAGAAGAAAATACTTGCTTGGGCCAAGAAACACGAGCAATGGACATTTGTCCTTTGTCTGGAGTCCAAATTGGAGATATTTGGTTCCAACTGCCATGTTTTTGTGAGACGCGGTGTGGGTGAACGGTTGATCTCCGAATGTGTTTTTCCCAGCGTAAAGCATAGAGGAGGAGGTGTTATGGTGTGGGGGTGCTTTGCTGGTGACACTGTCGATGGCGATACGCCATCCCATCTGGTTTGGGCTTAGTGGGACTATCATTTGTTTTTCAACAGGACAATGACCCAACACACCTCCAGGCTGTGTAAGGGCTATTTGACCAAGAAGGAGAGTGATGAAGTGCTGCATCAGATGACCTGGCCTCCACAATCCCCCGACCTCAACCCAATTGAGATGGTTGGGATGAGTCGGACAGCAGAGTGAAGGAAAAGCAGCCAACAAGTGCTGAGCATATGTGGGAACGCCTTCAAGACTGTTCGAAAAGCATTCCAGGTGAAGCTGGTTGAGAGAGTGTGCAAAGCGGTCATCAAGGCAAAGGGTAGCTATTTGAAGAATCTCAAATATAAAATATGTCTTGATTTGTTTAACACTTTTTGGTTACTACATGATTCCATATGTGTTATTTAATAGTTTTGATGTCTTCACTATTATTCTACAATGTAGAAAATGTAAAAATAAAGAAAAACCCTTGAATGAGTAGGTGTGTCCAAAGTTTTGACTGGTACTGTATGTCAAAAATTTAAATACCTGCATTGACATGAGGTTACTCAGGCAGTACATGTTAATGTGATGCTAATGCTTCTCTGATTAATCTTTTGAGTAGGTCTCCCACTGTTTTACTGTGAGTCATAACATGGAGTTATGCAGTAGGTTAACACTGTGATACCTTTGCCTCGGAGGAACAAAGATAACTGTCCTGGACTGGCTCAGTGTTCTCTCTCACAAGCGGGTTGAAGTACATGTTTCTGCATTGGTTTATCCTCAATATATTGCCTATATAGCCTAGAATAGGCATCGGTTGGGATTTAAAGTTAAAATTGGAAATTAAATTATAGATCCTTGACTTTGGGAAGAGCTCTGAAAAGTGTGATTATATGCAAGTGATCATTATCCTGTGGTTGCTGTCGAAAACATCACCCTCAGATCTCGCTCCAGTGATACTTTCCAGTTTCCACATGTTTTGACTGTGAGGATCTTAATGTAGAAAACACACTGCTGCTTGATAAGAGTGAGCTTCTCTCTCTCTCCCATCCTTATATGGACCTCTTGTTCTACAGCACTTTAGGAGGTCAATAGAGATATGAGTAGTGAATGAAAATTGGATATTCCATTCATGAGCACATACAGGTAACTGCCAAAATAAAGGAAATACTTGAATAAAGGAGGGATACAAAGTATATTGAAAGCCGGTGCTTCCACACAGGTGTGTTTCCTGAGTTAATTAAGCAATGAACATCCCATCATGCTTAGGGTCATGTAAAAAAATGCCCAGTTGCCCATTATTTTGGCTATCATGGCTAGAAGAAGAGATCTCAGTGACTTTGAAAGAGGGGTCTCAAAGGGGCATAGGGGGTTTAAAGGGTATTTGTGTTTGTGTGAATGTGTGTGTGTGTGTGTTTTAGTCACCAGATCTCCACCCAATTGAACACTTACAGTATGGGAGATTCTAGAGCGGCGCCTGAGACAGCATTTTCTACCATCATCAACAAAACACAAAATTATGGAATTTCTTGTAGAAGAATGGTGTTGCATCCCTCCAATAGATTTCCAGACACTTGTAGAATGTATGCCAAGGCACATTGAAGCTGTTCTGGCAGCTTGTGGTGGCCCAACGCCCTATTAAGACACTATGTTGGTGTTTCCTTTATTTTGGTAGTTACCAGTATCATTATGCTCCGTAATCCATGTATCCTAGATCGTTGAAAATGTTGCAGCTTCATTTGATGTACACTACCAGTCAAAAGTTTGGACACACCTACTCATTCAAGGGTTTTTCTTATTTTTACATTGTAGAATAATAGTGAAGAAATCAAAACAATGAAATAACACGTATGGAATCATGTACAGTGGCTTGCGAAAGTATTCACCCTCCTTGGCATTTTTCCTATTTTGTTGCCTTACAACCTGGAATGAAAATAGATTTTTGGGGGGGTTTGTATCATTTGATTTATACAACATGCCTACCACTTTGAAAATGCAAAATATTTTTTTTGGTGAAACAAACAAGAAATAAGACAAAAAACAGAAAACTTGAGTGTGCATAACTAATCATCCCCCCCCCCCCCCCCCCCCGCTTTGACTAGGCCATTCCAAGACATTTAAATGTTTCCCCTTAAACCACTCGAGTGTTGCTTTAGCAGTATGCTTAGGGTCATTGTCCTGCTGGAAGGTGAACCTCCGTCCCAGTCTCAAATCTCTGGAAGACTGAAACAGGTTTCCCTCAAGAATTTCTCTGTATTTAGCGCCATACATCATTCCTTCAATTCTGACCAGTTTCCCAGTCCCTGCCGATGAAAAACATCCCCACAGCATGATGCTGCTACCACCATGCTTCACTGTGGGGATGGTGTTCTCGGGGTGATGAGTAGTGTTGGGTTTGCGCCAGACATAGTGTTTTCCTTGATGGCCAAAAAGCTCAATTTTAGTTTCATCTGACCAGAGTACCTTCTTCCATATGTTTGGGGAGTCTCCCACATGCCTTTTGGCGAACACCAAACGTGTTTTCTTAGTTTTTTCTTTAAGCAATGGCATTTTTTTCTGTCCATTCTTCCGTAATGCCCAGTTCTGTGGAGTGTACGGCTTAAAGTGGTCCTATGGACAGATACTCCAATCTCCGCTGTGGAGCTTTGCAGCTCCTTCAGGGTTATCTTTGGTCTCTTTGTTGCTTCTCTGATTAATGCCCTCCTTGCCTGGTCCGTAAGTTTTGGTGGGCGTCCCTCTCTTGGCAGGTTTTTTGTGGTGCCATATTCTTTAAATTTTTTTATAATGGATTTAATGGTGCTCCGTGGGATGTTCAAAGTTTCAGATATTTTTTTATAACCCAACCCTGATCTGTGCTTCTCCACAACTTTGTCCCTGACCTGTTTGGAGAGCTCCTTGGTCTTCATGGTGCCGCTTGCGTGGTGGTGCCTCTTGCTTAGTGGTGTTGCAGACTCTGGGGCCTTTCAGAACAGGTGTGTATGTATACTGAGATCATGTGATAGATCATGTGACACTTAAATTGCACACAGGTGGACTTTATTTAACTAATTATGTGACTTCTGAAGGTCATTGGTTGCACCAGATCTTATTTAGGGGCTTCATAGCAAAGGGAGTGAATACATATGCACGCACCACTTTTCCGTTATTTATGTTTTAGAATTTTTGAAACAAGTTCTTTTTTTCATTTTACTTCACCAATTTTGACTATTTTGTGTATGACCATTACATGAAATCCAAATAAAAATCAATTTAAATTACAGGTTGTAATGCAACAAAATAAGAAAAACGCCAAGGGGGATGAATACTTTTGCAAGGCACTGTAGTAACCAAAAAAGTGTTAAACAAATCAAAATATATTTTATATTTGAGATTCTTCAAATAGCCACCCTTTGCCTTGATGACAGCTTTGCACACTCTTGGCATTCTCTCAACCAGCTTCATGAGGTAGTCACCTGGAATGCATTTCAATTAACAGGTGTGCCTTCTTAAAAGTTCATTTGTGGAATTTCTTTCCTTCTTAATGCGTTTGAGCCAATCAGTTGTGTTGTGACAAGGTAGACAGAAGATAGCCCTATTTGGTAAAAGACCAAGTCCATATTATGGCAAGAACAGCTCAAATAAGCAAAGAGAAATGACAGTCCATCATTACTTAAAGACATGAAGGTCAGTCAATACGGAACATTTCAATAACTTTTAAAGTTTCTTCAAGTGCAGTCGCAAAAACCATCAAGTGCTATGATGAAACTGTCTCTCATGAGGACCGCCACAGGAATGGAAGACCCAGAGTTACCTCTGCTGTAGAGGATAAGTTCATTAGAGTTACTAGCATCAGAAATTGCAGCCCAAATAAATGCTTCACAGAGTTCAAGTAACAGACACATCTCAACATCAACTGTTCAGAGGAGACCGTGTGAATCAGGCCTTCATGGTCTAATTGCTGCAAAGAAACCACTACTAAAGGACACCAATAATAAGAAGAGACCTGCTTGGGCCAAGAAACACGAGCAATGGACATTAGACTGGTGGACATGTGTCCTTTTGTCTGGAGTCCAAATTGGAGATTTTTGGTTCCAACCGCCGTGTCTTTGTGAGACGCGGTGTGGGTGAACGGATGATCTCTTCATGTGTAGTTCCCACCAAGTCTGTGATTTATTAATTCAAGGCACACTTAACCAGCATGGCTACCGCAGCATTCTGCAGCGATACGCCATCCCATCTGGTTTGGGCTTAGTGGGAATATCATTTGTATTTCAACAGGAAAATGACCCAACACACTTCCAGGCTGTGTAAGGGCTTTTTTACCAAGAAGGAGAATGATGGAGTGCTGCATCAGATGACCTAGCCTCCACAATCCTCCGACCTCAACCCAAATTGAGATGGTTTGGGATGAGTCGGACGGCAGAGTGAAGGAAAAGCAGCCAACAAGTGCTCAGCATATGTGGGTACTCTTTCAAGAGTGTTGGAAAAGCATTCCAGGTGAAGCTGGTTGAGAGAATGCCAAGAATGATTCCATGTGTTATTTCATAGTTTTGATGTCTTCACTATTATTTTACAATGTAGAAAATAGTAAAAATTAAGAAAAACCCTTCAATTAGTAGGTGTGTCCAAACTTTTGACTGGTATTGTACATCAACAATTTAAATACCTGCATTGACATGAGGTTACTCAGGCAGTACATGTTAATGTGATGCTAATGCTTCTCTGATTAATCTTTTGAGTAGGTCTCCCACTGTTTTACTGTGAGTCATAACATGGAGTTATGCAGTAGGTTAACACTGTGATACCTTTGCCTCGGAGGAACAAATGTAACTGGCCTGGACTGGCTCAGTGTTCTCTCTCACAAGCACGTTGAAGTACATGGTTCTGCGTTGGATTATCCTCAATATATTGCCTATATAACCTAGAATAGGCATCGGTTAGGATTTAAAGTTAAAATTGGAAATTAAATTATAGATCCTTGACTTTGGGAAGAGCTCTGAAAAGTGTGATTATATGCAAGTGATCATTATGCTGTGGTTGCTGTCGAGAACATCACCCTCAGGTCTCGCTCCAGTGATACTTTCCAGTTTCCACATGTTTTGACTGTGAGGATCTTAATGTAGAAAACACACTGCTGCTTGATAAGAGTGAGCTTCTCTCTCTCTCCCATCCTTATATGGACCTCTTGTTCTACTAAACAGTATTAGATCCTTGGAGGGTGGTAGGGTAGCTAAGTTGAGCAGCTGTACACATGCCACAGGATAGGTCATGTATGGACTACAGTAAGTCATTCCCACGTAACTCCTCACTCCACTTAACCACCCACACCTACAGTAACCATCATCCTCCTCGGACCCTATGTTAGTATGAGAACCAGTGTAGAAGTAGGTACCCATGATTTTGGATTTGGGGAACGGGAAGGAAACATTGGCTCTCTGGGACTAGTCTGGCAGCCAGTCCCCTTACCCTCCTCCTCTCCTCCTCTCCTCCACCCCTCAGGCCCTCAGGGGTTGCCTATTTCCATTGTCTGTCTGCCAGCATTTTTCAATTTAGCAAAATCTCATAATGAAAGAAAGCAACCAGTGTGTGAGAGTATTTGGGTAGTATTGTGTGTACACGATTAATACAAGAACCACATGAGAAGTGTTGAAATATGAGCAAAGGGCTTTTCAGTGGGCCCATATTGGGTGGGAGCGTCGTAAATTTATCTTTATTGATATGTTCAGTATATGTTTATTGTTTGCCTTTGCCACATTTCCACTGTTAAAAAAACACAGACCTTGAACCAATATGGGTTCTTGCTTGGAGATGGTAGCAGTAAAAATATATGAATTCAGATGTGAGAATGTGTCCCTTGGTTTTTGCATTATTGCCTTTGAGACATGCCATTACTTTTAATGACTTTTTATGCCTTTTCCCCTTTCTCAAGTGTTGAAAGTATAAATCAATTTACAGGATACAAAAACCAACAATTTAAATAGGATACAAAAACAACCGTGTCACTTTAGAGAGTGATTATCCCTCTCCAAAATGATTTTCAATATGTCGGCATGATATTGCATCCTCAAAACAGGAGCTTTCTAACCCAATACAAAACGTAGCCTAATTGATGTAGCAGTATCGCACCAAATGAATGCTACAGTACAGTAGATTAATTAAGACCCCCCTTACTCTGAGCACTAGCATTTGGGCTTAGGAGCTAGCACTAGGACCATGGCTGTTTTTTCAAATGGCACCCCATTCCCTACATAGTGCAATACTTTTGACCGGAGCCCTATGGGCCCTACATAGGGAATAAGGTGCCATTTGGGAGGCATACCGTGTTAGCTGATGGCCACATTAACAGATTTGCCTGCTGGTGCTCAGTGATGGGGGCTCAGCAGGGCCTGCAAACAATGCTACCCAGTGTCCATGCACTTGTCCCACTGCAAGAGTAATCCATTAGCCATCAGAAGGTGAAACACGTGGATTATGGAAACACATTAAGCAATTACTGATTCTAAAAATAGACCTGGGTCCTCATCCATCTCCTGGCCAGCCAAAGCTGTTGCCATGTTAACACTACTCAATCTGTAGAGGGTTCTGTTGTTTTCCCTCGCCTCGCCTCTCCACTCTCTGTGTTTCACGGTTAATGTGTCAAAAATAACACAACATAACAATTACAGACGGGTAAGAGGAGCATTTTTAGGGGGCTTTTGTGTGAATAGTTGAATGGATGTAAATATAATATTATAGTGCACAGGTAAAGGGCCTGATGATCTAGATCATGGATGGGCAACTTTGATGGGGGTGGGGGCCACAGAAATTCTGAACTCATCATGAGAGGCTGCAGTGGCTCGCGGGTCTGTGTACCTACATCCATACCCACACATTCACAGTCAGAGCCGTCACTAGTCTTTTGGTGGCCCCAAGTAAAATGTTGTTGCGCCCACCCCAACATTTGAGCAGCCCCCCTCTTGACAGTGGAGAGAGAAAATTGATGTTTTTTGTTAATTTCCTGCAATTCAAGATAAAATGTTGTAATTTTTAAGCAAATTTGCTGCAATTCTACAAATGTAGCCAAGTCGTGGAGAGAAGATTTTGCAATTTTATAACTAATTCAATTTCATGCAATTCTACTCATTTTGCCATTGGGTGGAGAGAAATGTTTGCAGTTTTAATATGATATCTGAGTGAGAGTGACTAACAAAATCAATGGGGGCCCACCGGTCGGTAGATAGTTGACTAGACTTACCAATCTAAACCGTTTTTGCTGACATGGGCTAATTGAGTCACTGTCAGTGTCTGACATAACAAGATAAAATCTGCTGCACCTTGTGTATTCTACTATTCTAACTCTCAACCAGTAGCGGTGCGTGGGTAAAATCACTGGGGGGAAAAAGCCACATTACAACCTGTGTTGTGATAATTGCGTTGTTTGCTCTATAACCTGTTAGTTCATATGCCTTGACACCGTGATATATAGGCCTAAAGGCAGAGACAATAAGACGACACAGTGGCAGAATGAATTCAACCACACCTTTATTTCATCACAAAACCAGATAGCAACATCTGTCCGATTTAGTCCACAAAGCATATTGCATGTAACAGACAGTTACATGACCTACAGAATGGTAAAGCAAGTTAATGTTTCCAGATTTTTCTGACCACTAAACAACTATTGATTTAGAACCATAGAGAGTTACCGCAAGTCGCAAAGAAAACAGGAGCTGCCTCCATTATTCCAGCACCATTTCATCTTCAACATTTCAACATCATCAAATCACCTCTGCTTAGTGACAATACAGTGACAACTAAAAGATACCAAAAACAATTTAGTCCAATAAACGTAACCTAAATATGATGTGGCAGTTGCCCATCCCTGATATAGATGTTTCAATAGTATGTTACATTTCTCTGCTTAGCCGTTTAAATGCTTGTGAATGATTTTACTTCAGAGGAGAGAGGAGGATACAGGCACTCATGGGTTTTGACGGTGCAGGAAACAAGATACTGGAGAAAGAGAGAGGGGAGGGAGAGGAAGAGAAAGAGAGAGGGAGGGAGAGTCATATTAAATGCTGGTTGCCAGAGAAAGAGAGATACAATGCCTCTCTCATGTTTAGTTTAGGTGTGAAGCTAATTGGATGAATAATTGGGTCATCAGTAGATATGATACTACTGTACCAGAAAATGTGATAGAGGTGACAACTGAAACATTTTCAGTTCTCTCACATATTTATGAAGGAAAGTCAGGCTGTTGGCTAGTCTCACTTGTTAATGCCTATCAGTACTGACAGGCCTGATGTAGGGCTGAGGGAGAGGAAGAGTGACAGACATTGTATTGCATGGTGACATTTTTTTAATGCATTTTCTTTGGTGACAGTCTTGATGACAGAGCTCAGGGAATCTTTGGGAATATTGAGGCAAATATTTCCTCAGGTCTGATTCTCTCCACAGAAGATATTACTATAGTCTTGAAGAAAATATCTCAGAGCTGGAGAGCTCAAATAGCATCATGAGAATTATATATTTGCTGTACCTAGAGCATGCTTACGTCATATGTTTTCAAATGGATAAAGGTTCAAGGTTAAATTGATTTGTCATACTGTGAGTGTGATAGAAGGAGTCAGGCGCAGGAGGGTAAATCACTGAATACAGAGTTTATTCCGTCGTATACAAATGCGACACACGAAAACATGCACAGGGGAAACTATCTACCCTAGCAATACACGATACGGGATACTCCAACAATATACAAGCACAGGGGAAATATCTACCCCGGCAATACAAAGGGAGAGCTACACTACTCTCACAAATAACAATCACCCACAAGGACAAGGGGGGCAGAGGGAACACTTATACACGGACTAATGAGGGGATAAGAACCAGGTGTGTGTAATTAACAAGACAAGACAAATGGAATGATGATATATGGAGCGGCAGTGGCTAGTAAGTTGGTGATGACGAATGCCGAAGCCTGCCCGAACAGCCTCGGTGGAAGTCGTGACAGTTCCCACCGCAGGAGCCTCGGTCTGGCTCTGGTGCCACGGTGCCAGAAACGGTTGGTAACCTAAAACACATTGGAATGGCGTTAGGTTAGTAGAGGAGTGGCAGAGAGAGTTCTGGGCATATTCTGCCCATGGCAAGAACACCGACCACTCCCCCGGTCGGTCCTGGCAGGAGGACCGCAGGAACCTACCCACATCCTGATTTACCCGTTCCACCTGCCCATTTGACTCGTGGTGGAACCACGTCAGGCTGACCGAGACCCCCAGATGTTCCATGAACGCCTTCCAGACCTTGGACGTGAACTGGGGACCTCGGTCAGACACTATATCCTCTGGTACTCCATAGTGCCGGAAGACGTGAGTAAACAGGGCCTCCGCAGTTTGCAGGGCCGTGGGGAGACAGGGCAGAGGAAGGAGGCGGCAGGACTTAGAAAAGCGGTCCACAACGACCAGGATGGTGGTGTTACCTTGGGAGAGGTAAAAAATCAACACTTAGGTGAGACCATGGTCGTTGTGGAACTGGTAAAGGTTTTAACTTACCCGCTGGGAGGTGCCTAGGTGCCTTACTCTGGGCGCACACCGAGCAGGAGGAGACGTACACCCTCATGTCCTTAGCCAAGGTAGGCCACCAGTACTTTCCGGTCAGGCAGCGCACTGTACGACCTATACCTGGGTGACCAGAGGAGGGTGACGTGTGTGCCCAGTAGATCAGACGATCACGGATAAGAGCAGGCACGTACCGCAGCCCAGCTGGACACTGAGGTGGAGATGGATCTGTGCGTAATGCCTGCTCTATATCCGCGTCCATCGCCCATACTACCGGCGCCACAATGTAGGAGGCCGGGAGTATGGGGGTGTTGTCTCTGGGCCTCTCCTCTGTGTCATACAGCCGGGACAGTGCGTCTTCCTTCACGTTCTTCGTACCCGGAATGTATGACAGTGTGAAATCAAACTGGGTGAAGAATAGGGCCCACCTGGCCTGGCGAGGATTCAGTCTCCTCGCTGCCCGGATGTACTCCAGGTTACGGTGGTCCGTCCAGACGAGGAAAGGGTGTTTCGCCCCTTCGAGCCAATGCCTCCACACGGTCAAAGCTCGGACAACAGCCAACAGCTCCCGATCACCAATGTCGTAGTTCTGCTCCGCAGGGCTGAGCTTCTTAGAGAAGAAGGCACAGGGGCGGAGCTTGGGTGGCGTGCCTGAGCATTGAGACAGGACAGCGCCTATCCCTACCTCGGACGCATCCACCTCCACTACGAACGGTAGTGATGGATCGGGGTGGGCCAGTACCGGGGCTGAGGTGAACAGACCCCGCAGTTTGCTGATGGCCAGGTCAGCCTCTGCAGACCAGCGGAGCCGGGACGGCCCACCCTTCAACAGGGATGTAATGGGAGCTGCGACCTTGCCAAAGCCCCGGATAAACCTCTGACAGTAGTTGGCGAAGCCAAGGAAGCGCTGCACCTCCTTAACCGTGGTTGGAGTCGGCCAATTACACACGGCTGAAATGTGATCTCCCTCCATCTCCACACCTGAGGTGGTAATGCAGTATCCGAGAAAGGAGACGGACTGCTGGAAAAACATACACTTCTCTGCCTTGGCATAAAGGTCATTTTCCAACAGTCGGGCCAGCACTTTGCGAACCAGGGACACATGTTCGGCGCATGTAGCAGAATACACCAGGATGTCATCGATGTAGACCACCACACCGCGACCAAGCAGGTCCCGAAACTCCTCGTTCACAAAGGACTGGAAGACGGAGGGAGCATTCATCAAACCGTAGGGCATCACCAGGTATTCATAATGCCCTGTGGTTGTGCTGAATGCTGTCTTCCACTCATCCCCCTCCCGAACACGCACCAGGTTGTATGCAATCCTGAGATCTAATTTGGTGAAGAAGCGCGCCCCATGCATTGACTCAATCACTGAAGGAATGAGGGGGAGAGGATAACTAAATCTTATAGTCTCCTTGTTCAGTGATCGATAATCAATGCACGGGCGCAGACCGCCGTCTTTCTTCTTCACAAAGAAGAAACTTGAGGAGGTGGGTGAAGTGGAGGGACGTACAGTGGGGAGAACAAGTGTTTGATACACTGCCGATTTTGCAGGTTTTCCTACTTACAAAGCATGTAGAGGTCTGTAATTTTTATCATAGGTACACTTCAACTGTGAGAGACGGAATCTAAAATCCAGAAAAATCCAGAAAATCACATTGTATGATTTTTAAGTAATTAATTTGCATTTTATTGCATGACATAAGTATTTGATCACCTACCAACCAGTAAGAATTCCGGCTCTCACAGACCTGTTAGTTTTTCTTTAAGAAGCCCTCCTGTTCTCCACTCATTACCTGTATTAATTGCACCTGTTTGGACTCGTTACCTGTATAAAAGACACCTGTCCACACACTCAATCAAACAGACTCCAACCTCTCCACAATGGCCAAGACCAGAGAGCTGTGTAAGGACATCAGGGATAAAATTGTAGACTTGCACAAGGCAAGCAGCTTGGTGAGAAGGCAACAACTGTTGGCGCAATTATTAGAAAATGGAAGAAGTTCAAGATGACGGTCAATCACCCTCGGTCTGGGGCTCCATGCAAGATCTCACCTCGTGGGGCATCAATGATCATGAGGAAGGTGAGGGATCAGTCAAGAACTACACAGCAGGACCTGGTCAATGACCTGAAGAGAGCTGGGACCACAGTCTCAAAGAAAACCATTAGTAACACACTATGCCGTCATGGATTAAAATCCTGCAGCGCACGCAAGGTCCCCCTGCTCAAGCCAGCGCATGTCCAGGCCCGTCTGAAGTTTGCCAATGACCATCTGGATGATCCAGAGGAGGAATGGGAGAAGGTCATGTGGTCTGATGAGACAAAAATAGAGCTTTTTGGTCTAAACTCCACTCGCCGTGTTTGGAGGAAGAAGAAGGATGAGTACAACCCCAAGAACACCATCCCAACCGTGAAGCATGGAGGTGGAAACATCATTCTTTGGGGATGCTTTTCTGCAAAGGGGACAGGACGACTGCACCGTATTGAGGGGAGGAAGGATGGGGCCATGTATCGCGAGATCTTGGCCAACAACCTCCTACCCTCAGTAAGAGCATTGAAGATGGGTCGTGGCTGGGTCTTCCAGCATGACAACGACCCGAAACACACAGCCAGGGCAACTAAGGAGTGGCTCCGTAAGAAGCATCTCAAGGTCCTGGAGTGGGCCAATAGAAAATCTTTGGAGGGAGCTGAAAGTCCGTATTGCCCAGCGACAGCCCCGAAACCTGAAGGATCTGGAGAAGGTCTGTATGGAGGAGTGGGCCAAAATCCCTGCTGCAGTGTGTGCAAACCTGGTCAAGACCTACAGGAAACGTATGATCTCTGTAATTGCAAACAAAGGTTTCTGTACCAAATATTAAGTTCTGCTTTTCTGATGTATCAAATACTTATGTCATGCAATAAAATGCAAATGAATTACTTAAAAATCATACAATGTGATTTTCTGGATTTTTGTTTTAGATTCCCTCTCTCACAGTTGAAGTGTACCTATGATAAAAATTACAGACTTCTACATGCTTTGTAAGTAGGAAAAACAGCAAAATCGGCAGTGTATCAAATACTTGTTCTCCCCACTGTAAATACCCCTGGCCCAGGGACTCGGTGACGTATGTTTCCATAGCCTCCGTTTCAGCCTGTGACAGGGGTACACATGACTCCTGGGAGGTACAGCGTCTACCCGAAGGTTTATCGCGCAATCCCCCACCCGATGAGGTGGTAATTTTGTCGCCTGTGTCATAGAAAATGTGTGCACCAGATCATGGTATTCGGAGGGAATGCGCACGGTGGAGGTACCGTCTGGACTTTCCACCGTGGTTGCACCAATGGAAACACCTAGACACCTACCCTGACACTCTCGCGACCACCCCATGAGAACCCTCTGCGGCCATGAGAAGGTGGGGTTGTGAAGTGCTAGCCAAGGGATACCTAATACCACAGGGAAAGCAGGAGACTCAATAATAGAAAAAGTTACCTGCTCACAATGAGTCTCCTGGGTGATCGTGGTGACTGGTACAATAACTTCCTTAACAAACCCGGACCCTAATGGTCGACTATCAAGTGCTCTGATGGGGAGTGGAATGGATAGGGGAACCAATGAAATGCCTTGACGGCATGAGAATGCCCTGTCCATAAAGTTCCCAGCTGCGCCTGAATCGACTAGCGCCTTACACTGGGGAACTACCATGTGATCGGGAAAGTAGATAGGTAGGGTACAGTGCGCAGCAGTGGGCTCTGAATGAGTGTGGGTGTTCTTAACAAGACAAGACAAATGGAATGATGATATATGGAGCGGCAGTGGCTAGTAAGCCGGTGACGACGAACGCCGAAGCCTGCCCGAACAAGGAGGGGAGGCAGCCTCGACGGAAGTCGTGACACATACAGTATGTATAAAATACACTGAACAAAAATAGAATTTTAGAGAGTCTTGACCGCAGTAAAATTCCACTTGACCATTGAGTCACAGTAATCTCCTCTTATGCACTCAGGACATGCGTTGGTAGTATCCAACTCGCTAATGGCCTGGTACTCAGGGCTCTATTGTTCTTCTATCCACTCTGACATCAATGCAATCGAAAATCACATCAAACACTTATCATCAAAACAGTATTTTGCTTTTAAAACTCACCTCACTGTGATTGATCAATTTGAAGAAAGAAGTTCAACAACAGGTTGAAACTGAGTGGAAAACATGGTCATTGTGGATTTTGTTTCAAAGCCTAACATCAACATGGACAGCGCATTCTAAGGTGATGATTAATTCAAAACACCCATACACATATTGTCGTCACTGGCCTTCTAGCCACTGCCGCTCCTCATCTCATCATTCCATTTGTTTTGTCTTGTTTATTACACACACCTGGTTCATATCCCCTCATCAGTACCTGTATAAGTGTTCCCTCTGCCCCCTTGTCTTTGTGTGTGATTGTTTATTGTGGAGGTTAGTTTAGCTCGGTGGAGCTCCTTGTATTTTGTATCGCCGGGATATTCACCCGTGTGCCTTGTTGTTTCCCAGTGCACCTGTTTTACGCACTGGAGTATTTGACGCATTGCTGCGTACCGCTGTGTTTTCGGAATAAACCCTTTTATTCTGTGATTTACCCTCCTGTGCCTGACTCCTTCAAAATCACTCACCACATTATACAGTTGAAGTCGGAAGTTTACATACACCTTAGCCAAATACATTTAAACTCAGTTTTTCACAATTCCTGACATATAATCCTAGTAAAAATTCCCTGTTTTAGGTCAGTTAGGATCACCACTTTATTTTAAGAATGTGAAATGTCAGAATAATAGTAGAGAGAATGATTAATTTCAGCTTTTATTTATTTCATCACATTCCAGTGGGTCAGAAGTTTACATACACTCAATCAGTATTTGGTAGCATTGCCTTTAAATTGATTAACTTGGGTCAAACGTTTTGGGTAGCCTTCCACAAGCTTCCCACAATAAGTTGGGTGAATTTTGGCCCATTCCTCCTGACAGAGCTGGTGTAACCGAGTCAGGTTTGTAGGCCTCCTTGCTCGCACACGCTTTTTCAGTTCTGCCCACACATTTTCTATAGGATTGAGGTCAGGGCTTTGTGATGGCCACTCCAATACCTTGACTTTGTTGTCCTTAAGCTTTAACTTCCTGACTGATGTCTTGAGATGTTGCTTCAATATATCCACATAATTTTCCTTCCTCATAATGCCATCTATTTTGTGAAGTGCACCAGTCCCTCCTGCAGCAAAGCACCCCCACAGCATGATGCTGCCACCCCGTGCTTCACGGTTGGGATGGTGTTCTTCGGCTTGCAAGCACCACCTTTTTCCTCCAAACATAACGATGGTCATTATGGCCAAACAGTTCTATTTTTGTTTCATCAGACCAGAGGGACAAAGATTGTACTTTTCTCCAAAAAAGTACAATCTTTGTCCCCATGTCCAGTTGCAAACCGTAGTCTGTCTTTTTTATGGTGGTTTTGGAGCAGTGGCTTCTTCCTTGCTAAGCGGCCTTTCAGGTTATGTCGATATAGGACTCGTTTTTGTCACGATCGTCTAATGAGGGAGACCAAGGCGCAGCGTTGCGAGTGAACATATTCTATTTATTTAAATGATCACACGAACCAAAACAAATAAACAACGAATGCGTGACGTCTATGGTACAACACGAACACACACGAACAAAATCCCACAACCCGAAAGAAAAACAGACAGATTAAATATGGCTCCCAATCAGAGACAACCAGCCGACAGCTGACACTCGTTGCCTCTGATTGGGAGTCACACCGGCAAACATAGAAAATAGACAACCTAGAACACCCACCAAAGAAACGGAAAACATAGAATGAACACACCCTGGCTCAACATAATGAGTCCCCGAGCCAGGGTGTGACAGTTTTACTGTGGATATAGATAATTTTGTACCTGTTTCCTCCAGCATCTTCACGAGGTCCTTTGCTGTTGTTCTGGGATTGATTTGCACTTTTCACACCAAAGTATGTTCATCTCTAGGAGACAGAACCTGGAAGCTGTCCTGAGTGGTATGATGGCTGCGTGGTCCCATGGTGTTTATACTTGCGTACTATTGTTTGTACAGATGAACGTGGTACCTTCAGGCGTTTGGAAATTGCTCCCAAGGATGAACCAGACTTGTGGAGGTCTACAATTTTTATTGGCTGATATCTTTTGATTTTCCCATGATGTCAAGCAAAGAGGTACTGAGTTTGAAGGTAGGCCTTGAAATACATCCACAGGTACACCTCCAATTGACTCAAATGATGTCAATTAGCCTATCAGAAGCTTTTAAAGACATGACATCATTTTCTGGAATTTTCCAAGCTGTTTAAAGGCACAGTCAACTTAGTGTATGTAAACTTCTGACCCACTGGAATTGTGATACAGTGAATTATAAGTGAAATAATCTGTCTGTAAACAATTGTTGGAAAAATTACTTGTGTCATGCACAAAGTAGATGTCCTAACCGACTTGCCAAAATTATAGTTTGTTAACAAGAATTTGTGGAGTGGTTGAAAAACGAGTTTTAATGACTCCAACCTAAGTGTATGTAAACTTCCGACTTCAACTGTACATATGCATAGGCCTATATAGTGCATGAGCCCAAGCCTGAAAAATAGTATTTGATCCCCTGCTGATTTTGTACGTTTGCCCACTGACAAAGACATGATCAGTCTATAATTTTAATGGTAGGTTTATTTGAACAGTGAGAGACAGAATAACAACAACAAAAATCCAGAAAAACGCATGTCACAAATGTTATAAATTGATTTGCATTTTAATGAGGGAAATAAGTATTTGACCCCTCTGCAAAACATTACTTAGTACTTGGTGGCAAAACCCTTGTTGGCAATCACAGAGGTCAGACGTTTCTTGTAGTTGGCCACCAGGTTTGCACACATCTCAGGAGGGATTTTGTCCCACTCCTCTTTGCAGATCTTCTCCAAGTCATTAAGGTTTCGAGCCTGACGTTTGGCAACTCGAACCTTCAGCTCCCTCCACAGATTTTCTATGGGATTAAGGTCTGGAGACTGGCTAGGCCACTCCAGGACCTTAATGTGTTTCTTCTTGAGCCACTCCTTTGTTGCCTTGGCCGTGTGTTTTGGGTCATTGTCATGCTGGAATACCCATCCACGACCCATTTTCAATGCCCTGGCTGAGGGAAGGAGGTTCTCACCCAAGATTTGAAGGTACATGTTGTCTTTGTCAGTGGGCAAACGTACAAAATCAGCAGGGGATCAAATACTTTTTTCCCTCACTGTACATATCCTACCGCATATTACGCACAGCAGAAAAACATTAAAACTGATTTAAGATGTCTTTAATTGGTCCAAAATTAAAAAAATTCTAGTAATCTGGACTGTAATCTGGACTGTATTATTATGCATACTGGATGGACTGGTTACCTTATGCTACGCTCCAAACTTTCTATTCATGAGTCTGGGAGAGAACGTACAGGCCAAGGCAATGCTGTTGATTCATTGATTGTGCAGGGCGGCTAAGTCTACAATTATAGGGAATTTGTATTTGATTTTGAATAGCCTAGTAATAGGGAATTGTTTATATTTTTTATAATTAATAGGCTGACACATTACCTTTAGCTACATCTTTTTTCAAATGGATAAAGTTTCAAGGTTCAATTGATTTGTCATACAGTATGTATAAAATACACTGAACAAAAATATAAATGCAACATGCAACAATTTCAAAGATTTTACTGAGTTACAGTTCATATAAGGAAATCAGTCAGTTGAAATAAATTCATTAGGCCCTAATCTATGAATTTCACATGACTGGGAATACAGATATGCATCTGTTGGTACCTTTAAAAAGAAAGGTAGGGGTGTGGATCAGAAAACCAGTCAGTATCTGATGTGACCACCATTTAACCATTTGCCTCATGCAGCGCAACACATCTTTGCATAGAGTTGATCAGGCTGTTGAATGTGGCCTGTGGAATGTTGTCCCACTCCTCTTCAATTGCTGTGCGAAGTTGCTGGATATTGGCGGAAACTGGAACATGTTGTGTACATGTCGATCCAGATCATCCCAACATGCTCAACGCCAGGGTTGTGGGTTTGATTCCCACGGGGGGCCAGTATAAAAAATAAATTAAAAAAATATGTATTCACTAAACTGTAAGTCGCTCTGGATAAGAGCGTCTGCTAAATGACTAAAATGTAAATGTAATGGTAACATGTCTGGTGAGTATGCAGGCCATGGAAGAACTGGGACATTTTCAGCTTCCAGGAATTGTGTACCGATCCTTGCTACATGGGGCCATGCATGATCATGCTGAAACATGAGGTGATGGCAGCTTATGAATGGCACGACAACGGGCCTCAGGACCTCGTCACGGTATCTCTGTACATTCAAATTGCCATTGATCAAATGTGATTGTGTTCGTTGTTTATGCCTGCCCATACCATAACCTACCATGGGGCACGGTGGTGAGATATTTAGCTACAGAATTATTATTATTATTCTTTAATTTTTTTGTCATTTAGCAGACGCTCTTATCTAGAGCGACTTACAGTTAGTGCATACATGTTTTTTTGTGTTTTGTTTTTTCCATACTGGCCCCCCGTGGGAATCAAACCCACAACCCTGGCGTTGCAAGCGCCATGCTCTACCAACTGAGCTACATCTCACCACCATGCGTTTCCATCTCCTCCCCTTTCTCCTTCATTACTTTCTCAAGCACGCAGAGAGAGGAGCTGTCAACAGTTTAATGAAATATGTTTTTTTGTGAAAACATGTTACTTCTGATGTTCCAGGACAGATTTCACTTGGTTTCCCAAATTAAGCACTTGGTAGCTGCGGGAACAGGTTTGGAGAGCCCATGGCATACAGAGTTTAGGCAGAATATCACCTGTCGCGCAGCGAGAGGCTCCATGCTCCTCAAACAGTGGTTGATGCTTGGAGTGAAATAACCGGAGTAGCCTACCCGAACGAACAGGCGGGAAAGGGGCTTCCATTCACTATTCGAGTGCATAGGCAGATGAAATGTCTTTTTTCCCCCTGCCCCTTTCCCTGCCCATTTGATAATGGGCCATTCTAAATCGAAACTAATTTAACATATTAGTAAAGACAATATTAAATTGAGCATAGTCTGGTGCCTGATAATATGAGCACTTGATGAGAGAACAGTGTGTGCGGCCTGAGGCAAGAAACAGAGCGCAAGCTTTTTTTGCGACTTTCTCAAATCATCAATAGCCTATAGTCGCATCATGCAGCCCATATATGTTTTGATTTCTAATACATTCTAAGGTTTCAATCATTACTCTAAATCTATCATAGCCTGTAGGACCTGTTTCAAATTATCACTTTTACACTCAATATAGCCTTCATATGCGCACTCGCTCTGGAATGGGAAAAATATCCTTTCTATTTTATTCAGCTAACATCATCATCAATTATAAAATCATATAATATAAAATAATGACACAGGATTTATAAGCATATCTTGTCTGCTAGATGAAAAAGCCAACAGCCTATGGCATGCCACATAGCCAGATAACATACAGTAATAGGCCAACTCATATTCTGTACATCTGAAATACATTTTCTTCATATCATAATGTTTCTTTAGACCTACCTAAAATAAATTATGAATTTATTGTTATGGTGTATATTAAACTGATTTATTAGACTTGTTAAAATGTGAGATGTTCCAAAGGCATGCATCAACAATTTGTATGTGTTGAGGCCTGGAGATGCTAAACGTGTTTATGTTAATTAATGGTCAATTACCATGAGACCAGCAGTCTTTTGCATAACAATAACCGGTTGACAAAATGTCATGACCGCCACAGCCCTAGTTGTGCAAACCCACAGTTTCATCAGCTGTCCGGGTGGCTGGTCTCAGACAATCCCACAGGTGAAGAAGCCGGATGTGGAGGTCCTGAGCTGGCATGGTTACACATGGTCTTCAGTTGTGAGGCTGGTTGGCGTACTGCCAAATTCTCTAAAATGACATTGGAGGCGGGTTATGGTAGAGAAATGAACATTAAATTATCTGGCAACAGCTCTGGTGGACATTCCTGCAGTCAGCATGCCAATTGCACTCTCCCTCAAAACTTGAGACATCTGTGGCATTGTGTTGTGTGACAAAACTGCACATTTTAGAGTGGACTTTTATTGTCCCAAGCACAAGTTACACCTGTGTAATGATCATGCTGTTTAATCTGCTTCTTGATATGCCACACCTGTCAGGTGGATGGATTATCTTGGCAAAGTAGAAATGTTCACTAACAGGGATGTAAAAACATTTGTGCCCAACATTTTAGAGAAATAATATTGTTTGTGCGATCTTTTATTTCAGCTCATGAAACATGGGACCAACACATCACATGTTGTGTTTATATTTTTGTTCAGTGTACAATGCTTAGTCACTGAGCGATGCATTTGAAAAGGTAAGGGTTGCGTCCCAAATGGCATCCTATTCCCTACTATATAGTGCACTACTTTTGACCAGAGCCCAATGGACCCTGCTAGGGAATGGCTTTTGAATGCTTTTTTTCCAATTCCACATTCAGACGTGTGTGTGTGTTTAAACTTGTGTTTGCTTTAGGCAGTTTCCCTTGTCAATGTCCATGTGTTATAAAGAGAGACAACGTTAACCCCATACAAGGTATGCATAGCAGCGAGGACTTGGGGATGGGATACATTGTGTTGCTCTTAGCTATTGACAGTACTATAATACAGACCGGCTCTACTCTGGCTCGGAGCTGTGTATCCTAACTTATCTCCAATTTACGACGATCCCAGTCTGGTCTATTTTTGTTGGTGCACGGCGGACAGAGTGCAGTCACTCACAGCGTTGCTTTGATCTGGAAGAAACAGAGGCAGACTTGTGTCTGCTTAGTGCTCATTGTCCCTGGCTTAGGGACAGCTCCTGTGGATTCAAACCCAGCAGCACACCCAGCATGTCATGTGGAGTACTTGGTCATAAAAGTGAGATGAGGTGTCTGTGTATAGAAGCCCTCAGCCACGTTGATTTATAGGAAAGTAGTTACAGATGCGGTCAAATATATTGGCACCCTTGCACTTTACAATGGAGTGCAATGGAGCAGAATGTTATTTTTTCTCTTTTTTAAAACTGGTTGAATGGTTATTTTTGCCCAGTAGGCACCTTCAACTTACCACAGGTGAGGTAAATTACACAGTAAACGAGATAACTTGCTTCTAACCAAATTAATATGAATTTTGAATAATTAATCCAGACCATTTTATGTCTTTAAAGTGAAAAATCCAAATTTCAGTTCAGATAATTTTTTGGGGGGGTCCTGTGCAGTTGTAAATCAAATAAATAGACGTGTGAACACAATTATTATTTTTTAAACTTATTTTATAAGAAATCGTGCTAGGGTGCCAATATATTTGACTGCATCTGTGTATGTCTCTTGTAATCGCTCCTGTAGAGGTGAATGTGTGTGTGTTTGTGTGTGTGTGTGTGATTGTGTGTGTGCGTGCCCGCGTCACCCCTGTAGAGGGAATTCAACCCACGCTAAGTTTATCAGCTTTGTTTTAAAGGCACTCAAATGAAGCCAAGTAGCCAACACTCCAAACACAATGAAGCACAGATTCAGAGATATCCTTGGACAACATTCATATTTATCCCCAGTTTGTCCGTAAATGGTATGCCTGGTATGCCAACCGTTCCAGTTAGTTGATTTGTTCACTGACTGAGGTCTGTGCTCTCTGCTCCAGTCCAGCTACTTCTTTTCCATGCAGGGATTGTTAGTTTAGATTCCATTTGCTGTGTCTGAGTGGCCCATTATTCACTCCGTGTTATATTATGGGAATGAGATACTTGTAAACTCAAGCACTGCAGTCAAATATGCCTTATTGATATACCGTACAGCTTTCATGTAAGTCACCATGAAGCCCTGGGAGATTATGTTTCCCTGGGCACAGTAAGTCTGTTTATCCTACATGGCAATCCAGTTGCTTTGTCGTGACCTGTGTCTAAGGTGACTACACAGGTGCCTGAACTGCTCAGTTGCCCATGAACCAGAAGACAAAACGCCCTGTTGATTGCACAGATTCAATTCTAACCTTATGTCCATTCTGTTCACTCCAACGCCAGTTGTGCCTTATAAGATTTGTGTTGGTTTCCCATCTCTACAAGCCCTAAGTAGAGTGTTTTGGCTATATCTTTATAACTGGCTATATCCCAATCAAAAAAAGATAATGCTGGTTCTGATTATAGACTGCCAATTGGCCTGGAGAACAAGATAATGTGTACTTTCTGGGAGTACTAAGACTAGGCATTGGTAATGATGAAGATCAGACAGACACCCTGCTAAGCTCAGCTCTGTACACTTGGCCAAGTTTGTCTTTCTTTCTCCTTGGACTGTGTTGTGGAAAGAGGGCCTGTGCATTGGCTGGGGTTTGGCCAGACTGGTACTTATCTCTGAGTTATCCGTGCTCTATCTGTATTGCCTCAGAGAGTGATAGAGTTCATATTTCCACTAAACCTGGCAGGCACCTGTCGAACTGACCAGAGACTTTGCGATTGTTGTTTACATCATTTTGGAACCACAGACACAAGCAGCGCAATTTATTATTCGTTGTTGTTGTTTTCATGTTGATATCCACCGACAGTTAAATAAAACGTTCCTGGCAGTTTGGCTGTGAACTCTGGTCTCTACTGATTGAGCTAGCCTACATTTTAATTGAAAAAGCATTATTCTCTTAGCACACTGACCTAAGCCCTCGCTCTCCATTATCTAATTTCAGATAATTACCCTTTGAAATGTGGCCATTGTTTGAAGGGTATCAACTGCCTGATAGTAGAACAGAGACCGTTCTGGTCTGATATTATTCTATTGTTTTCAACGCTTCAGTATATTATCTTTTGTTTTGAGGGTGTTATATAGGCCTAGTAGTGCAAGACAAAATATATTTGACAACCTACTGTGCGAAATTAAAGGTCTGATCAGGCACTATGAAGATCTAAAGTTGCACTCATATACTGAAATAGAACATTATCTCTATGACAGTCATTAGTATATTTTCAGTGGAGAGGATGGAACATCTTAACTACTGTTCTATCTGGGGGATGGAGATTCGCTAACGAGCCGCCTAGCGCCCCAAAGCCATAGGGCAAAGAGTCTGATTCAATTAACCCATCTAAAACCACATGTACAGCTATCACAAGTGGCTAATTCAACAGGTATATTACAGGCTTCAATTGGCTCAACAGCCCAAATAGCTCATTTAGCTAATTTCCAAATGATTGTGATTGTTTTCCCCCTGACTGATCCACAGATTGCTTATTATAGCCAAGCTTAATTTTACAATGTATTTATTGTTGAAGTGGCCATGGTCTGTTAGGATAATTTAAAAAATTCAGTGCAACCTTTGTCAATTGAAATGTTTTCAGCCATATTGCTTGTAAACAGGGGACAGAAATTGCAGGCACCACTGGGTAGGCACCTGCAAGGCCAGAGCACTCAGTCTGCCACAGCTGCAACTGAGAGTGTGTGTGTGTGCAACACACTACTGCAACACATCCCATCCCATTCATTCACCTCTTCACCGCTCCACTGAGTGTTCTAGGTCAAGTATGGCCATTAGAACAGAGAATACCTCATCCACTGTCAGTCCACTGTCAGTGCATATCATGAGTGTATTCTGGGGTCACTAGCTAGCATTAGATCCCTATAATTCACTATGGCTAGAGTTAGCTCATAGCCTCATGCTGTATGCCAGAGACACAGATGTAGGTCATGACCTCAGATGTAAGCAGATGTTATGTGGTCTGTGTTGATCCTCAGAGGCCCCTTGTAGTTTATGTCATGTTGAGAAGATGGCTAGCAAAAAACACCAGTTTTGATCATGTTAACTTGGTGGTCAGTCATCACTTATTCATAACACCATACTTACTAGGTCGCATATACAATGGTTAAAGCTGTATAGCAAAAACAGGTTCACTGATGAACATTTAACATTCTTTGGCGCTACCAAAATGGGTCAGTTCATTCTATCAACCGTTTACAGCTATAGGAGCTGAAATGCATGAAAGTGGGAAAACAAAACAACAATTTTCATAATCATATGACTATACCCTGCCTGCAGACATTTGTCTTTTTAGACTAGGCTACAGTATATCTGTTCTCTCTGTCTCTCTCTGTATCTTTAGAAGGAGAAGAAGATGACTTTATTCATCAACATACACATAATTATGCTTTATCCTAACCCCTCTGAAAGAGAACCAAACACACATAGGTTGTAGAGGTTAATGCAAAGTGTTAGTGTTGGTATCCGTTGCACCAAAGGGCAGTTTGTGTATGGTAGGGTAGAAGGTAGGGTGTTTCCGTGTGGACGGCTGCCCTAAATCTAAACCCCACTCTCCCCTCCTCCCCCCGCCTCCCCCCACCTCCTCCACCCTGTTAGTTGTGCATCTGTAGGGAAGCTGGCTGGCTGGGAGCCCTTTGGCCCAGTGTTACATAAGCCTGAGCCCAGCTGAGCCTCACAGGACAGACTGCAGCCTTTATGCTGCCATACTTCCCACAGCAGAGCACAACTCAACTTAATGACGTCAGCCACACAGAGGCTGTGTCCCTGAGCCCTGGTCAAAAGTAATGCACTACATAGGGAATAGGGTGCCATTTGGGATGTACAGACAAAACAGAGGCTCCTATTGACAAGACTGTTGAGTCGTGTAGAAGAAAACATGTATATATTTTAACTGGAACATAATCACATGTTGTTTTGTTCCCCCAGCTCCAACCTAGACTCATTCTTTCTAACACCATCTGTCCTCACAAGGTGAGCCCTAGAATGCACCTGACTATGGACGACTCCATGCCAGATGATAAATCAGGTTTCTCTGGTTGTGCTTGGAGTAGTACTCTATGGGCCAGTTTCCTGGACACAGATTAATGCTTTTTAGTTCAGGACCAGGCTTTCCTGAGAGCTCGCACGAAGATTATAAACTGCGTATTTTGGGTCCTGGATGCTGATTGGCTGAAACAGCATTTCACGGTTATTACAAACAAATAACTTTTTACTGTTCTAATTATGTTGGTAACCAGTTTATAATAGCAATAAGGCATGGCAGTAGAATAAATGTTTCGGACTCATATCGATGCCACTTAAGGCTGTTTTCTAAATGAGAAGTTGTTTTTTAGAGGCAGTTGCTCTTTAATAATAAGGCATGGGGGGGGGGGGGGGGGGGTGGTATATGGCCAATATACCACGGCTAAGGGCTGTATCCAGGCACTCCACTTTGCGTCGTGCTTAAGAACAGCCCTTAGCCGTGGTACAGTATATTGGCCATAAACCACACCCCCCCATGCCTTATTATTAAAGAGCAACTGCCTCTAAAAAACAACTTCTCATTTAGAAAACAGCCTATGTGGCATCGATACGAGTCCAAAACATTTATTCTACTGTCATTGTTGACTACAAAGTGTAAATAGTTAAATGTTTGTCATAAAGTCAGTATCCTCCAAAACAGAGTTTTGTGAGACTTGTGGTCATGACTGCATCGCAACGTAACTGCATCGCAGCTGCACGTGACCCAATTGTAATGCCTGTGGTAAACTTTGGATATCCCTATGTGGCTAGTTAGGGAACATCGGTAAATTACACAATGTACATGGGACAATATGTTCAAATTCCAATAGCTCCAAATTCCAATGACTTAGAAACGTCAAACCAACTATAAATTGTAGAAATTCATACACAAATATTGAAAGCATTTCATGAGAAAACTAAAAGGTGTGCAACATGAATATTGTCTCCATTACTTTGTGTAATTTATTGATGGTCCCTAAATAGCCCCAGAGATAGGCTATCCAAAGTCAAACCAATTTTGCCACGTTGCACACCAGCCAGCAGAAGCTAATTGGCGAAATAATATGGCTAACTCTTCCCACCTGTGAACACACACAAGAGACACCCACATCAAACCACACCCCGAAACGAACTCACGTTTGAATTCAGTCATGGCTGCTAGCATTTCTTAATTAACCAAATCTACAACGAGGCCAAATCAGGAAGTGCAGTCGCCCTTTAACTATCTGTCTGTAAGTGAGTGAGAGGAGGTGATCGGCTTGGGAGCTTTTACAAGTTTCTTATTTACACAGGGGTCTGACCTCAGTTGTTGAGGCTGGTGTGTCCTCATCTCACATTTTCAGTCACTGTGAAATTTCCCTGTGAAGAATAGTCAGTTTGAAAGCTTTTTCTGTGACCTGTTACCTCAGTTTGAGTTGGAGCGAGCCGTCACTCTCGTTTTTCTAAAATATGCTTGACGCAGGCATAACTCAACTTGAAGGCCACTGCGTTTACATATACTTTGAAATTACACACACAAAAATACACCTTCTTAGTCATAGTGACAAAATTACACTGAATTGTTGCATATGTTGAAATAGGCCTACAAAAAAAAAAGCCTGCCAAAAGCCTAAAGTGGCAAACGCCCACTACACGCAGAGAGATGATTGCTCATTTGAATAGACTAATTACTACAAGGCCAGTGACATTCATTAGCCAACCCCTGGATGTTCACTGTCAGTATTTGGGGATGGTGTCTCCTAGCAACACAGTGATTTGATTTCTCTCCCATCCTGGTCATCTATTATTTAGATTTTATTGAACCTTTTATTTAACCAGGCAAGTCAGTTATGACAGCCTTGTTTACAATGATGGCCTTTTTACAATGACGGCATAGCCATCGGTAGTTGTATATTTGACCTTTGATTTGTTTGGCCTTTTGATTTGTAGGATAATGATTTGGAGGTAATCAGTGGCAGCCTGGACATATTGTGGCATTAGGTGGGAGTACCAGCCAGGTATGACATCATAGAAGGATGACTGTAAAGGGTTTATTTGTGTGGCAGCAGGTTGATCCTGGACTGGCCTGAGATTAGTCCTGTTGGTGAGATCGGTACTGGGCTTGTATTCACAAAGAGTCTCAGAGTCGGAGTGCTGATCTAGGATCAGGTCCCCCTCTTTCCATATAATATTAGTCATTATGATCTAAAAGTTTAAAGAACCACTGAACACTCTGATTGGTACATGTGTTTTTCTGTTGCTCTTTAGAAATGTCAGTCTTGGAGGTGTGTTTCCCGTTTGGTTAATGATGTTTGTCCCCCATGAGACACTAGACGCAGAAGCCTATTTCACTTCCTCAAAATCCCCAGAATGAAACTAAGATAACTCAAGAAATCGTCAATAAATTTTTATGTTTTTGCAGAGGATGTTTTAGTTGCGCAATTTTACATCTAACTAAGATGTTTGCTGTTGAGCAGGTCTTACGAACAATCACCACAGCTGTTCACCCCATGTTAGTGGGCAAATGGACATCATCAAGTCAAACCCAACCTTTAATTTACCCATTGTGACGCATGGATGTTCCAAACTCCATTTTAGACTAGATTGACTTTACGACCAAAATCATCCTATTTACACTTTGTAGTACATTTTGACACTACAATAACAATTTTTGACTCATATTGATGCCACATAGGCTGTTTTCAAAGAGATGTGTTGCTTTTTAAAGGTAGCCGCTCTTTAAACTGATCCTAAATCAGCACTCCTTCTTTAAGACTCTTTGTGAATGCAGGACCGGATGATGATGGTGACTGAGCCTCATATTCAGGGCTGCCAAACAGTAGAGGAGAGGTATAGGACCTGGGTGAGGACTTATTCCATATGAGATCCAACATCGGTCTATGGCTGATTTACTTCTAATGGAGCGAGACTGAGAGGGGGAAGGGTTAACGATGGAGAGATGGGAAGAACAGAGCAGAGGGAGAGATGCTGAAGGTAGGAGGTAATAAAGGCGATTTGTGTTAGGGCAGAAAATATACAATTCCGGCTTGTTTATATAATCCAACCTTGAAAGTGCCCAATTGAAACTTCTTGATTCCTCTGATCTTTGTATTTTAAACCTCTAGACATTCCTGCTCTCCCGCAGAGACACAGTCTGCCCATGTACTGAACCTGTGGCTGAAGACAAAGGCTATGGCTTGAGTCATTACATTTGACATGATTGAATTATTGACCAACCTGAAAACCAAAGTGTCAGATGCATTGTGGCTTGTCTTCCAGGTTGCGGTGAGGAAGGAGGCATTGAGCACTTAGCTTGTTCTCTTCTCAAGGTGGTTACCTTGGTGTTGCTTGCTGAGACTAAACTACTCTATTTTCATGCAGCCTGTTGGAGGTCTGTCAGAGGCAGGGGACAGAGCCATATGTCACCCCTGCCTATTATATGTCACCTCTTCCTATTGACTGGATGCCCTTGGGACACATGCATCCATCCCCTAACCCCAGGCCTGTCATGTCACCCTGCTCCTCTGCTCAGACAGAGCTTTCTGGAGAGATCAGTTTCCTAGCTGCTCATAGCTCCACCGATAGGCCCTGGTGGTCTGTAACCATAACCCAACACATCATTCATGTCAAGTGGATATACTGTGTCTGTGACCAATACATTATTACTACTATGAGCTGTGTTCTTCTGAGGTACAGGGTGGAACATATTGGGGTCATCCTGGGAGACAAGGGAGATGTTTCGCACATATCGTTTTGTAATACCAGACCAGTAGACAATGGGACACCCAGTGTGTGTTGGTAGCCTACACCTATATTTGCAAAACTGTCCTCCTCCTATCAGTGTGATGTATCTGAAGACTTAAGGGTTGCATGATGGAATTCTCATTCCCCATCCTGGGTTTTTGATACTGATCATGATGACCAAAGGGAATTCTACCAAGGTGTTGCCTTTCTTTTCGTTTGGTGAAGGTATTATTTCATAGTGAATATACAGTATCTGCCTTCTTTTAACAAATACATGTGTTTATTATTAGGGTCCCAATGTATGGGAGGAAATTGGATTTGAGTGCTAGCTGTTGACATCAAACGCTCCAGAGCCCACTGTGCCCCATGTGGCTGGTGTTTGCAAAGGGGTCTATATTTGGAATGGCTTTGAGTCTCTCTTCTCTTCTTTTTTGAAGTGGGGAGGGAGATGAACAATTTAAAATGCTTTTTCTTCTGTTCCGTTGGTTGGTGGTGGTGGGCGCACCAACCTTTCTTCTTCAAAGGTGTGAGTCAGAATTCGACATTTATGACTCAACGGGCTCAGCTGCCATCTCCTGTGTCGCATGGCATGAGCATTTAAAATGAGCATTCAGTACCCATAGGAGAACAGCTCCATTTAAAAGCTAAGCTATAGTTTGGCACACAAGACTGTTTAGTACTACAGTAAAGTATTACATTGATATTGTAATCCCCTTAGCCCCCAATCCTCTGGCCAGGATTCAATCAATTGCAGATAGTGAACTTTTAAATACTGTAGCTCTTTCAGAAATACCTTTGATTTACGTTTATGTTCCAGTTGACACTTGAATTGGGGATAGTGTCTCCTAAATTGTCAGTGTGGTTGCGTGCACTGCATGACTTCAGAACCTGGTTCCCTGTCAGAACTGAATGGGTCACGCAATGGGTCTGCAAGTGTCAACTTCCTTCCTCTGTCCGGATTACACTGCTGTGAAAATCAAACACAGTTATTCAGGAAGTCTGTTATTGATTGGATCCTGACCTTCAGGCCTCCATTGCTGTTGTCTCGTCGTTGATTTCATAACGGATCACATGAAGAAGCGTTTGTTGAAATGGGAACACAAGATAGAGCTGTGATTATGAAGAAGTTCCTGGAGGAAAGATACAAGTTAGGATAGTGATATAACCAGGAACAGAAGTGCTTTGTAGTGTGTGTGTGTGTGTGTGTGTGTGTCTGTGTGTGTGTCTGTGTGTGTGTCTGTGTGTGTGTACGTTTTATAAAGAAATTGACTAATTTTGCCTCAGTCTGAAGCATTGCAGTGCTAATGTATTCAAGGTAATTCATTTACCCTCTCGTTGAATTTACTGCGCTAGCTAATGTAGAACAGGTCAAACTTGTGTCACATTTTGAGAAAAGGCTTTTTCCCCATTATAAACATTGCCTCATAGAGAATGCCCACCTTCTCTTTTCACTGTGACACCCCATTATGTCTGGCTCTACTTTGGAGATACACTTAGCTACTGTCAGCCTGAAGAAGAGGAATGTCATTATCTTCTGAATATCATCATCCATTCCCAGGTGGGTAAAATGTTCCTGGAGATATTCTTCACTCTCAGAGTTAGTTTGGACCAACATGATTAGGGCCCAGTAATTCTAAGTAATCGTCAGTTGAAAACTGTTGCTCACCGTCACAAAAAGTGAAACGTTTGGATTCTTAGAGCCTTCCCGCTTATCATCACATGGACTGAATCAGATGTTTCAATAGGATATCTGATGGGGCTTTTGGTAAATGAAAAATGTCCGATTCCTGCACGTTTTCTTTTTTCTTTTCAAATGACATGTATCTTAACCAACAAACGGCAGCACATTTGCCTTGCACATGAGAGCATTATAGGACATTGTAGGACCGTAACATGTGGCACCTCACAGTGCCGTGTGATGCTGCTCACAATAAGCAGCAAGCAGCCTGGCCTGCACATGACTTGCATTTATTTTAGCACACAATGCACTTCATTGTGTTGACTTGTACCACACTATATAGGGATTCACATTTAGACCATATCAAACCATTCTCCACTAAACATTCTCAACCTGATGACTGTCCTGTAAACGGGGGAATTTAAAATGATTATTATGATACATCTTTTTGTGTGATTTTTTGTGTGATTTTTTAAAAGAATACATAACATACACATACAAACAACAACATACATACTCACACCAACATCCACAACATCCACCCTGCCTAGACCCACCTGCTCACACCCCCATCTCCAGCACCCGCATCACTCTCCGCCACATGGCCTCAAACTGCACCATTTTGTTTCTCTCCATCGCCCACGCACTTTCAACATTTAGATAATAAAGCATTTAACCTTTCCATTGTGCTAACGATGGAGGATTACTTGATTTCCAGTTTTTAAGTATATGTTTTTTCAAGATGATTGACGAGAAAAGTATCTTCCAACCCATCGGGTATCTCACTGCATCCTCATATGCCATGTCTTGAAATATGCAAACTGATGGATTAAAAGTACATTTACATTGTAACATTTCTGACAGTCAACTTTCTAACTCCGCCCATAACTTTTGGACTTCATAGCATTCCCAGCAGGCATGGATTATTGAGTCATTGTTAGTTTTACACTAAAGACATGACTCTGTCGTTGTGCTGTAGAATTTGTGAGTTTTGTCCCTTGTGTAATAAATTCAATACATTAGTTTATACTGGATTAAGTTTACATTTTTGCTACCTGTAATTTCATTAGTTATGTTCCAACATTCCCTCCATCTTGTACCCATATCAGTTATTTTTCCTACATTTTCCACTTTTCATAGAATATACTTGAGTTCACTGTATGCAGAGTTACAGCAGTTTGTCATCTGCTCATTATAAACCATCTACGGTCTAGCTGTCGGTGAAACACACTACATTTTCAATGCCCCAGTGACAAATGAAATAAAAAAGGCAATTTTCTCAAACTCAACACACCAAATAAAGCTGTCAGCAGCGATATGCACTACGGCATCTTGTCATCATGTCAGACATGGCTGATGAGTGTGACAACAGTTCCCCTCAGAGGCCCTGGCTGGATCCTGGTGGGACGCTTGATATTGAGTTGTTTCTTCTCCTCAGCAGAGAAGCGCGACTCTCTCTCTCTCTCTCTCTCTCTCTCTCTCTCTGGATGATGGGTAGGTAAATATTGACACCAGTGCTGTCTTGCTCTGCAGGGTTTTATGGCTCCTAGCCACTGGCTGATAATTATTAATCTCCCTCTAAAATAATGTTGCACCTAGAAAGGTACGCAGGTGATCTAGTGCGCCGCTCGTTCCCTGGTTACTACAGACGCAAGAAACACGGAACACAGGACAGGACTCAATTAGCATGGCTTGGTAAACAGAAACACGACCACAGAAAAATGTGTTTACACTGACACACTCCATTATTATAGCGGTTAAATACAGAAATGGGTCAGTAGGATTTGTAATACCATATTTGTTTTTAAGTAAAAATAGCCTGAAGACCATAATGATTTATAATAGCCTGAAGACCATATTGATTGGAAATGTTCACAGTGCAGATGGTTAATAGAACCAGACATGGTGTTGGAGAGGACATGACTGTTATTTCAACAAATGTTTTATTAAAGGTTTATAAGCTATCTATAAACTAATGGTTTACAGTTGATAAACTACTTATAAACACTGTTTAAAGTATATTTCAAGTGTACTAGGAATTATCCTGGCCTTATTCGAACAGGAGGAAAACATGTTCTGATGTCAGCGACAGTTCTGACAGCAACAGTTCTTTACTGAGCAAATGAAAAACTGTTACCGCAGGTGTGTTAAAATTTCTTCTTCCAGATCCTAGGTCTATTCCTTTTTTTCTGCTTGGTTGTAGTTATTCTGAGTAATGTGAGATTTTTATGTGGTGTTGCTGAGTGCTGCAGGAGACATCCATTAACTAGAAAGAGACAGTACCACACCGTGCAGGGCTTGACCTCTCCCGTGTTCACTCTGCTCTGCTCTGCATGTACTACACACACACACACACAAATACAGGGACAGGGAGGAATAATGTAATGCACCTGGGGAGAGATAGATCCATTAGGCAAACAGGGTTTGTTGTCTAGGGGGGGCTGTTCAGGGGTCTCAGTTGTGTACTTGTTTGGATTACAGGCAGGCAGTATTACATCCACCTGCAACATGCTCCACTACTCTCCCTGTAGACTCACAGTAATAGGACTGGGACCTTGGTTGACTTCAAGTACTTCAAGTGGGAGTGGTTTTTTTACTGGATTGCAAGGTTTGTTGATGTAGCTGTCCTCGAGGAGGGAGGTAGAAAGCTAGGCTCTCTTAAAGAAGGTATTGCTGTGTTCACTGTCATCATGAAGCTCAGCCATTTTAGTGCATTCGCCACCTTTGCCAGACATTTAGGACATCAACAGAACACGTTAAAAAGTCCAGAGTCTGGTAAGTGGAGTGACTTTTGTCATCCTTTGTAGTCTGAGACCTCACTGGCTTCCTAATATGGTCGGACCAGGCCTGGGAAGGGAGTATAAATAGAGTAGGATTGTTGTTTGGGAATATTTGCATTGACCAGCTGGAAGCCTTCTCTGATGCTCTGTTGTTTCCATGGTAGTGCAGTGGGGCTGGAGAGGGGATGCAAATCCCTCAGCCTGGCCTTAGTCTGCCCTGGCTTCAGCAGCTGCCTTACTGACGCTACTGGCCTACTACTAATGCAACTACTACTCTTTTAGGCTCGCTTAGATAGCTCAGTAGTAGGGAAGGGCCTTTTTTGCCCTGTGCAACATCCACATGACCGTATCTGCTGCTCAGAGCTGGTAACCTCCACCAAAGGTATCTGCATGCTTCCCATCCGAAACAGTTCGTGAATATATTATGATGACATTTTGTGACATTTTTGTTCGTTTTGGTCGTCGGCAAAGGTTTTTTCAGCTGTTCGTGCACACACATTTTTTTCCTGAGGCAAGCCGAAGTTCATTAACCGAAGTCTACGCCCCTTCGTCTGTGATTGGTCAACAGTAGGGATTCTTCAATTAAGTGTTTGTTGTCATTCAACGAGAGACGACTCATTTTCATGCAAAAAAAAAAATATGTGAGAAATACTGCACCTAACATCTTAGTTAGATGTAAAATTGCGCGACGAAGACGTCCTTGGCAAAAACATCAAAATGTATTACAGATTTCTTGACTTATCTTCTGACTATTTTGAGGAAGTGTACAGTATACTGGCTACAGCGTCTCAAGAGGGACAAACAGTAGCTGGGGTTCAACCAGTTGACCTGTAGACTGTCATTATGTAGTTATGTAGTTATATAATGGTCAGGGGTCAATGCAGCTCCACAAAGCTTTTAATACACTTTCCTGTTTAGAGTAGAAAAACACATCAACCTCTTCTGGGTCTCTGTGGGAGAATCTCAATCGCATACTCCTCATGTCCTCTCTCCTCGACTCCTCAAAACCCATTGGAGGAGAAGGTCAGAGGGGAGGGACCTCTGGCTTTATCATCCAATGGGTTTTGAGAAGGAGGCGAGGAGAGAGGACGCGAGGAGTATGCGATTGAGATTCTCCTATTCTCTTGTCTCCCATCTCCTCATCTCTGTTTCTCGCTCTGTGTGTATTTTCTTTTTCTTTCTCCACAGTGCTAACTCTCTCTCTCTCTCTCGCTCGCTCTTTTCTTTTCTTTTCAGTTGTTTTGTTCTACTTTAAGCCTTTTCTCTTTTCTCTTAAGCCTCAAGAGAGATCTCACTAATAGAATATTGACTCTATAAAGACATGTTTTGTTTGTTCGTCATTGGACATGCCATCGGCGTGAGTTCGACTCAGCTGCTGATTCTCTGATTCAGTCCATGTGTGGTTTCTGTGAAAGGGATGGCTGTAGCCTATGGCTGCCAGTCTCAGGACAACAGTGTGCGCCTTTCATCTCTGCTGACTGAGGGTAGTTCAGACAGCCTTCAGGTGCCTGGTGTTATGTACCAGATCACACTTGGTTTGAAATAGCCGCCTACTATTTGTCGTCTTACTTGTGCTTGCCTGGTGCAATAAAACCAATATAATAATACCAAAAAGGTGCAACTCCACCCACCTGGCACTCCAGGCAGGCTCAATCAAACAGAGTATTTAAAAGAAAACAAATACTAGTTATGTTTGTACAGATGGCCTGTAATCACTACTGATTGGCCCTGTCAGTGAGACATTACCCAATCGGCACTGTCAAATTAGTGTCAATACTCTCCCATTTCTCTTCAATTAAGTGTTTGTTGTCATTCAACGAGAGACGACTCATTTTCATGCAAAAAAAAAAATATGTGAGAAATACTGCACCTAACATCTTAGTTAGATGTAAAATTGCGCGACGAAGACGTCCTTGGCAAAAACATCAAAATGTATTACAGATTTCTTGACTTATCTTCTGACTATTTTGAGGAAGTGTACAGTATACTGGCTACAGCGTCTCAAGAGGGACAAACAGTAGCTGGGGTTCAACCAGTTGACCTGTAGACTGTCATTATGTAGTTATGTAGTTATATAATGGTCAGGGGTCAATGCAGCTCCACAAAGCTTTTAATACACTTTCCTGTTTAGAGTAGAAAAACACATCAACCTCTTCTGGGTCTCTGTGGGAGAATCTCAATCGCATACTCCTCATGTCCTCTCTCCTCGACTCCTCAAAACCCATTGGAGGAGAAGGTCAGAGGGGAGGGACCTCTGGCTTTATCATCCAATGGGTTTTGAGAAGGAGGCGAGGAGAGAGGACGCGAGGAGTATGCGATTGAGATTCTCCTATTCTCTTGTCTCCCATCTCCTCATCTCTGTTTCTCGCTCTGTGTGTATTTTCTTTTTCTTTCTCCACAGTGCTAACTCTCTCTCTCTCTCTCGCTCGCTCTTTTCTTTTCTTTTCAGTTGTTTTGTTCTACTTTAAGCCTTTTCTCTTTTCTCTTAAGCCTCAAGAGAGATCTCACTAATAGAATATTGACTCTATAAAGACATGTTTTGTTTGTTCGTCATTGGACATGCCATCGGCGTGAGTTCGACTCAGCTGCTGATTCTCTGATTCAGTCCATGTGTGGTTTCTGTGAAAGGGATGGCTGTAGCCTATGGCTGCCAGTCTCAGGACAACAGTGTGCGCCTTTCATCTCTGCTGACTGAGGGTAGTTCAGACAGCCTTCAGGTGCCTGGTGTTATGTACCAGATCACACTTGGTTTGAAATAGCCGCCTACTATTTGTCGTCTTACTTGTGCTTGCCTGGTGCAATAAAACCAATATAATAATACCAAAAAGGTGCAACTCCACCCACCTGGCACTCCAGGCAGGCTCAATCAAACAGAGTATTTAAAAGAAAACAAATACTAGTTATGTTTGTACAGATGGCCTGTAATCACTACTGATTGGCCCTGTCAGTGAGACATTACCCAATCGGCACTGTCAAATTAGTGTCAATACTCTCCCATTTCTCTCAGGGAGGATGACGCTCTCTTACATACAGTTGAAGTCGGAAGTTTACATACACTTAGGTTGGAGTCATTAAAACTAGTTTTTCAACCACTCCACAAATTTCTTGTTAACAAACTATAGTTTTGGCAAGTCGGTTAGGACATCTACTTTGTGCATTTTTCCAACAATTGTTTACAGACAGATTATTTCACATATAATTCACTGTATCACAATTCCAGTGGGTCAGAAGTTTACATACTGTCACAATCGTCATAATGAGCGGACCAAGGCGCAGCGTGATATGAGTACATACTTTAATAGTACTTAGCAACACGACACAATACAACAAAAACAACAAAACGATACGTGAAGTCCTCGGTCAATAACACAAACCTACACGGAACAAGATCCCACAAAACACAAGTGCACAACAGGCTGCCTATGTATGGTTCCCAATCAGAGACAACAAGCAACAGCTGATTCACGTTGCCTCTGATTGAGAACCACCCTGGCCAACATAGAAACACATAACCTAGAACAGAACATTACATTTTTGACATTTACATTTTAGTCATTTAGCAGACGCTCTTATCCAGAGCGACTTACAGTTAGTGAGTCATTCTTTAAATTTTTTTTTTTTAATATATATATATATATATTATTTTTTTTACTGGCCCTCCGTGGGAATTGAACCCACCACCCTGGCGTTGCAAACGCCATGCTCAACCAACTGAGCTACATCCCTGCCGGCCATTCCCTCCCCTATCCTGGACGACGCTGGGCCAATTGTGTGCCGCCCCATGGGTCTCCCGGTCACGGCCGGCTACGACAGAGCCTGGATTCGAACCAGGATCTCTAGTGGCACAGCTAGCACTGCAATACAGTGCCTTAGACCACTGCGCCACTTGGGCGCAGTGGAAAACGAAACATAGACACTACACAAAGAAACTAACACCCTGGCTCAACATACAAGAGTCCCCAGAGCCAGGGCGTGACAGTACCCCCCCCAAAGGCGCGGACTGCGACCGCGCCAACATAAACCCAACAGGGGAGGGGCCGGGTGGGCATTCCACCTCGGAGGCGGATCCGGCTCCGGGCGTGACCACCCCCCTCTAACAACCCCCCCGTAGCGCCCCTGGTCTGGTCCCGCTGGCTGGAGCTGGACTGGACATCGGTGGAGCGGATTGCTTAGGCTCCGGTGTGGAGCAGCTGACCGGTACCTGACCAGGCACGGGCTGTGCCGGACTGACGACGCGCACCACAGGCTTGGTGCGGGGAGCAGGAATGGGCCGGACCGGGCTGACGACGCGCACCACTGGCTTGGTGCGGGGAGCAGGAACGGGCCGGACCGGGCTGACGAAGCGCACCACTGGCTTGGTGCGGGGAGCAGGAACAGGCCGGACCGGGCTGACGAAGCGCACCACTGGCTTGGTGCGGGGAGCAGGAACAGGCCGGACCGGGCTGACGAAGCGCACCACTGGCTTGGTGCGGGGAGCAGGAACAGGCCGGGCCGGGCTGGCGACGCGCACCATTGGCTTGGGGCGAGGGGCAGGAACAGGCCGGGCCGGGCTGGCGACGCGCACCATTGGCTTGGTGCGAGGGGCAGGAACAGGCCGGGCCGGGCTGACGACGCGCACCATTGGCTTGGTGCGAGGGGCAGGAACAGGCCGGGCTGGCGACGCGCACCATTGGCTTGGTGCGGGGAGCAGGAACAGGCCGGGCCGGGCTGGCGACGCGCACCATTGGCTTGGTGCGAGGGGCAGGAACAGGCCGGGCCGGGCTGGCGACGCGCACCATTGGCTTGGTGCGAGGGGCAGGAACAGGCCGGGCCGGGCTGACGACGCGCACCATTGGCTTGGTGCGAGGGGCAGGAACAGGCCGGGCTGGCGACGCGCACCATTGGCTTGGTGCGAGGGGCAGGAACAGGCCGGGCCGGGCTGGCGACGCGCACCATAGGCTTGGTGCGAGGGGCAGGAACAGGCCGGGCCGGGCTAGCGACGCGCACCACAGGCTTGATGCGAGGGACAGGAACAGGCCGGGCCGGGCTGGCGACGCGCATCACAGGCTTGGTGCGAGGGACAGGAACAGGCCGGACCGTACTGGGAACACACAACACTGGCCTTGTGTGGGGATCAGGAACGGGCCGGACCGGACTGGTAACACACCTCAGTACCTCTCACCGTGCCTCTACACTCTCCCTCCCTCTAACGACCAATGGCCCCCGTAACCTGGTGGCCTTCTCTCCTCGTCCACAAACTCGCCCTGTATCTGCCTCCAGCAGCCCCGTCGTCCATGTCGTGTGCCCCCCCCAAAAAATTTATTGGGGGTGCCTCTCGTCTGTCCGACGACGGCCCGGTTGGCGCCGCTTCTCCTCTCCTGCCTGGGTCTCCCCCTTCATCGCCCTCCGGTAACGGACGGCCTCCTCCTCCGTGATCTGCCCCCAACCGAGGAGGACATCCACTAACGTTACCTCCGGCGTTTGCTCCTGGACACGCTGCTTGGTCCTGTATTGTTGGGATCTTCTGTCACGATCGTCGAAAGGAGTGGACCAAGGCGCAGCGTGATATAAGTACATACTTTAATAGTACTTAGCAACACGACACAATACAACAAAAACAACAAAACGATACGTGAAGTCCTCGGTCAATAACACAAACCTACACGGAACAAGATCCCACAAAACACAAGTGCACAACAGGCTGCCTAAGTATGGTACCCAATCAGAGACAACAAGCAACAGCTGATTCACGTTGCCTCTGATTGAGAACCACCCCGGCCAACATAGAAACACATAACCTAGAACAGAACATAGAAAACGAAACATAGACACTACACAAAGAAACTAACACCCTGGCTCAACATACAAGAGTCCCCAGAGCCAGGGCGTGACACATACACTAAGTTGAGTGTGCCTTTAAACAGCTTGGAAAATTCCAGAAAATGATGTAATGGCTTTAGAAGCTTCTGATAGGATATATATATATATTTTTTTAAATCATTTGAGTCAATTGGAGGTGTACCTGTGGATGTATTTCAAGGCCTACCTTCAAACTCAATGCCTCTTTGCTTGACATCATGGGAAAATCTAAAGAAATCAGCCAAGACCTCAGAAAGAAAATTGTAGAACTCCACAAGTCTGGTTCATCCTTGGGAGCAATTTCCAAATGCCTGAATGTACCATGTTCATCTGTACAAACAATAGTACGCAAGTATAAACACCATAGGACCACGCAGCAGTCATACCGCTCAGGAAGGAGATGCGTTCTGTCTCCTAGAGATTAAGGTACTTTGGTGCGAAAAGTGCAAATCAATCCCAGAACAACAGCAAAGGACCTTGTGAAGATGCTGGAGGAAACAGGTACAAAAGTATCTATACCCACAGTAAAACGAGTCCTATATCGACATATCCTGAAAGGCCGCTCAGCAAAGAAGAAGCCATTGCTCCAAAACCGCCATAAAAAAGCCAGACTACGGTTTGCAACTGCACCTGGGGACAAAGATCGTACTTTTTGGAGAAATGTCCTCTGGTCTGATGAAACAAAAATAGAACTGTTTGACCATAATAACCATCGTTATGTTTGGAGGAAAAAGGGGGTTGCTTGCAAGCTGAAGAATCACACTTGAAGAATCACAAGCTGAAGAACACCAATACTAAATGAGTGTATGTAAACTTCTAACCCACTGGGAATGTGATGAAAGAAATAAAAGCTGAAATAAAACATTCTCTCTACTATTATTCTGACATTTCACATTCTTGAAATAAAGTGGTGATCCTAACTGACCTAAAACAGGGAATTTTTACTAGGATTAAATGTCAGGAATTGTGAAAAACTGAGTTTAAATGTATTTGGCTAAGGTGTATGTAAACTTCCGACTTCAACTGTAGTTGGACAGACATGCACTCTCAGACACACACACACACACACACACACACACACACACACACACACACACACACACACACACACACACACACACACACACACACACACACACACACACACACACACACACACACAGGCCCACATGCCTGTCCTCAGTGTGCAGTGTGAGTTATTCTGGCTGGAGATATGTGTGCAGGAGTACAGTTCAGATCGGCTGAGACAGACAGACGGATGTTATGAACCATGGTGTGTGTGTGTGTCCTGGTGCCCCTGATAGCAGACAGACAAGCTTAGTCCGAAATGGCACCATATTCCGTATTTAGTGCACTACTTTTGACAAGGGTCGATAAAGGTCTTGTCAAAAATAGTGCACAATGTAGGAAGTTATGTACCATTTAGGATGTAGACACAGTCAGACAGTGTTGAGGGAATTAGTCGTGGAGGGGATTGAAATAGTCTACTGTAAGAGTTCTGTATTACATTTATTTAAAACTCTCTTCTTTCTCTCCCTATTTCTTCCTCTCTCTTCTCTCTCTCTTCTTCCCTCTCCCTCCCTTTCTCCCCCCCTCTCCAGATAGTGTCCAACGTCCTGATCTTCTCCTGTTCTAACATTGTGGGGGTGTGTACCCACTACCCAGCCGAGGGCTCCCAGAGACAAGCCTTCCAGGAGACCAGGGAGTGCATCCAGGCTCGCCTCCACTCACAGAGGGAGAACCAGCAGCAGGTAAGGCCCATCATGGGACTGTGGAGGACTCACAGGCAGTAAATTACTTGACATAGTCAGGGCTAGTTAATGCTGGTGTTAAAAGGGCTTTATAAATACATCTAATTTATGTATTGATACTTAATTATTATTATTATTGGAATTATAGTAATTAGTTGATATTATGGTAAGTGATAAAGATCTCTTGGTATAGTTGCAGCAGATACTTTGATATAGTGTTTTCTGACATACTACACTCACACACATGACACTTACACTGTCACATGACTCTGAAGGACCTAATAGGAGACAGGAGGTCATAGAGAGCAGGTGGTTCAGATCACCTGTAATGACGTCTGGTTCTTGGAAGTCTAGGGTTAAAGCGGCAATCCATAGCGGTGAACCTGCCACGTCCGTTCGCGATATTACAACATCAAAGACGTTACTTCAAACAATGAACACTTTTTTCCCCCTCTGACATCATTGCACATCATTGCACGTGTGATAGAACAGCAGAGGATGTACTACCATTTTTTTTTTTACCACGATGCTGGATGCTCATTTCCTCAAAACAAAAACAATAACAAATGCGCCTGGGGCGGCCAGTAGCGGCCAGTGGCGCTGTTTCACCTATCGCGGATCTCAGGTTTAAACTTATTTTCCCAATGGGGAAATTATGAAATATCAATAGGCTACATGGAGGGGACAAAGATTTCCTAGTAACCAAGATCTGCGCTTACTTAAGTGACCTTTGGCTTCTGCTCCCTATAGACCCACAATGTCACAGCCTTAGAAAGTAGCAGCCGTCACCAAGTAGACAATCACCCCAGGTGTTGACAATTAGGACAGGTAGTGATGTAAGAGAGTAAGACGAACGCTGAGTCTGAAATGAAACCTTATTCCCTATAGTCAACATAATGCACTTTATAAACTGGGTGGTTCGAGCCCTGAATGCTGATTGGCTGAAAGCCGTGGTATACCACGGGTATGACAAAACATTTATTTTTACTGCTCTAATTACGTTGGTAACCAGTTTATAATAGCAATAAGGCACCTCGGGGGTTTGTGATTTATGACCAATATACCACGGCTAAGGGCTGTATCCAGGCACTCCTCATTACATTTACATTTACATTTACGTCATTTAGCAGACGCTCTTATCCAGAGCGACTTACAAATAGGTGCATTCACCTTATAGCCAGTGGGATAACCACTTTACAATTTTATTTTTTTTGGGGGGTAGAAGGATTACTTTATCCTATCCCAGGTATTCCTTAAAGAGGTGGGGTTTCAAATGTCTCCGGAAGGTGGTGAGTGACTCCGCTGTCCTGGCGTCGTGAGGGAGCTTGTTCCACCATTGGGGTGCCAGAGCAGCGAACAGTTTTGACTGGGCTGAGCGGGAACTATGCTTCCGCAGAGGTAGGGGAGCCAGCAGGCCAGAGGTGGATGAACGCAGTGCCCTCGTTTGGGTGTAGGGACTGATCAGAGCCTGAAGGTACGGAGGTGCCGTTCCCCTCACAGCTCCGTAGGCAAGCACCATGGTCTTGTAGCAGATGCGAGCTTCAACTGGAAGCCAGTGGAGTGTGCGGAGGAGCGGGGTGACGTGAGAGAACTTGGGAAGGTTGAACACCAGACGGGCTGCGGCATTCTGGATGAGTTGTAGGGGTTTAATGGCACAGGCAGGGAGCCCAGCCAACAGCGAGTTGCAGTAATCCAGACGGGAGATGACAAGTGCCTGGATTAGGACCTGTGCCGCTTCCTGTGTAAGGCAGGGTCGTACTCTCCGAATGTTGTAGAGCATGAACCTACAGGATCGGGTCACCGCCTTGATGTTAGCGGAGAACGACAGGGTGTTGTCCAGGGTCACGCCAAGGCTCTTCGCACTCTGGGAGGAGGACACAACGGAGTTGTCAACCGTGATGGCAGTCCTTCCCCGGGAGGAAGAGCAGCTCCGTCTTGCCAAGGTTCAGCTTGAGGTGGTGATCCGTCATCCATACTGATATGTCTGCCAGACATGCAGAGATGCGATTCGCCACCTGGTTATCAGAAGGGGGAAAGGAGAAGATTAGTTGTGTGTCGTCAGCGTAGCAATGATAGGAGAGGCCATGTGAGGATATGACAGAGCCAAGTGACTTGGTGTATAGCGAGAATAGGAGAGGGCCTAGAACTGAGCCCTGGGGGACACCAGTGGTGAGAGCACGTGGTGCGGAGACAGCTTCTCGCCACGCCACTTGGTAGGAGCGACCGGTCAGGTAGGACGCAATCCAAGAGTGAGCCGCGCATAAGAACAGCCCTTAGCCGTGGTATATTGGCCATATACCACACCCCCTCAGGCCTTATTGCTTAAATATAGCAGTGTTTCCCAACTCCGTTTCTCGAGTACCCCAACAGCACACATTTTAGTTATAGCCCCGGACAAAAACACCTGATTCAACTTGTCAAGCGCTTGATGATTAGTTGACAAGTAGAATCAGGTGTGCTTGTCTGGGGCCACAACAAAAATATGTACTGTTGGGAGTAGTGGACGACTGGAGTTGGGAAACACTGTATATAAACACTATATAGGGAATAGGGTGCACTTCGTATATAGAGGTTGTCATTTTGGATGCAAACCAAAGCTACAGGTTGAATTGAACCCAGGATCAGTCTGTGTTCATAGTATAGGCCAGGACATCCTAGCACAGTAGGTTTTCCAAATGCCTTGTTCATAATCAGATTCATGCCTAACATGAGTAGCTACTAGCAGGCGGCATATGCTTTGTTAGTCACCCAGCATAAGGGCTGTCTTCACAGTAACTAGATGAATGGCGACAGTAATAATGACTGCAGCTCTGCAAGCCACAAAGCAGAAAGAAAGAGAGAGAGAGAGAGCAAGAGATCAAATCAAATCCAATTTTATTTGTCACATGCACCGAATACAACAGGTGTAGACCTTAACGTGAAATGCTTACAATGCAATTTTAAGAAAATAGAGTTAAGAGAGAGAGAGATAGAGAGATAGAGAGAGAGAGATAAACAGAGTGAAAAAGAGAGAGTGAGAGTGAGAGAGAGAGAGAGAGAGAGAGAGAGAGAGAGAGAGAGAGAGAGAGAGAGAGAGAGAAACAGAGTGAAAGACTCGTAGCTAACAGCTAATTCGCTAAGATTTACAAGAAGTTAAAGGAGTGGGTTTGTGTGTTGTTGGCCTATCCTAGCCCCTCGGTAACACCCGTCCACCTACACCTGCTGCTGTGGTGTAAACAGAATAGGAGCTTCGTCCCAAATGACACCCAATATAGTGAACTGGACCAGAGCCCTGGTAAAAATGTGTGCACTATATAGGAAATAGGGTTCCATTTGGGACGCAGCCAAGGAGATGGCATCAAGGGCTGACCCACACTCGTCAACCAGTGATGACATCTCTCAGCAGGCAGGGATACTGTGCTGTGGGCGTCATCGCAATAGAGGGATGGAGAGATGGAGGCAGGGGGCAAGCAGCCGTCTGTTCTAGTGCTCAACTACCCAGGTCTTCCCCTGTTGGATCTGTCATAATCAAGACCTCTCCATTTCTCTGTCTCACTGTCTGTCTCGTGTAATGACTCCTATAAACGAAATCTCTGGTTTGTCCTTTTCTCTCTCTCTCTCTCTCTCTCTCTCTCTCTCTCTCTCTCTCTCTCTCTCTCTCTCTCTCTCTCTCTCTCTCTCTCTCTCTCTCTCTCTCTCTCTCTCTCTCTCTCTCTCTCTCTCTCTCTCTCTCTCTCTCTCTCTCTCCTCCCTCTCTCCCTCTCTCCCTCCCTCCCTCCCTCCCTCCCTCCCTCCCTCCCTCTCCCTCCCCCCCCCGGCTGTCTTGCCTCACTCTGTCTCTCCCCGTCCTCTCTCTCTTCATCCTTCTCTCTCTACTCTCTACCTCCCTCCCCCTCTCTCTCTATCTCCACCCCTCTCTCTCTCGCCCTCTCTCTCATTCCTCTCTATCTCTGCAGGAGCGTCTCCTGCTCTCCGTGCTTCCCCGTCACGTTGCCATGGAGATGAAAGCTGATATTAATGCTAAGCAGGAAGACATGATGTTTCACAAGATCTACATCCAGAAGCACGACAACGTCAGGTACCAGTCACCAATGACATCACCAGGGAGAGGGGGGACACATGCAATCAATGCCATGCTCCAAAGCTATGTCCGGGTCATTCCCTTCATTAACTAACATGCTACTTTACTCAGCATTACCTAGCCTCTGAGGACAGCTACACATGCTATCCAGGGTGTGTGACATATCTCTGTCACTCCCACACACTTCAGGTCTGGAGACTTTGTCAAACTTTTGTCAAGCCTTTGTCTTGGCATTTAAAGGCATGATGAAAGCCTTTGGAACCCATGTATAATCATGCAGTATAAATGCTTGATGATTAATTTATATTATAATCCCATTATTACCATTTTGGTAGTATGTGTTTAACCTCCAGTGGTAGTGGAGAGTATTACTAATCATCATCCAATAGCAATCATTAAAGATGTGTGATGAAGACTAGAGAATCAGAGCTGGCACCATCTTGTTGATTATAGAACGAATGCACAAGGCTTGCATTTGGTACATACTGGCAGAGAAAAAGAGAGACAGAGAGAGAGCGCGATAGAGAGGGGGGGGGGGGGGGAGAAATGGAGGGGGAGAAAGAGGCAGAGGGGGGACAAAGAGAGAGATGGAGAGAGATAAATATTAAGAGAGAGAAAGATGGAGAGATGGTTGTTTTCTCTGTGACTGTCTGGCTTGTGGACACCAAGCAGACTCCTAACATCATGCGGTATGTTGTGTTCTCAGAACCATGCCTGGTAGGCTTCTAGCTCTTCGGTCTTAGGGCAGACCAGACCCAAACACACATAAGAGGTGCTATTGTAGTTTTGAAGAGTCTCTTTGAACCACATGGTTAGAGTTGGAGGTCACGTATCTTTCACTCTTTCCTAAAACAAAACAGTATTTTCATTGCCTGTGTGTATGTGATCATTATCAGTTTGTTGCCGTGTTAGAGCAGAGAGAGTTGAACCTTGAAGTCAGAGAGGGTTTAGCTCAGAGACCTTGCAGTTCCTTCCATACCTACCGCTATGGAAGGAAGGTTCAGGCACAATGCATGTGATGCCTGCTGTTTTTGTGAAGAATGAAAGGTAGAGAAAACACACACACGCAGGCACACACATCATTTCATATAGCACTAACATTTATCTCTAAAAGTCTCTCACACATTTTAAAATGAGTCACTCTAGATAAGCTAGCCACACTGTAGAAAACACTATCGATGACAATTGGTTATGATGACGATGCTTTAGATAACGATGGTAATGCTGATGATGAAGATGCTGTGCGACGAAGAAGTATTTATATTTTCTGTTTGTGGTGATTCCGTCCAGCGACTGATCTCAACTGGTCCTGCACAAGGCTGCTGGAAAAAGCGTTGCCCCTGTTTTTAACTGACTCACTGGGGGTCTGGGATTACTGGCCGCTAGGCTAAGCTAAGCCTGGCTGACTGTGCAGCTAATACCCTGCTAAAGAGAGGGAGGCCTGGGGTAGCGAGCCGCTAACAGTGCCCGGCCGCCCTCTGTAATTGGGCAGCAGACAGACAACAGGAAAAGAGAGTTGACAGCTCTTGGCAGGGATAGAGAGAGAGAGAAAGAGAAAGAGAAAGAGAAAGAGAAAGAGAAAGAGAAGAGAGAGAGCGAGAGAGAGAGAGAGAGAGAGAGAGAGAGAGAGAGAGAGAGAGAGAAAGAGCGCTTGGCTGTGGAGAGAGAGAGAGAAAGGATAGAAGTCTGGGGCTGCTGTGTCTAAACATTACTACATTACTAGTAGCTGTCAAATCCTTGCTTCCTCTATCATTGAGCATCAAGGACCTCCTCTCCTTCAATGGGTTTTGAGAGGAATTGAGGAAACAAGAATGGAGAAAGCAATAATTATTTGACGGCTAGTAACGTTTTCAGACACTGCCCGGGTTTCAGTGTTTCTCTGTGTGTTCCAGGTGGATGGGGGAGATATAGTGGAGGATATACTGTATGTAGCCTAGCACGTGAGGTGGGGTTGCTGAGAGAGCAGATAGCATCTTGTCCTGCAGCATGTCATGTCCCTGGCCGCTCCTCCCAGCTCTGACTGCTCTGCTCTGCTCCTCCCTGCCCTGCTCAGCTCAGCCCACTCTGCTGTTTGTCAGCAGACCTCCTTTTTGCTTTACTGTTTTGGTCCTCCTCCACCGCCTCCTCCACCTCCTCCTCCACTTCCTCCTCCTCCTCGAACAAAAGCCCCATGGCTTTCAGCAATTAGGCTGAAATGTCCCAACTACAAGCGTGTTACGCAAGTTAGCAGCAGTGGGGTGTAGGGATGTTTGTCGAGAAGTTTTGAAGCTCATCTCAGTGAAGTGGGGTATTGATATGTCTACTAGAAGACAACACGGCGGTGCTTTTTTGTTGTGTTAAGTTTAAAGTTTTAAAGTTTATTCGCCATGTGCACAGGATACAACAGGTGTAAAATAGTATAGTGACATTCTTACCTTGAGAGCTCTTTCCCAACAATGCAGTGATAATAATAATGTATACACCGGGTGGGTCTAATCCTGAATGCTGATTGGTTAAAACCGCATTCCAACCGGTGTCTATTCCACAAGTTACCACCGGCAAAATCTATGACGTTATTTACTCTGTTCCATCTGACTGCACAATCCACTGTGTCATCAGCCCAGCCAGGCAAGTTATAAACTTGGTCTCCACTATAAAAAGCATCTAGACATTATCTCACATTTCTTTTAGACTAACATTTAGTTTTCAACAGCGAAGATTTGTATAAACCTTGCTGTCTGTCTCTCCGACATTTGCAACATTGTTTCAGTATTCAAATTCGATCTCCAGCTGTCCCGTAGTAATGAACGTCGGGACGAGACAGACAGGCAGGCACCGTTTCTCAACCAGTTGAAATCATGAATCAGCTGGCATCATTTTTATGGATATATACAAAGAAATGTAAATTGAGTGCAGCTAGTTTGCGGTCTTTCCAGCTTCAGTTTGAAGTGATTGGGTTAGCTGTGTTGTTGGCTAGCTCCTCTGAACAACAGTGTCCTGACGAGAGAGCACATTTTCTATGCCAGGCGAAATCGCAAATCATTAGCTCATGGTTATGGACTTATCCAGATAAATGTCACTAGAAAACAGCTTAAACAAATGCAAATGCAGCTACTGTTGTTATTCTATCTGCACTGTTTGACGTGACTGTAAGTTAGCCGTAGTTGGCTAGCTAGCAAGCAAGCAAGGGATAAGAACGTTGCCAGCCAGTATGGCAATGGAACATTTCGAATGAACGACTGGGTCGCGTCCATAGATACAGAAAAAAAAGACTAAACGACTGGCAACCGAACCGATAGAACGAACGAACGAATGACCAGCTGGCTTGGGTAGCAACCCTAGATTTGTGTCGGGACTATATCTTGTGGAAGGATGAAATAGTATGAATAATAATCAAAATAACGTTTTTAATGAAAATATGCCAATCATTATTTGAATATGTTGGTAACCCGTTGTATAAAAGTGATAATGCTCTCGAAGCCGGTGTGTGGAGGATATATTGGCACGGTTTGCTGGCCCTCGACAAATATATCCTCCAAACACCGGCTTCTCGGGCATTATCACTTAAATAGATAATAATATAAAATAGAATAAAACAAGTTATAAAAATAAAAACCACACAAGAACTACAAGTTAGAAACAAAGGTGTTGTTGCCTACTCTCACCACCTGTGGTCGGCCCGTCAGGAAGTCCAGTATTCTGGTGTTCAGTCCCAGGGTCCCGAGCTTGGTGACGAGCTTGGAGGGTACTATGGTGTTGAACGCTGAGCTGTAGTCGATGAACAGTATTCTCACATAGGTATTCCTCTTGTCCAGGTGGGAGATGGCAGTGGAGATTGTAATTGAGATTGCATCGTCTGTAGATCTGTTGGGCCGGTATGCAAATTAGAGTGGGGTGTCTGGGATGATGGAGGTGATGTGTGCCATGACCAGCCTTTCAAAGCACTTCATGACTACAGATGTTAATGCTACAGGGCGGTAGTCATTGTGGCAGGTAGCCTTAGAGTTATTGGGAACAGGAATGATCGTGGTCAGTTTGAGACATGTGGGGATTATAGACTAGGACAAGAAGAGGTTGAAAATGACCGTAAAGATGCCTGCTCTGAGAACGCGCCCTGGAATACCAACCGGCCCTGCGGCCTTGTGAGTGTTGACCAGATAAAAAACTTTACTCAGGTCGGCATTGGGATGACGGGGGCCCTCGTGCACGGTTCGATGTTGTTTTTGGTTTATACTACATCTATCGACATGTCTGTATACAGTTGTCGCAGTGACATCATTAACATTCTATTGTCATCCGACATTAAACTTGTTGTTGTCGTTATGAAAAAGTATAAACACAAAAACGACAGGCTGCATGACATCAGCAGCCCGGTGGTCCAAAATAGCATAACTGGTGTATTTTAACACCAATAAACCCATCTGTTTAAAAATGAATTTAGTATATGTCAATTTAGGAAAGCAGGCAACTAAACGCAACTTTCTAAACAATGTTTTGGTTAGTTTCTAGCTTGTTAGCTAGCTGGCTAATGTTCCGTTAGCTGGCTAGCCATTTTAAATAATGACCATATCATATAGCTGACAACATCTTAACTTTAACTATTTTGTATTCATTATTACAGGAAAATAAACTCACAACTAGATCAGTATTTACAAGTTAATGGTGAGCTAATTACAGAAGTTGTAAGTGTGACGAAATAATAGCAGGGCATTCTACCGGAGAATTTTAGAACATGGACACTGTCTCGTTGGCCTAATGTTATATCCTAATTTGTCTTTGGTGCAGGTCATGTTGTTCTTCACATTACTGTCTCTGGTAAACACACACTATATCAAATAAAATCAAAGTTTATTTGTCAAATGCACAGGCTACAGAAGTTGTAAACGGTACAGTGAAATGGTTACTTGCAGAGTGGAGGCTTTTGTTTAGACATGTAGCTAGCTAAACAATTAACCATTATCCCAACTCATAATGTTAATACCCTGCATTAATCTACAGATAGCTAAAGCTAACCAACTAGCTAGGTTCAATGTTAGCTAGCTAGCTAACATTAGGCTATAACTAGCAATGCAAATGGCTCTGAGATACGAATATTATTACTACACAGATCATACACGTAACGTTAGCTAGTGAGCCAGCCAGCCAGCCAGCTAACGTTAGCTAGCTAGCTAACAGTACGTTTTAACTTGCAATGAAAACAACTTTCTGACTAAATTAGAAAAATATAATATCTGAAAATGTAGCTAGCTAGACTCTCTTACCCGTATACATGGATGAACGCTTCTACATCTCTGTCACGGATGCCATGGTTGCCCTTAGTTTGAAGATGTATTCCGGAGACAGGTGTTTTATACAACAGCCTTCTGTGTTCTCTTTTCGACTCCCTCCGCATTTGCAATCAAACGACTGAATTTGCTCCATCTCTTTAGCTATCATACTATGCTTCCACTGGGCATTCCACTGATTTCAAAACTCGGTCCTCCAGAAAGTGGAGAGCCTTAGCAACACTTGTGCAGGTCTTTGTGATATCTTTCAAAAAAGCTGCTTTAGAAAGGATTACCTACACATACTAACAGCTCATGTTATAGACAGAAGCGTGCTACATGGCAGACCAATCCGAACTCATCTCTCAGCATGTCCAGTCCATCCATTATCTTAGCCAATCATGGCTAGCGGGACGGTTCCTGTCTTTTTCCGTGGCTAAACCAACTAGGCTCATAATTTAAGAATTGTATTTGTATTTACAGATGGCATACACGTTTGTTATTAAGGCACGTGAAAGTTCACATGTTCCAGAAGGCATTTCTGCCAAAAAACACTTTTTTATCAAAACAATTGTTTTACGTTCAAATGCCTCTCCTGTGAAGTAGTGACGCGTGACATATGCCTAGTTTCCTGAAATGAGTCACATATTGTCCTTTTGCCTGTTTGGTGGCTCTGCGGTGGTCGCAGTGGGACTACTTGTACGCATTCGTGTCTTCAGCCGTAGCTTCGGGGTTGGCTGCGATAGCCCTGTGTGCAGTAGCTCTGCCCTTTAGCTTAGCGTGTACCTCTGTGTTAATCCAGGGCTTTTGATTGGGGAAAGCAGCGAAAATTCACTGTGGGGACAACATCGGCGATGCATTTCTTGATGAAGCCCGAGACGGAGGTGGTTAGCTTGTCGATGCTATTGCCGGAGTCCCAAAACATATTCCAGTCAGCGCTAGCAAAGCAGTCCTGCAACATAGCCTACGATTCTGAGAACCATTTCTCTAAGGAGCGCGTCACAAGTACTTCCTGTTTGAGCTTCTGTTTATAAACAGGAAGCAGGAGTATAGAGACATGATCTGATTTGCCGAAGGGGGGAAGAGGGAGGGCCTTGTATGCTTGCTTGTGGGTTGAGTAACAGTGGTCTAGGACTATATCGCCCCTAGTGGCGAAGGAGACGTATTGACAGAAGTTGGGCATATTGCGGTTTGTGCCATTGTCCCAACCTTAAGACAGACACCTTGAGAGGACTCAGATACATTTTGCATTTAGACATGTCCTTTGGCTGACATTTTTTATTACGATATTCATGAACTGAACTCTGAGTTCTGTCGCTCTCACTCTCTATTGTCTCTCTCATGCATAATCTCCACTCCATCCCCGTGTGGTACAGTAAGGAGAGACAAGTCCATGCTGCTGCAGCTCTGCATGTGTCTGTGTGTCTGCCGGGTGCTTGGCTGCAGGCTGCAGTGCAGTTGTGCTCCAGTCTACAGTGGCATCCAGCCTAGTCTCTTAGTACCTTAAATTACATAATATCCCCTACAGGAGCTACTAGTCTGTGTCCGTGCTGTTCTAACTAGTACTGACAAACTGTCCTTGTTCAGCACAACACAGCACTATAGCAAACAGCACAGGATATACTGCTGAGCTCTGTCCTTCACTTCTCACTTCCCCCCCTGCTCCTCCCCCTATGGACATTCCTTCGGGGACATTCTGTTGTGGTGCTCGGAGCTTAAGAATTTCACTGTACCCTGTAATTACATCTGCGACCCTGTGCATGTGACTAATAAACTCATCTAATCTAATCATCTAATCTAATGTACACAATAGTTTACATTACTAATTAGTATGTAGCAATACATTGGATATTATGCATTCTGGTGACAAGTGGTGTGCTAGTGGACATTAGTACATAGCCCTGGTCGCTCTTCCCAGCTGATGTTGTCACCTGGGTGTAGAGAATATGGCTTCTGAGAATATGGATGATATTGGATGGGAATGGCTTTGTAATGTACAATATCTAAAAGACTGGCACTAAGCTTGTCTTTGGGGCATGCTGGTGTAGAGCTTGGCTTGGATCACAGACAGCAACAGAGTTGACAGGAAGGTGTGCAGCCAGGGACAGAGAGGAGGAAATACAAACTGACAAGCAGCCAAATGTAACAGCTACACATGGGTTTGGTTGGGCATGACAGGCTCGTCACAACAACACACAGAGAGAGAGAGACAGACAGAGGTGGATAAATGGCCACACAGACAGGTAGCTGAACTGGATACTATCCCGATGTGACAGTAGTATTAGAACTAAAATGACAGGAGGAGTGGTAGGAGAACTTTGAAGAGGGGAGGTAGAGAAGGAAGAGAGTGAGAGGGGAATGTGTGCAGGGTGAGGTGAGTGAAGTGGGGAGAGGCAGGGAGGCAATGAGGGCGGCAGGAGGGGAGAGCCCAACCATCAACAGTGCTGAGGGGTCAAGCTATGCGGCGGGAGATGAAAGGCTGATCGTCTGTGGCAGTGCCAGGAGGTCTGGGGGAAACGAGGTTAGGGGGTCAAGCCACGCCGTTCCAGAAGCCCCTTTTGACACGGCAGCGAGATGACCCGTAACAGGTTCTGGGGGGCTAGCTATGTAAGCAGGAAGTGCTCTCTCTCTCTCCCTTTATTCTTTCCCGGGGGGGGGGGGGATGTTGGATGTTGGACGCGGTCCCTGGCATGGCTGCCGTTTTCATGCGAGCCGAGGCCTAGCTAAGAAGCAAGCAAGCGTGGAGGCGTACTGTAACAAACAACTTCCTAACAACATAATGCCGTTCACTCCCTCGCAGCTTTGGTGTCACGTTTCAGCTGAAACTCTGGGTTTCAGCAGTTTCACCCCAAGCTGTAAAAGGGTTGTTATTCCATCCTGGGCCTTGTTGTTGTGCAGATTATCCACCTTTTGGAACCGATTTACAGTAGATTTACAGTAGTTGGGACGTTGCCCGAGTCCAGCGCATGGCCTTATTGTAGCCTGTAAACCAGGTTGTGTGGTTAGTACAGAAGGTTCATTCCATTGCTTCATTCCAATGAGCAAATGATATATGACTGTCTGTTTATCATCTCTGACAGTTTAGCAAAATAATGCAATGGATGAGCACAATAACACTGATGCTAATATATTGTCTCTCTCTGACTTTGAGTGGTTGTAAGGGCTTCAACATGCCTGGTTTCATTAGGTCATGGTCACAGTGTACCTCGTGTGGTAAAGTGATTGCACAATGACTATCTGACGTGTTTCTCCCAGTGGTGACGTCCTGTTTTGGTGAATGTATTTTTCTTGTTAATGTCTCAAATCAAGGAAATGGTACATACACACAGTGACTCATACATACTGCATATACGTACATAAATACAGTAATTTATAGGACATATTCCTCTATAGATAATGGGCCCGCTGTACGTGTTCCTCTAACATGAAAGACATGCTCTGGGGCAGAATTGAATGAAGGACACACATGCACATTGACCCTTGTTTCTCTGAATGCCTTGATGTCTGTGAAGTACTATAGGAAGTTACTGTGTTTACTGTGTCAAAAAAACAACAACACTATCTTAGATATGCCTCCATTAAATATCTCATGATTCATCGTCTAACGATTAAATGGAGCTTTAAGACCTGACACAGCTCTCGTTTTCTGCCCAGACTCCCGCCTACCCCCTCCAAACCAGCCCAAATATACATATATGGTCGTGCCCTAGGAGAACGGAACACACTGCTTCCTGGGAGATAATATTTGTGGCGCTCTTAATCCTCTGGTTGTGGGAGGCACAGGGATTATATTTGTGTCTAAATTTGGCCTCCATGGCGCCCCTGTCCTCAGCTACAGTACAAGTTGATAATCTATGTTTAAAGGGAGGTGGTCTAGGCTGGGTCTAGTGCTCCGCCGTGCCTGTGTCTGTGTCAGCCAGCCAATCCAGGATCACACAGAAAACAGACCAGGGGGACTGGACATTACAGTATAATTCCTATGACATAACCTCTATTTTCTTTCTCTCTGCATTATTGGGAAGGGCCCGTAAGTAAGCATTTCACTGTTAGTCTACACCTAACGAATATACATTTATTTTATTTTAAACAGACAAAAAAGAGAGAATATTCTGTTGCTATCACTTGGTAAACAACACTACAGTGGTGGAGCTTCCATTTGGGGCGGCAGGTAGCCTAGCAGTTAGAGAGGCGAGCCAGCAATGGGAGGGTTGCCAGTTAAAATCCCGGGTCCAACAGGAAATATCTGTTGGGAAGTGAGCTGGCAACCGGATGGTTGCTGGTATCAAATCCTAGATGCCATTGCCTGCTGTTGTACCCTTGAGCAAGGCACTTAACCCCCCACAACAAGAGCTCCCAGTGTGGCAGCCCCCCACAACTCTCCAAAACCTGTGTGTGTGTCTTTCGGAGGGGTTGGGCTAAAAGTGGAAGTAAAATTTCAGTTGGACCTTGTTTGCAATTGACCAATAAAGTGATCTTAATTTCAGATCAAGGCACTCTTGAATTATGAAAAAAAATGTAATAATGAGAATGCAGCCTTTAAATTATTCCCCAGAATGGGGATCCACATCTACACCAAGGGCAGTTATAAGGCAGCATCCCCCATTCCCCATCCCCCCTTCCCATTCCTCCCCCTCTCCTCTCCTCTAATGCTTGATGGCTCTCCTCCTAATCACAATCTGTGGTCATGACAACAGCTCTCTGGGAACAGAAAGGCAAGGATGCTAAGACTCCAGCTAAGAGAGACCACAGTCACTGGATTCTTAGGTGTAAGCAATGGGAGTATGGGCCTACTGGGAGTAGCTCCAGCAATGGGAGTATGGGCCTACTGGGAGTAGCTCCAGCAATGGGAGTATGGGCCTACTGGGAGTAGCTCCAGCAATGGGAGTATGGGCCTACTGGGAGTAGCACCAGCAATGGGAGTATGGGCCTACTGGGAGTAGCTCCAGCAATGGGAGTATGGGCCTGGGAGTAGCTCCAGCAATGGGAGTATGGGCCTACTGGGAGTAGCTCCAGCAATGGGAGTATGGGCCTACTGGGAGTAGCTCCAGCAATGGGAGTATGGGCCTACTGGGAGTAGCTCCAGCTTGCCCTCTGATAGGCTTATACCTATCCAATCCTTTCAGATGAACAGATTGGGGGTTGAGACTAAGGATTGTTCTGTCTAGGTTGACTTTAGATGGAACCATCCCCTCCTCCCCCAATGCTTATTTTATAACCTCGTAACACCTTTCTCTGTCTCTCTCTATGCCCCTGTTCCTTCAGCTCTATTTCCAGCTCATAGACACCTCTTATCTTGTCCCCATTCATCTTCCTGCAGGCAGGGCTGCTAGTGGCATAGAGCTGGGCTGTACCCTGTGATACTCATGTGAGCGTATTTGTCTCTGAAGCTGCTCTTTTCTTCCTCTCTCTCTGCTCTCTCTCTCTCTCTCTCTCTCTCTCTCTCTCTCTCTCTCTCTCTCTCTCTCTCTCTCTCTCTCTCTCTCTCTCTCTCTCTCTCTCTCTCTCTCTCTCTCTCTCTCTCTCTCTTCCCTGCCGTCTTTATCTCCATCCCGTGATGAAAGAAAAGAACACAGACAAATATATCAAAATATATAATTACCCAATGTTAGTCACCCCCCCACCCCCACTCCCTTTTTAGATACATATAATAATAGTTGTGAGGACAAACTTTGATCAGTTCCTTGACAGCCTGTCTCTTAACGGGCTGTCTATTGAGTACTCCTTTAAATGGCACAGCATGTTCTCCGGAAACCCTTCAAGCATTCTCAGCCAACCTTCAGACTTGGATAAGGAACGGAGGGCCACAACGTCCCTGAGAACAACTCCCAGTGTCACCAGAAGCTCAAGAGATTAGTCAATCATGTCATGTCAAGCCAACCTGACCAGTCCCACCATGGCCTAATGCTGAAATCGAGCTGTTGCTGCCTCTCCTCTCTCTTTGTCTCCAGATTGAATATAGAAAAGTGAAACTAGATGAGCTCATCTTCATCCACACTGTCGTAGTGTTGTGTATGTGTCCTGTCCCGACCACCCAGGGGAAACACAGATAATACACAGCCCTATCAGTTACCTTTTTCTCAGGGAAGATTACCTGCCTCCACAAACTCTCTCTCTGTGTTGAGTGAGGAAAGCCTCTGTTCTCCAACACCATTGGGAAATAAATGTATTTTTCATTAGCATAGATTGCTAACACTCAGCACAGTCACATAGCCAGAAGTAATTTTATTTTTCAATAGCTTAGATAGCTACTTGTCTTTAGCACTCATCACAGCACAGTCAGTCAAGTAGTCAGCCCACTGGAATGGTAATGGGACTGATGTAGTGGTAACAAATATGATAAGGTAGTGGCGGCTATTGTTACTGTAGAAATTAAGAAAGTCTTCTCATTAAAATTGTATTTTGACAGGGAGTCATGCTGAGACCAAGGTCTCTTTTACAGATGAGCCTTGTAATTACAAAAGAATATACACATCAATACACTACAAAAAGCAAAGCAGAGACACAAAACACAATCATAGAAAACAAACACATTGTTCTGTAAAAAGGTCCTCAATCAGCTGTCTGAATTGCCTTAGAGGCACCAAATCATACAATTTTAGAGAGTTTGGGAGATTATTCCACAAGTAAGGTGCAAAACAACTAAAAGCAGATTTACCTAGCCTCGTACAAACCATCCTGATCTCGCAAGCTTACATTCTGTATGAACCGTTGATCCTCTTTCTTGTTCTTTTTAAGGTGGATTATCACGTGAGTGTGACGCAACAGACGTCATCAGAGCGCGCAACAGAACAGTGTACTGTCCACACTCGGTTTGGTGTTTTTATGAAATAGTTTTCATTAAATAGCTTTTAATAATAGCTAAAGTTTGTATTGGTACTGATTCCGCGACGCGGTCAGTCTTTACGGCTGGAACCATCATTGTGGGCTGCTCGATGGTGAGAGATTTTGGCCTGCTTACGGTCTGTGAACCGACCAAGGTCCAAAGTCACCAAGGAGCCCGTGTCCATGAAATCAACTCTCTCCTGCCTACAGTTCTGGCCAACTACGTCAATATTGACACTATCGTCACTCACGTAGGTTTTAACGACCTCTGTTTTAGGCGGCCTGAGGAACTGAGGGAGGCCTACAAATGTTTTTTAAACACCCTCCCTAGCACAGGGAAGAGAATAATCATCTCTGGCCCCCTCCCGTGCTACCGAAGGTGTTCAGAACATTTCAGGCGACTCTAGTACCTAAACTAGTACCTGAAGAAACTTTGCAATGACAGGAATGTCTCTTTTTGTGTCAACTTTGATTTGCTGTGTAAGCAACCAGCACTTTTTAAAAGAGACGGGATTCACCCTAACCGCAGGGGTTCCAGGATTATTTCCAGTAACATCGCAGAATGTTTTAGAGACTGACAGACAGGGTCTGGTAGTGCTCCAGTTCACCCTGTCAGAATAAGCAACAGAGGACTTGGAAACCATATCAACTCCTGTAGAAATGGCACTATGGTTATTATGAGTAACCTCATTTATGTTCCTTTAACTCCGCCTTCTAGTGAGTTTATACAAACGGCCATCTCCTACCATTCTGATAGATTGGAGACTGTCAGAAAACGTTGTTGTAACATTAATAATCTGGTTGTTATTCCATTGGTTACCTCTAGGCAGATGCCCTACCTCTAAGCAGATGCCCCAGGGGCAGAGTGGCCCACACTCATTGAATATGGCACTTTTAAATGTTAGAGCAATCGATAGTAAAACCTTTCTTGTGAATGACCTCATTACTGAGTGCAAGGTTGATTGCATGTTTCTCACTGAAACATGGCTGTCTTCAGACTGTAGTGCTTCTCTTATTGAAGCCTCCCCCCGGACTACAGCTTTTCATAGTCTTTCAGAAAAGGGGAAAAGGGTGGGGGGACAGCCTCTATTGTTACTAATGCTCTCAGCTGTAAGGACATTTCATTTGGCAACTTTGGGTCTTCTGAGCATCATGCTGTACTGTTTAAATGTCAGCCACCAGTGCTGGCCATAACCCTGTATAGGCCACCAAAGCACTGCCCCACTTTCTTTACTGATTTCTGAACTATTGTCTATTGTCCTTGAGAACTATGATAACATCATTGTGTTGGGTGATTTTAATATTCATGTTGACAAAGAGACTGACTCCAAGGCCATTGATGAATCTTTTGAGCTCTATGGACTTTATCCAACATGTTACTGGGCCCACCCATAACCGCGGCCATACTCTGGACCTGGTTATTACCAAGGGGCTTTCTATTGACATATCCTCTATTGTTGATGTTGCTTTATCTGGTCACCACTGTGGATTTTTTACTACCTTGTTGCCCATAGCACAGGGTAACACTGAACGCATTATTAAGAAACGCTATCTTCCTCTGAAGTTGCAATAGATTTGATTGAGTGTATGAACAATACTCCATCACCTATTCTGCCTTCCTCTTGTGATGATTTGGTGGTCCCCTGTAGCTCAGTTGGTAGAGCATGGCGCTTGCAACACCAGGGTTGTGGGTTCGTTTCCCACGGGGGGCCAGTATGAAAATGTATGCACTAACTGTAAGTCGCTTTGGATAAGAGCGTCTGCTAAATGACTAAAATGTAAATGTAATGATTTAATTGATAACTTTAATAGCAAATTAAGGGCAACCATTGATGCCATAGTAAAGTTGAAAAAGGCCAGATCCAAAGGGAGAGCCCCTTGGATGAGTGAGGAACTAATACATTAAAGAGAAATTGCAGAAAGGCAGAGCGGAAGTGGAGAAAGTCAAAGTTGCAGGTCCATTATGATATTCTGAGAGAGCAACTTGGCATATACAACAAGGCAATTAGAAATGCCAGACAGGCACATTTTTCTAACTTGATCACTAATAATCAGAATAATTCAAGAGTGCTCTTCTCGACCATTGATGGCATGATAAATCCTACCCCTGCAAACCTAAGTTAACTTTTCTCCACATCTAAATGTTTGTGGCCTATTTCAGAGATAAGATAACAAACATTAGGCTGGGTATCAGTCTAGCAAGACCTGATGAGAAGTTTGATGATATGTGCTCTAGCCTACCATGCAAAGGCACTATGGATTTAGTTTCCCTGGTTGACACAGACATGCTCAGGAAAGGGATATCACAACTTAAGCCTTCTACCTGCCTTCTCAATTTTATCCCCACCAGCTTCTTCAAAACAGTTTTTAATTGCATATCTGAAGAGGTGCAAGCAATTGTTAATCACTCAGCCACTTTCCACACTGCACTAAAAACTGCTATGATGAAACCCCTTCCGTAGAAAAGTAACCTACATTCTTCAGCTCTTAGCAATTGTCGGTCAATCTCCAACCTTCCATTCTTAAGCAAACTTCTGGAGAAATTGGTTTTCAAACAGCAAAATTATTTTTTAAGTGCCAACTGTATTTTTGAAAAATTATAATGTGATTTTCGGGCCCACAACAGCACAGAGACAGCCTTAGTTAATGATCTTAGAGCCAATTGCCGATTTTGCAGGTTTTCCTACTTACAAAGCATATAGAGGTCTGTAATTGTTATCATAGGTACAATAGTTATCAAAAATCCAGAAAATCACATTGTATGATTTTTAAGTAATTAATTTGCATTTTATTGCATGACATAAGTATTTGATACATCAGAAAAGCAGAACTTAATATTTGGTACAGAAACCTTTGTTTGCAATTACAGAGATCATACGTTTCCTGTAGGTCTTGACCAGGTTTGCACACACTGCAGCAGGGATTTTGGCCCACTCCTCCATACAGACCTTCTCCAGATCCTTCAGGTTTCGGGGCTGTCGCTGGCCAATACGGACTTTCAGCTCCCTCCAAAGATTTTCTATTGGGTTCAGGTCTGGAGACTGGCTAGGCCACTCCAGGACCTTGAGATGCTTCTTACGGAGCCACTCCTTAGTTGCCCTGGCTGTGTGTTTTGGGTCGTTGTCATGCTGGAAGACCCAGCCACGACCCATCTTCAATGCTCTTACTGAGGGAAGGAGGTTGTTGGCCAAGATCTCGCGATACATGGCCCCATCCATCCTCCCCTCAATACGGTGCAGTCGTCCTGTCCCCTTTGCAGAAAAGCATCCCCAAAGAATGATGTTTCCACCTCCATGCTTCACGGTTGGGATGGTGTTCTTGGGGTTATACTCATCCTTCTTCTTCCTCCAAACACGGCGAGTGGAGTTTAGACCAAAAAGCTCTATTTATGTCTCATCAGACCACATGACCTTCTCCCATTCCTCCTCTGGATCATCCAGATGGTCATTGGCAAACTTCAGATGGGCCTGGACATGCGCTGGCTTGAGCAGGGGGACCTTGCGTGTGCTGCAGGATTTTAATCCATGACGGCGTAGTGTGTTACTAATGGTTTTCTTTGAGACTGTGGTCCCAGCTCTCTTCAGGTCATTGACCAGGTCCTGCCGTGTAGTTCTTGACTGATCCCTCACCTTCCTCATGATCATTGATGCCCCACGAGGTGAGATCTTGCATGGAGCCCCAGACCGAGGGTGATTGACTGTCATCTTGAACTTCTTCCATTTGCGCCAACAGTTGTTGCCTTCTCACCAAGCTGCTTGCCTATTGTCCTGTAGCCCATCCCAGCCTTGTGCAGGTCTACAATTTTATCCCTGATGTCCTTACACAGCTCTCTGGTCTTGGCCATTGTGGAGAGGTTGGAGTCTGTTTGATTGAGTGTGTGGACAGGTGTCTTTTATACAGGTAACGAGTTCAAACAGGTGCAGTTAATACAGGTAATGAGTGGAGAACAGGAGGGCTTCTTAAAGAAAAACTAACAGGTCTGTGAGAGCCGGAATTCTTACTGGTTGGTAGGTGATCAAATACTTATGTCATGCAATAAAATGCAAATTAATTATTAAAAAATCATACAATGTGATTTTCTGGATTTTTGTTTTAGATTCAGTCTCTCACAGTTGAAGTGTACCTATGATAAAAATTACAGACCTCTACATGCTTTGTAAGTAGGAAAACCTGCAAAACCATAACTTGCTACATTTGCACACACTGTATATATATTTTCTGTTGTATTTTTTGACTTTATGTTTTTTTTACCCCATATGTAACTCTGTGTTGTTGTTTTTATCGCACTGCTTTGCTTTATCTTGGCCAGGTTGCAGTTGTAAATGAGAACTTGTTCTCAACTGGCTTACCTGGTTAAATAAAGGTGAAATAAAATGAAATAAAAATAAATAAATAAAAGTATCAAATACTTGTTCTCCCCACTGTAGATGCCAAACAGCTCTCTGTTTTTGTACTCTTGGATTTAAGTGCTGTGTTCGAGACTTTTGATCATGATGTTCTTCTGGACAGACTGGGGAGATGGGTTGGCGTCTCCGGTCCAGTTCTAAATTGGTTTAGGACCTATTTAACCGGTTGTGAGTTTTTTGTCACCCTTGGTGAACATAACTCAGAGATTATATATCACATGTGCTGTTCCACAAGGTTTGATTTTGGGTCCGGTACTGTTCAGTTTTATACACTACATGACCAAAAGTATGTGGACACCTGCTCGTCGAACATCTCATTCCAAAATCATGGGCATTAATATGGAGTTGGTTCCCTCTTTTCTGCTATAACAGCCTCCACTCATCTGGGAAGGCTTTCCACTAGATGTTGGAACGTTGCTGCAGGGACTTGCTTCCATTCAGCCACAAGAGCATTAGTGAGGTTGAGGAACTGATGTTGGGCAATTAGGCCTGGCTCGCAGTCGGTGTTCCAATTCATCCCAAAGGTGTTCGATGGGGTTGAGGTCAGGGCTCTGTGTAGGCCAGTCAAGTTCTTCCTCACCGATCTCAACAAAACATTTCTGAATGGACCTCTCTTTGTGCGCAGGGGCATTGTCATGCTGAAACAGGAAAGGGCCTTCCCCAAACTGTTGCCACAAAGTTGGAAGCACAGAATTGTCTAGAATCCTAAGACGGTACCACGTTGAAAGTCACTGAGTTCTTCAGTAAGGCCATTCTACTGCCAATGTTGGTCTATGGAGATTGCATGGCTGTGTGCTCAATCTGTCAGCAACAGGTGTGGCTGAAATAGCTGAATCCACTAATTTGAAGGGGTTTCCACATACTTTTGTATATATAGTGTATGTTACCCCTTTGCAGGGTTATCAGAAAGCACAGCATTGATTTTCACTGCTACGCAGACGATACACAACTTTACATTTCTGTGTCACCATAGGATTATTAGACTATTAGTGATTTAAATACTTGGATGGCTCACAACTTCCTCCAGCTAAATCAAGACAAGACCGAGGTACTTATTGTTGGAGCCAAAGCACAGAGAGAGAATCTGGCCACACAGATAAAACACCAGGTAAAAAACCTAGGTGTTATTTTAGATTGTGAACTTAATTTCGAATCACACATTAGAATGTGACCAAAATAGCTTTTTACCACCTGAGGAACATTGCCACGGTGCGGCTGTTTCTGTCTCAGGCTGATACAGAGAGACTCATCCATGCTTTAATTACAAGCAGGCTTGACTACTGTAATGCTCTCCTGTCTGGTCTACCCAAGAAAGCCATTGGTCAACTGCAAAACATACAGAATGCTGCAGCACAGGTACTAACCAAGGCAAACGGAGACCACACATTACACCGGTTTTAAGGTCTCTGCACTGGCTGCCTGTGAGTTTTAGAATACATTTTAAGATTATTCTATTGGTTTTTAAATCAATCTTCGATTGTGCACCCCAATACGTCAGACATGCTTTTACCCAGTAGGTCCCTCAGGTCCTCTGGCACTGGCCTTTTAACCATCTCAAAGTCTAGGACCAAGAGGCATGGAGAGGCAGCCTTTAGTTACTATGCCCCCAGCCTCTGGAATAGCCTGCCAGAGAACCTGAGATCTTAAAACACACCTTTTTAGCTTTGCTTTTCCTTAGATTGCTTTCTAGTCGTTCAGTTTTTATTGTTATTCTTTAGTTTTTTATCCTCTTGTGTAGTTTATTTTCATTTTTATCTGGGAAGCTCATTGTGTGGCATTCCATGTCTGAAATGTGCTGTATAAATAAAGCTTGATTTTATTTGGTGATGAACCTAACTCAGTGGAGATCGAAGGGATCTCCAACATTAGAAATCCCTGAGTTCGGGTCTGGTAGCTCGTACGTCTGTAGGTTAACAATTAAGTAAGGTACGGGGGAAGTTTGTTCAAGAGGGCTTTATAAACAAAAAGAGTGCAATGCATCGATCTACGAGACTTCAAAGAGGACCAGCCTACTTTCTGATACAGAATGCAGTGATGTGTACTGAACCTGTCGCCTGTAATAAAGCTTAGTGCACTATGATAAACTGCATCCAAGAGCTTCAATACAGTGGCAGCTGCATTCATATATTATAGACGATATCGCCATAACCTATAACCGGTATGAATGTTGACTGAATTATTTGTGATAATTATTTAGGTCGGAGGGTTCACCACCACTTTGTGGAGTGGGAGCACATGGGCCGACTTCCAAACCCTGGGGATTGGACCGAAATAACCGTGAGGTAAAAAATATGTGTCAATGATTCCGCAATCAGGGGAGCAAAAGAAAGGATCAAGTAAATCTGAGTTTTTTTTTACAGCAATCACAGGTAGAAAGTTGTTGAAATGGAAACAAAGATTCACTAGAAGTTTGCGGATCTTCCTTCGTGCCAACTAGAGGCTGGGACAGAGAAGAGCAGTCGACTAACTGACTATGGTCAAATAATCCACAATTTCTTTCAAATAAAAAGCCTGCCAAGATAAAATGCTGATTAAAAGCATCAATTTTTTCATGTTTCTCAGAAATGGTACCATTGAATTGAATGGATCAGTGGCAATCAGTCTTGAGTCAGAGCCACCTCCGTACCGATGGTAACGGCCGATGCCATTCAGTAAGAGTGGTGCAGCGTGGGTATTGGAGTGCAGGAAGCAATCATGACTTTCAGAATATCCTATAATTTCTCCACTTTATACCCAGTTGTATAACTTCAGGGTGGAAAAAAAGGATAGGAAATAATGTAGCTTTTCATTCAACAGTTCTATCTGCTCACTTATTCAATGTTGGCTGTAAGGTACTGAGCACTGTGCTGAGTTCAATGTCTCAGCCAAGATACAGTATGTTAAGAGGTACTTAGTACTGATCCAAGATGAGTATTAAGGAATAATCAGGAAATGACCTGGAGTGTACTGGCTTGCAAGTACAGAATGTTTTCTATCGAAGTAACTGGAGCTAACCATTTCTCTCTCTCTGTCTCTGTGTGTCTCTCTCTCTACCTCTCTCTCTATATATCTCTCTATCCTTCTCTCTCTGTGTGTTTGTGTGTGCACGTGTGCGTCTTGCAGCATCCTGTTTGCGGACATCGAGGGGTTTACCAGTCTGGCGTCCCAGTGTACTGCCCAGGAGCTGGTGATGACACTCAATGAACTGTTCGCCCGCTTCGACAAGCTGGCTGCGGTGAGAACACACACACACACACACACAAACACACACACACACACACACACACACACACACACACACACACACACACACATACACACACATACACACACACACACACACACACACACACACACACACACAGGTGAACCCTGCAATCCTAGGATTGTACAGTACTCCCTCCTCCCACTTTGGAGTCCCTTCTTCTGCTAATTGAAATACCAGGCAGATATAGTTGATGTGGGAGTTTACTGATAACGATGTGGGATCTTTGAATTCCCTGACACAATTCATTGTGTGGTTATGTACCCCGCTGGTCTGCCAGCCAGGCCTCAACTCTCTCCTCATTAGCCCACTGCAGGGGCACTGAGTCACAGCACACAGCCCAGACACAGACACAGACCCAGTCTCACCCAGACCCAGCAGGGACCACTGTGACCTCCCTGGTACTGGCAAAGAGAGCAGAGCACACACAGGCCCATAAGCATGAACACATACATACAGTGCCTTGCAAAAGTATTCATCCTCCTTGGCGTTTTTCCTATTTTGTTGCATTACAACCTGTAATTTAAATAGATTTTTATGTGGATTTCATGTAATGGACATACACAAAATAGTCCAAATTGGTGAAGTGAAATGAAAAAAATAACTTGTTTCAAAAAAGTATAAAAAATAAATAATGGAAAAGTGGTGCGTGCATATGTATTCACCCCCTTTGCTATGAAGCCCCTAAATAAGATCAGGTGCAACCAATTACCTTCAGAAGTCACATAATTAGTTAAATAAAGTCCACTTGTGTGCAATCTAAGTGTCACATGATCTGTCACATGATCTTAGTATATATACACCTGTTCTGAAAGAACCCAGAGTCTGCAACACCACTAAGCAAGGTGCACCACCAAGCAAGCGGCACCATGAAGACCAAGGAGCTCTCCAAACAGGTCAGGGACAAAGTTGTGGAGAAGTACAGATCAGGGTTGGGTTATAAAAAAATATCCGTAACTTTTAACATTCCACGGAGCACCATTAAATCCATTATTAAAAAATGGAAAGAATATGGCACCACAACAAACCTGCCAAGAGAGGGCCGCCCACCAAAACTCACGGACCAGGCAAGGAGGGCATTTATCAGAGAGGCAACAAAGAGACCAAAGATAACCCTGAAGGAGCTGCAAAGCTCCACAGCGGAGATTGGAGTATCTGTCCATAGGACCACTTTAAGCCGTACACTCCACAGAGCTGGGCTTTACAGAAGAGTGGCAAGAAAAAAGCCATTGCTTAAAGAAAAAAACAAGCAAACACGTTTGGTGTTCGCCAAAAGGCATGTGAGAGACTCCCCAAACATATAGAAGAAGGTACTCTGGTCAGATGAGACTAAAATTGAGCTTTTTGGCCATCAAGGAAAACGCTATGTCTAGCGCAAACCCAACACTTCTCATCACCCCGAGAACACCAACCATGGTGGTGTCAGCATCATGCTGTGGGGATGTTTTTCATCGGCAGGGACTGGGAAACTGGTCAGAATTGAAGGAATGATGGATGGCACTAAATACAGGGAAATTCTTGAGGGAAATCTGTTTGTCTTCCAGAGATTTGAGACTGGGACGGAGGTTCACCTTCCAGCAGGACAATGACCCTAAGCATACTGCTAAAGTAACACTCAAGTGGTTTAAGGGAAACATTTAAATGTCTTGGAATGGCCTAGTCAAAGCCCAGACCTCAATCCAATTGAGAATCCGTGGTATGATTTAAAGATTGCTGTACACCAGCGGAACCCATCCAACTTGAAGGAGCTGGAGCAGTTTTGCCTTGAAGAATGGGCAAAAATCCCAGTGGCTAGATGTGCCAAGTTATAGACATACCCCAAGAGGCTTGCAGCTGTAATTGCTGCAAAAGGTGCAAAGTATTGACTTTGGGGGGGGGGGGGTGAATAGTTATGCACGCTCAAGTTTTCTGTTTTTTTTGTCTTATTTATTGTTTGTTTCACCCCAAAAAATATTTTGCATCTTCAAAGTGGTAGGCATGTTGTGTAAATCAAATGATACAACCACCCCCAAAAATCAATTTTAATTCCAGGTTGTAAGACAACAAAATAGGAAAAATGCCAAGGGGGGTGAATACTTTCACAAGCCACTGCACAGTACTTGCATGCACAGGCACGTACACATAATACACTCTGCACACACACATAGCCGTGCACACACACACACATGCAAGAACACATGAACAGAAACACTCACCCGTATGTGCATGTGAAGACACTGAGCACTGCCCAGCTCACTAGCCATGTCTTAGCTGACTCCAGTACACATACACACAATCACTTTCATATGTCAGATTAATCACATAGGCACATTTATGTTGCAGTCAGAAGGATTTTCTTAAATGCACTTAAATAGATTTAGATCCTTTCAGACGTTCCAAGGCAGTTGTGAACAGACACACACGCACACACGCACGCACGCACGCACGCGCACACACACACACACACACACACACGAGCACACACACACACACACACACACACACACCCACACACTTTAATTTGCACAACACTAGGAGTGATTGTATGGGCCCTGGTCTAAACAGAGCCATGTGCTGTGGAGACAGAAGACATTCAGGTGGCTATCATGAGACATGAGCCTGCTGCAGTCCTGTGCCCTGCCCGAGGGAGACACACACACATACACTCTCTCACACAAACCATTAGGCTGGATATTTACAGTACAGCACAAGGCCAGACTCCCTCTGCCAAGCAACCATTAACCATTAACGTCATACCCAGGACATGCTCAGCTCCTTAACTATGTGTTCTAGAAGACACACAGAAGAATGATTACTCAAGCTTTCCATGAATGCATCTTTCTTGTCTTTTTCCTTTATGTTGTATGTGATCACTCTGTGTTGTCCCCCTCCTCAACTCAATATCTTTATAGCCTTGAATTCTGAGTTCCAAATAACAAACCATCAAGCACACACACACAATAGCATATTTTCTGTATTTTACAGTACAAAAGCGATAATGGATGGAGAGCAGCAGTACTTTTACCTACTGTTGTTTACAGTAAGAATGAGGGAAATAATGGAAAATAATAAGTTATTAACAGTATTTTATAATGCAGTGAAATTGTATTAAAATAGGTAAAAGAAAAAGAGCAATTCTCTTTAACATGTCAAGAGAGCGTTTTTCAGTGCAGAATTCCCAGAAAAGGAAGATCAGTGATTCATTTAATATGCTTCCAGACCTCGACGTTAACAATGGGAGCAATAGGTTTCCAATGTCATTCATCACTAACTGATGTGAAAGTCCACACTTGGTATTTAGATTTGGTATTTATAAGCGACAGTACATTATATAGAGGTAATAATACACTGTATGTATCATACCCCATACATCGCAGTGCCGTCAGAAAGTATTCATACCCCTTGACTTATAATTATTTTAATTGTATTTTTCTCTCACCCATCTACACACAAGATCCCAAAATGACAAAGTGAGAACATGTTTTTAAACATTTTTGCAAATTTATTGAAAATGAAATACAGAAATATCTCATTTTCATAAGTACTCACACCTCTGAGTCAATACTTTGTAGAATGCACCTTTGGCAGCGATAACAGCTGTGAGTCTTTCTGGTAAGTCTCTAAGAGCTTTCCACACCCGGATTGTGCAACATTTGCCCGTTATTCTTTACAAAATTCTTCGGGCTCTGTCAAATTGGTTGTTGATCATTGCTAGACAACCATAGACTTTCAAGTAGATTTAAGTCAAATCTGTACCTCAGCCACTCAGGAACATTTACTGTCTTCTTGGTAAGCAACTCCAGTGTAGATTTGGCCTTGTGTTTTAGGTTATTGTCCTGCTGAAAGGTGAATTAATCTCCCAGTCTGGTGGAAAGCAGACTGAACCAGGTTTTCCTCTAGGATTTTGCCTGCCTGTCCATTCTCTTTATACCCCCCCCTGAAAAACTCCTCAGTCCTTATCGATTACAAGCATACCCATTACATGATGCAGCCACCACTATGCTTGAAAATATGGAGTGGTACTCAGTAATGTGTTGCATTGGATTTGCCTCAAACAAAACATTTGTATTTAGGACAAAAAGTTAATTGCTTTGCCACATTTTTTTGCAGTATCACTTTAGAGCTTTCTTCTTTTCACTCTGTCAATTATGTTAGTATTGTGAATTAACTACAATGTTGTTGATTCATCCTCAGTTTTCTCCTATCACAGCCATTAAACTCTGTAACTGTTTTGAAGTCACCTTTGGCCTCATGAAATCCCTGAACGGTTTCCTTCCTCTCCGGCAACTGAGTTAGGAAGGACACCTGTATCTTTGTAGTGACTGGGTGTATTGATACACCATCTAAAGTGTCATTAATAACTTCACCATACTCAAAGGGATATTCAATGTCTGCTTTTTTCTACCAATAGGTGCCCTTCTTTGCGAGGCGTTGGAAAACCTCTCTGTTTTTTGTGGTTGAATCTGTGTTTGAAATTCACTGCTTAATGGAGATACCTTACAGATAATTGTATGTGTGGGGTACAGAGATGAGGTAGTCATTCAAAAATCATGTTAAACACTATTATTGCACACAGAGTGCATGCAACTTATTATGTGACCTGTTAAACAGATTTTTACTCCTGAACTTATTGAGGCTTGCCATTTCAAAGGAGTTGAATACTTATTGACTCAAGACATTTCAGCTTTTCATTTGTAATTCATTTTTTAAAAATTCGAAAACATAATTCCACTTTGACATTATGGAGTGTCGTGTTTAGGCCAGTGACACAAAAATCTCAGTTTAATCCATTTGAAATTCAGGCTGTAACAAAATGTGGAAAAAGTCAAGGGGTGTGAATACTTTCTGAAGGCACTGTGGTTTTATCCCAAGTGTTGGCAAAATGTGAAGCCAGCATTTGGTTGCCTAGATATAGTGGTCAGGTTCTAAATGAAAGGAATTATTTTCCATTTTCCATTGAGTTTTTAGTCATGAAGCAGAAGCTTTTATCCAGAGAGACTTACAATACCAAGTGCATTTCAACAAGCAGGCAAAAAACTAACACTTTTTATGAGCATCATATGTAAAACCCTCCTCAAAGGGAATGCTAGTAACACACTAACACATTCTGTGTGTGTGTCTGTGTGTGTGTGTGCATACATGTGTGTGTGTGTGCGTGTGTGTGTGTTTGTGTGTGTGTCAACAGGAGAACCACTGCCTGCGTATTAAGATTCTTGGTGACTGCTACTACTGTGTGTCTGGGCTGCCAGAGGCCCGGGCCGACCACGCATCCTGCTGTGTGGAGATGGGTGTGGACATGATCGAGGCCATCTCGTGAGTATGGCACGGCCAAATACATATAAACGGTGTATATTACATAAATGTATGTCTATGGACACAACAGACCTGGTCTGGTCTGGCTCTGTCCAGCACAGCTCACGCTAAAACAACCTTGTCTAGAGAGAATTGAGTTTCATTCCAAAACGCTATATATCCATTTTCAGAAATGTTGGTAAATGAGCTTTTATTGTTTAAAAACCTTATGAAAGAGATTGGTATGTTTTTTCACCACCTAATTACTGCGCGGGGTTGTTCAATAGCAGACATGTATATGATTGAAATCTATCACTTGATGGTTTCATTTCAGAGAGACAAATAATCATGTTGTTTAGCAAAATGCTATATTTCACTCTCAGAGAGATAAGTAGTAGATCTGTATGTAATATGACATTTTAGTCATTTAGTGGATGCTCTTATCCAGAAAGACTTACAGTAAGTGCATTCATCTTATAATAGCTAGGTGAGACAACCACATATCACAGTCAAATATACAGGATACGAACATTCCATTCCAACTAAACAATGTATATATAGCGTTTTGCAAAAAACACATTTTCATACACATCTAAAATCTATGAATAAAAAATCTGAGAACAGTTATATTATACACACACATGAAGTTACCCAAAATGATTGACAAACACAAATGTGAAAAATAGGTTGATATTGCGTTTTGGAAATAAACTCTACAATTGTTCTTCAACTCTGGTCCTGGAGAGCCACAGGATGTACAAGCCTTGTTTCAGACAGGTGGTAGGAGGCAGGTGTGCATTAGTGCCATAGTACTCCTCCACTTCCAAGCCCAGAGAAACCAGAAAGGTTCAAATCAGGTTCACTCTATACCCATGAAGAGGCACTTAGCCTAATTTGTGTCTGCAGAGTTTGAGTCAATGAGTCCAGGACAGGTGCTTGGTGTGCTTGAAACAGTATTTCTTTGTGGTTTCTGGTTGGTGTTTGCTGAGAGAGATAAGGGCTGGCTGATTTATTGATTGGCTGTTTCTGAATGATGAGACAGATGTCTGTCTCCACCCACAGACCTGACTGTCTGCCCCTCAGCACTCCTGTCATCAGTAGTGTGTTTGTGTGTGTGTGCGTGTGTGTGTCAATGTGTGTGTGTGTGTGCGCGTTCGTGCAATTGACTGTGTTTTCGTCCCTTAGACCAGAGCGGCTGTGATTATTGCATTTCTACTTCACTTAGCTCTCTCCTTTTTCTAAGCAGTCCCCCAACTTCCATGATGCAATAACATGGAACAATGTTGAAAAATCTAGAATATTGCCACTGATTAAGAATTTAAAAGCCGACCTATGCCCAGTCAGTTGAAAAATGACCATACTGTAGTGAGAAAATATTCTGGGTCAGTGTCCCTGCCCTCTACATTCACACAGAGTCAGTGAGGCACCGCATTAGGAGACTGCTCTGAGGTTGTCCTCAGTTAGAACATTAGCTGTGATGTTATAATGAGGTTTAGGTGATTACAGCATTGTAACCAAAGTTACTGAGCTTGAGCAATTTTGACAAAAACAATGGATATATGTTAATTTTTTTTTTGGGGGGGGGGGGGGGGGGGGGGGGGGGATCAGCTTAATATTGCAGATAGATTGTATCTTCTATCAATGTAATTGTCTTCATCACTTCCAGTCCCCCATGTTTTTTATATACAGTGGGGAGAACAAGTATTTGATACACTGCCGATTTTGCAGGTTTTCCTACTTACAAAGCATGTAGAGGTCTGTAATTTTTATCATAGGTACACTTCAACTGTGAGAGACTAATCTAAAACAAAAATCCAGAAAATCACATTGTATGATTTTTAAATAATTAATTTGCATTTTATTGCATGACATAAGTATTTGATACATCAGAAAAGCAGAACTTAATATTTGGTACAGAAACCTTTGTTTGCAATTACAGAGATCATACATTTCCTGTAGGTCTTGACCAGGTTTGCACACACTGCAGCAGGGATTTTGGCCCACTCCTCCATACCGACCTTCTCCAGATCCTTCAGGTTTCGGGGCTGTCACTGGGCAATACGGACTTTCAGCTCCATCCAAAGATTTTCTATTGGGTTCAGGTCGGGAGACTGGCTAGGCCACTCCAGGACCTTGAGATGCTTCTTACGGAGCCACTCCTTAGTTGCCCTGGCTGTGTGTTTCGGGTCGTTGTCATGCTGGAAGACCCAGCCACGACCTATCTTCAATGCTCTTACTGAGGGAAGGAGGTTGTTGGCCCGAGTGGCGCAGTGGTCTAAGGCACTGCATCGCAGTGCTAGCTGTGCCACTAGAGATCCTGGTTCGAATCCAGGCTCTGTCGTAGCCGGCCGCGACCGGGAGACCCATGGGGCGGCGCGCAATTGGCCCAGCGTCGTCCAGGGTAGGGGAGGGAATGGCCGGCAGGGATGTAGCTCAGTAGATAGAGAATGGCGTTTGCAACGCCTGGGTTGTGGGTTCGTTTCCCACAGGGGGTATGAAAAAAAAATATGTATATATATGCATGCACTAACTGTAAGTCGCTCTGGATAAGAGCGTCTGCTAAATGACTAAAATGTAAATGTAAAAAGATCTCGCGATACATGGCCCCATCCATCCTCCCCTCAATACGGTGCAGTCGTCCTGTCCCCTTTGCAGAAAAGCATCCCCAAAGAATGATGTTTGCACCTCCATGCTTCACGGTTGGGATGGGGTTGTACTCATCCTTCTTCTTCCTCCAAACACGGCGAGTGGAGTTTAGACCAAAAAGTTCTATTTTTGTCTCATCAGACCACATGAACTTCTCCCATTCCTCCTCTGGATCATCCAGATGGTCATTGGCAAACTTCAGACGGGCCTGGACATGCGCTGGCTTGAGCAGGGGGACCTTGCGTGCGCTGCAGGATTTTAATCCATGACGCCGTAGTGTGTTACTAATGGTTTTCTTTGAGACTGTGGTCCCAGCTCTCTTCAGGTCATTGACCAGGTCCTGCCGTGTAGTTCTGGGCTGATCCCTCACCTTCCTCTTGACCATTGATGCCCCACGAGGTGAGATCTTGCATGAAGCCCCAGACCGAGGGTGATTGACCGTCATCTTGAACTTCTTCCATTTTCTAATAATTGCGCCAACAGTTGTTGCCTTCTCACCAAGCTGCTTGCCTATTGTCCTGTAGCCCATCCCAGCCTTGTGCAGGTCTACAATTTTAACCCTGATGTCCTTACACAGCTCTCTGGTCTTGGCCATTGTGGAGAGGTTGGAGTCTGTTTGATTGAGTGTGTGGACAGGTGTCTTTTATACAGGTAACGAGTTCAAACAGGTGCAGTTAATACAGGTAATGAGTGGAGAACAGGAGGGCTTCTTAAAGAAAAACTAACAGGTCTGTGAGAGCCGGAATTCTTACTGGTTGGTAGGTGATCAAATACTTATGTCATGCAATAAAATGCAAATTAATTACTAAAAAATCATACAATATGATTTTCTGGATTTTTGTTGAAGTGTACCTATGATAAAAATTACAGACCTCTACATGCTTTGTAAGTAGGAAAACCTGCAAAATCGGCAGTGTATCAAATACTTGTTCACCCCACTGTATATACTCCCCTTTATTACTTTTCAACCCCTCCATCCTTTCCCTACTTGGAGTAAAAGGCCTCTACTTCCGATCTATACTTACTATCTACACCTTATGGACAGAGTTAATTTTACAATAATTATATTATATATATATAATTATTTATTTTTTTGCTCCTGAACTTCTTCTACTCTCAACCTCTCCGATCATTTTCATGATGTCCATCCGGTTTGCTTCTATATGCCATATCTTTCTAACTGTGCTCTTTCCCAAAAGCTCCCAACATACAACCTATATAATTATAATGGACACAGTATGCTTACATTATTAGCTATCTTTGTTATTATTTGTTGTTATTTGTTATTAGTCCCATCCTTCAACTCTATTCAATACCTCCCATCTCTCTCTTAACACCATCCATATAGGATTTCTATTTGCCATATATATTTCAACCGTACTGTGATGTTTTACAACATTTTACATTTACATTTTAGTCATTTAGCAGACGCTCTTATCCAGAGCGACTTACAGTTAGTGAGTGCATACATTTTCATACTGGCCCCCCGTGGGAAACGAACCCACAACCCTGGCGTTGCAAGCGCCATGCTCTACCAACTGAGCTACACGGGGCCCGTGTAGCTCAGTTGGTAACTCTAATGAGTTCTGAACCTTTCTATTCTCATTGCTTCTACAGATTGTGAATTAAAAATAAACATTTTTGCTAAAAGTATTATTATATTATTGATTGATTGACTATGACTTTTCAGATCACCCAGTAATGCTATCTGGGAAGGTTAGCTCCAGGTAAATATTGCAATCCTTTAGCCATTCCTGGACCTGTGTCCAAAAACAAGCTACAAATGGACAGTACCAAAACAAATGATCTAATGATTCTGTCTCTTCACAGCAAAATCTGCAGAGCTGGGAAGATTGTATCCCCCATATAAATAACATTATATTGGTAGCAAGAATTTTATATAATAATTTAAATTGAAAGATTCAAATTTTTGAATCCGGTGTTGTTTTGCGTGTCAGTTCATAAACACTATGCCATGGGATCGGTACGTCAAAGATCTCTTCCCAACTATTTTGCAATCTATATGGGACGGCTGTCAATCCTTTGGTCCTTAAGTGAAACTGATATACTTTTTTATTTATCACAGTTTTCCTTAACCAATTATGTTCTTTAATGCAAGGCCGACAGACAAGTTCCTTACTTTCTCCCCCTTCCACTTTCCTCTTCCACTTTTGCGGTAAGGCTGCAATTATTTGGTTGTAATTTTGGGTAGAGCAGACATTTCCATATGTTTTTGTTAGCTGCATGTGCGACATAACTCCACCAGTCCTACCGATGATATCATTTACGAAGATTATACCTTTTTTAAACATTCTGTCAAAAAATTAAGGTTTTTTGTCAATTAGTATATTTGAATTTAACCACAATATTTGTTGCATTATTTGTTCTGTCGTTTCTGGAGGATTAAATTGAAATTGCAACCAACTTTCTATGGCTTGTTTTAGAAATAGTGATATTTGGGAGATGATTTCCTTTTCAAATAACTGCAAATGAGTTGTTGTAGCTGAATAAAGGGAAAAAGGCCTTTCTTGAACATTGGGTGAGACAATCTTACTAATTTGCTTGAGAACCAGTTCGGGTTTAAGTATAACTTTTGTATGACTGAAGCTTTTAGTGATAGGTCTAATGCTTTAATATTTAATAATTTCTGTCGTCCGAATTCATATTCATTATATAAATATGCCCTTTTAATTTTGTCTGGCTTGCCGTTCCAAATAAAATTGAATATTTTTTTCTCATATAATTTAAAAAACTGTTCGCTAGGTGTAGGCAAGACCATAAGCAAATAGATAAACTGGGAAAACACTAAAGAGTTAATCAGGGTGATTTTTCCACAAATTGACAGGTATTTTCCTTTCCATGGTAGTAAGATCTTATCTATTTTTGCTAACTTTCTATTAACATTTATTGAAGTGAGATCATTTATTTCCTTTGGGATATGTATTCCGAGTATATCCACATCACCATCAGACCATTTTATTGGTAAATTACATGGTAATGTATAAATTGTATTTTTTAGTGATCCAATACGTAATATAGTACATTTGTCATAATTTGGTTGTAATCCAGAGAGGTTAGAAAATGTATCTAGATCCTCTATGAGGCTGTGGAGGGATTCTAGTTGTGGATTTAAAAGAAAACATGAATCATCAGCGTCCAATGACACCTTTGTTTTTAAGCCCTGTATTTCTAATCCTCTGATATTATTATTGGATCTGATTTTAATAGCTAACATCTCGATGGCCACAATAAATAGATATGCCGATAGTGGACAACCTTGTTTCACTCCTCTTGACAGTTTAAAACATTCGGAGAAATAGCCATTATTTACTATTTTACACCTAGGGTTACTATACATGATTTTGACCCATTTTATAAGAGATTCTCCAAAATTGAAATGCTCCAGGCATTTATATATAAACCCCAGTCGAATTTTATCAAATGCCTTTTCGAAGTCTGCTATGAATAGCAGGCCTGGTTTCCCATATTTTCCATAGTGTTCTATTGTTTCCAATACTTGCCTTATATTATCTCCAATGTATCTTCCATGTAAAAAACCTGTCTGACTAGAATGAATAATATCCGACAATACCTTTTTAATTCTATGCGCTATACATTTTGCTAGGATTTTTGCATCACAACACTGAAGTGTAAGGGGCCTCCAATTTTGTAAATGGACTGGATCTTTATATTTTCCACTTGTATCCTGTTTCAGTAATAATGAGATCAGACCTTCTTCTTGAGTGTCAGATAATCTACCATTTAAATAGGAGTGGTTAAAACATGCTAATAACGGTCCTCTTAGTATATCAAAAAAGGTTTGGTATACCTCGACTGGTATGCCATCCAACCCTGGAGTTTTCCCAGACTTAAAGTATTTAATTGCATCCAGATGTTCCTCCTCTGTAATTTCACCTTCACATGAGTCTTTCTGTGTGGCTGTTAATTTGACATTATCAATAGAAAAAAATCTCTACAATTAGCTTCAGTTAGAGGAGATGGAGGCGACTGAAAAGAAAACATATGCTTAAAGTACTTTGTTTCTTCCTTCAAAATATCATTTGGTGAATTATGGGTGACTCCGTCAATTGTAACCAGTTTCATTAAGTTATTTTTGGTAGCATTCCTATGTTGAAGATTAAAAAAGAATTTAGTGCATTTTTCCCCATATTCCATCCAGTTTGCTTTATTTTTATAATATATTACACTTGATCTTTCTTGAATAAGTTTCTCCATTTCTTTTTGTTTTTCCTCTAATTTATTCTGAGCCTCTATGTTACAGTTTTTATTGCCATCTATCTGTTCTGTTAGACTTTCGATTTCCTTTCTTAGTATAAACTCTTTTGACCTAAATTGCTTTTGTTTTCGAGATGAGTACTGAATTGCATGGCCTCTAAAGGCACATTTAAAGGTGTCCCATACAATAAGGGGATTCGCTGTACCTATGTTATGTTGGAAAAAGTCAGTTATAAATTCCTTTGTTCTAATTATAAATAAATTATCATCCAATAGGCTTTGATTAAATTTCCAATATCCTCGCCCACGTGGAAATTCAGTAAGAGTAATGTATATGGCTATTATATGATGGTCCGACCGCATTCTGTCCCCTATCAACACTTTTTTTTACTTTTGGTGCCAACGAGAATGAGATAAGAAAGAAGTCAAGACGACTAGCTTGATTCAGTCTCCGCCATGTATATCTCACTAGATCAGTATATTTAAGCCTCCATATATCTACTAATTCTAATGTATCCATGACATTCACAATTTCCTTAAGAGCATGTGGGTGATTGTTTGTGGATAATGTTGCCCTAAAGCTCTTTGCAGACGGAAATATTGCCGATTTCCTAGCCGAGTACACAACTTGTCCCTCTAGTCAAAGCGGCTAGTGCCTAGGAGGGCGACAGCCGCCCATGACCATAGCAACGAAATAACCAAATATTATCGACATAAAAACGTATTTACATGCAATAGAAATTATGAATCCAAAAATAGATTAGAAAGCAGTTACTTTTATTGTTAAAAGTGACTCTGTAAACTGATAGTGTTAGCCAGCTAGCTAGCTAGCTAAAGTGGGCAAGTTAGCTGGACATACGTGCTGATGTATCACAACGCAGGCTACATTTTCTAGTGTGATTGGTCAACAATCGGCTGAGCTGCTTCCACGGGCACGAGCACCGCTGACCGCTCCGCCTGGATAGAATACTTGGGAACAGATTTCCTATTTTATCCCTCCAAAATCAGTGCTCAGTGGTCTCTAACTGTTTCTGTCTCTGTCTGTGTGTGTGTTCTAGGCTCGTGAGGGAGGTCACGGGGGTCAACGTGAACATGCGCGTGGGCATCCATAGTGGCAGGGTCCACTGCGGGGTGCTGGGACTCAGGAAGTGGCAGTTTGACGTGTGGTCCAACGATGTCACGTTAGCTAATCACATGGAGGCTGGGGGCGCAGCAGGGTACATCCGGCCAATCATGACAAACCAGTACACAGTCAATCACCCAATGTTCTCCTATGCTCTGTATCAATATACACTATAATACTACCTAAAATAGCACTTAGAATTAAGTGATGTATTGGGCATGCATTCTAAGTGGTATACTAGTATGGATATTGGATATGTAAGGGCTAATCAACTAGGGCCTATGCATTCTATGGAAAAGAATGAACGACGTGGAAGGTGTGTTCCACGACGCACTAGCAGTCCCAGAGAACACATAGAGCCCCGAGTTGATTATACCTTTTATACCTATAATTTAACACATTTGCCACTAGAAATGTGTTCAACATCCACTGAAGTAGCTAGCAAGTTTACTAGATAGCTACAGTAGTTGCTGTGGTAACAAAACAAACAGACTTGCTAGTTTAGCTAACCAAATTATGAAAATCGAATTCAACAATACCAATACTGTTTTCAATTCAACTTTTGCTTTCATAAGCAGCTCAAACAAAACATGTACAAATTTACTATAGCAATTAAATTATACAGTGCAAATATACCGTGCCTTGTAGAGAAATAATGCACGCTCTAGAATGCCCTTCAAGCCAATCAGAAAGGAGTATTCAACAATGCCATGGTATAAAATCTCTATATATCACTGGCAAACAAAGATTTACACTACATTATTATGACAATTTTACACAATCCTTTTCTATGGTATAATCCTGAAATGAATTGATGAATAATGTCAATTCCTGACCATTGTGTCCAGTAAGTTATTGCTGTGTTATTGTGCCAGGCGGATCCACATCACCAAGGCCACTCTGAACTACCTGAATGGAGACTATGACGTGGAGCCAGGATCAGGAGGAGAGAGGAACGTCTATCTGAAGAAGCACAATATAGAAACCTACCTCATCGTGGGCTGCAGCCAGAAAAGGGTACAGTACAGCCTTATCAACCCTTTACTGTTAGATTAGGTTATTATTATGACTATGGCCCAGAGGTTTACCTGATCACGTGATCTGACCTTAAAGGGACACCTCACAGTTTGTTTTACGGCATATTTCATTGCTATTTTCACATGTAGACACTAGTATGGTGCTGGAGATAATGAATAAAGTAATACTAGTAATACTAGTCCCGTGGAAATACGGCTTTACACAGACATGAGTAAGATTTCCAATGTAAATTACACAGACATGAGTAAGATTTCCAATGTAGAAACTTGACTAGGAAAAACTCTGGTTGACCGTAATAGGAAAACAAACTCGGCCCTGCTGAGTCAAAATTCTGATACATTTTCATAAACACTTTTTTATTTACTGGCTGATTATCGAGCTTTCAGGCTGTCTTATTTTTTTTATAAGCAGCTGGTCGGCTTACTTTTGGAAATCATGCATGTTTGAACCACTACACTCATCCCAGGTCAGCTATCACTACCTATAAGCATATTTAATTGTAGTAGGAACCGTTGAAAACATGTAACTGATCTACAGTAGATTAAGGGATTGTTGCATGGAATTCCCCCAGTATTCCCCTAGAAATACAGCATAGCTGTAAGGGGTGGAAATGGGGGGCAACCCAGGATAACTGTGTTCCGGGAGTGAAATCATTTTGACATTTAAACATGAGGTTTAACATGATCTTTAATTCAAGGATTTTACATTGGTAGTTTCCTGCTCCCCAGAGTGACTTTTTCCATTACCACCCCTAGTATATCTGTCTCCCTTGCATTGCAGAAAGAAGAGAAGGCGATGATAGCGAAAATGAACCGTCAGCGCGCCAACTCTGTCTCCCACAACACGGGCCACTGGACCGACCGACCATTCTACAACCACGGAGGAAACCAGATCTCCAAGGAGATGAAGAGGATGGTGAGAGACCATTCTGCCCTCACCGCCATTCGTACTTTATCTTTACTCTTCTCTGATCTGGCCTTCACAGCAAGGCCAGGTTGTTGTTGTTTTGTGTTTATGTATTAACCAGGGACTATAGAAAGCCAAGGACGTGAGGCGGTTTTGTCATTGCATACAGTATATCTTTCATTGTCTCTCTAGGCTCTCTCTCTGTCCCTGCTCCGGTGTCCGAGAAACCCCACAGAGAGAGAGAGAGAGAAGAGAGAGAGAGAGAGAGAGAGAGAGAGAGAGAGAGAGAGAGAGAGAGAAGAGAGAGAGAGAGAGAGAGAGAGAGAGAGAGAGAGAGAGAGAGAGAGAGAGAGAGAGAGAGAGAGAAGAGAGAGAGAGAGAGAGAGAGAGAGAGAGAGAGAGAGAGAGAGAGAGAGAGAGAGAGAGAGAGAGAGAGAGAGAGAGAGAGAGAGAGAGAGAGAGAGGAGCAGAGTCAGTGGAGCGGTAGCAGGATGGCCACAGTCAGTCACACCCTTAATGATTTAATCAGTCACCAATAAGGGAAACTCACCTGAGGTGGATACACCTTTTATCTGTGTGTTTCCTGTCTGTGTAGACATCAGTGCATAACTACCACAGGTACATATAATAATATTATAATAGTCATTTTATCCCAATACACTTTTTTCCAAAACTGTCAGTATTGACAGTGACACATATATTCAATATATCCATGTCTCTCCTCTCTTCTGAGATGACGATGTAAATCATTTGCATTCAGTAATGAATTCCCAGAAAGCTTCTGTATAGTCTCAAGGGTAGAGGGGGTGGCAGGCTGGCATGCTGGCACCAAGCAGTGGCCCTTCACACTATGGTTCACCTCTCCAGCAAGTGTCTCTCGAGGACTACTCACTCTGTCACAATACAATACGTGGGCAACAGGGATGAACAAATGCCATAACATTCAGTCAGTGAGGTCCCATCTGTAGCAGAATAACATTACTCAGATTCCCAGGGGGAATCATCTCTCTAACACAACAAAGACATACACAAAAGCACACACACATACACACACGCGTACACAAACACATACACACGCACGCAAGCACAAACACACAGAAAATTGCTATAGTGGTGTGACCATTGAGTCCTCTTTCTGTTCCCCAAGGCCTCCCACTGTGCTAAAACAATGCTGCTATGGTGACTCACTGTCTGTTGTTTACCTTTCCTCCTCTCTCTCTCCCTCCCCTCCCCTCTCACCTCCTCTCCTTTTCTCTCCTCTCCTCTCCTAACATTAACTCAAGGGCACTATGTCCAAACAATAATGGTCTGAATCTGGTTCCAATCGTAGCACCTGCCTACTATTGTCTTCACCCCAGAGTTTTTGGTGTGCAGATTTCAATCAGATAATTATTTCTGGTTATCTCTTTATCTTATTATCTCTTCCCTGCTGGATCTGAAATCAGTGTCTGAAATCAGTGACTGAGCTCAGTGCGTGTGGGCGTAAGTAAGTCCTGTCTGATTTAATTATTGGCTAGCTGCGACAGGACAGCTGTATTGTGAGAGACCGTCTCTCTTTGGCAGCCTTTCTCAATAGCAAGGCTATGCTCACTGAGTCTGTACATAGTCAAAGCTTTCCTTATGTTTGGGTCAGTCACAGTGGTCTGGTATTCTGCCACTGTGTACTCTCTGTTTAGGGCCAGATAGCATTCTAGTTTGCTCTGTTTTTTTGTAAATCCAATGTGTGAAGTATTTATCTTTCTGTTTTCTCATGATTTGGTTGGGTCTAATTGTGTTGTTGTTGTTGTCCTGGGGCTATGTGGGGTCTGTTTGTGTTTGTGAACAGAGCCCCAGGACCAGCTTGCTTAGGGGACTCTTCTCCAAGTTAATATCTCTGTAGGTGATGGCTTTGTTATGGAAGGTTTGTGAATCGCTTCCTTTTAAGTGGTTAGAGAATTTAACGGCTCTTTTCTGGATTTTGATAATTAGCGGGTATCGGCCTAATTCTGCTCTGCATGCATTATTTGGTGTTTTTCATTGTACACAGGGGATATTTTTTGCAAAATTCTGGATGCAGAGTCTCAATTTGGTGTTTTTTGTGAATTATTGGGCATAAAGGGCAATGGGTTCTATAACTGATTCAAGTATTTCAAGTATCTCTCTCTCCCCATCTCTCTCCCTCCCTATATCTCTGTCTCTGTCCCTCTGTCTCTCTCTCCTCGATATAAAGAAAGAGCAGATATAGAGGGAGCAAGGAGTGAGGGAGCAAGACAGATGCAAGACAGCATGAAAGAGGGGGAGAGAATGTGTGTGAGGCGAAAGGAAAGGGAGTCACGGTGATAGTAATTCCCACTATCCCCTGTCCGCCAACTTTCCAGCAGGCAGGGCAGGCAGCGGAGTGAAGATGACTTATAATGACCTGCTGTCAACTGTGTTTATTACGTACATTCCTACTATATCATTAATCACTGTTCTCCTATTCCATATAAAATACAGAGAATGCTGGTATTCGGGGATGTTCCCCATCTCTGTTTGTAGAGTGCAGTTTTATCAGTGGAATTGCTTATGTTATTATGTTATAAAAGACATCCTAGAAATTCTGTTGGAAAGTCTCCTCCAAAAAGGAAGGGTTTCAGGGTATTTTCAGCTTAGGAGTATAGATTTTACCTAGATGTAACAAAGGCACAAAGTAATAGGTTTACTGGTCAGACAGAAGAGTGAATCATCAATTATATACATATGGGAGTAGCTTTGTTGATATGGAAGTAGCTCTAAGTTTCTCATGGAGATGTGTTGATGTTTCTTGGAACTGTACAGCAGAGCACATTTTCTCCTGTTGTTGTTGCTATCTTCATCCAATAGAGGGCACTTCCGTTACGTGATCGATTTAGAAACTCTTCATTTCACCTAATGGTCTCTATTTTCAGCTGGCTCTAAGGAGGCGCAAGAGGAACTTTGCAATTTTGTCATGTAAAAAACTGCTGCACTGGAATTTTCCAGCCCTAAAACCAGGTTCGGCAATTTATCTGTCTAACATCAGCTCTCTTGCGCAATATCTGAGGTGTGTCCTTAAAAACAAGCGCAAAGTGACTATTTCATGCAGCACTAATGAGAAGTTTTAAGACCCACAAAAAGCAGGTCTTAACGTTAATGCAGTTGATAATGGAATGGATTTTGAGAGCGGAAGCGAAGCCTATCCAGCCATGACACACAGTGCCCATGGAAGAGAGATGAGCCTTTTGTGCTGACAAATCTCATATTTAGAAACATAAAACTATTTTAGTTTCCCCCCAGTTCGTTTAGTTTAATTAAAAACCAAACATAGCCTACCCTCCCCTTAATCAAGCCTGGTTGAGCAGTATCGCATAGGTGGGTCTTTTTATCCTGGCCATTAGCCAAGTAATTTAGCCTACAAATAAAGGTGGGTTAAATGGTCTACTAAGAGTGCTTTAAAATACAGTGGGGAGAACAAGTATTTGACACACTGCTGATTTTGCAGGTTTTCCTACTTACAAAGCATGTAGAGGTCTGTAATTTTTATCATAGGTACACTTCAACTGTGAGAGACAGAATCTAAAACAAAAATTTGCATTTTATTGCATGACATAAGTATTTGATACATCAGAAAAGCAGAACTTAATATTTGGTACAGAAACCTTTGTTTACAATTACAGAGATCATACGTTTCCTGTAGGTCTTGACCAGGTTTACACATACTGCAGCAGGGATTTTGGCCCACTCCTCCATACAGACCTTCTCCAGATCCTTCAGGTATCGGGGCTGTCACTGGGCAATACGGACTTTCAACTCCCTCCAAAGATTTTCTATTGGGTTCAGGTCTGGAGACTGGCTAGGCCACTCCAGGACCTTGAGATGCTTCTTACGGAGCCACTCCTTAGTTGCCCTGGCTGTGTGTTTCGGGTCATTGTCATGCTGGAAGACCCAGCCACGACCCATCTTCAATGCTCTTACTGAGGGAAGGAGGTTGTTGGCCAAGATCTCGCGATACATGGCCCCATCCATCCTCCCCTCAATAGGGTGCAGTCGTCCTGTCCCCTTTGCAGAAAAGCATCCCCAAAGAATGATGTTTCCACCTCCATGCTTCACGGTTAGGATGGTGTTCTTGGGGTTGTACTCATCCTTCTTCTTCCTCCAAACACGGCGAGTGGAGTTTAGACCAAAAAGCTCTATTTTTGTCTCATCAGACCACATGACCTTCTCCCATTCCTCCTCTGGATCATCCAGATGGTCATTGGCAAACTTCAGACGGGCCTGGACATGCGCTGGCTTGAGCAGGGGGACCTTGCGTGCGCTGCAGGATTTTAATCCATGACGGCGTAGTGTGTTACTAATGGTTTTCTTTGAGACTGTGGTCCCAGTTCTCTTCAGGTCATTGACCAGGTCCTGCCGTGTAGTTCTGGGCTGATCCCTCACCTTCCTCATGATCATTGATGCCCCACGAGGTGAGATCTTGCATGGAGCCCCAGACCGAGGGTGATTGACCGTCATCTTGAACATCTTCCATTTTCTAATAATTGCGCCAACAGTTGTTGCCTTCTCACCAAGCTGCTTGCCTATTGTCCTGTAGCCCATCCCAGCCTTGTGCAGGTCTACAATTTTATCCCTGATGTCCTTACACAGCTCTCTGGTCTTGGCCATTGTGGAGAGGTTGGAGTCTGTTTGATTGAGTGTGTGGACAGGTGTCTTTTATACAGGTAACGAGTTCAAACAGGTGCAGTTAATACGGGTAATGAGTGGAGAACAGAAGGGCTTCTTAAAGAAAAACTAACAGGTCTGTGAGAGCCGGAATTCTTACTGATTGGTAGGTGATCAAATACTTATGTCATTCAATAAAATGCAAATTATTACTTAAAAATCATACAATGTGATTTTCTGGATTTTTGTTTTAGATTCAGTCTCTCACAGTTGAAGTGTACCTATGATAAAAATTACAGACCTCTACATGCTTTGTAAGTAGGAAAACCTGCAAAATCATCAGTGTATCAAATACTTGTTCTCCCCACCTTCGTCCGATTACCAAAGACGCGCGCCTCCAAACTATTCAGTCGTCCTATAATGCACATAGGCAATAATCGAATTGACATGAGCCTAGTATTTGGTATAGACGTGTGAATGTTATTAGTAAAGACATTTAGGCCTACGTGTGCACACAGTGCCATGGAACGAGAGAAGTGATTTATGCTATCATGCTTCTGACCCCATCCTATTTAGAAATATTGTTGTTGTTTTAAAAAAACATATTGCTTGTTTTCCGTTTTATATCAAGCCCTCCATAGGCTACCCTTACCCTAGCCCTAGGCTACTAAGGCTGGGTTAACAGCAATGCGTCATGTCTTATTTATCCTGGCTTGCAAAGTAGCCCATAAAAGGTGTTTAAATGGTCTATTTGTCAGAGTGCCTTGAATTTCTAATATAATGCACATCCTAAAACATACACACGTATACCTACCTGCATACTTCGTTTAGCTTGTTCAAGTATCCATCCCCATCTCCAAAGAGCGCCTCTCATCCGGTTACCAAAGACGCGCTCCTCCAAATGTATTTAAATGATTCAGTCCTATATAATGCAGTATCAACATTAGGCCTAGGCTATATTTTGCTTATTGAGAACGTGCCTCACACATACAATACAATTTACGTGAGCCTAGTATTTTTGATTTTAAGTGTGATGTGTAGAGACATGTAGGTTCGGCTATAGCTCATTGAAGCCAATTACAACAATGTTTACTGCCAACACTCCAAACATAGGCTATTGAGCTAACACTGGATGTTTTTTTGTTGTTGTTGACATTACTCGTTACTTTAGCCTATGCTATTCAATAAACTGTAATATCAATCCACAATGGACCAGGATGAGAATATTCTGTCCCTCAGCCGAATTGGAGTTGTTGACAACGCAAAGACCGTCAATAACCTACAGAACTTGAGACAAACGCATGCAGTATTAAGCCACGGAATGTGCTGAATGGCCAGTGAGTGTCCAAGCCCTCGTCATACCTACAATTTGTTTATTCATCAAAACTTAGCCCTTTTGCACCACTGCCAGCTATATTTCTGACACACCAGGGACCTATAGCACTACTGCCAGCACTTTAATTTACCATTGCGTTAGGTTTGTTCAAATAGAGCCCCATGTGATGTAAATAAATAAACATACATTATTATGAATTAGGTGTGTGGTAAGCAACACTAACCACCCTGCTGGTATAATTATCAGTGTCAAGCTTTAATGAAGGCTCAGAGAGACCCCCTCAATGGTCTTATGACAGGCAGACAGTCTTCTATAGAAGCACTATTGACTCATCTCCCCAGGAAGATGCCTGGCTAGCTGTTGTTCTCAACTTTGAATGTGTCCGATATGGCACCCTATTCCCTATATAGTGCACTACTTTTGACCAGAGCTCTATGGGTCCTGGTCAAAGCAGTACACTATGTAGGGAGGGAATAGGGTGCCGTTTGGGATGGAGCTTCTGTTGTTGTTTTTAGCATCTTGAGCTGAGAGCTTGGGCAGAAATGAAGCTGGCAGAGGTGTCAGTCTCTTGTCTTGGTGGTTGACGCTCAATCTTTTGTCAACACCTGACTGTGTGGATGGATCCTACCTCTTTCTCTTCTAAAGAAACTCAAGCACCACTTAAGCTTCTCTGTTTGCAGATGTTTTCCAGTCAGCTAACACTCTGTTCTGCTCTTTTCTTCTCTCTTCTAGGGATTTGAAGACCCCAAGGACAAGTGAGTAGAGAACCCTTCTCCCCATCTCGCCTCCTGTGAGTCAAGGTGGTGGGCTGCCTTCTGCTGCAGGTCATGTTTTCAGGGTTTCTAAAGACAAAATGGCAGTATCAAAGCCATAGATCTTTAAATTATCTGGATAGGTGTGTGGCAGTCACAGAATTAAACTACTGTAGCTATAATAGTCGGCTTTCACTACTGTAGCTCAGCTGGTAGAGCACGGCGCTTGTAACGCCAAGGTAGTGGGTTCGATCCCCGGGACCACCCATACACAAAAATGTATGCACGCATGACTGTAAGTCGCTTTGGATAAAAGCGTCTGCTAAATGGCATATTATTATTATATTATTATAATACACAGCATAGCAATCGAAAACACGACCAGAACATCCAACTCGCCATGTTTCTTGTATGACATGGCCATGACATTCATACCCATGAGTGGACAGTGATCTCAGTGTCTTCCCAAACTCACTTTAACGTATGCTGTCTGTTATTCATAAAACATTCTAATCACCTGGTTTGAACTTGTCCACTGATCCACTGACAATAGGCCAGATTGCCTCTGTAATTTATGCAATCAAACAATACACTGCTGATTCAACGACTGATTAGTCCAATCAAACTAACATGATGACAGTGGTCTGATGATCTCAATCACTTTGCTTGTTATGGCCACACTTGATTGAGGTGATGCAGTTCTGTGGTGAGGTGTGGAGTTAAGTTGTGGTTGTTGCGTGTGGTTGTGGTTGCGGGACTGGGGGCGGGCTGGCCCATAGAGACATAGGACCTCTTGTGATGGCCTGAAACAGAAAACAAAAAAGTGTCTCCTCGTCTTGTGTTATCTAGACATTTCATTTTCAGAAACACGCAGGAAAACCTGAACCCAGAGGACGAGGTGGACGAGTTCCTAGGGAGAGCCATCGACGCCAGGAGTATCGACCGGCTACGCTCCGAACACGTCAAGAAGTTCCTGCTGACCTTCAGAGAACCAGACCTGGAGAAGAAGGTACTGACGGGAAGTGACTCCACATAATCAGACTAGGACTCTGAGTGAATTTTCTGGATAGATCTTTAGCAGTAGATATGTCAAACGAGTGAGCAGTGTATTCGTTTGTGTCAGAATTGATTGTCAAACTCAGGGCCTTGGGTTTTTCCTGACTACAAGGCTTGACCAGGAAAAAGGTTTAGTGTTAGTCTATAACTAAGGGATTTTTCCTTGTCAGGTGTCATGGTCAGTAAAAATTGAAAAATGCAATTCTGCTACAAATTGCTACACCACTCACTGGTTTGACATATCCAGGGCATGTCAATTAAAGCTTAAATGAAGGGAGAGTGGGAGAGAGAGAGTGGTAAAAATGATTTGGTTAAAAGAGAAGATACATAAAAGGTGAGAGGGAAGGCGAGAGAGGGTGAAAGCCGACTGAAAGAGAAGAGGCAGAGAGGCCCCATTTTCAACCTGCTGTATTTCTCCTCTCCCTCTGTCTCTCTCATCCATCTGTCATTCTCTCTCGTCAGGGTCTGGTTACCCTAACGTAACAGACGTAAAATAAACGCTTGAGCAGGGTTGGAAGCATACAGTTTTCAGGCTTTGCCTCTTCTCTGCTTTTCCCTGAAAACCGGATGCTTCCGATTTCTGACAACCCCGCTGAGGGTGGGGTATGGTGGGCTGTATAGTGGCTACATAGAGGGGATCAAAATCCCTCTCTCAGTGTGTCTGCCCCCAGCCAATAGCCCAGTCTTTTGTGGGAGAGATAATCACTGCCGTTGTTTTCCTCCATTACCTGTCCACATACAGATCTCATAATTTACCTCCTGAGTACCATACATTAGGCTATGGATTGCAGTTCAGCTGTGTAACCCTTACCATGCTGTTGTGTCAGTATACTGTACAAAAGGGTTTGAAGTGAGATGTGAAGCAGTCAGCCAGCCTCTGTTTACCTTTCTTCTCTTATATTCTTCCATTTCCGTTTCTCCTTCAGTACTCCAAACAAGTGGACTCCAGATTTGGAGCGTACGTGGCCTGTGCATCTCTTGTCTTCCTCTTCATATGTTTCATCCAGATCGTCATTGTACCACAGTAAGTACTGAATCTCTCCTAGTGGATATTCATACAGTATAGTACCACAGTAAGTACTGAATCTCTCCTAGTGGATATTCATACAGTATAGTACCACAGTAAGTACTGAATCTCTCCTAGTGGATATTCATACAGTATAGTACCACAGTAAGTACTGAATCTCTCCTAGTGGATATTCATACAGTATAGTACCACAGTAAGTACTGAATCTCTCCTAGTGGTAATTCATACAGTATAGTACCACAGTAAGTGCTGAATAATTCTCTACTAGTGAACAACAGTGCATATCTCCCATATCATTCACAACCTGGAGCCCTAGGTCTTCCTGGGCTGAGGGCAGGGCTTTGGGGATGAGTAGAGGAGGAGACTGAGATAGACAGTACCTAGATGAAGCTGGTACTTGAGGGGACCCAGGACAGGCAGTCCCAGACTGGCCCAGTACAGGGACTTGGCCCAGACATTAATAAATGTCCCGTCACCTGCTGTCACCACCTTTCCTCCTCCTCTGCCGGAGGGGCTGATGGGTACCGCTGGGGCTGCCGGCAGCTGGCTGTTTGTTCATTCTCAAGGATGCTCCTCAAGTGTGTACCCCTCTATCTTTCTCTCTCTCTCTCTCTCCTTCACTCCCTCTGTATTGATATTTTCTTCACCATTCCTTTTTTATTATCCCCTTTTCCTTTATCCTTTTATCTCACGGTCTCAGACGTATTTACTCATATTTATCCTACCACTCTCTCCCTCTCTCTCTCGCTGTTCTTCCTCAGCTCCACTCTGATGATTGGGTTTTACACCACCTGTCTGATCATCCTGATGGCTGTCATGTTTGTCTCAGCAGTCTACTCCTGCTTTGGGGTGAGTACTTAGGTTTTCCCAGGAATTTGTTTGTGTTCGGAAGCTTCCTCATACTATGACGTCGATGTCTATACCACAAGACAATGGGCGACGCAATGCCCATCTATCCAGTACCCATATAGCTCTATCCCTTAGCCTGACGCACTGGCGCAGTGGGAGCTCTCTGTGGCTGTCTGGGAATGTTGTATCACACAGTATAACAGGTCTGTTTCCACAGCATGACTGGGCCAATCACACAGCAGGTAAACCTGCTTGGTGGATGGTATTGATTTTTAACTGCCCTGAGAGCAGCAGTCCCCCGGAGAGATACAGTCAGAGTCAGACTGCTTAGTGAGGCCTTTAGAGAGGAACTGGTATGTAATTGGGCGAAAGATTGAAGTGGACGTAAGCTCACAATAGGGGTATTACTGCTTTGTCAGTTAAAGATGTTTGAGAACAACGGCAGCCGACTAATGATGTCATAGCTGTGTTGTTGTTGTTCCTGGAGGGCTCTATATACACTGCTCAAAAAAATAAAGGGAACACTTAAACAACACAATGTAACTCCAAGTCAATTACACTTCTGTGAAATCAAACTGTCCACTTAGGAAGCAACACTGATTGACAATAAATGTCACATGCTGTTGTGCAAATGGAATAGACAACAGGTGGAAATTATAGGCAATTAGCAAGACACCCCCAATAAAGGACTGGTTTTGCAAGTGGTGACCACAGACCACTTCTCAGTTCCTATGCTTCCTGGCTGATGTTTTGGTCACTTTTGAATGCTGGCGGTGCTTTCACTCTAGTGGTAGCATGAGATGGAGTCTACAACCCACACAAGTGGCTCAGGTAGTGCAGCTCATCCAGGATGGCACATCAATGCGAGCTGTGGCAAGAAGGTTTGCTGTGGAGGCGTTACCGGTAGACAGGCCAGTACATCAGGAGACGTGGAGGAGGCCGTAGGAGGGCTACAACCCAGCAGCAGGACTGCTACCTCCGCCTTTGTGCAAGGAGGAGCAGGAGGAGCACTGCCAGAGCCCTGCAAAATGACCTCCAGTAGGCCACAAATGTGCATGTGTCTGCTCAAACGGTCAGAAACAGACTCCATGAGGGTGGTATGAGGGCCGACGTCCACAGGTGGGGGTTGTGCTTACAGCCCAACACCGTGCAGGACATTTGGCATTTGCCAGAGAACACCAAGATTGGCAAATTCGCCACTGGCGCCCTGTGCTCTTCACAGATGAAAGCAGGTTCACACTGAGCACGTGACAGACGTGACAGAGTCTGGAGATGCCGTGGAGAACGTTCTGCTGCCTGCAACATCCTCCAGCAAGACCGGTTTGGCGGTGGGTCAGTCATGGTGTGGGGTGGCATTTCTTTGGGGGGCCGCACAGCCCTCCATGTGCTCGCCAGAGGTAGCCTGACTGCCATTACGTACCGAGATGAGATCCTCAGACCCCTTGTGAGACCATATGCTGGTGCGGTTGGCCCTGGGTTCCTCCTAATGCAAGACAATGCTAGACCTCATGTGGCTGGAGTTTGTCAGCAGTTCCTGCAAGAGGAAGGCATTGATGCTATGGACTGGCCCGCCCGTTCCCCAGACCTGAATCCAATTCAGCACATCTGGGACATCATGTCTCGCTCCATCCACCAACGCCACGTTGCACCACAGACTGTCCAGGAGTTGGCGGATGCTTTAGTCCAGGTCTGGGAGGAGATCCCTCAGGAGACCATCCGCCACCTCATCAGGAGCATGCCCAGGCGTTGTAGGGAGGTCATACAGGCACGTGGAGGCCACACACACTACTGAGACTCATTTTGACTTGTTTTAAGGACATTACATCAAAGTTGGATCAGCCTGTAGTGTGGTTTTCCACTTTCATTTTGAGGGTGACTCCAAATCCAGACCTCCATGGGTTGATACATTTGATTTCCATTGATAATTTAAGTGTGATTTTGTTGTCAGCACATTCAACTATGTAAAGAAAAAAGTATTTAATAAGATTATTTCATTCATTCAGATCTAGGATGTGTTATTTTAGTGTTCCCTTTATTTTATTGAGCAGTGTATATTTCATTTCCTGCTTTCTCCTCATTGGCTGATGGCCGGCTTGGGAGAAATGAAATAAGCCCTTAAATGGGAATTGGAGACAAGAAGAACAACAGGCTTATGATCTTCTTTAGTTGTATACTGATGAGATTAAATTAGGGATTTTTATATATTGTAAGCGGCTTTGATAATATTGTCATTGTGGCACTGTAAGTGAGGGGTTTAGAATTCCAAAGAGTATTCTTCATAACTCACCAGGTCAAATGCGATCTCTATAGGATCTACACTACAGTTATGATACTGTATATATGTTGAAAATGCTGCATGCATTGTAAGGGGACTAAACACCTCCCTCTGCAACTGGATCCTTATTACTTCCTGGCGGGCCGCCCCCAGGTGGTAAGGGTAGGTAACAACACATCTGCCACACTGATCCTCAACACGGGGGCCCCTCAGGGGTGCGTGCCCAGTCCCCTCCTGTACTCCCTGTTCACACATGACTGCATGGCCAGGCACGACTCCAACACCATCATTAAGTTTGCCGACGACACAACAGTGGTAGGCCTGATCACGGACAACGATGAGACAGCCTATAGGGAGGAGGTCAGAGACCTGGCCGTGTGGTGCCAGGATAACAATCTCTCCCTCAACGTGACCAAGACAAAGGAGATGATTGTGGACTACAGGAAAAAAAGAGAGGACTGAGCACGCCCCCATTCTCATCGACGGGGCTGTAGTGGAACAGGTTGAGAGCTTCAAGTTCCTTGGTGTCCACATCACCAACGAACTATCATGGTCCAAACACACCAAGACAGTCGTGAAGAGGTCATGACAAAGCCTATTCCACCTCAGGAGACTGAAAAGATTTGGCATGGGTCCTCAGATCCTCAAAATATTCTACAGCTGCACCATCAAGAGTATCCTGACTGGTTGCATCACCGCCTGGTATGGCAACTGCTCGGCCTCCAACCGCAAGGCACTACAGAGGGTAGTGCGTACGGCCCAGTACATCACTGGGGCCAAGCTTCCTGCCATCCAGGACCTCTATACCAGGCGGTGTCAGAGGAAGGACCTCAAAATTGTCAAAGACTACAGCACCCTAGTCATAGACTGTTCTCTCTGCTACCGCACGGCAAGCGGTAACGGAGTGCCAAGTCTAGGTCCAAAAGACTTGTCAACAGCTTCTACCCCCAAGCCATAAGACTCCTGAACAGCTAATCATGGCTACCCGGACTATTTGCACTGCCCCCCCCCCACCCCATCTTTTTACGCTGCTGCTACTCTGTTAATTATTTATGCATAGTCACTTTAACTCTACCCACATGTAGATATTACTTCAACTACCTCAACTAGCCGGTACCCCCGCACATTGACTCTGCACCGGTACCCCCCTGTATATATAGCCTCCCTACTGTTATTTTATTTTAGTTCTGGTCTTTTTTTCTCAACACTTTTTTGTTGTTGTTTTATTTTACTTTTTTATTAAAAAATAAATGCACTGTTGGTTAAGGGCTGTAAGTAAGCATTTCACTGTAATGTCTGCACCTGCACCTACCTGGCGCATGTGGCCAATGAAATTTGATTTGATTTGATTTGAGTCTGGTTTTGTGGAAGAGGAGTAGGACAGCACTTCAACCAACATGAGTTGAATTGCAGCCAAAAGTCATAGCTGGTATTGTGGCCTATAGGATACAAACACAACATTCTCTAATAACTCAGGGATGAAATAGACTGACCTACTGACCATGCCCTCTCCCTCCGTCCCCTGCGCTCGGGACAGTTTTTCCCGGTGCCTCTCCAGACCCTGTCCAAGAGTATCGTCCAGTCCAGACTCAACAGCACCCTGGTGGGAGTCTTCACCATCATCCTGGTCTTTCTCTCTGCCTTCATCAACATTGTAAGTCCCTGAGCTTCCACTCCAAATGGTTGCACAGATCATTTGAAGGGCAAAACCCTGACAGCAAAGCTTACATGCTTATGCATTAATGAGTGTTTGACATCTGTGGGTTGTGTTCATTAGGGCACACCGCAGCTAAACATTTTTGCAAACAGAAAACAAAAACAAGTATTTCTTATTGGACAAGTTCAGATGTTTCGTGCCTACTGAACACTGCCCAGTTCTCATTCATAATCATGTTAACCCCATTTGACCTCTGCCCTCTGCGCCCTAGTTCACCTGCAGTACTGGAGACCTGAGGACTTGTCTGAGCTGGGAGCTGAACATCAGTCGCAGCAGTGTCAACGCCTGCCATGCACGCAGCCTCAACTACACCCTTGAATCACTAGTCGGCTTCTGTGGCAGCCCCTCACCCAACTGCAACTTCCCTGAGGTGTGTGTGTGTTTGTGTGGTGTGCGTGCCCAGCTGGGCTTGAGCCAGAAGTGGCCAATTCATTTCACAATGGCATGCTAAAAGATTTGCAAATGTTTGACGTCTCTCTCACTCCCTCTCGGCCTCCCCCTTCTCTCTCCCTCCCTCTACCTCCTCTCCTCCCTGCACCCTCCCTCTCTCCCTCTCTCCCTCTCTCTCTCCCTCTGTAGTACTTCTCTTCCTGTGTGTTGTTGAGCCTGCTGGCCAGCTCAGTCTTCCTGCAGGTCAGCAGTATAGGTAAACTCCTACTCATGCTCTTCATCGAGATCTTCTACGTCCTCATCATGGAAGTGCCAGAGGTCAGCCTGTTCGACAACGTAGACCTGCTGGTCATGGCCAACGCTATGTGAGTATTTTAGAAAATCCATTAACTTGCAGGTACAAAAAAAAAGTAAAGCCATGAAAGAAAATTGATACCCTAACATTGTTGAATACTCCCGCAGAAGCCTTTGGGTAGAAACCTTGCACAATAAAACTGCAGGAGCATTCAACAGTGTGCCGGTATCTACCTTTCTTTCACAACACTAGTGACATAAGTTAATGTGTTTCTGTGGGATCATGAGGCGACTTTACCACAACGGTACAGTGTTGTGTAGCGATTTGTACTGGCTCAGGTTCTCACAGTTCAAATTACAGGTTTTATTGTCACGTGCACAAGTACAGTGAAATGCCTTTCCCAACAATGCAGTCATCAATACCAGTAGTACTATAAAATAAAGTAGAACAAAAACACACGAGAAATAGAAATAAGAACACGATAAAAGTAATGAAGCTATATACAGGGTCAGTTCCAATACCATATTTACAATGTGCAGGGATACTGGAGTGGTAGGGGTAGGTATGTATAGGGGTAAGGTGACTATGCATCAGGATATATGATAAACAGAGTAGCAGCAGCATATATGATGATTGTATGTGAGTGTGTGTGCGTGCGTGTGTAGAGTCAATATGAATGTGTGGGCGTGTTATGTGTGTGTGAGTGTGTGTTGTGAGTGAGCATAGAGTCAGTGCAAAAATACAAATAAAAAGGATCTATGCAGATAGTCCGTATAGCCATTTTGTTAGCTATTTAGCAGTCTTATGGCTTGGGGATAGAAGCTGTTCAGGAGCCTGTTGGTGTCAGACTTGGCGCTCCAGTACCGCTTGCCATGCGGAAGCAGACAGAACCGTCTATGGCTTGGGTGGCAGGAGTATGTAACTGCAGGATTGAAAATGTTCAATAGTATTTTATGCTAATGCATTCAGAGCAAACCAGGAACGTGTCAGATTTCTCATATCTTAATTTACTGATGTACACCTAGCTTTAGATATGATGGAAGAAATGAGAAGAACTCTGGGTAGTGTAAATTGCCCAGTAGATACATTTTAGACTGAGTTGAAAGGAATGAATGGGTGGACGAATGACTTGCGCTAAACCATGCCAGTTATTTACAACAGGCAAGCAGCAGATTTAAATTCAAACCTCTCCTGAGTTTAGTGTTGCGTTTACTTAATGTAATGGATGACTGTTGGTTAGTCCAGGGCCAGGTGCTGTCTACAGTTATCCGTCTCTCAGATGAAGTGGAGGTTTCGGTTGCCCTGCTTCTCCCTCTCCCTAAAATGTGCTCTGTTTGTTTTCTCTTCACAGTGAGCACATAAATGGAACAAGGTGAGATTTATGTAGCTTAACACTACTAAACAAATTGAAACACACAAATTATTTGAGATCAATTGTATCCATTATACTATAGCTTTAATGCCTCTGAATGCTCGGCTATGAAAAGCCAACTGACATTTACTCCTGAGGTACTGACCTGTTGCACCCTCTACAACCACTGTGATTATTATTTGACCCTGCTGGTCATCTATGAACGTTTGATCATCTTGAAGAACAATCTGGCCTTACATGGCCATGTACTCTTATAATCTCCACCGGGCACAGCCAGAAGAGGACTGGCCACCCCTCAGAACCTGGTTCCTCTCTAGGTTTCTTCCTAGGTTCCTGCCTTACTAGGGAGTTTTTCCTAGCCACCGTGCTTCTACATCTGCATTGCTTGCTGTTTGGGGTCTTAGGCTGTGTTTCTGTATAGCACTTTGTGACATCTGCAGATATAAAAAGGGCTTTATAAATACATTTGATTGATTGATTGATCCTATAGATCTTCCTGGTACTTCATATGCCTTAGGTAGTTAGATAACATTGATAAACAGTGTTGTGACCTTGTATATTGTTTAGTAATGGTATGTAGTATCTAACGTTATTAGATAACATAGATTAAAGAGTGCTGTGGCCTCAGGCCTGTAATTGATCTCTGTAGTTGATCTGTAGTTGATCTTTGGTGTCTGTCCTCTCTGTCTAGCTGTGTGATGGACTCTAAGGTCCCTCTGAAGATCATGACTCCCGTGGTCATCACTGTCTTCGTCCTGGCCTTGTATCTACACGCCCAGCAGGTGGAGTCCACAGCCAGACTCGACTTCCTCTGGAAACTACAGGTAGGTGTGTGTGTGTCTGTGTGTGTGTCTGGGCTATCCAAGGTCATTGATACCTCTTTTCCCTGCCTCCCTCCTTCCTTCCTTCCCTCCCTCCCTCCCTCCTTCCCTCCAGGCCACAGAGGAGAAAGAGGAGATGGAGGAGCTACAGGCCTACAACCGTCGCCTCCTCCACAACATCCTCCCTAAAGATGTGGCCGCCCACTTCCTGGCACGGGAGCGCCGGAACGACGAGCTCTACTACCAGTCCTGTGAGTGTGTGGCCGTCATGTTCGCCTCCATCTCCAACTTCTCTGAGTTCTACGTAGAGCTGGAGGCCAACAACGAGGGAGTGGAGTGTCTCAGGCTGCTCAATGAGATCATCGCAGACTTTGATGAGGTGAGAGGGGAGGGGGGAGGAGAGAGGTATGAGGAGGGGTGAGGAGGCGGGAGGAGGAGGAGAGGTATGAGGAGGGGGAGGAGGAGGGAGGAGGAGGAGAGGTATGAGGAGGGGGGAGGAGGAGGGAGGAGGAGGAGAGGTATGAGGAGGGGGGAGGAGGAGAGAGGTATGAGGAGGGAGGAGGAGGAGGAGCAGTATGAGGAGGGGGAGGAGGAGAGAGGTATGAGGAGGAGGGAGGAGGAGGAGAGGTATGAGGAGGGGGGAGGAGGAGGAGTGGTATGAGGAGGAGGAGGAGAGGAGAGGTATGAGGAGGGGGGAGGAGGAGGAGTGGTATGAGGAGGAGGAGGAGAGGTATGAGGAGGGGGGAGGAGGAGGAGGAGGAGAGGTATGAGGAGGAGGGAGGAGGAGGAGAGTTATGAGGAGGGGGACGAGCAGGAGAGGTATGAGGAGGGGGGAGGAGGAGGAGAGGTATGAGGAAGGGGAGGAGAGGTATGAGGAGAGGGGAGGAGGAGGGAGGAGGAGGAGAGGTATGAGGAGGGGGAGGAGGAGGGAGGAGGAGGAGAGGTATGAGGAGGAGGAGGAGAGGTATGAGGAGGGGGGAGGAGGAGGAGAGGTATGAGGAGGGGGAGGAGGAGGAGAGGTATGAGGAGGAGGAGGAGAGGTATGAGGAGGGGGGAGGAGGAGGAGAGGTATGAGGAGGGGGGAGGGGGGAGGAGGAGGAGAGAGGGGCCTTTCTCTTTGTGTGTGTGTGTGTGTGTGTGTGCGTGCATCTCTTTTCTATCATATTCCTCCTTATATAACTACCGTTATGGGTACTAGTGACTATTCTTGGACCCTGTTATGTTGAAAGAGAGCTAACAATGTCAATGCTATTAACCCAAGCAAACCAAGTAGTAAATGTATTTCTCTCACCACTCACTTCCCCATTCTCCTCTTCTTCCCCCAGATCATCAGTGAGGACCAGTTCCGCCAGCTGGAGAAGATAAAGACCATCGGCAGTACCTACATGGCTGCCTCTGGCCTCAACGACTCTACCTACGACAAGGAAGGCCGCTCACACATCAGAGCCCTGGCAGACTATGCCATGAGACTCATGGATCAGATGAAGTACATCAACGAACACTCCTTCAATAACTTCAAGATGAAGATCGGTAAGGCTGCCTATGGGAAAGATAATTTTGTTGCCTTGTTGTTTATTTTGACGTGACAATTGGTTATTCATGAGTATAATGGTATGCTTAAGCGATAGTGCCTCACAAAATGTATAATGAGTAATGGTAAAAATGTGACCTAACCTGTAAAAAACTCTGCTGGCCCATAACCCTGAAAACCCCCCAAAATGATATTGAACATACTGTGTATATTGTTAAAAACATCCTGAACCATATCCCTGTCCACCTGCTGCAGGTCTGAACATGGGTCCAGTGGTGGCTGGGGTGATCGGGGCCAGGAAGCCCCAGTATGATATCTGGGGGAATACAGTCAATGTTGCCAGCCGCATGGACAGCACTGGCGTACCTGACAGGATCCAGGTAACTCACAGACACAGCACGGTAGAAACTGATAACACACCTAGGATTTGTTCTGTGACCTTTTTCTGACTATGATGAAGACCTAAGGCTCGAACATTTTTGATAAAGCACATGGGAGCATAGCTTGCAGTGTGCGGTCTTTTTAAAAATATATATATTTTGAATATTATCATGTGGTAGTGTGAAAGTGGAGGCAGTGTGCCTATGATCAAGATATGTGGACACTGCTATCTTCTCAGTGTCACTTTATGACTAAAACGTCTTACTTTCTACCCTTTATTCCCTTCCTCCACCTCTCTCTTTTCTCTTTCTCCCGCCAGGTGACCTCTGACCTGTACAATGTGCTGAACTCCTATAACTACACACTAGAGTGCCGAGGCCTGGTCAAGGTGAAGGGTAAAGGAGAGATGCAAACCTACTTCCTCACTGGAGGACCTCCCAGCAGTTAACACCCAGGGTGTGTCTGAAATGGCACACTATTCCATGTATAGTGCACTACTTTTGACCAGTAGTGCACTACATAGGGAATAGGGTGCCATTTCAGACGCGGCCTATTCAGAAGCAGCCCCAGTAACAGACTGACACTGGCGCAGGAGAAGTAGAAGGCTCAGGGGAAAGGGCTGTTGGACTAAAGGGGGCTGACCCCCAAGCCTTTGACAGGCAGGCTCATAGACCTGTGTTAGCTTGGGGAACTTTCTGCCCCCCACCCATAATCCTTTTCCTACATTTAGCCCCTCCCTACCTGCACAGGTCAGCCTCCGATTGGCCCAGAGTGAAGGAGACCCCACCCAGCCTCCTCTCGGATTGGGGGAAAGAGACAGAGGGAGGGGCTTAGAGGGCCTGGGTTCGCTGAAGAGACCAAAGAAGTCCCATCAGACTGCAGCAGACAGAGACACATTATGACAGCAGCAATCTCGCACAGTCTTATTTCCACCAGTCAGAGTGTGAGATAAGGAACAGCTTACAGCCAATCATCTCGCAGTACTTTAGGTCTCTGTAAGGTTCTCTGAGGAAATGGCTACACTACGTGTGTCGTCATAGACATTCTGCTGAAGTATCCAAGTCGCTCCAAACAAACCCTGCATGAAGACACTGAAAACCATATATACACGTAAAACACACACTGTTTTATGTGTATATATAAGTGTATATATGTGAAAACAAATTGTTTTTGTCCATACAGTCCATGTATGTTGTCTTTGTACACTGTTGTACTGTTAAGTGGTACAGATATTGCAATTCTCCAAACCATGGGTATACTACATACTAACATGGCCATCGCCAGCCAGCACAGCAGCACTGTCAAACCCTTTACTAGGAGCAATGTGTTTCATCACCAGTAGGGGTCCTAGGTGGGCCGTGTTAACCTGGCTGGGTACTTGAATGACCAGAGTGAGACTGCTCTACTCTGCTCTGCATGAGTTTACAGAACTCTTCCCCAGTACACTTTACTCACACACGCACACGCAGAAACACACACACACACACAGACATGCGCTAGACACACACATACATACGCAAATAACACACACAGACCCCACCACACACACATGCTTGAACTGAAAACACTTTCAACCGAGGATGTCAATGAAAAGCTTTTTTTGTATTTTCAACATTTTGTATTTTGACTCCAAAACACCAAACTCTATCAGATATTTTAGATTCTATATTTTGTACATTAATATATTAGAGAGAAATATCTATAAATAAACACCAAGTGTAATCGGATGTACATAGCTGACAGAGACCTATTACAATCATGCACATTCGCTAGGGGTGGGGATATCAAGCAGTTGCCTGCACTTGTGGCAAGGCCATTTTATTTTACCTTATTAACACCCTGCAGTCAGTCCATACCATAGATATATATAGTTTTGGTGCTCTAAGACGCCATTTTGCAGTACACTGCTACTGTCCCCACCCCATCCCACCACCCCTGGCTCAATCAGATAGTATGACCCAATGAATGTCCAATGTTCTCCAATGAGGCCTTTATTCTATAGGCTATAATATACTGATGATATGTTAAATAAAGTAAGGACCAGCTTTGTGGGAGTCCATGTGGAGATGTTTTAATTTTGACCTTTGACCTGCTGTATGTTTTTATTCCTGGTTGCATCACAAATGGCACCCTATTCCTTATATAGTGCATTACTTTTGACCAGGGCTCATAGGGCTCTGGTCAAAAGTAGTGCACTATGTAGGCAATAGTATGCTATTTGGGTCGCACACCCGTTTTACTAGAGCAGCCCCATTAGATGTCTTATCCTCTGGTCTTTAATAATTTCAAACTAAAACCCTTCTACATTCTTTAGTCCCTCTCCACTCCTCAAAATGGTGCCATGTTTTGCTCTTGTGACTTTTTTTTTACCGTCATTGTGTGTCATCGGTTGTGTTATAAGGTTTTATAGGAGGTTGAGATTGTACTTTAGTTGCTGGGCCTTTGAAAATAAGCAAGGAAAATACAGTGCCATTGAATTCCATTTACCTTTAACGTTCGTTCTCAAACTTGACTTCGGGGGGTTGGGTATATTTCAGGTGATGGGACAGACTGTCTCTGTTAGGGGGGCAGTGGGGCATAGCTCCCTTCCTCTACCTACAGTGATGGAAAAAAGTATTTGATCCCCTGCTGATTTTGTACATTTGCCCACTGACAAAGAAATGATCAGTCTATAATTTTAATGGTAGGTTTATTTGAACAGTGAGAGACAGAATAAAAACAAAGACATCCAGAAAAACACATGTCAAAAATGTTATAAATTGATTTGCATTTTAATGAGGGAAATAAGTATTTGACCACCTCTCAATCAGAAAGATTTCTGGCTCCCAGGTGTCTTTTATACAGGTAACGAGCTGAGATTAGGAGCACACTCTTAAAGGGAGTGCTCCTAATCTCAGCTTGTTACCTGTATAAAAGACACCTGTCCACAGAAGCAATCAATCAATCAGATTCCAAACTCTCCACCATGGCCAAGACCAAAGAGCTCTCCAAGGATGTCAGGGACAAGATTGTAGACCTACAAAAGGCTGGAATGGGCTACAAGACCATCGCCAAGCAGCTTGGTGAGAAGGTGACAACAGTTGGTGCGATTATTCACAAATGGAAGAAACACAAAAGAACTGTCCATCTCCCTCGGCCTGGGGCTCCATGCAAGATCTCACCTCGTGGAGTTGCAATGATCATGAGAACGGTGAGGAATCAGCCCAGAACTACACGGGAGTATCTTGTCAATGATCTCAAGGCAGCTGGGACCATAGTCACCAAGAAAACAATTGGTAATACACTACGCTGTGAAGGACTGAAATCCTGCAGCACCGGCAAGGTCCCCCTGCTCAAGAAAGCACATATACATGCCCGTCTGTAGTTTGCCAATGAACATCTGAATGATTCAGAGGAGAACTGGGTGAAAGTGTTGTGGTCAGATGAGACCAAAATGGAGCTCTTTGGCATCAACTCAACTCGCTGTGTTTGGAGGAGGAGGAATGCTGCCTATGACCCCAAGAACACCATCCCCACTGTCAAACATGGAGGTGGAAACATTATGCTTTGGGGGTGTTTTTCTGCTAAGGGGACAGGACAACTTCACCGCATCAAAGGGACGATGGACGGGGCCATGTACCGTCAAATCTTGGGTGAGAACCTCCTTCCCTCAGCCAGGGCATTGAAAATGGGTTGTGGATGGGTATTCCAGCATGACAATGACCAAAACACACGGCCAAGGCAACAAAGGAGTGGCTCAAGAAGAAGCACATTAAGGTCCTGGAGTGGCCTAGCCAGTCTCCAGACCTTAATCCCATAGAAAATCTGTGGAGGGAGCAGAAGGTTCGAGTTGCCAAACGTCAGCCTCGAAACCTTAATGTCTTGGAGAAGATCTGCAAAGAGGAGTGGGACAAAATCCCTCCTGAGATGTGTGCAAACCTGGTGGCCAACTACAAGAAACGTCTGACCTCTGTGATTGCCAACAAGGGTTTTTCATGTTTTGCAGAGGGGTCAAATACTTATTTCCCTAATTAAAATGCAAATCAATTTATAACATTTTCGACATGCGTTTTTCTGGATTTTGTTGTTGTTATTCTGTCTCTCACTGTTCAAATAAACCTACCATTAAAATGATAGACTGATCATTTCTTTGTCAGTGGGCAAACGTACAAAATCAGCAGGGGATCAAATACTTTTTTCCCCTCACTGTATACTTGGAGATAGTATGAACCTCATGAGGTGTTCACTAGATGATGGAGTGGCGAGAAGAAGAGAAATGGCATCAGTGCGTTTTTAGTCAGAGGCTAACCTTGGGTTGTCTTTGCTTTCTATCATGTCAAACACTATGCTGTTTTTTTTACATTCAAATAAACCACTAAAATGTCAAACTTGTTGTTGGAAACTCCTTTTTTTATGTGGCATGCAATGTGCCTTTCTATAACCTTATTATATTTGGATGGTTGTTGCAGATGTACACCCATATACAGTCAGTTTATTAGGTACACCCATCTAGTACTGGGTCGGACTCCCCTTTGGCTCCAGAACAGCCTGAATTCTTCGGGGCATGGAAACGTCGCTCAATTGGTATCAAGGGACCTAACTTGTGCCAGGAAAACATTCCCCACACCATTACACCACCGCCAGCAGCCTGTACTGTTGACACCATTTTTTACATTTTAGTCACTTAGCAGACGCTCTTATCCAGAGCGACTTACAGTTAGTGAGTGCATACATTTCCATACTGGCCCCCCGTGGGAAACGAACCCACAACCCTGGCGTTGCAAGCGCCATGCTCTACTAACTGAGCTACAGGGTACCAGTATGGCAGGAAGGGGTCATGGACTAATGCTGCTTACGCCAAATCCTGACTCTGCCATCAGCATAACGCAATAGGAACCGGCATTTGTTGGACCAGGCATTGTTTTTCCACTCCTCAATTGTCCAGTGTTGGTGATCGCGTGCCCACTGGAGCGCTTCTTCTTGTTTTTAGTTTCTAGGTGTGGAACTCGGTGTGGTCGTCTGCTGAAATAGCCAATCTGTGACAAGGACCGACGAGTTGTGCGTTCCGAGATGCCGTTTTGTTGTACTGCACCGTTATTTGCCTGTTTGTGGCCCGCCTGTTAGCTTGCACGATTCTTGCCATTCTCCTTCAACCTCTCATCAATGAGCTGTTTTCACCCACAGGACTGCCATTGACTGGATGTTTTTTGTTGGTTGCACCATTCTCTGTAAACCCTAGACACTGTCCTGCGTGAAAAGTCCAGGAGGCCAGCCGTTTCAGAGATACTGATGATCGTGCCACACTCAAAGTCGTTTAGGTCACTCGTTTTGCCCATTCTAGCATTCAATCGAACAGTAACTGAGTGCCTTGATGCCTGTCTGCCTGCTTTATATAGCAAGCCACGACCACGTGACTCACTGTCTGTAGGAGCGAACCATTTTTGTGAACTGGCCACCGAGTGTATATTATATATACAGTGGGGGAAAAAAGTATTTAGTCAGCCACCAATTGTGCAAGTTCTCCCACTTAAAAAGATGAGAGAGGCCTGTAATTTTCATCATAGGTACACGTCAACTATGACAGACAAACTGAGGAAAAAAAATCCAGAAAATCACATTGTAGGATTTTTTATGAATTTATTTGCAAATTATGGTGGAAAATAAGTATTTGGTCACCTACAAACAAGCAAGATTTCTGGCTCTCACAGACCTGTAACTTCTTCTTTAAGAGGCTCCCCTGTCCTCCACTCGTTACCTGTATTAATGGCACCTGTTTGAACTTGTTATCAGTATAAAAGACACCTGTCCACAACCTCAAACAGTCACACTCTAAACTCCACTATGGCCAAGACCAAAGAGCTGTCAAAGGACACCAGAAACAACATTGTAGACGTGCACCAGGCTGGGAAGACGGAATCTGCAATAGGTAAGCAGCTTGGTTTGAAGAAATCAACTGTGGGACCAATTATTAGGAAATGGAAGACATACTGATAATCTCCCTCGATCTGGGGCTCCACGCAAGATCTCACCCCGTGGGATCAAAATGATCACAAGAACGGTGAGCAAAAATCCCAGAACCACACGGGGGGACCTAATGAATGACCTGCAGAGAGCTGGGACCAAAGTAACAAAGCCTACCATCAGTAACACACTACGCCGCCAGGGACTCAAATCCTGCAGTGCCAGACGTGTCCCCCTGCTTAAGCCAGTACATGTCCAGGCCCGTCTGAAGTTTGCTAGAGTGCATTTGGATGATCCAGAAGAGCATATGGTCAGATGAAACCAAAATAGAACTTTTTGGTAAAAACTCAACTCTTCGTGTTTGGAGGACAAAGAATGCTGAGTTGCATCCAAAGAACACCATACCTACTGTGAAGCATGGGGGTGGAAACATCATGCTTTGGGGCTGTTTTTCTGCAAAGGGACCAGGACGACTGATCCGTGTAAAGGAAAGAATGAATGGGGCCATGTATCGTGAGATTTTGAGTGAAAACCTCCTTCCATCAGCAAGGGCATTGAAGATGAAACGTGGCTGGGTCTTTCAGCATGACAATGATCCCAAACACACCGCCCGGGCAACGAAGGAGTGGCTCCGTAAGAAGCATCTCAAGGTCCTGGAGTGGCCTAGCCAGTCTCCAGACCTGAACCCAATAGAAAATCTTTGGAGGGAGCTGAAAGTCCGTATTGCCCAGCGACAGCCCCGAAACCTGAAGGATCTGGAGAAGTGGGCCAAAATCCCTGCTGCAGTGTGTGCAAACCTGGTCAAGACCTACAGGAAACGTATGATCTCTGTAATTGCAAACAAAGGTTTCTGTACCAAATATTAAGTTCTGCTTTTCTGATGTATCAAATACTTATGTCATGCAATAAAATGCAAATTAATTACTTAAAAATCATACAATGTGATTTTCTGGATTTTTGTTTTAGATTCCGTCTCTCACAGTTGAAATGTACCTATGATAAAAAATTACAGACCTCTACATGCTTTGTAAGTAGGAAAACCTGCAAAATCGGCAGTGTATCAAATACTTGTTCTCCCCACTGTATATATACATACATACAGCTGCGGAAAAAATTAAGAGACCACTGCAAAATGATCAGTTTCTCTGGTTTTACTATTTATACAGTAGGGAAAAAAAGTATTTAGTCAGCCACCAATTGTGCAAGTTCTCCCACTTAAAAAGATGAGAGAGGCCTGTAATTTTCATCATAGGTACACGTCAACTATGACAGAAAAAATGAGGAAAGAAAATCCAGAAAATCACATTGTAGGATTTTTAATGAATATATTTGCAAATTATGGTGGAAAATAAGTATTTGGTCAATAACAAAAGTTTCTCAATACTTTGTTATATACCCTTTGTTGGCAATGACACAGGTCAAACGTTTTCTTTAAGTCTTCACATGGTTTTCACACACTGTTGCTGGTATTTTGGCCCATTCCTCCATGCAGATCTCCTCTAGAGCAGTGATGTTTTGGGGATGTCGCTGGGCAACAGACTTTCAACTCCCTCCAAAGATTTTCTATGGGGTTGAGATCTGGAGACTGGCTAGGCCACTCCAGGACCTTGAAATGCTTCTTACGAAGCCACTCCTTCGTTGCCCGGGCGGTGTGTTTGGGATCATTGTCATGCTGAAAGACCCAGCCACGTTTCATCTTCAATGCCCTTGCTGATGGAAGGAGGTTTTCACTCAAAATCTCACGATACTTGGCCCCATTCATTCTTTCCTTTACACGGATCAGTCGTCCTGGTCCCTTTGCAGAAAAACAGCCCCAAAGCATGATGTTTCCACCCCCATGCTTCACAGTAGGTATGGTGTTCTTTGGATGCAACTCAGCATTCTTTGTCCTCCAAACACGACGAGTTGAGTTTTTACCAAAAAGTTCTATTTTGGTTTCATCTGACCATATGACATTCTCCCAATCCTCTTCTGGATCATCCAAATGCACTCTAGCAAACTTCAGACGGGCCTGGACATGTACTAGCTTAAGCAGGGGGACACGTCTGGCACTGCAGGATTTGAGTCCCTGGCGGCGTAGTGTGTTACTGATGGTAGGCTTTGTTACTTTGGTCCCAGCTCTCTGCAGGTCATTCACTAGGTCCCCCCATGTGGTTCTGGGATTTTTTCTCACCGTTCTTGTGATCATTTTGACCCCACGGGGTGAGATCTTGCGTGGAGCCCCAGATCGAGGGAGATTATCAGTGGTCTTGTATGTCTTCCATTTCCTAATAATTGCTCCCACAGTTGATTTCTTCAAACCAAGCTGCTTACCTATTGCAGATTCAGTCTTCCCAGCCTGGTGCAGGTCTACAATTTTGTTTCTGGTGTCCTTTGACAGCTCTTTGGTCTTGGCCATAGTGGAGTTTGGAGTGTGACTGTTTGAGGTTGTGGACAGGTGTCTTTTATACTGATAACAAGTTCAAACAGGTGCCATTAATACAGGTAACGAGTGGAGGACAGAGGAGCCTCTTAAAGAAGAAGTTACAGGTCTGTGAGAGCCAGAAATCTTGCTTGTTTGTAGGTGACCAAATACTTATTTTCCACCATAATTTGCAAATAAATTCATAAAAAATCCTACAAATGTGATTTTCTGGATTTTTTTTCCACAATTTGTCTGTCATAGTTGACGTGTACCTATGATGGAAATTACAGGCCTCATATTTTTAAGTGGGAGAACTTGCACAATTGGTGGCTGAGTAAATAATTTTTTCCTCCACTGTAGATATGTGTTTGGGTAAAAATAACATTTTTGTTTTATTCTATAAACTACTGACAACATTTCTCTCAAATTCCAAATAAAAATATTGTCATTTAGAGCATTTATTTGCAGAAAATGACAACTGGTCAAAATAACAAAAAAGATGCAATGTTGTCAGACCTCGAATAATGCAAAGAAAATAAGTTCATGTTCATTTTTAAACAACACAATACTAATGTTTTAACTTAGGAAGAGTTCAGAAATCAATATTTGGTGGAATAACCCTGATTTTCAATCACAGCTTTCATGCGTCTTGGCATGCTCTCCACCAGTCTTTCACATTGATGTTGGGTGACTTTATGCCACTTCTGGCTCAAATATTCAAGCAGCTAGGCTTTGTTTGATGGCTTGTGACCATCCATCTTCCTCTTGATCACATTCCAGAAGTTTTCAATGGGGTTCAGGTCTGGAGATTGGGCTGGCCATGACAGGGTCTTGAACTGGTGGTCCTCCATCCACACCTTGATTGACCTGGCTGTGTGGCATGGCGCATTGTCCTGCTGGAAAAACCAATCCTCAGAGTTGGGGAACAATGTCAGAGTAAAAGGAAGCAAGTTTTCTTCCAGGACAACCTTGTACGTGACTTGATTCATGCGTCCTTCACAAAGACAAATCTGCCCGATTCCATCCTTGCTGAAGCATCCCCAGATCATCACCGATCCTCCACCAAATTTCACAGTGGGTGCGAGACACTGTGGCTTGTAGGCCTCTCCAGGTCTCCGTCTAACCATTAGACGACCAGGTGTTGGGCAAAGTTGAAAATTGGACTCATCAGAGAAGATTACCTTACCCCAGTCCTCTACGGGTCCAATCCTTATGGTCTTTTGCAAACCTCAGCCTGGCTCTTCTTTGCTTCTCATTGATGAAGGGCTTTTTTCTAGCTTTGCACAACTTCAGCCCTGCCCCTAGGAGCCTGTTTTGAACCGTCCTCGCCGTGCACTTCACCCCAGCTGCCGTTTGCCATTCTTTTTGTAGGTCAATTGATGTCATTCTACAGTTGTTGAGTGACATTCGAAAACGGTCATCCCGGTCAGTAGAGTCATTTTTGCCGGTCTGTAGCTTTGTTGCCCCCCAATGTCTGCTGCTTGACCTTGTTCTTATGAACTGCCGTCTTTGAAATTTTAAGGATGGAAGCAACCTGACGTTCACTGTATCCCTCTGCCAGTAAAGCCAGAATTGAACCTTTCTTTTCCTCACTCAAAACTTTCATTTTCAACTCTTTTGGCATGGTCAATAGTTATTTTTTGATTAATATTACTTTTGAGGTACTATTAGCACTGTTTTTACCATCCAGCTGGTCCTATTGCAAGAGGATAGTGATGACAACAGCAGTGGTTTTTATACTTTTCCTCATTAAATAAGATTTGGTTCAGGTGATCACCTAATCAGTACCTAATTCAGTAGAATGAGGTGTGCCTGTGTTGGAATTCAACAGACACTGGAATGGAATGGCTGTCATACATGTAGAGATGCTGATTTAAGAACATTTTGCAGTGGTCTCTTAATTCTTTCCACTGCTATATATATATATATTATTTTTTTTACAGTATTTTGCCATCCAAATGGTAGGCTATTATGTTTCAACAACCTGCCCCTAAAGCAGAACCTTTTCTATAAGCAGGTACTAGTAGGAAGAGAGGAGAGTTGATTGTTCCTCTAGATGTCCAGAGGGTGGCAGCAGTACACTGTTATTGATGCCATAACAATAGATAGGTTGTACTAAACAGTGGCTCCCTTTGTCTCGTCTTCATTAATGATATAGCTATGATATTGGCTAGATTAAAGCAATATAGAGATTTAGGATACCACTATATTCCCTATAAAGCTGGATGAAGAAGAAAAAATAATTATCAGAAGCACCTATTTCTAAAATAACCTAGTAAGTAGCCTACAGTACAGGTGGCAGAAGTGATTTAGCAGGACTCATAATAATACATTGGCTATCTTGTTAAATGACGACAGAGTCCTTAACCTTTAAAGCACCACACCTGTGAGCTGGCCACGGATGCTGTGGGCATTGAGAAAATAACCTTAATTATGTCTGCGGGAGTAGATTAGAATGGTCACAAATAGGCCTCTGACGGACACTCATTTGCGTTAAAATAGAAATAGCACAACAAATTAGCTACAATTTCCCAAGTGTTCTTTGTCTGCATTCAACCACACACTTCCTGATTAAGAACAAAAACATAAAACCTGGAGGAACATGGAGCTCTTGGCTCAATAATCCTCTATGTACCTCTGGAGGAAATGTTTGCTGCATCTAATATTGCACACACTAATAATCATCAAGGTAATCACCATAATGTCTCCCAGAGCACCTACCTTTCACTGCTTCGTGCCTGAAACTCTGCTTTTGAAACTAAATAGGTGTTGCAGCCAGAAATCTGGGTCTGATCTTTCTAAATCAGAAGCGCTTGTTCTCAAAAAGGAATAAAGGGGGTAATTCATATTAAACTTGTAATAGATTTTAAGTAAAATTCTTGATTATGCACATCAGAAAAGTCATCTAAGTAAAATTTCAATCTTCTTAATTGCAATAGTATGTCAGTCCAAATGGCCAACATCAAAAGTTATGACCCATTTCATACTGGAGGCTAACATTGCTAAGTCTGCTAAGATTGCTAATAAGTTTTGGCCATTGTCGGTGACAAATCTTAAAGGTCCAGTGCAGTCCAAAATGTGATTTTCCAGTATATATATATATACACTGCTCAAAAAAATAAAGGGAACACTTAAACAACACAATGTAACTCCAAGTCAATCACACTTCTGTGAAATCAAACTGTCCACTTAGGAAGCAACACTGATTGACAATACATTTCACATGCTGTTGTGCAAATGGAATAGACAACAGGTGGAAATTATAGGCAATTAGCAAGACACCCCCAATAAAGGACTGGTTTTGCAGGTGGTGACCACAGACCACTTCTCAGTTCCTATGCTTCCTGGCTGATGTTTTGGTCACTTTTGAATGCTGGCGGTGCTTTCACTCTAGTGGTAGCATGAGACGGAGTCTACAACCCACACAAGCGGCTCAGGTAGTGCAGCTCATCCAGGATGGCACATCAATGCGAGCAGTGGCAAGAAGGTTTGCTGTGTCTGTCAGCGTAGTGTCCACAGCATGGAAACGTGGAGGAGGCCGTAGGAGGGCAACAACCCAGCAGCAGGACCACTACCTCCGCCTTTGTGCAAGGAGGAGCAGGAGGAGCACTGCCAGAGCCCTGCAAAATGACCTCCAGCAGGCCACAAATGTGCATGTGTCTGCTCAAACGGTCAGAAACAGACTCCATGAGGGTGGTATGAGGGCCCGACGTCCACAGGTGGGGGTTGTGCTTACAGCCCACCACCGTGCAGGACGTTTGGCATTTGCCAGAGAACACCAAGATTGGCAAATTCGCCACTGGTGCCCTGTGCTCTTCACAGATGAAAGCAGGTTCACACTGAGCACGTGTGACAGACGTGACAGAGTCTGGAGACGCCGTGGAGAACGTTCTGCTGCCTGCAACATCCTCCAGCATGACCGGTTTGGCGGTGGGTCAGTCATGGTGTGGGGTGGAATTTCTTTGGGGGGCCGCACAGCCCTCCATGTGCTCGCCAGAGGTAGCCCGACTGCCATTAGGTACCAAGATGAGATCCTCAGACCCCTTGTGAGACCATATGCTGGTGCGGTTGGCCCTGGGTTCCTCCTAATGCAAGACAATGTTAGACCTCATGTGGCTGGAGTGTGTCAGCAGTTCCTGCAAGAGGAAGGCATTGATGCTATGGACTGGCCCGCCCGTTCCCCAGACCTGAATCCAATTGAGCACATCTGGGACATCATGTCTCGCTCCATCCACCAACGCCACGTTGCACCACAGACTGTCCAGGAGTTGGCGGATGCTTTAGTCCAGGTCTGGGAGGAGATCCCTCAGGAGACCATCCGCCACCTCATCAGGAGCATGCCCAGGCGTTGTAGGGAGGTCATACAGGCACGTGGAGGCCACACACACCACTGAGCCTCATTTTGACTTGTTTTAAGGACATTACATCCAAGTTGGATCAGCCTGTAGTGTGGTTTTCCACTTTCATTTTGAGGGTGACTCCAAATTCAGACCTCCATGGGTTGATACATTTGATTTCCATTGATAATTTGTGTGATTTTGTTGTCAGCACATTCAACTATGTAAAGAAAAAAGTATTTAATAAGATTATTTCATTCATTCAGATCTAGGATGTGTTATTTTAGTGTTCCCTTTATTTTTTTGAGCAGTATATATATATATATATATATATATATATATATATATATATATATATATATATATATATATATATATAGTGCATTCAGAAAGTTTTCATACCCCTTGACTTTTTCCAAATTTAGTTTTGTTAGTTTCTCCCATTCTTCTCTACAGAACCTCTCAAGCTCTGTCAGGTTGGATGGAGAGCGTCGCTGTACAGCTATTTTCAGGTCTCTCCAGAGATTTTTGATCAGGTTGAAGCCACTCAGGGACATTCAGAGACTTGTCCTGAAGCCACTCCTGCATTGTCTTGGCTATGTGCTTAGGGTCGTTGTCCTGTTGGAAGGTGAACCTTCGCCCCAGTCTGAGGTCCTGAGCGTTCTGGAGCAGATTTTCTTCAAGGATCTCTCTGTACTTTGCTCCGTTCATCTTTCCCTCGATCCCGACTAGTCTCCCAGTCCCTGCCGCTGAAAAACATCCCCACAGCATGATGCTGCCACCACCATGATTCACCGTAGGGATGGTGCCAGGTTTCATCCAGACGTGAAGGTTGGCATTCAGGCCAAAGAGTTCAATCTTGGTTTCATCAGACCAGAGAATCTTTAGGTGCTCAAAGCGGGCTGTCATGTGCGTTTTACTGAGCAGTGGCTTCCGTCTGGCCACTCTACCATAAAGGCCTGATTGGTGGAGTGCTGCAGAGATGGTTGTCCTTCTGGAAGGTTCTCCCATCTCCACAGAGGAACTCTGGAGCTCTGTCAGAGTGACCATCGTGTTCTTGGTCACCTCCCTGACCAAGGCTCTTCTCCCCCGATTGCTCAGTTTGGCCGGGCGGCCAGCTCTAGGAAGAGTCTTGGTGGTTCCAAACTTCTCCCATTTAAGACTGATGGAGGCCACTGTGTTCTTGGGGACCTTCAATGCTGCAGAAATGTTTTGGTACCCTTCCCCAGATCTGTGCCTCGACACAGTCCTGTCTCTGAGTTCTACGGACAATTCCTTAGACCTCAAGGCTTGGTTTTTGCTCTGACATGCACTGTCAACTATGGGACCTTATATAGACAGGTGTGTACCTTTCCAAATAATGTCCAATCAATTTAATTTACCACAGGTGGACTCCAATCAAGTTGTAGAAACATCTCAAGGAGCTCAATTTGAAGTCTCATATCAAAAGGTCTGAATACTTGTTTTCACTTTGTCATTATGGGGTTTTCTGTGTAGATTGATGAGGATTTTTAATTAATCCATTTTAGAATAAGGTTGTAACATAACAAAATGTGGAAAAAGGTTAAGGGGTCTGAATACTTTCTGAATGCACTGTATATTTTTCCACACGATGAGGTTGGAATAATACTGTGAAATTGTTTAAATGATACCGTTTTAGTGTAAGAGCGGATTGAAACTTCAGATCGTTTTCGTGGGATGGAGTTTTGACCTGCCTGGTGACATCACCAAGCGGTACATTTGTTAATAGACCAATAAGAAAGACTTCCAAACCTCTCTGCCAATAACAGCTAGTTTTCAGTTTTCCACTCAGACCACTCCGACAGTCCTAGCAAAATTATTGATTGAGAAATTGCTCTTTGCTAAGAAGCTATTTTTGACCATATTAATTGAAAACAATCACAGTAAGTTACTTAAGTGTTACTCAGAAATGATTTGACATTACATTTACATTTTAGTCATTTAGCAGACGCTCTTATCCAGAGCGATTTACAGTTAGATATCGAGATAAAAACAGCTGCATTGGACCTTTAAGGGTTGAATCAGTGCAATAGTCCCCAGATATACATGTAGTTAGTTGCCAGATGTTTTTAATACTTGGTTCCATGTTTGTACTCTCCCTCCCCTCATGCAGTGATCATCTCTGGTGTGACTGACACTGGCCATCGATACACCCAAAATAAAAACCAGAACACTCCTTAACTCATCATTAAATCAACTAATACCCTGAAATATTTGGATGGTGAGGGCTCACAGGTCAATTCAATCTTCTCCAGCAGCAGCTGCTGTTACCTCCCCTGTCTGTCAGATGATACAGAGTTGACAAGGTTGTCCTCCCAGTGCTGACAACAGTGGGATAACGCCACCACATTACATATCATTTGTTTATACATATGCCATGCCCAACTCTGCTATCAAGTAATAGCATATGACTGATGCCTGCACCTGCAACAAAGTAGAACATGGATGTTACAGGCTTAGTGAGAGTATGCGTAAAGTCCCCTGTAGCTCAGTTGGTAGGCATGGCGCTTGCAACGCCAGGGTTGTGGGTTCGTTTCCCACGGGGGGCCAGTTTGAAAATGTATGCGCTCACTAACTGTAAGTCGCTCTGGATAAGAGCGTCTGCTAAATGACTAAAATGTAAATGTAAAATGTATTGTATGGATTAAAATCACTGGCCAAAATAGAAGTGGACCATAATCATGCACATAATTTATTCAAAAGTATCTTCATAATCAATAAACAAATATTTACTAGCCATGTCAATGAAGAAGGATGAAAATAAATAAATAGCCTAACTACAAAAATGCTCTAAACATGTGAGATGTCTGTGATGCCAGGGATTCAGAGAATGACAGTTGAGTACTGACCTAACCTCACTGGATATGCAGTACACATGGCAAAAAGAGGACCACATTCAGCAACCCTGGCATCCAGTAGACCCATTGGATAACATGTCCTAATCATCTAAGACCGAAACCCCTGTTCAGACTCCTGATAATTACCCCTAACACATTCATATGATTGTTATTATTAGCCAATTAACTAATAATTTAGCTGTAGTGGCACCGCCCATTAATCCTATTGGTCCGCATCACTTGGAGGCCATTCTAGAGTGAGCTCAGCGTCCCACAATCCTGAGCTGTGGTGGGGAAGCAACGTGATGAAGATGACAGGGGCAGAGATGCCTCTTTTCCTTAGATGTTGTAGTTTCTAGTTTTGCTGTTGGTGGTTGGTTGGTTGTAAGGAAGTATCTTTCTGGGGTTTTCTCAGACAAACTTTTTTTTGTTGTTGGTTTGTTTTAGTCTTTTTGTCCGACATTGTAGTGTGTTTTTTTTCTTGTTTGGTTGTAAGTCTCATGGTTGTCAGACGTTGTAGTCCGGAGCTTTGCCCTGCGGCTGCCTCAGTCTGATCTGTAGTGTCGTGAAGGCCCCTACAGTCACATGGAAGAGGATCTGCCACACGTTCCTCAGTTCATACAGGTACATGTTGGACAGACAGATCAGGGCGAAGGCCAGGAACGACTTACTGTTCCTCCACACAGAGAAGTACGCAAACAGGTAACACTGAGGAGAGAGAGAGCGAGAGCGAGAAAGAGAGAGAGAGAGATCAACTTCTGTGAGAACAATAGAGCTCCTGCATTGTATTGGAAATGAAGATCCCTTGCAGGACACCAATCTTTCTTTGCTTTCAAACCATGTCCAATTATTTGACCAAGAGAGTAACGATCAATGATTTTAAATGAAGAACACCCCAATTATTTAGTGCAAGCGTCAATCAGCAATCTAAAAAAAGCCATAGACTGCATCAAAAACATATTTTTTGCACTTTTCAGTGTACCCAAGGACACTTACAGAGCACAATTATGTGAAAACTGTAGCTAGACTACACGACCAATAGCCAAATCCACTAATTTGAAGCGATGTCCACATACAGTATATATACACAAAAGTATCTTGGTCAAACTAACACCCCCCTCTGTACAATGAGAGCTGTGATGTAAATCATGCTGTGATGTAAAGTGCAGGGTTGTTAGTCAGTCAGCACAGTGTCAGCCGGGCAGCTCTTACTAACTATCACTTACCTGATACAAACAGGCTGCTGTGCCCAGGAAAAAGGCAATCACGTAATTAAAGTCTTCGTGGTCGTCATTCTGCGGATGCACAGGAAGGTAAGGAGGTAGAGAAGGAAGGGAGAAGAATAGATTGAGGTCAATTAAAGTATAGCCACTGAATGTTTAGCAGCAGGTAGGCTTTCAAAAAGGCTTGGTGAAACAACAAGAAACCAGCTAACAAAAGCACTGGACAAAAATAGCCCCTGAAATGCAATAAGCGTATCTCCAACTAAGAGGTGTTTAAATGATTCCTATGAAAAGGCTTGGTTTGACATATTATAGCTACAGGTGTTCACTTTTGTCATACCCATAGAATGAAATAGAATAATGCAATGCATCTCTATGGTCTTACTGTACCTGCATAACGCTCTCTATGGCATGAACCCCTCGGAGTAGATTGAGGCCTCCACAGAGGATGCTTAGCACACAGGAGACAACGCCAGGTAGACACACAGGCTCAAGCTGCTGGCTGGGAGCTGGGAGGAGAGGAAGGGAACTGTTCAGAATCAGCAGTAATGACCTGCTGGCCAATGAGCCATAGACACATTAAGAAGCTCTACTGATTGAAATAAAACCGCCACATTCTGTCCTGAAGGATCACAATACACACTCCCTGCCAGAGACTTCACTGACTTAGGGTTTGGTGTAAAGTAGTCTTGTGACTAAATTAATATAAATTTGAAAAATAGCTACATAGAGCAGGATTAGTTTATGGGTTCTGAGAATAGGTGAAAAATAAATGGTAAAGCACTACACCAGGGCTATTCAACTATATTCTTATGGGGGCCACATTTTCCAAAAGTTAATTGCTGAGGGGCCAGACACCAACAAAAACAACATCTGACAAAACCCCAGAAAGATATTTACACCAACAGCAAAACTAGAAACTACAATGTCTAAGGAAAAGAGGCATCTCTGCCCCTGTCATCTTCATCACGTTGCTTCCCCACCACAGCTCAGGATTGTGGGACGCTGAGCTCACTCTAGAATGGCCTCCAAGTGATGCAGACCAATAGGATTAATGGGCGGTGCCACTACAGCTAAATTATTAGTTAATTGGCTAATAATAACAATCATATGAATGTGTTTGGGGTAATTATCAGGAGTCTGAACATGGGTTTCGGTCTTAGATGATTAGGACATGTTATCCAATGGGTCTACTGGATGCCAGGGTTGCTGAATGTGATCCTCTTCAGAAGAACTATCAAAAACAACACACATATACCATACAAAGCACTTAAATGTTGATTAAAGTAATCAGGTAGTTTTAAAATCCTCTGAAAACATGTTTCCTCTTTACTCCCCTAACAGAGATAGAGATAACATGGACCAGCAAGCTATTTATTTGATTCTCTGTTTTAAGAAACAAATGTGTGTACAAATTATTTAAGGAAATTTGAATCTGGACTTATTGCCATTATCTCAATAAAAGTTATAACACAAATATGGCAATCAAGTAGCCTAATTCCAGTCTGAAGGAAGTATGCTTTGAATTCATTTTCCCCAGTCATTAGGTTCTAACATGTTGCATCAGAGAGAAACAGAAGACACGTATGTGTTCCTGAGAGTCTTAGTTTTCATGCATGGGGTTATAGCCCAAACCATTCAAAGGCTAGAGCCAAATTCATAGGAAGAAAAATTAATAAATAAAAAACACGCCAAATTAGCACTAGAGACCACACTATTAGGCCTAGTAGCACTTGTCATTTTGACAATAAATGTCAGATTCCCCCCCCCCCCGAAATGCATGTTCACTATGGACTAAATTAATATTTTTAAATATTTCGTTCAAAGTATTCATTGTGATGCAATGTTACTTATTTTCTGTATCAATTCAGCATTCATTTAATCCATAACCTGCGCTTTCTATCATCTCCAAACATGTCCGGTTGTAGCGCATCGCTCACTGTATTGCCTAATTGGTGGGAGTGGCAAATCGGCACAGGTGCCTGCAATGTGTAATCGGGGCCTGTGTTTTCTTGAAAAGGTATGTTTCCTGACTGTGTGGAAGAGCCATTTGTTTTAGCCATCAGCCATGTGCGTTTACTTTGGAAGTCTGCTGATTTTTAAATAAATGAAATGCTTTTATAACTATTTATATCGCAGTTCCTCTTTTAAGCATTTTAGATGACAAGGTATCAGCCAGCCTGTAACAAGGGGCAAGGCTAAATTGATAAAAGGGTGGGATCTGGCCCGCGGGCCTCCAGTTGAATGTGCAATCTTAGAATTCTCCCCAAATCTGAAAAGAAACCACTGATTCAAACCCAAAATGTGGAAATCTTAACTATAGCGCTATGACAATGTTGTGATGATCATTCTTCCTACTCTTCCCCTATCCACAGTGAGTGATAGGAAAGCAGTGGTTCTTGAGGGAGACAGAGGAGCTGTGGTGACCCAGGACAGAATCACTTAGCTGGGGTTACAGAGGTGTGAAGGTGTCAACAGAGGGGTTACTGATCCAGAGCGTCAGGAGTGGCAGGCAAGGGGCTCTGTGGAGGCCCGTCTCAGTCAGGGATCACTAATGGAGGGGCCGGGCCAGACACACACACACACACACACACACACACACACACGACAGCTGCAGGGTAAGGTGTCCTTCAGAGAGCTGCCCCTATAGGGCTGTCATGTGATTAACTTTGGCTCTGTTCCAATATGTTCCCAACCAAGCTGTCCATGAGGTATGGAATGGATGGAAGCCATTTTAAACGTGCTAACATGACAATGGGAGTTACCTACAGTAAATGGGAAAAGGGAGGATTAGAATGAGGAGGATGGAATGCAAATGAAATCCATTTGTCAATCAGTACACAGTTAAGTGGTTATGTTAAAGCTTACGTGAAGAGTCATTTTTTACAGTGCCTAAAAGCATCAAAGGCAGCTAGGCGCTTTGATTGAAAAAGGTCTCAGCCAACAAAAATCTCTAGTCTACAGTATGTCAATCTACTATAGTAGAAAAGTCTAGGCTACCTATTCTATTGCTTAGCTTGTCGAGAAAGAAATAGCCTATTCCAAACACTCTGGGACAGTACACAACAAGTTGGCCTAGGCTACATAAAAATAAACATTAAAAAACAGTGAGTCTGATGCAATAGATCAGAACGTTTAGCTTAAAAATGTTGATGAACTTTTATTTCTTCACATTATAAACACAGCAATGTGCACAAGGCATTAGGCTATGTACAAATGTTCTTTCCATAATGTAATTAGCGTGAAAACACCGTTGTCAAAATGGCACAGCACATGCGAGCAGTTTCATATGACAGATGAAAATATCCGTTATAAATGTAGGAAGAGAAGAGATCTGATAGGCTACTTACATTTTACATTTTAGTCATTTAGGAGACGCTCTTATCCAGAGCGACTTACAGTTAGTGAGTGCATACATTTTCATACTTTGAAGCAAGGTAAGACATGCCTCATAATATGTATTAAAATGTTCAGGTTTCAAACAACTAAGTACATGTCTTCAAAATGCATACTGCCTCCAGCTCATTGCAAAGTGGTGTGTGACATGCTGATTAAGCCTGCCTTCCGTTGCCGTTTGATGCCGCGTTCAAAACTGTGAACTCGGAAATCTCCGACTTCCGAGCATTCAAGTCAAAAAAAATAAAAAAAATCTATTTAAACGGTCATCCAACTCGGAATCTCGGGCCTCTTTCTAGAACTCCGACTTTCCGACCTGAAGATCACTGACTTCATGATTTGACTTAGTATTTTTCCACATACTTCTGCAGCAGAAGCTCTTGCGCTGTCTGACAGATTTTTCACGCAAAGGCTCTGTATCTGTATGCGTGTGATAAATAAGATACATAACGAATATACTGTACACACGTGCCAATTTAATTCAACTAATTATGCAAATTAACCTATAGAACGATAAGCATGACCAGTCAAATGTATTCACAGCGACTGGTATTTCCATAATTGAATAGGCTAAAAAGTATTATTTCACAATGGGAATTTTTATTCTCCTGGACAATCGGCCGGCACCAATTTTATTCATAAGCTTTTCAATTTTATTAGCGGACAAAAGCCGGCTATTACCGGCTAAGGGAAACCCTGGTGCGTGCATGTGTGGAACCTACCTATGCCCTTGTACTTGGAGGCCGTGCGGTATGAGAAGTTGTTGATGGATCCTAGGTCCTCAGGGGACAGCTGGTATGTCGGTCGCAGCTTGAGCTCTGTCTGCATGTTAGCCAGGTTGATCTTAGTGGACAGAGAGCGGGGGCTATTGTAGCGCTGCTTCGTCTTCTGGAGGAAGTTGTCTGGAAGTGGCAGTAACACAACAACGGTTTGAGAATGGTTGGACATATTTATCATGAAAATACAACCTACGCTGGAAAGGTATGTCATAGCAGCATCTGCTGGTACAGTCTATACTTGCTCTATCAAAAGAATTTCGAAAATGGTACAACCATAAAAATAGAATGATTAGTATGATAATAGTAATTATATAGGTAAAACAGGGTTTCAATTTGAAAGTGTTGCTTCAAAACAGGGAAACCCTATGTTTGATTTGACAGTAAGGCAAAATGTGCATTTGTAGGGAAAACATAGCTTGGTCACAGATCCTGCGGTCTTGCCAATGTATGGCCATTTGTCATGTCATACCGACCATAGGAGTTGGTTACAGGACCACAGACATGGGACCAGGCTAGGGAAAACAGAGGAGAGACTCACCAAACTCTATGAAGGAGTATGGCCTCACAGCGCTGTTGACACGTTTGTTGTCGTATGTGATGATGAACTCTCTCTGCAGCTCATCCAGGAAACAGAAGGCCAGGACATTGGGGTAGTTCTCTGTACACACCATCAGATATCCCAGTCCCAGAGAGCTGGTGAAACTAACACACACCAAGATTACCTTGGATGACTATCATCTACTGCAATTACAGTGCTGAACAGTGGGAAGTACAGTATCTAAGTACACAAATCCAGAACTAAGAAATGTCCCTGCATGTGATGTTCTTCAAGACAAAATTCAATGAATGTAGCCTAGCTGCATTGTCATGAGATAGACCTATCTGTAACAAACACTGGCATCATCCTATCGGTGTGGAAAATGACCATCTCTAAGATATAGCCTAACACAACAAAGAATGGTGTTTTCAACCAATCTATCAATAAAATTACAGAAAATCTATTCAACATCAGGTGGCTTGAAGGCTTGTTAGTTGTGTGGCTGCATTGTAGAGCAGAGTGATGCCAGTATGTTTACCACTGTGAATTTCTTCACAGAAAGAACACGACTCACACCAAACAGGCATTAAAAGGAGAAGGGGAAGTGGGGATAGCGAGCTCACGCTCTTTTTCCCCCCTTTGCTTATGATGAATAACAGTCATTTGGAGAGTGACAGGCAGGGACTGACTAAAATCACAGCCCCACCCACTCAGAGCAGAACCCCTCAAAAAAAGTCAAATACATCCGAGTTAGGCATTGCCCAAAAGGATCTTTAAATCAACCAGTGATTTAAATGCTGCCTGGCACGTCCGCCGTCACCTTCCTTCACAGTGTCAAGGCCAATGTTGGGCCTTGAGATATCAAATGAGGCTTCAGACTGTAGAGTGGATGGCCAACCAACCCTGCTGCTGGAGAGAGGGATGTGCATGTGTGCGCTCCTTTTATTCAAACCTATATCTGCCTTAATGGGACCAATTAGCTAATAACCCATTTCCATGTAAACAGATGGCCTCTAAGCATTTTATAAAATGAGGACAGAGTGATAACACCGATATTCAAAGCAAAATTAAACTATCAAATGTTATTGGTCGCGTACACATATTTTGTAGATGTTATCGCAGGTGCAGCGAAATGCTTATGTTTTATAGCTCCAACAGTGCAATAATACCTAACAATACACACAAATCCCAAAAATTCAAAGAAAGGAATTAAGAAATATCAGAATATATAAATATATGATGGTGTGTATAGACATTATGGACAGTATATGAAAAGGTGTGTACAGCAGTAGTTATATAGGATAAGCCTGGACTACAATACAGAATATACATATGAATTGGGTAAAACCGTATGTAAACATTATTAAAGTGACCAGTGTTCAATGACTATGTATGTACATAAGGCAGCAGTCTCTAAGGTGCAGGGTAGAGTACCGGGTGGTAGCCGGCAAGTAACAGTGGCTAAGTTCAGGGCAGAGTACTGGGCGGAGGCCGGCTAGTGGTGACTATTTAACAGTCTGATGGCCTGGAGACAGAAACTGTTTTTCAGTCTCTCGGTCCCAGCTTTAATGAACCTGTACGGGCTCTGCCTTCTAGATGGAAGCGGGATGAACAGGCCATGGCTCGGGTGGCTGAGGTCCTTAATTATCTTTTTGGCCTTCCTGTGACACCGGGTGCTGTAGATGTCCTGGAGGGCAGGCAGTGTGCCCCCGGTGAAGCGTTGGGCTGACCGCACCACCGTCTGGAGAGCCCTGCGGTTGTGGATGGTGCAATTGCCATATAAGGCGGTGATACAGCCTGACAGGATGCTCTCAATGGTGCATCTGAAGACGTTTGTGAGGGTTTTATGGGCCAAGCCAAATTTCTTCAGCCTCCTGAGGTTGAAGAAGCACTGTTGCGCCTTCTTCACACTGTGTTGATGGATCATTTCAGGTTGTCAGTGATGTGCACGTCGAGGAACTTCTCCACTGTGGCCCCGTCGATGTGGATGGGGGAGTGCTCTCTCTGCTGTCTCCTGAAGTCCACGATCAGTTCCTTCATATTGTTGACATTGAGGGAGATGGGTTTATTCCTGGCACCACTCCACCAGGGCCCTCACCTCCTCCCTGTAGGCTGTCTCGTCGTTGTTGGTAATAAGGCCTACTAATGTTGTGTCGTCTTCAAACTTGATGATTGAGTTGGAGACATGCGTGGCCTCCCAGTCATGGGTGAACAGGGAGTACAGGAGGGGGCTGAGCACGCACCCTTGTGGGGCCCCCGTGTTGAGGATCAGCATAGTGGAGGTGTTGTTGCCTACCTTCACCACCTGGGGTGGGCCCGTTAGGAATCCAGGACCCATTTGCACAGGGATGGGTTCAGACCCAGGGCCCGAACATAGTGATGAGCTTGGAGGGCACTATGGTGTTGAAGGCTGAGCTGTAGTCGATGAACAGCATTATTACATAGATATTTCTTATGTCCAGATGGGATAGGGCAGTGCGATGGCGTCATCCGTGGATCTGTTGGGGCAGTATGCAAATTGTAGAGGATCTAGGGTGTCGGGTAAGGTGGAGGTCATATGTTCCTTAACTCTCAAAGCACTTCATGCTGACAGAAGTGAGTGCTACAGGGTGACAGTCATTTAGTTCAGTTACCTTCACTTTCTTGGGCACAGGAACAATGGTGGACATCTTGAAGCAAGTGGGGACAACAGCCTGGGATAGAGATTGAATATGTCCATAAACACTCCAGCCAGCTGGTCTGCACATGTTCTGAGGACGCGGCTTCGGATGCTGTCTGGCCGGTATAGAGAACTGCTAGCAACTTTGGGTGGTGGTAATATCAAAGTCTACAACAAGAGTTTATATAAAATGTTGGATAATACCACTTTATGATTCACAGTAAAGCCAGACTTACTTGATATTGTACTGTCCAGTCTTCAGAGCACAGCGGTCTGGGAACTGGCCGAGTTTCTTGGACAGAGCTTTGACATGCTTTTTGGTTTCCTGTAGGCCTTTGTCCTGCTCATAGTCTGTGGAGGCAGACAGGGGTAGACCATCCCCAACCCGCAACACCGAGGCAAACAGGACCATGGACATCTTACTGTTCAACACGCACTCTCTGGATGGACACCTGCAAAACAGAGCGAAGAGGGAGCATGTTCACAGATCCAAGGGCATGATGATTGTGAATTCATGAGCTTTCTGATAAAATAGGCCTAGTTTCACTAAATTGCCAGATTAGCCTGGCAGCGTATCAATATTACCATATCATCTAGACTGCCACGATTCAGTACCTTGGATAGCTCCTTGATGAACTGCTAGTTCTAGCTAGCTACGTCTCGCGACAACTGTGTGCCCTCGGCGCCGTTTTACCTCTCGCTAACAAGCAAACTGGGTAAATGTGTCTTGAGTGAGCCTGAAAAATGTGTCAGTTTGCCTTGATATGGTCCATGCATAAGCGATTGTCTGGGCATTGTTAGCTCAGCAACACTGGAAAAGGAGCTAGTTAGCTTTTGCAGCAGGCTAATACTGGGTAAAACCGCTGAGGATGGTGCAATTTAATAGATGGTGATGCTTGCTAGTTAACTAGCTAGGTACCGGTTTAGTTTACACCGCATATTCAACAGCCGGACTATTCAGAGTTTTTGAAAAGCATTGCAATATCTAGCTATATCTATGTCGCATAATTTCACAAACAAAGCAAAGGCGCCACCTTGCTAACGTTATCTGGCTAGCTAGTTAGTTCCTCAAATATGCCCCCTGCTGTCAGTTAGCTAACTAACGTTACCAGCTAGTTACTGCACGTGGCTACTGCTGTACGACGCTAGCTAGGAAAAGCAAAGCTAACATTCGCAAGCATGGCCTTCAAAACATAGACAGGAATTGTTATTTTGCGAGCTAACCTGAACAGAGGCATGTGTCAATGCACCGCTGCGAAGATGTTTCTTTCTTGTAAACGTAGCTACCATCACCCGGCAGCGTTTTATTTTTATAGCTACATCCGTTCTTCTTCTATGGTATATTGCCGATCACACAATTTAATGTGCATCCTGCCACCAAAAAAATTAACAAACTTCCCCCCAAAAAACAAAATCAAACAACTTTAAATTAAAAAAAATACATCTGATCTGATCCCTACACATGCTCAAGGGGAACCTGGGAGGGCGGGTCTTCCGGCGCCAGTACCCCTTGCAAGTATTCAGGGTATTGTGCTAGTGCCTCAAGCAAATTGACAATAGAAATAGGCAGGTAAATATCACTCCTTAGAGAAGGCACTCGAGGGTACTCATAACACTAATGAACCCACTTCATGGAAATCCACAGTGCCCTTTCCCTTTCAGTGTGTGTGTGTATGTGTTTGCCAGGAACTGTAGGATCTCCATTAGCCATATGTAATGTTATGACTGTGACACTGATCAGAGGTAAGGTTCAAGGAGAAGAGCAAAACCCCACCTCATCATCACTGCTATTCCAATTTGCATTTAGCCCATGGAATTGTCATATGAGAATCACCATGGAGAACTAGCTAGCCACAGTTTTTGTGCTCTAATTATTAAAAGCCCAGCTAGTGCTCAGGTGAAAGCAGAGCTGCTTTAAAATTCAGCACACGCAGCATTACAGATTAACTAACTGTGTCCGGCTGTGATTATATCCCAAATGGCACCCTATTCTTTATATAGTGCACTATCTAGGTAATAGGATGCAATTTGGGATGTAGCCTGTGTGATTCTCCATGCACCCTTTAGGAATGCATGGATTATTGATGAGTTGGTAAATATTTGTAATTACTGTGGTTCAGGTCTGCTACTGATTTTCAGATACACGCTCCTACGCTCCTGCAGGTTCAGGTTTATACCTTTAAACTTTTTTTTAAATATGTGCTCTCCAGTGGAGTGGAGTCATCTGCATTGGCAAATATTAGACCCAGTCAAACAAAGCTCAGTGTTCTGTTGTTATCATTATAATTGGGTTTACTTGAACTGTTCAGACTGCAAGTTGATTATGACCTGATATTCTAGTAATGTGATTTACATAAAGAAAAGGATGCATTATCAACTTCAGTGCCCTTTCATCATTGGTGGCAATCTTGAGAGAGAATGTATGAATTACATACAGAATTCAGACCTCGCCTACCAACAGCTAATTCTGAATAAACAGTGATAATCCACTTGAAAGGCAAACTTATTGCACACTTTACATTGCAATGGCAAATACTCAACACAAGAAACAATATAAAGACGCAATTAACATCAGCATTCCTGTTTCTGGTAAGGTTAGAAAAAACCTCCTAAACAGGAGAAACCACATGACAAGAGACCTGTACAAAAGGCGTGAATTTCCAGCACACCTAGGAGGCGGAACCAATTCACAGATGTGGTGAGTCAAACAGGTTGGTGATCAAACAATAGAGATTCAATTGCTAAACATTTCTTATTTTATAAAACAGAGTATTGTAGCGAATTCGAGGGGTAGCCCCAACAGGGTCTCAACCAATGATTTACAGTGAGCTCCAAAAGTATTGGGACAGTGAAACATTTTTTGTTGATTTGGCTCTGTACTCCAGCACTTAGGATTTGAAATTAAATGAAATTAGATGAAAGTGCAGACTGTCAGCTTTAATTTGAGGGTATTTTCATCCATATCAGGTGAACCGTTTAGAAATTACATTACTTTTTGTACATAGTCCCCCATTTTAGGGGACCAAAAGTATTGGGACAAATTCACTTATATGTGTATTAAAGTAGTAAAAGGTTAAGTAATTGGCGCCATATTCATAGCATGCAATGATTACATCAAGCTTGTGACTTTACAAATTTGTTGGATGCATTTGCTGTTTGTTTTGGTTGTGTTTCAGATTATTTTGTGCCCAATACTGCAACCTTAAAAAGTCCTAAATGATGTCACCAGTGCCCTTGATTTTAAGCAATGTTGTGCTGCTATTTTTATTGACTTAGCCAAAACTTTTGATACGGTAGACCATTCCATTCTTGTGGGTCAGCTAAGGAGTATTGGTGTCTCTGAGGGGTCTTTGGCCTGGTTTGCGAACTACCTCTCTCAAAGAGTGCAGTGTATAAAGTCAGAACATCTGCTGTCTCAGCCACTGCCTGTCACCAAGGGAGTACCAAGGCTCCATCCTAGGCCCCACGCTCTTCTCAATTTACATCAACAACATAGCTTAGGCAGTAGGAAGCTCTCTCATCCACTTATTTGCAGATGATACAGTCTTATACTCAGCTGGCCCCTCACCGGATTTTGTGTTAAACGCTCTACAACAAAGCTTTCTTAGTGTCCAACAAGCTTTCTCTGCCCTTAACCTTGTTCTGAACACCTCCAACAAAGGTAATGTGGTTCGGTAAGAAGAATGTAATATATACATCGGCAGGTAAGGGTGTCCTCGAGCGGCTAGATATTCTTACCTTTCGGCCATCAGATTTGTCACCAATGCTCCGTACAGGACACATCACTGCACTCTATACTGCTCTGTACACTGGCCATCTCTGTCTACCTAATGCAAGACCCACTGGTTGATGCTTATTTATAAAACCCTCGTAGGCCTCACTCCCCCCTATCTGAGATACCTACTGCAACCCTCATCCTCCACATACAACACCCATTCTGCCAGTCACATTCTGTTAAAGGTCCCCAAAGCACACAAATCCCTGGGTCGCTCCTCTTTTCAGTTTGCTGCAGCTAGCGACTGGAATGAGCTGCAAAAAAACACTAAAACTGGACAGTTTTATCTCCATCTCTACATTCAAATACTAAATCATGGATACTCTTACCATGCTGTGTTGTCATATGTTGCTGCCATGCTGTGTTGTCTCTTTATGTAGTGTTGTGGTGTCTCTCTTGTTGTGATGTGTTTTTTGTCCAACATTTTTATTTCTAATCCCAGCCCCCGTCCCCACAGGAGGCCTTTTGCCTCTTGGTAAGCAGTCATTGTACATAATAATTTGTTCTTATTTGACTTTCCAAGTTAAATAATGGTGAAATAAAATAATAATAAATAAAATAAATAGAAATGAATGGTAAATAATGTATTGTGTCACTTTGGAGTCACTTTTATTGTAAATAAGAATATGTTTCTATACACTTCTACATTAATGTGGATGCTACCATGATTATGGATAATCCTGAATGAATGGTGAACAATGATGAGTTAGACATGCTAACCTCTCACCATTACAATAACAGTGGAGGTTAAGGGCCTCCCGTGTGGCGCAGCGGTCTAAGGCACTTGAAGTGTCATTACAAAAACAGGTTCGATCCCGGGCTGTGTCGCAGCTGGTCGTGACCGGGAAACCCATGTGGTGGCGCTCAATTGGCCCAGTGTCGTCTGGGTTAGGGGAGGGTTTGGCCGGCCGGGATGTCCTTGTCACATCGCGCTCTAGCGACTCCTGTGCCGGGCTGGGCGCATGCATGCAGCGATGGGACAAGACTAGCATTTCTAGGGGGGAGGGTATGATATTTGGCATCTGTAAATGTAAATTCATCCAACAAATTTTAGAGTCACAAGCTTGATGTAGTCATTGCGTGCTATGAGGCAAGTAACACTGAAACATGCATGAGAGCATCAGCTGTTCCAGACTACTGTGTGATCACGCTCTCCGTAGCCGATGTGAGTAAGACCTTTAAAACAGGTCAACATTCACAAGGCCGCAGGGCCAGACGGATTACCAGGACGTGTACTCCAAGCATGCGCTGACCAACTGGCAAGTGTCTTTACTGACATTTTCAACCTCTCCCTGTCTGAGTCTGTAATACCAACATGTTTCAAGCAGACCACCATAGTCCCTGTGCCCAAGAATACTAAGGTAACCTGTCTAAATGACTACCGACCCGTAGCACTCACGTCTGTAGCCATGAAGTGCTTTGAAAGACTGGTCATGGCTCACATCAACACCATTATCCCAGAAACCCTAGACCCACTCCAATTTGCATACCGCCCCAACAGATCCACAGATGATGCAATATCTATTGCACTCCACACTGCCGTTTCACACCTGGACAAAAGGAACACTTATGTGAGAATGCTATTCATTGACTACAGCTTAGCGTTCAACACCATAGTGCCCTCAAAGCTCATCACTAAGCTAAGGACCCTGGGACTAAACACCTCCCTCTGCAACTGGATCCCGGACTTCCTGACGGGCCGCCCCCAGATGGTAAGGGCAGGTAACAACACATCCACCACGCTGATCCTCAACACGGGGGCCCATCAGGGGTGCGTGCTCAGTACCCTCCTGTACTCCCTGTTCACTCATGACTGCATGGCACGACTCCAACACCATCATGACACAACAGTGGTAGGCCTGATCACCGACAACGATAAGACAGCCTATAGGGAGGAGGTCAGAGACCTGGCCATGTGGTGCCAGGACAACAACCTCTCCCTCAACGAGATCAAGACAAAGGAGATGATTGTGGACGACAGGAAAAAGAAGAGGACCGAGCACGCCTCCATTCTCATCGACGGGGCTGTAGTGGAGCAGGTAGAGAGCTTCAAGTTCCTTGGTGTCCACATCACCAACAAACTAACATGGTCCAAGCACACCAAGACAGTCGACAAAACCTATTCCCCCTAAGGAGACTGAAAAGACTTGGCATGGGTCCTCAGATCCTCAAAAGATTCTACAGCTGCACCATCGAGAGCATCCTGACTGGTTGCATCACTGCCTGGTATGGCAACTGCTCTGCCTCCAACCGCACTACAGAGGGTAGTGTGTACGGCCCAGTACATCACTGGGGCCAAGCTTCCTGCCATCCAGGACCTCTATACCAGGCAGTGTCAGAGGAAGGCCCCCCCCCCCCCCCCCCCAAAAAAAAAAAAAAACTGCATTGTTGGTTAAGGGCTTGTAAGTAAGCATTTCACTGTAAGGTCTACACCTGTTGTATTCGGCGTATGTGACAAATAAAATTTTATTTGGGATGAATTTGTCCCAATACTTTTGGTCCCCTAAAATGGGGGGACTATATACAGAAAGTGCTGAAATTTCTAAACGGTTCACCCGATATGAATGAAAATACCCTCAGATTAAAGCTGACAGTCTGCACTTTAACCTCATAGTCATTATATAATCCAAATCCAAAGAGCTGGAGTACAGAGCCAAAACAACAAAACATGTGTCACTGACCACGTGTGTCATTGACACACAGTATTCTGGAAAGTAGCACGTATCCCGCTTAAGGTCTTATTTGGGAGAAACTGTTTACATGCACCTTTGATATCCTGCTCCCGAGTATCCCTGTAACCATGAATAATCAGAATATTCCTAATTTAAATTCATATGGGTTAAATGGAATAGTAACTGAAATCTGGACACTGACTGTAGGCCTATAACATCTCACATGTAGCCTAATATAATGTTAATTCTTGCAGAATTATTCATTTCTTGCAGTAAAATTATACAAAAAATGTTAATTTTGTTTTAGGAACAAGAGTAGAGAAACATGATTTTTTTCGTTCAGCAGCTCTTGAGAAAATGCAAATGTGCGTGGAATGCGTTGCCTTTGTTATGCAAGCAGACAGTATTTCAACCACATAAAATATGCACTTAAGACGAACTGAAGTCTTATCAGAAATGTGTTTAATCGTTTTCTCAGCTTTTCATTTGGACATTTTGCACATGAACAATCTTTCCACTGTTTTGGAGTTATTGCGCTTTCTCCTCGGTCCCTAAACTAAACAGACAACTTCACCGGTGTCAACTAGATTACTAATGAATTAATTATATGTTTTCAATAAACATTTGGAGACTAAATATAGTTTACATGTTAACAGTCTAAGCCAACCCTGTCCGTTTTGCCTCATAGTTACTCACGCATCGGTGTTGTTCCTAAATAACCAACACGTCTGTAGTCCTAGGGCAAAAACCCAAAACGTGCACCCCTGGGAGGCCCCAGGACTGAGTCTGGGAAACCCTACTATGGTGCTTCTTCTGAGGAGTACCAATATGGCCTACCGGTGGCTTCAATACTCATTGGCCAATACATAGCATCAGCAATCTAGTGTTTATATACATCATTGGTCTCAAACCCGGGTCCAACGACTGTCAAGCTAACAACTTAACCGTTATGCCAAGCGGTCCAAACCTCTTAAAGAGGTCGCTAGGTTAAACCCCCTTCCTTCGGGAGAGAGTGTCAACATGCTTTTATATACCAAGTCCCTTACATGTACACGCCTCTCTGATGGCCTCATGGCACCAATGTAGCGAATGAGGGGAAGCCCGGTAGCACTGACCGGGAATCAAACCCGGGTCCAGCGACTGTCAAGCCAACACCTTGACCGTTATGCCAAGAGGTACAAACCTCTTGACGAGGTCGCTAGGTATTGGGTTAAGGTCGCTAGTACATTATGTTTTACTTGACAAGTGGTAGCTTAGCAAGTTGCAAGCGCCATGCTATACCAACTGAGTATCAGAAAAAGAGAATAATCACATTTGAAGCCAGTTTCTCATCTCTCCCTCACTTTAAACAAAACCACCCAATATCCCCAGAGCGCACTGATCCTCAGATGGCCATTTCAGCATGGAGGGACCTCCCTGAATCCCTCTCTTCCCTCTCTCTCGGTCCCAGCAGGCCAGGCTGTGGGTCCTGTAGCTACATGGTGATGATGATGGATGTCTGCTGCACTGACAACTTGATGAATGGCCAGTGGTCCAGGGGAATGTTTAGCGCTGAAAGAATGTCAGGTGAGAGCAAGGCGTTGCTGTCATTCACACCAACTAAATAAATGGGGAGGGACAGTGACACGGAGAGATGCGGTCTCTCTCTCTATATCTCCTGTTTGTGTAAAGCTGATTCACTTGTGATTGGTGGTAAACTTTTAAAAGCATTTAGCTTAACCTTGTTGTTGTTGAGAACATCAATCAATCAAAAAAAATTTACATCAGCAGTTGGCACAAAGCACTTTGCAGATGCTCAGCCTAAAACCCCAGAGTAAAGACTTCCTAGAGGCAGAAACCTAGGAAGAAACCTTAGAGAAACCAGGCTCTGAGGGGTGGCCAGTCCTCTTCTGGCTGCAATGGGTAGAGATTTAGGAGTACATGTAGCCATTAAGGCCAGATCATTTTTGAAGACGTTCAAATGTTCATAGATGACAAGCAGGGTCAAATAATAACCATGGTGGCTATAGAGGGTGCAACAGTTCAACACTTCAGGAGTCAACGTCAGTTTCCTTTCACAGTCAGGCATGGTCAACATGATGTTTGGTTTCTTTGTTGATTTTTGGAGCTGAGTTTTCACCAGATGAGGGTAGAGAGAAACTTACTTAAGTCTTCAATAGAGTTATTAATTTAACATTATGATGAGGGGAGTTTGGCTGTAAATCAATCACTGTACTGTATCTAGGCAGGCTGCAACCCCCTGGGCTATCTGAAAACCTCTTATTCCTGTAAAGACAGCCAAGGGTCGATTCAACTAGAAACACTGATCACTTTGGGATCAATTTTGACCCATTCAACATGCTGACTGGATTTGAAAGACATTTCAATCCACCTCGATTCACTTCGGTTTCTTCCACTCAGCTTCTCCCATTGATAGTAATACACTTTTTCATTCAGCTTTTCCCATCGATGGTGTAGACTGGAGCAATAAAGGATGAACACTCAGTTCTGACATAATGAAGCTCTGAGATGGGCACGCAAAACTATAATCTTTCAATTTCTATCAGCAAACGGGGAAGCAGTTCTAGTGGCCGTTGACTGGCAGCTCTATAGTACTCTGAACTAAATGAGAGTATGGATCTTTCAGCGGAGGGTGTAAATCATTTTGATTACTGCGTTGAGAGAAAGAAGCAGGAGAAAATCTTTATTTCGCCAGATAGAGCAGATCTTCCAGGGCCTATTTATTTATTTGACTTCTGTTATTCAGACCAATTTGTCCACACGTCTCCTTGTATTGAATAGTCTTCCAGGCAATTCATTTTCCAAACCACATGCAGGCATAGCCACAAAGGCAGATAGCTTTTGTTTAGGGTCAATGTCTGTAATATTTCCAGAGATGCAAAGATATTAAATGAAAGGGAAAAAGACCCAAGCAACAGTCAACAGGATAGTATATAGAGTATTTTGCCAGCACAAAAGGACTAACCCACTGGGAACAGACGTCAATTCAAAGTGACGTGGAAACAATGTTGATTCAACCAGTGTGTGCCCAGTGGGAAGTGGGTAGTTGTGTCTTCCTAACTGATACTAGCAGCTCTACATTTACATTTACATTTTAGTCATTTAGCAGACGCTCTTATCCAGAGCGACTTACAGGAGCAATTAGGGTTAAGTGCCTTGCTCAAGGGCACATTAACGTCATTTAGCAGACGCTCTTAGCCAGAGCGACTCACAAATTGGTGCGTTTACCCTATAGCCAGTGGGATAACCACTTTACAATTTGGGGGGGGGGGGGGGGGGTAGAAGGATTACTTTATCCTATCCCAGGTATTCCTTAAAGAGGTGGGGTTTCAAATGTCTCCGGAAGGTGGTGAGTGACTCCGCTGTCCTGGCGTCGTGAGGGAGCTTGTTCCACCATTGGGGTGCCAGAGCAGCGAACAGTTTTGCCTGGGCTGAGCGGGAACTATGCTTCCGCAGAGGAAGGGGAGCCAGCAGGCCAGAGGTGGATGAACGCAATGCCCTCGTTTGGGTGTAGGGACTGATCAGAGCCTGAAGGTACAGAGGTGCCGTTCCCCTCACTGCTCCATAGGCAAGCACCATGGTCTTGTAGCGGATGCGAGCTTCAACTGGAAGCCAGTGGAGTGTGCGGAGGAGGGGGGTGACGTGAGAGAACTTGGGAAGGTTGAACACCAGACGGGCTGCGGCATTCTGGATGAGTTGTAGGGGTTTAATGGCACAGGCAGGGAGGCCAGCCAACAGCGAGTTGCAATAGTCCAGACGGGAGATGACAAGTGCCTGGATTAGGACCTGTGCCGCTTCCTGTGTAAGGCAGGGTCGTACTCTCCGAATGTTGTAGAGCATGAACCTGCAGGATCGGGTCACCGCCTTGATGTTGGCGGAGAACGACAGGGTGTTGTCCAGGGTCACGCCTAGGCTCTTCGCACTCTGGGAGGAGGACACAGCGGAGTTGTCAACCGTGATGACGAGATCATGGAACGGGCAGTCCTTCCCCGGGAGGAAGAGCAGCTCCGTCTTGCCAGGGTTCAGCTTGAGGTGGTGATCCGTCATCCATACTGATATGTCTGCCAGACATGCAGAGATGCGATTCGCCACCTGGTTATCAGAAGGGGGAAAGGAGAAGATTAGTTGTGTATCGTCAGCGTAGCAATGATATGAAAGGCCATGTGAGGATATGACAGAGCCAAGTGACTTGGTGTATAGGGAGAAAAGGAGAGGGCCTAGAACTGAGCCCTGGGGGACACCAGTGGTGAGAGCACGTGGTGCGGAGACAGCTTCTCGCCACGCCACTTGGTAGGAGCGACCGGTCAGGTAGGACGCAATCCAGGAGTGAGCCGCGCCGGAAATGCCCAGCTCGGAGAGGGTGGAGAGGAGGATCTGATGGTTCACAGTATCAAAGGCAGCAGACAGGTCTAGAAGGACAAGAGCAGAGGAGAGAGAGTTAGCTTTAGCAGTGCGGAGAGTCTCCGTGACACAGAGAAGAGCAGTCTCAGTTGAATGACCAGTCCTGAAACCTGATTGGTTTGGATCAAGAAGGTCATTCTGAGAGAGATAGCAAGAGAGTTGGCTAAAGACGGCACGCTCAATAGTTTTGGAAAGAAAAGAAAGAAGGGATACTGGTCTGTAGTTGTTGACATCAGTGGGGTCGAGTGTTGGTTTTTTGAGAAGGGGAGCAACTCTTGCTCTCTTGAAGACGGAAGGGACATGGCCAGCGGTCAAGGATGAGTTGATCAGCGAGGTGAGGTAGGGGAGAAGGTCACCGGAGATGGTCTGGAGAAGGGAGGAGGGGATGGGGTCAAGCGGGCAGGTTGTTGGGCGGCCTGCAGTCACAAGTCGCAGGATTTTATCTGGAGAGAGAGGGGAGAAAGAAGTCAAAGCATAGGGTAGGGCAGTGTGAGCAGGACCAGCAGTGTCATTAGACTTAACAAACGAGGATCGGATGTCGTCAACCTTCTTTTCAAAGTGGTTGACGAAGTCATCCACAGAGAGAGAGGAGGGGGGGGGGGGGGGGGGGAGGATTCAGGAGGGAGGAAAATGTGGCAAAGAGCTTCCTAGGGTTAGAGGCAGATGCTTGGAATTTAGAGTGGTAGAAGGTGGCTTTAGCAGCAGAAACAGATGAAGAAAATGTAGAGAGGAGGGAGTGAAAAGATGCCAGGTCGGCAGGGAGTTTAGTTTTCTTCCATTTCCGCTCCGCTGCCCGGAGCTCTGTTCTGTGAGCTCGCAATGAGTCATCAAGCCACGGAGCTGGAGGGGAGGACCGAGCCGGCCGGGAGGATAGGGGACACAGAGAGTCAAAGGATGCAGAAAGGGAGGAGAGGAGGGTTGAGGAGGCAGAATCAGGAGATTGGAGGGAGAAGGATTGAGCAGAGGGAAGAGATGATAGGATGGAAGAGGAGAGAGTAGTGGGAGAGAGAGAGCGAAGGTTGCGGCGGCACATTACCATCTGTGTAGGGGCAGAGTGAGTAGTGTGGGAGGAGAGCGAGAGAGAAAAGGAAACAAAGTAGTGGTCGGAGACATGGAGGGGAGTTGCAGTGAGATTAGTAGAGGAGCAGCATCTAGTGAAGATGAGGTCAAGCGTATTGCCTGCCTTGTGAGTAGGGGGGGACGGTGAGAGGGTGAGGTCAAAAGAGGAGAGGAGTGGAAAGAAGGAGGCAGAGAGAAATGAGTCAAATGTGGACATAGGGAGGTTGAAATCCCCCAAAACTGTGAGGGGTGAGCCATCCTCAGGGAAGGAACTTATCAAGGCGTCGAGCTCATTGATGAACTCTCCAAGGGAACCTGGAGGGCGATAGATGACAAGGATATTAAGCTTAAATGGGCTAGTGACTGTGACAGCATGGAATTCAAATGAGGAGATAGACAGATGGGTTAGGGGAAAAATTGAGAATGTCCACTTGGGAGAAATGAGGATTCCTGTACCACCACCCCTCTGACCAGATGCTCTCGGGGTATGCGAGAACACATGGTCAGACGAGGAGAGAGCAGTAGGAGTAGCAGTGTTTTCAGTGGTGATCCATGTTTCCGTCAGCGCCAGGAAGTCGAGGGACTGGAGGTTGGCATAGGCTGGGATGAAGTCAGCTTTGTTGGCAGCAGAACGGCAGTTCCAGAGGCTGCCTGCGACCTGGAACTCCACGTGGGTGGTGCGTGCAGGGACCACTAGGTTAGAGAGGCAGCAGCCACGCGGTGTGGTGCGTTTGTGTAGCCTGTGCAGAGAGGAGAGAACAGGGATAGGCAGAGGCATAGTTGACAGGCTGTAGCAAATGGCTACAAAAATGCAGAGGAGATCGGAATGAAATGAGCTAAGCATCTGGGAGCGGAGAGAGCAGGGCCTCCCTCACCAAAAACTTCTACCTCAGAAACTAAAATTGTTTCACTGAACCACCCGAACAAAAACTCTCCCAACTTCCACCTTTAGAAATCAGAATTGTTGTGAACCACAGCGGTTCAATGTTTAAAGGAATAGACTCAACCCACTTTATTCAACTATGACACCATAGCTAACTAGCAAGCTAGCATCCAATAACAATAACACACTGTATAGCACCAACCCTTGGTCACAACAAACCACCAATAGTGTGATAACACACTAAACAGATCATTCGTGTCTGTGTCAAGTTCCTTTCATGACGCAGCAATGATTAGACGTTGGCTAGCTAGGACAAGTATATTGTATTTAGCTACTACCGTACAGTTAGCTGGTCGTGTTTGGTAGCTAGCAATGGCCACTGTGTTGACTTTGTTTGAAGAACGGCTAGCTAGCTAGCTTCGTGCTACACCCGGCACACAATGGCTATTGTGTTGACTCTGACTCTGTTCGAAATAACGGCTAGGTAGCTCGCTTCGTGCTACAGCCGGCACTGCCAAGACACAGTAACTACCCACAACAACCCACGATGCCTAGCTATGACGCCGTAGCTAACTTGCAAACTAGCATCCATTAACACACAATTTAGCATCAATACTTGGTTACAACAAACTGCCAAGAGTGTGTTAGCATACTAAACAGATAATTCAAGTCCGTGTCTAGTTCCTTTCGTAACGCATAACGCAGCAAAAATTAAACGATGGCTAGGACTACATTAACATTGGAAACAGCTCTCCAGCGTTGCTAATCGATACCAGTAGCTACCCGCTAGCTAGCTAGCCTCGTGCTTCGATACTAACCTACAATTACCTACGGAAACCTACAATAACAACAATACTAACCTATAATAAATACAATACCTAACTACAGCTAACTACCTACCTACGATCTAATACATGGTTAAGCTTTACTCAACACCATATGAGAAGCTTACCTCCTGCTTACCTCCAGCTAGAGAAAAACACGACCTCTATCCATCATATAAAGTCTGGACATAACAGCTCAGTGTTATGATGTACAGTGCCTTCAGAAAAGATTCACACCCTTTGACTTTTTCCACATTTTGTTGTGTTAGTCTGAATTTAAAATTGTTTCAATTGGAGAGAAAAAAATGTCACTGGCCTACACACAATACCCCATGATTTCAAAGTGTAATTATGTTTTTCAACATTTTTACATATGAATTCTAAATGAAAAGCTGAAATACCTTGAGTCAATAAGTATTCAACCCCTTTGTCATGGCAAGCCTAAATAAGTTCAGGAGTAAAAATGTGCTTAACAAGTCACTTAATAAGTTGCATGGACTCACTCTGTGTGCAATAATAGTGTTTAACATGATTTTTGAATGACTACCTCATCTCTGTACCCCACACATACAATTATCTGTAAGGTCCCTCAGTCGAGCAGTGCATTTCAAAGACCAGGGAGGTTTTCCAATGCCTCGCAAAGGGAACCTATTGGTAAATAAAATAAAAAAGCAGACATTGAATATCCCTTTGAGCATGGTGAAGTTATTGGATGGTGTATCAATACACCTAGTCACTACAAAGAAACCGCTCAGGGATTTCATCATGAGCCCTATGGTGACTTTAAATCAGTTACAGAGTTTAATGGCTGTGATAGGAGAAAACTGATACTAACCTAATTGACAGAGTGAAAAGAAGGAAGTCTACAGAATAAAAATATTCCAAAATATGCATCCTGTTTGCAATAAGGCACTAAAGTAAAACTGCAAATGTGGCAAAGAAATTAACTTTATGTCCTGAATACAAAGAGTTATGTTCGGGGCAAATCCAACTCAACACATTATTGAGTACCACTCTTCATATTTTCAAGTATGGTGGTGGTTGCATCATGTTATGGGTATGCTTGTCATCAGCAAGGACTAGGGAGTTTTTGTTGTTGATTAAAAAAATGGAATAGAGCTAAACAGGCAAAATCCTAGAGGAAAACCTGGTTCAGTCTGCTTTGCAACAGACACTAGGAGACAAATTCACCTTTCAGCATGACAATAACCTAAAACACAAGGCCAAATATACACTGGAGTTGCTTACCAAGATGACATTGCCTAGTGGCCTAGTTAAAGTTGACTTAAATTGCCTTGAAAATCTATGGCAAGACCTGAAAATGGTTATCTAGCAATGATCAACAACAGAGGTTGAAGAATTTTTAAAAGAAATGTACAAATATTGTACAATCCAGGTGTGCACAGCTCTTAAAGCCTTACCCAGAAGGACTTACAGCTATAATCATTTCTAAAAACATGTTTTCACTTTGTCATTATAGTGTATTGTGTGTAGATGGGTGAGAAATACATCTATTTTGAATTCAGACTGTAACACAACAAAATGTGGAATAAGTCAAGGGGTATGAATACTTTCTGAAGGCCCTGTGTAGTGTAGCTACTGAATACTGGAAGCAATTTACCTTAGACCGTACGGTTTAATTCTCAGTATTATGTCTTTATTCTGAGTCAAATGTATCTGCTCGTGTAACTGTTGTGAGAGAATGCAGGAAAGAAAAGAAAACAAGAAATCCAAGACAGTAGTAAACACTTTGCATGAAAAGTACAGGTCGGGGAAGATCAAGAATATGCATAGAGAACAGTTGGAGGTCAAGAAGATGGGACCCATTTGTTTGCAGTGCAGCTCTCAGACAGAACCCAATTACCTGGAAGGAAATCTGTTTTTGTTAAGGAGACCTAATATCGTTCCAGACAGTCCTTGAGTTGCATTAACACCGTCTTATCGCTTATCTTCTACTTCCATTTCCTTGTACCTTTTGCAACCCTCCTTTCAACACAAAGGATTGTGACCAGCCAGGAGAAAATGGCCCGCTCCCTCCAAAATCCTCCCAAGTGAAAGTATGATTGAGTGGAGTATCTAGTCATGCTCTCTCAGGCATAAATCAGCTGGCCTAGCTACTGCAGTCGTATGTTGTATGCATCTAACAAGCAGTATTTTATCCAGGTAGCCATGCATAGTCTTAAATAAACCAAAGTTAAAACTGAGTCTAGGTTTTTAGACTCAGTTATTAGTCCAGTTTCCAAGTATTCTAGTCAAGTTTGACATAAGAACTCTAAATGGTGACACGGTGGCACCTCATGGTCTGACGAGAGGGAGGCTTTTATTAAGGACACATCGCCATTCTCCTCCAGTCCAGACTGCAGTCATCTCTCACAATACACTCCTGGGTGTCAGTTCTGCTGAGCACTGCTACAGGTCTATTTGTCTTTTATCCTGGATGATGGAGAACCAGGCCAGACCCCAGACAGAGGTCCAAATGTGTGGGTTAAAAACAGCTTTCACTAGTCTGGGTCCCAGATCTATTTGTGCGGTCTTGCCAACTTCTTGTGGAATTGTAATGCCAAATGTTGTTTGGGAAACATACAGATCTGGGACCCAGGCTAAGCTTTCACCGGTTATGTCAATCAAGTCACTGACCTCTGGAGGTCAAACTCTATTTATTCTATTTCTACTTATTGTATGGTGGTGATGGTCTTATCCAGTTATGTTGTCTACTTAGGACACCCATGCTCTGGCTGAGTTTGTAAGTAACTAAACAAAAGAGCTCAGCTGCAATCGGTATTTAGGATCTCACAGGACATAGGTTGAACATACTTGAACAAACACACAAAGGTTCGACAAACAAAATCACAGGCTCTTTGGCTCTCACTATCGTCGGCTCTGACTTTATGCTACATGGTATTCTTCACTCATAGTTCATTGTCTCAGTTTAAAATAATCTATAAGTAGACTAATACTTAGCTATTGCATTATAATGAAAATTAAAGGAGATTTTGACAAGAATATAAATCATTGAGAATGAGAAAGACCATCGAGAACATCTTGGAAATGTTTGAGTTTTTATTTTTGCAAGGTCCTCATTCGAAGGCGCAAAACTGTACGTAAGGCTGGGCACAGAAAATCAAAGACGCAACAATGACTTCTTGGCATAGGTGTGACAGTTTACACACAATACGAAGGGCTTTGGGATAAGACAAAGGTGGTCTTTATGATAGGTTTATGTAAAGTCTTCAACCATTTGCTAGAACTGAGGAGGCCCTGTAGTGAAGAAACAAAATAGAGAAAGTATACAAAGAAAATGATCCCAACAGAAAGATAACGGAACATCTAAAACAGCAGTAAAGCATTATTCCAACATTATGTGATGATGTTGTTAGTTTTGCATGTTGCAGAAATGTAATGGTAACATTGAATGGAGATATTGTTCTATGTCAGTCAGCAGTCCATTCCAGACTGACCTAATTTGGAAGTAGCCCATTTAGAATCCCAAACAATGTATTAGAGTCAGTTCATTAACCCCGATCTGGACCACGTTTTATTTAATACTTCCAGCGATGATTCAGCACAGGAAACGTAAACTGGATCCTTTTAATCTATTCCTTTTATTTTTCATACAAGACAAATGTAAACAGTTCTTTTAATTTTGCAACTCTAGAGCTCAAAACCATCCAACTGCAATGCAAACAAGCTAGTTCCCTTTAATTGTGTTTTCGCTATCCCTGAGAACCATATTCAATAATGAAAGGAACCAAACTCCAGAATAATAAAACACAAGTTCAGCTACAGATAAGCCTTTAAATATTTATAGCGGCTTAAGCTGGGGAATTGAAAACACAGCATTAAAGTCGCCACAAAGATAATGGTAATGGCTCCGTATCGATGATCGTGCCAAGCTCAGGGAGTGTGTGCGCACCAAATGTTTTATTTAATACATTTCCTGTGCCAAAAATTGGCAGGAAGTAAACTGGACCATTTTAACCTATAAATGTTATTTTTCATACAAGACAAATGTAAAACAGTTCTTTTAATTTGGCAACTCTAGAGCTTAAAACCATCCAACTGCAATGCAAACAAGCTAGTTCCCTTTAATTGTGTTTTCGCTATCCCTGAGAACCTTATTCAATAATGAAAGGAACCAAACTCCTGAATAATAAAACACAAGTTCAGCTACAGATAAGCCTTTAAATATTTATAGCGGCTTAAGCCGGGGAATTGAAAACACACAACATTAAAAAGTTGCCACAAAGGTACTAGTAATGGCTCCAGTGTCGATGATGGTGCCAAGCTCTGTGTGTGTGACGGGGGTGTTAAGGGTTCCATCGACTTTCTCACACATCTCTGCGCTATTATTGTGAAATCTGAAGTCATCCAGTTGGATGTGCTGGGACAGAAGGGAGAACATTTCCCAGACCAGGGCACAGAGACAGTCATACACAGAGGCAATCTGCTCTTGGATCATGGAACTGAGATCCTGGATCTTCTAGAGCAGGGTTATTCAAATCTTATCCTACGAGGTCCGGACTACTGCTGGTTTTCTGTTCTACCTGATAATGAATTGCACCCACCTGCTGTCCCAGGTCTAAATAAGTCCCTAGAGGGGAAGAATGGAAAAAAAGCATTGGAACTGGCTGAGGTCCAGATTGGAATTTGAGGGTTCTAGAGTCTAATCATAATCCCAGGTCTACTGATATTGAGTTGAATGGTTCTGACTGCGACGCAGGCAAAAGGTGGAAGGGAGGGACTGGGACGGTGTCTTGTTCTTGTAAACATTTTAAGGATGGAGGAAAAAGTAACGTTCAATAGGAGACGGCACATTAATGACCATATTTGGTACCATATCTTTTCCAAAGCCTTTGTTTTTAATGGAATACAGTAGAGGAATGTAGGACTATTGTAAAGAGGTAATACTAGGCATATCACTACAACATGAGGCTTCTGGAAATCATTGATGTCTGGAAATGCATGTACAGTAGCAATAATTTATTTTTGGCATTTTATGTTCCTGTCTGATTTGATTTATTTCTCCCATGGTTGATTTGGAAACACGTGGAGGAATGGAAGCACCAGGCTTTAACGCACCACTACAAGAGCTTTGCTATGTTTTAGGGCTTAGTATCATTAACCACTATCTGTCTGACTCAAGAGGTGAGTGATTAACTTCCGTACACATACTTAAGGCCACAGTTTTCAGCTAATAGAGAAGTGTCCTCCTGAAACAAACCAAGACCTAACATGATAGACAGGTCGGTACAAAAATATTGAAACCGTAATATTGGAACAAACAGTTGTATGCTTAGATTAAGATAGTATTCCTCTTCAGGGCAACGAACCAGGGGGGATAGGACAGTAGTGTCGTGATCCCTGTAGCTGGCTGTAGGTGGCACATGCAACACAACCACAGCCCAGCTAGCCCACCACCACAGGCCACCAATCACATATTCTCAGGAGTGGGAAGGGAGGGTCCGGTATTGCATAGATACAGTAAGGCAGTGTTTCCCAAACTCGGTCCTCGGGACCAAGAGGTGCACATTTTGGTTTTTGCCCTAACACTACACAGCTGATCAAAGCTTGATGATTGGTTGATTATTTGAATCAGCTGTGTAGTACTAGGGCAAAAACCAAAACGTGCACACCTTGGAGTCCCGAGGACTGAGTTTGGGAATCCCTGCAGTAAGGTGTAGCTTTCCACAAATGCAGTCACAGTATTTGGGCCAAATGTTCCTGTTTTCTTGTTCTTCTGTTGTTTATCGTTCCATCAAAATATTCATGAAAAAAAGTCTCAAGTGGCCAGACAGTTGGTAATTCCACTGGCATTACAAACATGATCGATCCTCGGTATAAAAAATAGCTGCGTTCTGGGAGAGGCTATATGGACACGCCTGTTGCCCAAAATGTATGATGTACAATTTATGACGTATGTCGCGCAACGAGAGTTGAGTGTGGACGAACAGATTCAGTTCAGTCAGTCGTACTAATGAGCCCTCCCCAGCTAGCTAGTTTATGCTTGTGTCTATAAACTTTAACGAGAATTTGAAACTTGGGACAGTTCAGAATCATTCTGTTTTTATCAAAGTAATTGTTTGTTTTTATCGGAGTAACAATGTAGACAATGCCGTAATTGTACATTTTCTGTGAACATCACTACAATAAATGTGCTTAGTGTAGCCGATATCAGAACAGGATGACAGCAGGACAGAGGTGCTCAGCAAGTGGGAGCGAAGTACACACTGTGCCTTGTGTTGTTGTGTTGCCGGCTTGCAGCGCAAACACTCCCCATTTAGCAGTAGACTGTATCACGGTGACATCCAGATGGTTACTACCAAATCAGGGGTTAGAACCGGTTCAGGGAACAGATCCGAAAACCTGAAAAGGACGAAATATTTTGAGGAACAGAACCGAGAACGAAAGTGATCTATACTGTTCCGGAACAGAACCGTTATTTTAAAAGCATGGGAACCGGTTAAAAACAGTCCCATAAAAACTGAACAAAGCGCCTATGCAAAGCCCTCACTGTCACTCAGAAATGATTCCAGTGTCTGCCTGCCTGCCAGCTTAAAATCTAGCGCCATGCTGCTGTTGTTGCCAGCTAGCCAGCATGAACTAGCTAGCTGGGAAGGGCTCATCAGGACGACTGACTGAACCGAATCCATTCGTCTCCACTCGACTCTCAGCTGCGCGACATGTAATCAATTTGGGTACCAGGCGTGTCCGTATAGCCTCTCCCCTGAAACGCAACGGTTCTCAAGTCTCCGCCCCGTGATTTCACGTCATGATGACATCACGTGATGTCAGTGCTAAGAGGCCCCTACCACGGTCACAGTGCAGCGACAGGCTCCTCCCCCTAGCCACGCCCTGCCTTAAAGCTCCTCTTTCCTCTTGCCCTGGTCCCGCCCCCGCAGGCTGCGCATGAAACCTATAAACCCCGCCTCCTAGGGAGAGGAAGAGAGAAGAGGCCTGTGATAAATATAGTACCAGTCAAAAGTTTGGACACACCTACTCATTCAAGGGTTTCTCTTTATTTTTACTATTTTCTACATTGTAGAATAATAGTGAAGAAATCAAAACTATGAAATAACACATATGGAATCATGTAGTAACCAAAAAAAGTGTTAAAACAAATCAAAATATATATTTCAGATTCTTCAAAGTAGCCACCCTTTGCCTTGATGACAGCTTTGCATTCTCTCAACCAGCTTTATGAGGAATGCTTTTCCAACAGTCTTGAATGAGTTCCCACATATGCTGAGCACTTGTTGGCTGCTTTTCCTTCACTCTGCGGTCCAACTCATCCCAAACCATCTCAATTGGGTTGAGGTCGGGTGATTGTGGAGGCCAGGTCATCTGATGCAGCACTCCATCACTCTCCTTCTTGGTAAAATAGCCCTTACACAGCCTGGAGGTGTGTTTTGGTTCATTGTCCTGTTGAAAAACAAATGACAGTCCCACTAAGCACAAACCAGATGGGATGGTGTATCGCTGCAGAATGCTGTGGTAGCCATGCTGGTTAAGTGTGCCTTGAATTCTAAATAAATCACCGACAGTGTCACCAGCAAAGCACCACCACACCTCCTCCTCCATGCTTCACGGTGGGAACCACACATGTGGAGATCATCCGTTCACCTACTCTGCGTCTCACAAAGACACAGCGGTTGGAACGAAAAATCTCAAATTTGGACTCCAGACCAAAGGACATATTTCCACCAGTCTAATCTCCATTGCTCGTGTTTCTTGGCCCAAGCAAGTCTCTTCTTCTTATTGGTGTCCTTTAGTAGTGGTTTCTTTGCAGCAATTCGACCATGAAGGCCTGATTCACACAGTCCCCTCTGAACAGTTGATGTTGAGATGTGTCTGTTACTTGAACTCTGTGAAGCATTCATTTGGGCTGCAATCTGAGGTGCAGTTAACTCTAATGAACTTATCCTCTGCAGCATAGGTAACTCTGGGTCTTCCTTTCCTGTGGCGGTCCTCATGAGAGCCAGTTTCATCATAGCGCTTGATGGTTTTTGCGACTGGACTTGAAGAAACTTTCAATGTTCTTGAAACTTTCCGGATTGACTGACCTTCATGTCTTAAAGTAATGATGGACTGTCGTTTCTCTTTGCTTATTTGAGCTGTTCTTGCCATAATATGGACTTGGTCTTTTACCAAATAGGGCTATCTTCTGTATACCCCCCCTACCCCTACACAACTGATTGGCTCAAATGCATTAAGAATGAAAGAAATTCCACAAATTAACTTTTAACAAGGCACACCTGTTAATTGAAATGCATTCCAGGGGACTACCTCATGAAGCTGGTTGAAAGAATGCCAAGAGTGTGCAACGCTATCATCAAGGCAAAGGGTGGCAACTTTGAAGAATCTAAAATATATTTTTTGATTTGTTTAACACTTTTTTGGTTACTACATGATTCCATATGTGTTATTTCATAGTTTTGATATCTTCACTATTATGCTACAATGTAAAAAATAGTAAAAAGAAAAACCCTTGAATGAGTAGGTGTCCAAACTTTTGACTGGTAGTGTATGTAATAACCTTGTAGAGGTTAATGGTGTAAATACAGTATAAGGCATATCAATCGTGAAAGTTGACCTTCAACGGTAACAAGGATACAGTGCATAAATGAACATTCATTCACTCTTTTAATAGGGCACTAAGACTAAAGATCACTGTGTCACTTACCTCTCGGTCTCCGTTGTATTTTTCTGCGAACTTGCCATAGTTGTAATAGTTGAAGGTGGGGTAGCCCTCCACGTTCTCCTGCTTGCACAGCTCCTGGTTCTGTCCTTTAGTGCAGTCCACGGCAGCATAGGCTATCTGGGGTATAAAGCATGTAGAAGCTTAGCTTCAACATATGGTCATACACAGAAAACACTATGTAACAGCAAGCACAACTAACTTCCAAAATGGCCCGCTACATTAGAACCTCATGGATATGCTGGGGAGTGTATTGCATTCCTTTGAAACTAATTTAATGAGAGGTTAAAAACATTGATTGTTCTAAAGTGTTTTAACATTTGTATAAAAACATCTGCCATATGCGCTGGAAAATTAACAAGCTTAGGTCTACTAGGGTCAAATGGGTGCATGTTGCAGAATACTGTAAAGTTATTCACGACAAGAAAGTGGACATTTCAAGTAAATGCTTTCAACAAGGCTAATTTGGCACTGACTGAGTGGTTCTGCTCTGCGTCCACATTGATTCCCTCCACATTCCCAAACTGAGCATGCCAGGTTGTCTCTGCTCTGGGTTTAAGGGGAAGTTCACTATTTTACAACTTAACGTTAGATGATTCCTCACCTGCTCAGTTGCCCCTATCCCTCCCATTGATTTTGAGCTAACTGTGGTGTAAGTTTGTAGTGGCTGTTTAAAGCTGGAATCCTTAATGGTGAAACTGCCACGTCTGTTTGCAACTAAAACAACAAACACTGTTTTTTTCTCCCTTTGATATCATTGCACGCACGATAGGCACGTTTTTCAATTACTTGGGAGAGTATTCATCAGCTCCCTCCCTCCGGCGCGCGACGTCGCCAGTCTACTAACCACCGGTCCTGGCAACCCATCATTGCGCTCACCTGCTCCCCATCATTACGCACACCTGGACTTCATCATCACCCTGATTACGCTCCCTTTATTTAGCCCTCAGTAGTATCAGTCATTAGGTAGTATTGTTTTCTCTCACGTTCAGTACGTGTCTCATGGTTGTTCATCTGCATCGGTTCATTATTAAACTCACCTTCTCAAATCAAAGTGTATTTGTCACATGCGCTGAATACATTTTACATTTACATTTTTAGTCATTTAGCAGACGCTCTTATCCAGAGCGACTTACAGTTAGTGAATACATATTTTTTTTTATTTTTTTTTTTTTTTTTATACTGGCCCCCCGTGGGAATTGAACCCACAACCCTGGCGTTGCAAACGCCATGCTCTATCAACTGAGCTACATCCCTGCCGGCCATTCCCTCCCCTACCCTGGACGACGCTGGGCCAATTGTGCGCCGCCCATGAGTCTCCCGGTCGCGGCCGGCTGCGACAGAGCCTGGATACGAACCAGGATCTCTAGTGGCACAGTTAGCACTGCGATGCAGTGCCTTAGACCACTGCGCCACTCAGGAGTACAACCTTACCGTGAAATGCTTACTTCCTTCACCTGCTTCCTGACTCCCGGCGTATACGTTACATGCTTTGTCTAAAATTATCTATGTTATAAAAACAAATAAAGAGAGTCGCACACTATGTATAAACTCCCAGTAATTTATTGGGTAAAAAACCACCAACAACTCGGCATCAATGTGCCTTCATTTGCAGTGCGTGACCCTAGGGCGGCAACACATACATTCTAAGTGATTTCAAATTGGTCTCTCTCCATTCTGATTGTTTTATACTGTTCAATTAAACTTCAACCAAAAATAAATGTTCAGCATTTTCATCAATTTCCTGCACTCATTTGAGATCATTTCCACACTGCCATGTAGGGCTGCACGATATGGCCAAAAAATCTAGGCTTTATTTTTTACCAAATGTTGTAATTTGACTTGCGATTTAGATCAAAACACTTGGGTGAACTGTTGGAATCATGAAAAAAATGATTTTTGTAATTATATAGTTAGAAGATAATAGTGGGCACTTTGAATACAGTGTTGTTTGACATGACAATGAATGAAAATGCCAGGGAGAAGTTATTGTGACAGGGTAGGAACCAAAGTGTTGGTCAGTGTTTCCTAGGGGACCCTATAATCATGTAGCTAACATATTAATGCTTTGCATATTCCTCTTTGATTTAGAAGATACTGTTGCACAAACAACATGCAGATTTAGGCATACACCATCACTGGAATCAGGCTGTATAGCTACGTTTGCTCTGACTCAGTACATTTATTAGCTAGCTAGCTACCTAGCCAGCCAACTAACTAGCAATTAGCATTAGCGGCTAACACGACATAGCAAGTTGTGGCTAAGAAAATACAAACTAGCTGTTTACAGATGTAAGAAACAAACTAATAGTGTAATTATAAAACGTTGTGGATTTATATTAAGAAGCAAAGTGGAAGCAGCATTGTAGTCATCAACATCGTTGCATGTGCTGCATTGACCATGCAGACTGAATGCAAGTGTCTCGTGGTTGAGCAACAACTAATGCGCTCATTGAGTGACATGGGGCGGGTCTAGGTCTGTGTGAAAAGTGGCATGGAGAGAGAGAGAGAGAGAGAGAGAGAGAGAGAGAGAGAGAGAGAGGACTCAAGTAGCGGAGTAAACTATAAAAATGGACGTTACACACGGCATATCACATTTAACAAATCAAACATTAAAATACCGTTAAAGGTAAAGTAAAAACCCAAACAGGTCCGTGCATCAATATATACCGGTATATAGTAAAATACGGTATACCGCCCAGCCCTACCTGGTACTCAGCGCTGAATTTGAATAATCTGAATGATGAGGACAAATGGTGATGAGTGTTAGAGCTCCCATTCCGAAATGGACACAGGGCAGTCCTGGATCCAATATGCATAAATATTGTCCAGGACAACCGGTCAGATCCGAGTGAGGGAAGCAGCAGAAAAGCAATTTTTTGTACTATTTTATTAAACCCGGAGCCATTACCAAAAGGGAGCGAGAGAGAACAAGAGGGGCACAGAGCGAGCAGCTGTAGGCTATTAGGGAGTGGAGGCCGTGCGGTGTGTGTGGGAGAATGTGGGAGTAATAAAGGCTTCCGCATGCACGGGAGCATAGACGGCATGTCAATAAGGCTAGGGGAAGCTAAGCTTTTACTAAAGTGCATTTAATTACATTTCTAAAATTATATAGCCTAATTAGCTTACTCCTGTCTATACAGAAATCAATAAAATCATTCAAAATAGGCTACTACACCAGAAAGCATGATTTGGCCACACAAGACCATTAGCTTCTTTAAAAGAAAAAAGCTGTGGACTAGTTTCTTATGGCCCATAAACTACTTTCAGGGTCAGGAACCATCTAACATTAAGTTGTAAAAAACTGAACTTCCCCTTTAAGAAAAAATTACTAATACATTCCTATCAAGCTAGACCATTTGGAGTGGGTGGGAAAAAACAAATCACTCCTACTTAATAACAACAAAAGAGATTTATGTCTTGGCTGTCGCAGCATAGCAGTCAGAAAGGAACACAGCACAAATGAGCCGTAAATACCATCTCTCTGATACATAGCACGCCCTCCGCTCCGCTTGTCCTTTTGGATGGATCAAATGTCAGCCTGTTTCCCAAATGGCAACCTATTCCCTATGTAGTGCACTACTTTTGGTAAAAAGTGGTGCACTATACAGGGAATAGGGTGCCATTTGGGATGCGGCCAGCCTCCCAAAGACACAATGCAGCACATTGTGCTTGTCACCATTAAGTAATCACCATCCGTCTCCTGAGGACCAATATGTTGAATATGTAAACGATGGACGTCTCACTGAGACTAAACTAATTTCACAGTTTGAAGTGTTGCAATCATTTTCACTTGCAATAGGTAGGATCGTTTTTGCATCATTTTTTCGAAAACATTGTCTTCTCGAAGGCCTAGAGAAACATCACTAATGAGAGCGCGAGCCTATGGCACGAGCACTCGTTTAACCCACGGTCAAGATAGTTTGTATTGTAGGCTAGTGTGCAGGTGTTACTGAGGACTGAGGAAGATGTGTTTGCTAATTTGTTAGCATCGCCCTTTTCAAGATTAACTTCAACAAGAAGTTACGTTTTTGTTGAGTGCCACTGTTTTATTATTGCAGCTTGCTTGCTGTTAGCCATCTATGCAAATATTGGGAGACCGTGACTGGGTGAAACAATGTTGCATTTAAACTTTAGATCACCGGTTACTTTGTGTGCAGAACTTGATAAAATATGTTTGCAATGGAAAGTAGCTAATAGTAGTGAATTTCAATTTGGAAATGCTAAATGGTTGTGTTTTTGTATTGTCATTATTGGGGCCTACTGGCTTATTATGTCAGAGTGAATGGGATGCTTTTATTATTTTGTTGTGTGTGACTGTAGTCTTTCTATCGGTCGTGCTATATACAGTTGAAGGTGGAAGTTTACATTCACCTTAGCCAAATACATTTAAACTCAGTTTTTCACAATTCCTGACATTTAATCCTAGTAAAAATTCCCTGTTTTAGGTCAGTTAGGATCACCACTTTATTTTAAGAATGTGAAATGTCAAATAAATAGTAGTGAGAATGATTTATTTCAGCTTTTATTTCTTTCATCACATTCCCAGTGGGTCAGAAGTTTACATACACTCAATTAGTATTTGGTAGCATTGCCTTCAAATTGTTTAACTTGGGTCAAACGTTTAGGGTAGCATTCCACAAGCTTCCCACAATAAGTTGGGTGAATTTTGGCCCATTCCTCCTGACAGAGCTGGTGTAACTGAGTCAGGTTTGTAGGCCTCCTTGCTCGCACACACTTTTTCAGTTCTGCCCACAAATAAGATGGAGGTCAGGGCTTTGTGATGGCCACTCCAATACCTTGACTTTGTTGTCCTTAAGCCATTTTGCCACAACTTTGGAAGTATGCTTGGGGTCATTGTCCATTTGGAAGACCCATTTGCGACCAAGCTTTAACTTCCTGACTGATGTCTTGAGATGTTGCTTCATTATATCCACATAATTTTCTTTCCTCATGATGCAATCTATTTTGTGAAGTGCACCAGTCCCTCCTGCAGCAAAGCACCCCCAAAGCATGATGCTGCCACCCTTGTGCTTCACGGTTGGGATGGTGTTCTTCAGCTTTCAAACAGCCCCCTTTTTCCTCCAAACATAACGATGGTCATTATGGCCAAACAGTTCTATTTTTGTTTCATCAGACTAGAGGACATTTCTCCAAAAAGTACGATCTTTGTCCCCATGTGCAGTTGCAAACCGTAGTCTGGCTTCTTTATGGCAGTTTTGGAGCAGTGGCTTCTTCCTTGCTGAGCGGCCTTTCAGGTTATGTCAATATAGGACTCATTTTACTGTGGATATAGATACTTTTGTACCTGTTTCCTCCAGCATCTTCACAAGGTCCTTTGCTGTTGTTCTGGGATTGATTTGCACTTTTCGCACCAAAGTACGTTCATCTCTAGGAGACAGAACGCGTCTCCTTCCTGAGCGGTATGATGGCTGCGTGGTCCCATGGTGTTTATACTTGCGTACTATTGTTTGTACAGATGAACGTGGTACCTTCAGGCGTTTGGAAATTGCTCCCAAGGATGAACCAGACTTGTGGAGGTCTACACATTGTTTTCTGAGGTCTTGGCTGATTTATTTTCATTTTCCCATGATGTCAAGCAAAGAGGCACTGAGTCTTGAGGTAGGCCTTGAAATACATCCACAGGTACACCTCCAATTGACTCAAATGATGTCAATTAGCTATCAGAAGCTTCTAAAGCCATGACATCATTTTCTGGAATTTTCCAAGCTGTTTAAAAGGCACAGTCAACTTAGTATATGTAAACTTCTGACCCACTGGAATTCTGATACAGTGAATTATAAGTGAAATAATCTCTCTGTAAACAATTGTTGGAAAAATTACTTGTGTCAAGCACAAAGTAGATGTCCTAACCGACTTGCCAAAACTATAGTTTGTTAACAAGAAATTTGTGGAGTGGTTGAAAAACAAGTTTTAATGACTCCAACCTAAGTGTATGTAAACTTCCGGCTTCAACTGTATGCCTATGTTTAATAAAAAGTGCGCTCTCCTACATGGAGTGTGCAGATATTACGGTCGCTGTCTTTTCAGGACCACGAGCCTAGCTGTATATATACAAAAACATTTTCCTATAAGTTCTAATGTTACTGTCCCCACTACAACAACCAAAATACTTAAAAACATGTAATTTTGTCCTTCCATTCCATTCATTAGGACTGCTCCTTCAGGGGAGTGCCAATATGGCCGACCGGTGGCTTCAAATCCTCTCATTGTTCAATACATAGCATCAGCAATCCAGGGTTTGTATACAGCACCTGCTTAAAAACACTAGATGTGCGTAATGTCTATGTAACTTTTTCCTATATTGAATCTCTTACAGCAGCAGGGCCACAGTGTACCATCACTGCCTGCAGAGCAGGCTAACACCCTGATACTCATCCCAGCCTGGGCCAATCAATCACAGTTGCAGTAAATTGACATGAGGAAAATGAAGTCGTAAAATGATTGTTTTTTAAAGGTATGTGGCCAATGATGTTATTGATCCTCATTAATCACAACACAAGAGCTCCATCAATGAGCATTGAGAGATACTGGGTAGAGGACAGTTGGGTCAGGGTCTAGAAGAGACAGTTCATATTGTGGCTTTCACAGGGCAGCCATGTGTGACTGACTGGGTTCGAGCCCGGGTCTTTTGTGCCACAAGATTATGTGAAGCTAACACAAGTCTTCAGGCCAGGTTCCACATGCTTCTCTGACAGTCTTCCCAATTAATGGGAGTGGATGAAAACATGAAAATCCACCTTGCAGGTTATTAGAGCTGTCTCAAACACAGAACATTTCACTGCTTCAATACACAGTGTTCTCATTACAATTACAACACAGATCTTTGTGAAATGTGCATTTCCAACCCGCCCCTTCTTTAATAGTTGCTGATACTCAGTTAAATCAGAAGAAAAACATTGCTTGTATTGTAGCTACAAAGCCTCTGCATGCACATTGATAGCCCACTTTTTCCCCCTTAATTGCCCCTCCCCCCTTTTTTGATACAATACTGTGTGGTGTTAAATTGTAATTGGGTTGTTTATCAGAGCTAAACTGGTGGTGTTTGTTTTGGGTAAACAAGGCAGAAAATCAGCCCAATAGACTGTGATCCACATCCATGCCTGCATAGCGCCAATACACTGACTGGGCCCACGCTTTATGCTTACGCTGCTTTTTATCGAGCAAAATGTATCAGCGAAGGTCCAACGCTGCATACAGAGCCCTCAGCGCACTCGCCCTCAGCGCACTGTAAGCTACAATACAGAGTTTCCCTATATTTTGGCGGGAAACAGCTGTGAAGCAAGCTGTAGCATATTGCGTGTTTGTGTTTATGAGTCTGTTATTAAAGAATGGGAAACAATGTTGTGTATGTTTGCTGCTTTTCATTAAATAATGTAAGGCTGTCTTTTGGGCCTAAAATAAATATGTTCATATGGGCAGAACATTGTGTACATATAGCCTACAGAAATCTTATCAGTTATACAGTTCATGTACATATACATGTGAAAATTCTCAGATCTTGGTAAACAAGACTCTGTATAGAAATGGAAACATTGTGATTTTAGAGACACAAAGTAACAATAGCCTATGATTAAAGGGACTTTCATGTCAATCTATTGCTGGGCTCTCACCATCAAGTCATATGCACAATTACTTTCTTATTATTTCGATCGTCATTTATTAAATGACATCAGTGCTGCCATGTCAATAATTTCTACATGGCGGGAGAGTAACAATTCCAGCCAGAATAACCTAGAGTTTTTGGTCAACTCCAAGGTCCTCTGATAATAGCCTACCAGTCTTGTGTGCAATGACATCCCTGTGTTTTCTGAGGCATTATAGAGTTTGACAGGTGCTGCTCGCAGTTCGAGCAAGAAAACAAGAACTGATTTGACAAATTGATGCTTAAAAAAAGTACAGCGCACATATTTCATATGAATGGCCTACATCGAAAACGTTTTGGAAATGGCAAGTTCACTACTTTCTCAGCCATAAATGCATCTCAAGTGCAAGTGCGCCGTTTAGCAGCTCACGTCAGTGGGTTGGGGGTGCCTTTTCATTAAGAGGGATGTCTATCGTGAATTGCTAAAATAATGATTATGATCACACTTCCTGAATTTAAATATTATGTGGACACCTAAACATTTGGCAGCCAAGCACGAGATATCAGTGTAGCCTATTATCATCTAGACATGATGTTGAAATATCTTTACGCCTAGAATAAAAACCTCCAGGCTTCTGTCATCAGTCTCAATTGAATGAAAGAGGGGGGCAGTTCGGAAAAAAGAATCCCGTTCTAAACATCCTTGCCTTCTCTGTTAAATCACTAGTAGCCTAGGATATTGAATATGCGCATTTAATACTAAATATATTAGTAGGGTTTTAGATTAGGCTAGTACATTTGTCAAGTAATCCGCCCAACCCTGGCTACAAGGAAGGCAACGAAAGGAGCCTTCCTTCCCCCCCAACTCAGCCTTAAACTCTTATCGTGGCAGCAAAATGGAGGTTGCTACACCACACCCCGCCTGCAGACATCGGAGTCTGTTCTAAGTGTTGTTTACTCGGAGTTGACACATAGGAGATCCTTCAGCCAAGCAGCGTTACAGACACCCACTCTGCTATGCGTTTGTTATTGAGAGTCTCAGTGACGAAGTGGACACATTAGAGAGTGACTTGTTTCGGCCCCACCCTGTGACTGGGATCTGGGCAATAAACAAAGAGCTAGTAGATGGTGATGGTGCTTTGCGTGCGTCTAGAATAACAATATAAATTATTGGACCTAGGCGTGCGTTTAATGCAATGCATATCCACAGCAGAGAGATTCACCATTTAGACACATTCTGGGCTGAGGGTGCAGATCTTATTCTGAACAAGAACTAATTTTGGCTTGATAATATGAAGTCCAGAAAAAGGAGTTACCTCAATCAGTGATTTAGGAAACGTCTCTAATGTTACCATCAGAGATTTCCACATTCCAACAATGTGAATAATGAAAGATATGCAAGCCAAATACCAAAGAGTTTTGTGAGATTGAGTGACGCAACCATTACGTGTGATGGATTTCAGTCATTTAACACTTTACCTTCTTTGTTTTTGTGGTCAGCTCGTGTTATGATGATTAATGCTTACTGTGAGTGCAGCCAAGCACGCTCCCCTGTTGTTCAGAGAGTTGGCGTTACTGTGTGTGTGCGTGTGTACAGAGGTGAGTCAGACAGTTAGGGAGGGTCTTGCTAACAACTGGAAACAGTGACTGAGTTGACTGAGTCAGGGAGTCAGAATGTATTAGACTTTAAAGGAGGGAGGCTGTCAGATGGATTGAGAGGGTGAAGGAGTCAGAGTTTAACTGAGGCTGGAGGCAGAGAGGGAGTACAGTATCCAAGCCAGAGAGTGCGTCTAAGAGTAGTAATGTTTATGAAGGTCAACAACGGTACATTGAGACAAAGAAGAATGTGAAAGAGAAGAGAGAATTAAAGAAAAGCGAGAGAAAATAGAGAAAGTGTGTGTGTCAGGAGTAGGGCTGTGGCGGTCAAGAAATTTCGTCCGCCGGTGATTGTCAAGCAAATAACTGTCAGTCTCACGGTAATTGACCGTTAATTAACATAAACACATTTAGCATCTCCTGGCTTCCACACATAGCCTACAAGCCACTGATGCAGACCTTTGGAACATCTACATTAAAAAGTCTAATAAATCCATGTAATATAGCATACACAATAAATCCATTATTTATTTTAGACAGGTCTAAAGAAGCATGATATGAAGAAAATGTAGTCTATTTCAGAAGAACAGAATAGCATACTCCGAGTTGTCCTTATGTTAGGTCCTGATCTGGCTATGCCAAATGGCTGTGGGCTACACTAGTTCATTTAGCAGACAACATTTGCTTAGAATTCCGTGGCATTCATTTATAGTATGAAGAATACAATTGAACAAAGCTGAATAAAATAGAAAGGATATTTTCTACAAACGATTTGAGGGAGTGCGCACATGTGGCTATTCTGTGTTGAGCGGTTAACGAAGACATAGGTATTCCTATATGCTTAATTGAGAGTTATTCATGTAACTTTAGTTGTTCTACAAACATTGGGCTATGTTTTGATTTTTAATACATTGTAAGGCTGCATGATGCGACTCTAATGATGATTTGAAAAAAGTCGCTTGAAAGGCATGAGCACTGCTTTGTTTTTTGCGCAGGCTGTACACACTTCATCAGTCACTCATTCACAATTTGACAAGCTTGATAATGGCTCAAATTTCACGGCGGCATCCCCTTTGTGTGGCTGTAATGCACCCTAAAGAAATCCATGCCTTTTGCGGCCAGTGGCCGTTATGCCCTTCTCCCTGAGTGCTCCGCGCTCGGAAGCACCTCTCACTCACATGGCTCTCCATCACGTGATCAGGTCTTTCTCACAGGCTACAAGTGAAGACAGACACATCGGGGACGCAACTGCGCACGTCCTTATCCAATTCCGAGGTGCATATTGAAGATATTGGAAGAACTGTCCACATTTACTTTTCGTCAGCCAACAAGATGAGTAGGCCTAATGAACAGCAAAAGCACTAGCCTATGTTAATCTACTATCCCTCATAGTACAAAAGTTGACCTATTCTATTCTGTGCGAGAAATAAATATTCCAAACATAGTCTGGGACAGTTGTGGGATGCGATAGATCCCAAATTAATACAACCACTAGCATCAAAAAACCTTTTTTACGCAATGTGGCTGATGCAACAGATCAGAACGTTTAGCTTAATATGTTGATAAACTATTTGGCTATTTCTTCACATTATAAGTGCAGCAATGTGCACATGGCAGTAGGCTATAAGCGCAACTGTTCCATTAGCGGGAAAACACCATTAACAAAAGTGACCGCAAATGCAATTATGCATGTAATGCTTTTATTATAAAAGGTGCATTTTTATGGTGAAAATTATCTTCCCCAAACTTGAAACACACGCGCTACTTATGTATGCCAGTTAGGCTCTACACCCCTGGTAAAGCGGATGAATGTGCTTAAATGTATAAACAAATATAGGCCTATGGGCTAGCTCTACATGAGGTGTGCGACTATGGTTCGAAAAAGTAGCAAAAAAAAAAGGCAGTGTTTATTATAGTGGGCATCACTCACAAATGATAATATATAATTCACAAGTGCTAGGCTAATATTGTCACCCATCAGACTATTCTTGATTTAATCTAGTCTTTACATATACTAAATAATATACAGTACCAGTCAAAGGTTTGGACACATCTACTCATTAAAGGGTTTTTCTTTATTTTTACTATTTTCTATATTGTAAAATAATAGAAGACATCAAAACTATGAAATAACACACATGGAATCATGTATTAACCAAAAAGTGTTAAACAAATCAAAATATATTTTATATATGAGATTCTTCAAAGTAGCCACCCTTTGCCTTGATGACAGCTTTGCACACTCATGGCATTGTCTCAACCAGCTTCACCTGGAATGTTTTCCTACAGTCTTGAAGGAGTTCCCACATATGTTGAGCACTTGTTGGCTGCTTTTCCTTCACTCTGCGGTCCAACTCATCCCAAACCATCTCAATTTGGTTGTGGTCGGGGGATTGTGGAGGCCAGGTCATCTGATGCAGCACTCCATCACTCTCCTTCTTGGTAAAATAGCCCTTACACAGCCTGGAGGTGTGTTGGGTCATTGTCCTGTTGAAAACAAATGATAGTCCCACTAAGCCCAAAAAAGATGGGATGGAATATCACTGCAGAATGCTGTGGTAGCCATGCTGGTTATGTGTGCCTTGAATTCTAAATAAATCACAGACAGTGTCACCAGCAAAGCACCCCCACACCATAACACCTCCTCCTCCATGCTTTACGGTGGGAAATACACATGCGTAGATCATCCGTTCACTCACACCGCATCTCACAAATAATAATATAATAATATGCCATTTAGCAGACACTTTTATCCAAAGCGACTTACAGTCATGTGTGCATACATTTTTACGTATGGGTGGTCCCGGGGATCGAACCCCCTACCCTGGCGTTACAAGCTCTACCAATTGAGCTACAGAGGACCACAAAGACACGGCTGTTGGAACCAAAAATCTCCAATTTGGACTCCAGACCAAAGGACACATTTCCACCGGTCTAATGTCCATTGCTCGTGTTTCTTGGCCCAAGCAAGTCTCTTCTTATTGGTGTCCTTTAGTAGTGGTTTCTTTGCAGCAATTCAACCATGAAGGCCTGATTCACACAGTCTCCTCTGAACAGTTGATGTTGAGATGTGTCTGTTACTTGAACTCTGTGAAGCATTTCTTTGGGCTGCAATTTCTGAGGCTGGTAACTCTAATGAACTTATCCTCTTCCATTCCTGTGGCGGTCTTCACGAGAGCCAGTTTCATCATAGCGCTTGATGGTTTTTGTGACTGCACTTGAAGAAACGTTCAAAGTACTTGAAATTGTCCATATTGACTGACCTTCATGTCTTAAAGTAATGATGGACTGTCGTTTCTCTTTGCTTATTTGAGCTGTTCTTGCCATAATATGGACTTGGTCTTTTACCAAATAGGGCCATCTTCTGTATACCCCCCCTACCTTGTCACAACACAACTGATTGGCTCAAACGCATTAAGGAGGAAAGAAATTCCACAAATTAACTTTTAACAAGGCACACCTGTTAATTGAAATGCATTCCAGGTGACTACCTCACGAAGCTGGTTGAGAGAATGCCAAGAGTGTGCAAAGCTGTCATCAAGGCAAAGGCTGGCTATTTGAAGAATCTCAAATATAAAATATATTTTGATTTGTTTAACACTTTTTTGGTTACTACATTATTCCATGTGTGTTATTTCATAGTTTTGATATCTACACTATTATTTTACAATGTAAAAAATTGTAAAAATAAAGAAAAACCCTTGAATGAGTAGGTGTGTCCAAAGTATTGACTGTTAGTGTATGTGTGATTTTTGGGGGGATTTAGAATGGACCATTATCATGCACCTGTATCGAAACAGGGGCAGCGGGGAAAAATACATGTCATCTATGCACTTAAATAGCGAATGGAGGACGCTTTTCCCGTGGTTCATTTTCATGCCAGCCAGGTAGTCTATACTCCTGTTGTAAATATAAGCAATGTGCTTAATATTAGGAAAGTTGAGAAATAAATATAGTAGGCCTAGCCTATAGAAAGCTGATGGGATCCTCCTCTTTTTAGTAGAGGCCATCACTCTGTTTTCTTGCGCAATTGCATAGCCTATAGAAATGTTGCGTAACATGAGCTCATGGGCTCTCATGAAGCGTTAGATTAGATTTTCGATAACATTTGCATTGATGTCAGAGTGATTAGAGGGACAATAGAGTGCTGAGTACCAGGCAGTTAGCAAGTATGGTAGGCTACTAATGACCAGCAGCAGCACCAGAGCTTGGAGAAGCCTAATTAGCGTGACTAAACGGTCACGTGGAATTTGACTGCCTTCATGACTTGTGACTGCCAGTGTGTGGCGGTAATACGGTCACCGCAACAGCCCTAGTCAGGAGAGGGCTGGAGGGAGGCTCACCTTGCGGTCCTCTTTAAAGAGATCTGCTGCCGTGGTGAAGTGAGGGACAGCGTTCTTACAGTGGGGACACCCTGTTAGGGAGCAGAGACAGAGACACTCAGGGTTATTACAGAATAGACTGTGACCCTTGGCTCACACCAACTACCATTAACACCACACATGAAGACAATAACACTGGATTAATTGTAATTCAAAACAACACACACAACCTATAAGAATGGTCATATGCTCCCTCACATACTCACACACTCACACACAGAACCAAGCACACAGCACACCGAAACACACACACACCCACCCCCGCCTGTCCCTTCCAGAATTACCCCACATTAGTGATGGCTCACTTGTATTTTATAGGGACTTATAAATCCCTTTATTGGAGTCATAAATGAAATCTCCCCACCGCTTTCCTCAGGCCATCCATATCTGTCCCAGTCACCGGCTGGCTCCCTGAACCCACCCACCCACCCACCCACACACACAAGGTATGCATGTGTGCGCCACCCATCCCCTAGTCACTGTACAGACTGGGACAGGCACATTTACAGCCTCCTGTGTGGTACACCCAGTCTGTCTGACAAGCTTCCCACGTAGCTAACAGACTGAAGTCACAGCCATAGTTCACCACAATTACATTAAGGTTAGCAAAATGTGAATCAAGCATCTCAACTCTCCTCACTAAAAAAGGTTTGTTGAATGACACATTTTCCGAAAGATACAAATATATTCAGAATTCGGTCTCTGTAAACAAAGCCTGGATTGTGCGACACGCTCTGCACTTCCTAATTTATGGACCATGATGATGACTGTGATAATATATAAATGGCGCCAAAAAACTCTGTTATCCCCCATTTCCTCACTTATTAATATTATGACGACTAGCGTCAGAGCTGAGAGGATGGGCTTGGCTCCAGGTATGTGGTGTGTTAATGTTGCTCTGCCTCATTGACCACAATGTGCTGGGTATGTCCAAAATGGCACCCTGTTCCCTATATAATGCACTACTTTTGACCTGGGTTCATAGGGCCCTGGTCAAAAGTAGTGCACTATATAGGGAATAGGATGCCATTTGGGACGCATACCATGTTTTACCAGGGCTCAGAATGGCAGGAATACCATTTTATACTAAAGAATGTTGGATATGGCAGATAATGACTGCCCCCTTGATTTTCAGCAGGGGGATGCATATCCACAAGAGAGAGAAGCTGTACCTGCTTAGGGTCAACTACTGTAAGAACTCACTTTTTTAAAGTGCTTACTGATACCACTTCTGCTGCCACTTTGAGTAAGAAGATTACCAAGACAGCTATGATCACCAACTAAGTGAATACTTCTGGATAGTTTCTGCTGCTTTTCTGCTGAAAAATGACAAGAAATCATTACTGTCACATTAAATGAGAACCCTCTCCTTTTCTCCATCTTTTTACCATGTGAATGCCTTCACAGTCATTTTCAGTCCCTTTCACGACCAGTAATAATTGATATTCAACAATAGAACCACAGGGAGCTGCAGCAAGCCTTATGCTTTGATTTTCCCATTTCCATTCCATAGTAGAAGAGTGTGAAATATGTTGAATCTTCTTATGTAATTGGTGTAAGAGCTAAAGTAGTATACAGTGCATTCGGAAAGTATACAGACCCCTTCCCTTTTTCCACATTTTGTTACGTTACAGCCTTATTCTAAAATTGATAACATAAAATGTTTTCCTCATCAATCTACACACAGTACCTCATAATGACAAAGTGAAAACAGGTTTTTAGAAATGTTTGCACATTTATAAAAAATTCTAAACAGAAATACCTTATTTACATAAGTACTCAGACCCATTGCTATGAGACTCGAAATTGAGCTCAGGTGCATCCTGTTTCCATTGATCATCCTTGAGATGTTTCTACAACTTGATTGGAGTCCACCTGTGGTAAATTCAATTAATTGGACATTATTTGGAAAGGCACACACCTGTCTATATAAGGTCCCACAGTTGACAGTGCATGTCAGAGCAAAAACCAAGCCATTAGGTCTAAGGAATTGTCCATAGAGCTCCGAGACAGGATTGTGTCGAAGCACAGATCGGGGAAGGGTACCAAAACATTTCTGCAGCATTGAAGGTCCCCAAGAACACAGTGGCCTCCATCATTCTTAAATGGAAGAAGTTTGGAACCACCAAGACTCTTCCTATAGCTGGCCGCCCAGCCAAACTGAGCAATCGGGGGAGAAGGGCCTTGGTCAGGGAGGTGACCAAGAACCCGATGATCACTTTGACAGAGCTCCAGAGTTCCTCTGTGGAGATGGGAGAACCTTCCAGAAGGACAACCATCTCTGCAGCACTCCACCAATCAGGCCTTTATGGTAGAGTGGCCAGACGGAAACCACTCCTCAGTAAAAGGCACATGACAGCCCGCTTGGAGTTTGCCAAAAGGCAGCTAAAGACTCTCAGACCATGAGAAACAAGATTCTCTGGTCTGATGAAACCAAGATTGAACTCTTTGGCCTGAATGCAAAGGGTCACGTCTGGAGGAAACCTGGCACCATCCCTACGGTGAAGCATGGGGGTGGCAGCATCATGCTGTGGGGATGTTTTTCAGCGGCAGGGACTGGGAGACTAGTCGGGATCGAGGGAAAGATGAAAGGAGCAAAGTACAGAGATATCCTTGATGAAAACCTGCTCCAGAGCGCTCAGGACCTCAGACTGGGGCGAAGGTTGACCTTCCAACAGGACAACAACCCTAAGCACACAGCCAAGACAAAGCAGGAGTGGCTTCGGGACAAGTCTCTGAATGTCCTTGAGTGGCCCAGCCAGAGCCCGGACTTGAACCCGATCAAACATCTCTGGAGAGACCTGAAAATAGCTGTGCAGTGACGCTCCCCACCTAACCTGACAGATCTTGAGAGGATCTGCAGAGAAGAATGAGAGAAACTCCCCAAATACAGGTGTGCCAAGCCTGTAGCGTCATACCCAAGAAGACTCAAGGCTGTAATCACTGCCAAAGGTGCTTCAACAAAGTACTGAGTAAAGGGTCTGAATACTTATGTAAAGTAGTTTTTTTTATTTTTATAAATTAGCTAAAATGTCTAAACCTGTTTTTGCTTTGTCATTATGGGGTATTGTGTGTAGATTGATGAGGGAAAAAAACTATTTAATCAATTTTAGAATAAGGTCGTAACGTAACAAAATTTGGAAAAAGTCAAGGGGTCTGAATACTTTCCGAATGCACTGTATACTATATGCTGTATCTCTCCAATACGTGCAGGGTATAATATACCGGTTTGTCCGATCCCATCTTTCATTCTACACTTCACATATGAAACTGACAATTCCCAACAGGTCCAATTCAAATATACAGTAGCTTCCGGTGTAAACTCACCCTTAAGAGTTAATGTTTTCTTAATTACAAATCATTTCCAGTATTTAGCCTAAAAATGTATGATACAAATGAGCATTTAGTGAAGTGCAACACAAAAATAATTAGCTTTACTCTGACATATGTTAGAGGTGAAAGTTTAGTTCAGAAGATCTGACAAAGAAGAGGCTGCAATTAACAGACAGCCGGACGCCCTCCCTTAGGTAACAATTTACATATTGTCTGAAGGCATTAGATTAGAGAAAGTCTTTAAGTGTAACTCAGTAGTTTGATCTCTCAAAGCCCCTAATAGGCAGATGTTACACAGAGGATAAGGAGAAGAGGAACAAAAAGAGAGAGCAGGTTGTTATTGCCGTGTTCTGCTGGATCTCCACTCTTCACAACCTCTTTGTGGATGAAAAACCAAAGGCGTTGTTTTGTTAACTAAGAGGAAGACAGAAGGTGCAGTGATGTGTGGTCTTTGAAGTCTCTTATCAGACAGTGACTGCAGAGCTTCTTTACTGTCAGCCGGCACATTCCATGAACCTGTCCTGAATCAACTGGGAAGGAAGGGTGTGTGAGTATGTGTGTGTGTGCCCGCTGAAAGGATATTGAGATGCTGTATTGGGTGGTGGGCCTGTCAATGCTGTCATACTACTTTCCCCCCACTGGTACGATAAGTCTATACTGAGCATTCTGTGTCATTTTCCACCAGATGATGGCAGATCTTGGCAAGAAAACGGCTAGAATTATTGTATTGGTGGTGTAAAACCCAACCTAAACCTTTTTGCTCCTTGGGGAGCATAGATCATCAACAATTGGTGGTGTTAAAAGTCATAAATAAATAAATCATAAATCAAATGTGGTTATATCGGACACTAACAAGCGGTGCAGTGTTGTCACTGGCAGGGTGCAAATGCAGCAGAGACGATTTGGAATCACGGTCTCGTGATGAGGTAGCCCTGCCTGAGACTAGTAGGTCCAAATGTCACATTCAACTTACATGGTGCGTAGAACATAACGAGGGAATGCTTCTTCTTCTTCAACGCTTCCCTGAAGTCCTCCATTCCAAGATGGCTGACACTTGACGGCTTGTCTTCCCAGGACTGCTCTGGGGGAGGGGGCGCCTGGGGGCTGGAGGGGGACAGAGGGGTCACACTCAAACCAAGGTACATGAACAGTGGATCAGTTTGAAAAGAAAAGACATTCAGCAACTTTTGGTAGCACTAGCTCAATGGAAGTTTATTTGAAAAATCTATGTTTTATTGTTAAAACCTTGAGGGTTCCAACAATACAAAACATGAGCATTATGTTGCTGCAACTAGCAGTATAGTAAAACACCCTCAAAGCACCCTACTGTTGTTCATTTGCACCCTCTAACATCCTCTTGATCTCTCAAGACTTCCTAGTCCACTGGAGATACAGCAGGCATCATATATCTAGACCTGACTACAGTTAAGCTCAGCAGAGAATGTGATGCGTCAGCCTGAACCCTAACACACCCCTTCATGGACTTGATGTAGTAGTATTACACACACCAAAACTGATGACTCCAGAAATAGAGAAAACTGCCTCAGTTTAAGCCCATATCTACATAAACTAATCCTAAACTGGTATGTTGACCTGGTCCTAGCCTGGTCCCAGATCTGTTTGTGCTGAGACGATGACTAGGAGTTGGCAAAATAGCACAAACAGATCTGGGACCAGGCTTATGTTGACCCATATGGAAGGACACGGTACTATAGAAGAACATGGCTCACTTCTGCAGATATTCGATGATCTTGTCCTTGCTCCTAAGGTGGGGTAGCGTGAACTTCTCCTCTCCCTTCTCAAAGTACTTGACGGTGGGGAAGCCGGAGATCTTGAAACGGTCTCCCACCACCTTGTGAATGGTGGTGTCCACGGCTGCCAGAACCCCAGGGCTCTGGAGCATCAAGAGGAAAGGAGTCAGATCAGGATACAACACCATCATCACATAATAGATCAGCTAGTTCTGACTGGATCACAGGACTTAAAGGTCAACTCAACCAACCACCCCCCCCTCCCCTTTGCCCTTAGAACAGCCTCAATTCGTCGGGGCATGGACTCTATAAGTTGTCGAAAGCATTCCACAGGGATGCTGGCCCATGTTGACTCCAATGCCTCCCACAGTTCTGTCAAGGTAGCTGGATGTCCTTTGTGTGGTGGACCATTCTTGATACACACGGGAAACTATTGAGTGTGAAAAACCCAGCAGCGTTGCAGAGAGGAGGAGAGCGGGGGAGAGGAGCAGAGCATATCAAAGCAGGTTGGGGAGGGATGAGATAATTGTTCCAATCACGAGGCGATCTCTGGTGATTTTTATTGGCCCTGGCTCTGGGCTGAGCAATACCACAGTGAAGAGGGCAGACACACCCAGTTAATCAGAAACACATCAGGAGCTCTGGCAGCCAGGCTCTTGTGTCAGACTGACTGCACCAGCCAAGTAGATGGGTTTAACGCTTTGTTCTGGTGTTCACTTCAGGTAATATCTCACAGCTGGGGTTTGGAATAAGTTGGTGTCGCAAGGTGTTGCAAGGCTTCAACAGAAGTATGCACATACATATAAACACACAGACACACACATCACAAGCACTATGTTACATACACCATCATTGTACTTACATTTTTGTCTTTGTTGAGGTATTCAGCGGCTTCCTCATACTCTGGCTTCATCTTCTTACAATGGCCACACCCTGCGGTTCAAAACACAAACAGACATGACTAGCCGAGCGAAGATGACTTAACAAACAAACACACGACTGGCCGAGCAACACTGACTTGATGCTAGTGTTAGAGATTATAAACAGACATGACTAGCAAAGCAACGATGACTTAATGCTAGTGTTAGGGATTCTCACCATACTTACCCATAATCATATAAGTAAGTGGCCTTAATAGAACCAGCCAAGTGCCTCTTAATTGACTGAATCAAGCCATTCACAACATTATGTTCTCAGTAGGGCCTCATCCAAGTACATTAAAATAAACTGCAGGGAATTCTCCTTGGTTCCCCCCACCTGTTTTCAACTTACCACTGACAGTTTTACTATATAAAAATGTATAACGCCTAATGTTGCCCAACTCATGCTTTCTTTACTTAACAAGTCAGCGACCATGGTGCAACACACAGATCTAATGAGAGCAACGTTCTCACCTCGTATTAATGTGGGTTACTACTATCATTCCCTAGCAGGGACAGTCAATTGTATGACATTTATCAGAGTGAGTTAACTCCCTGAAGTGTAAGCCTGAAGGATTTAGTCATGTCTGTCCACTAACTATAGGCATGACTCCATCCATATGCCGGGGTGTGTGTGTGTGTGTGTGTAGCTGTAGGAATTGAAATGTTCTGTCCTCATCACCTCTGTAGCCAGTGTGACAGGGGAGAAGACAGAGACCACAGTGACATAGCAGGGCCGGGGACGTGAGAGGATACAAGGACTAATGTTCCCATACAGTGTAAGAATGGGGTGGACTGTGTGTGTGTGTGTTTGCAAGCTTGCTTGTCAACACAGCTGTGACACTGAATTCCAGCGTCATGAATAAATGCAGCGTTTGATAAAAAATGTATGAGCTCGGCAGCTACTCATCTTATTTTTAGAGCTGAAAAAAACGTTCACATTCTGAACTCAGTATTTGTAACCAGCATCCACTAGAGGTTTTGTTTGTTAAGCCTATATTTCCTAAGCTCTCTGAAGAGCAGAATGCATGCTATATTTGTGTTTTCTAATTGCATTGTTGTGCATGGCTGAATGCATCTGCTAGATCTTTAGTTGGCACATTGCCATATTCAAAACGGCCAGGAATACTGTTCTCAATCAGTAACATCTGTGAACTTCACATAAAATAATCACACACTGTTGCATGCAAAATAGTTATTTGTTTTAATTTGAATCTTTTGTAGAATTGTCAGACAGTATTTGTGTGGAGGAAAGCACTGCATCTGACCTTTAAAAAAATAGGAGTTTAAACGGGAGAGACATAGAATAATAGTATTTTATTGCTCTATCTTCTGCATCACCTCACCTCTGCTGGTGCCATCGCCTTAATTTAGTGTCTGGTGAAGGAGGGGAGTTTTGGGGGAGGAGGGTTAAGCTACATGAAATGTTGTTGATTCACAGCAGGGGAGTGTGTGTGTGTGTATCTGTTGGAGTGTTGGAAAGAGAAAGGCTTTTGGGGTATTAAAATAAGGCTGCTCTGCTCGGCTGAGTAAGGTTCAGTGGGCGTCTCCTCTCCCTATCACCGGTCTGAATAGACTAGAGGATGCTGGGTAATTTGGCCAGATTCTGTTTACCTTGGCGTGGACAGGTCTGAGACACACGCAGGCACACATATAATGACCAGCGTCGGTCATGCTTGAGAGGATCCACCACGGCCATTCACAGACAAACTAGTTATTTGGTCTCTATGCATCCTGCGTCTGCAGATGCACACAGACAACGGAACCAACCCACAGTTTGCAGGGAGGGAGGGAGCAGCTCAGACATAGGATAGGAACAAACGGTCTCCGTAAGAGCTGAACAAAAATAAAAGCTGATGCTCTTGACCACGAGGCCATTAATCTCACTATGACAGGTGGACCATTAAACTGCATCTAGGCAAGTGTGTGTGTTGATGTGTGTGTGTGTTATTTTGTGTGTGTGTGTGCATTCACTTGGTCTTGGCAGTGCTAGGAGGGGCTCCTGTGTGTGTGTGTGTTTGAGAGAGCTGAAATGCCTGCCTGATGTGCTTGTATCAGCTGGTTGCTCTTGGCTTGGGCGTCTCAGTGAGTAGCCACAGCAGTTCCAAGTGAAGAGTGCCAGCCAGGATGCCCATTGTGAGAGGCAGGGCACCATGGGAGAGGGTGGGTTGGTCTAGCTGGCTTTTCTGTGTTATAACAAGGAGCCATATAAATGGGACTTTTACCCCCAGTGAGTCATGGTCCTTTATATACCATGGGTGGGTACCAGGATGACAGGCAAAGTAAAGAGGGCCTAAGGGAGGACCAGCAGGGAGGAAGCGGTCAGCAGACAAGAGGGCAAGATTTGAAAGTGCTGAAAAACCCTAGTTTTTGAGCCAGTTGAGGTAGAGTCAAACAAGACTGTACTACTCGCAATACGTGTGGATTGTTTTCGAAACCTTAAATATTGCATTGCCTAGGCAGATTCAGAGTGTAACAGTGCATGATTCAGTTGCATGACTATTGCATTCCAAAATTCGTTTTGAAATGTGCATTTGCATATATTTGAAGTGATACGGTGCGCTGTGACAATATCACTGCTTTTCAACTCTGTCAAAACATCCCCCTGACGTTTACCTGCTTCTCTCCTCAATGATCAGATGAGTTTTGGATGAAGCTGAGGATGTTTTGCAATGAAAATCTAACCAACTGAAGATTTAAACTTTGGCACTTTTACAAAGTGTTTGTAACAATAGCAATCTGTTGCATAAGCTCCAGCAATGATATGATGAAGCTTATGCAAACCTTATCATGTCGTCATAGCCTGTTACTTTGAGTATGTGTGTGTGTTAGGCTACTCACATGGAGCGTAGAACATGACCAGGGCAGACGGGTGTTCCAACAGGAACCCATCGAAGGAGTCGTCAGTCAGGTGGAAGACAGGGGAGTCAGTCTCCGACCACTGGACCTCTGGGACCTTCGGCTGGGGGGGCTGGGGCCTGGAGAGGGGAGAGAGACAGGTGAGAGGGTGGTGGGAGTGAGAGAGAGGAGAGAGAGAATGAGAGAGACAGAGAGCGAGAGAGAGGGCCATTTAAAGAGCAGAGAAGTGAGCTAAAACATGTATGTTATGACTAGGGGCAGGCCCAGCTGTACTGTAGCTCATACTCCATCTCACGTCATGTCAGACACATCTGGCCTGTAGTGGTCACACCCGTATGACAGAGCCCTCCCTAGCACTGCCAAGACCAAGTGGAGTCACACACACACGCCACTTCTTCCAGTCTTTTACTCCTACTAGCCACTAGTCCAGGAGAAGATGTACGAGTGTTAATAACACAACCGCCTACAGCACGTGTAAATTACCCTAGGCGGTTGGATATCTGTTTTAAAATGTCACAATGTGCAACTGGGATGTGGTTACAGGTCTACAGCTCCTAGACAGTGTGCTCCAGAGTACTGTATGTCATCTCCAATATATTAACATGCACAGCAGGTTGATACTTATTCACAGTACTCATTCATAGCCAGATGCCCAGTTCGTTTCTAGGCAACATCAGGTGCACTTCCTTATTACTTAGCTAGCCTACTAATGACTGCTGCTGGACCACTTTTTTTTTGTGTGTGTGTGTGTGTGTGTGTGTATGGTGTGTGTGTGTGTGTATGGTGTTAGTGCTCTCTTCCATAATGACAGACAGCCCATAATGCCACCATGGAGGAATCTAAAAGCCAACCTCTGCAGAGTTTATTCTCTGCTCATTCAGGTTCAGCCCATCTTGCAGAGGTGATGTTGTGAGGCCATCCACAGAGGCATATAATGTTCACTAAGGATATTGGATCATTAACTATTAGTACTACAGACCTCCTAGCAGGTCATACTGGACCCTAGAGGAAGACTGAGTCAGGATCATTTCTACAGTGTTCACGAACAGATGCTTGATGTGTGTGTGTGTGTGTGTGTGTGTGTGCATGTGCATGGGTGTGTGTGTCATGGGTATATACCGTGGGATTGTTTCTGAAGCGGTTAGTGTACTCCAAGGAGAGGAAAGCTTTCATGCCTTGAAGCATCTGCCTGTGAGAGCCACTGGAAACTCAAACAGTCTGTTTCCTCTCTGTCTCTGTTTCCTGCAATAGCTGTGAAATCTGCTCCGTGCCCTTTCAATAGACTAGAGCACGGTGGACAGTCAAAAGAGTGTGAGAATGGGAGAGCCAACCCGGGAGTAGAGTGAGTGGGGACATTACGAGGTGAGACCACAGGGTATGTTGATAAACTCTCCGTGCAGGCTTAATATGCCACTTAGCAGATGCTTTTATCCAAAGCGAGTTACAGTACAGCAAGTGTACCGGTATACATTTTCATTTCATTGGCCTTGCTAACACCACGCTCTTACCAACTGAGCCACACAGGAACATAGAGTTTTTCCTAGGTCCGGTCCCTAACCCCCGGTCAGGAAAACCTCCTGACCTTATTTTACGAGGGGAAAGCGATTGAGGCGGAAGGAAGGCAGGAAGGGAATAGGTTGAACTCTCACTTCTTCATCCAGTCAGCGATGTCCTTGGCTGTGCCTCCGTAGTTTTCATAGTGGTGCAAGAACTTCCCCTTTCTAAAGAGAGAGAGAGAGAGAGAGAGAGTAAGAGTGAAAGAGAGAGAGAGAGAGAGAGAGAGAGAAAGAGAGAGTGTGAGTGAGTGAGTGAGAAAGAGAGAGTGTGAGTGAGAGAGAAAGAGAGTGTGAGTGAGAGAGAAGGAGAGAGAGAAAGAGAGAGTGTGAGTGAGAGTGAGAGAGAGAGAGGGAATATAAAACATCTATAAAACATCTGCTGGCTAGTTCAGTATCTCCCAGAATAATTACTATATTTAGGAAACACACTAATCCATGTCATGTGTGTTGCACAACATTCTGAGTTCAGCTTCTAGGTGTTCTAAGAACTATGGAACTATGGAAAAACTACAATGTAACCTACTGACTACACTGAAAGAGGTGCCTCTATGAAAGTGCATTTTATGTCCAGAGGACATAGTTTCCTCAGAGAGATATACAGTACATCAGAGAGACCTGGGTCACTGTTGTGGAAAGGAAACAAAGGAAGTGTTTTGTGACAAGAAGGAAAAGCTCAAACAAAAAAGCTCAACATGAATTGTTTTACCTTCTCCTAAAATGTACCACTAGTTAAAAGAGCACATCTTGTAGAAGTGCATGTCTTGTATTGTCCCCTCACCATGCATTATAAATTGGCTAAAAACAGTAGCTAAAATTCTAATTGTGTGGATATCTATGTGGGTCTTCCCACATGGAAACAGATCCTCATGTAATAGCTTCTTTATCTTTTCTGATCTCCTGAGACTGAAATGAATCAGTGGCGGTGGCGGTGGGTAGGAAGCGAGCAGAGCACTAGCTGCTCCAGCTGAACCTAATGCCTGCAGATCATAGTAATTTGTAACTGTCACTGATCTGTAGGGAGCCGTGAACATCGGGCCAATATAATGTAATGTCAAATGAAAAACAGCAGCCGTACAGTATTAGCGCCACACATCACATGTAGTTTAAGAGGCACAGAGGGAGAGGGCCTGGATGCTTACCTTTTCATTTTAGCTCAGCAAAAATGTTGGAAACACTTGACATGCATGTATAATGTATTATGATACAATTATCTAACAAGTTAGAAAGCATTATAGCTGCAGGCTTTAAGTGTTACCAAAATGTTTAACTGTGTCCCCTTGCTCTCCTTAGATACACCCACTCTTCACTGAAAAAAAAAAAGGCATTTGAAAAGGAGCTTGAACAGCAAGACTGAAAGAAAGATAATTCTAGGAGCAGCAATGATTGGTTCCTGGGCTGATGCGCTCATGTTTATCAGTGAGAGAAAGAGTCTCATTACTGTAACCAATGGTGCTGCATGGTCGTTAGGCACTGTAAGTTCGTTAGCCCCACCTCTCCCCCTGGGCCAAGGCTAAGGACTCTGATTAATTAGCCCATCATTAATTAAAGGGCTGAGAGAGATAATAATAAAAAATAATTGGTCATTTAGCAGACGCTCTTATCCAGAGCGACTTACAGGAGCAATTAGGGTTAAGTGCCTTGCTCAAGGGCACATCGACAGATTTTTCACCTAGTCGGCTCGGGGATTAGAACCAGCGACCTTTCGGTTACTGGCACAACGCTCTTAACCACTAAGCTACCTGAGATGACACAATCCTTAATACTGAGATGGAGAGGATAACGCTGCTAAGTGTTGAGGCTGGGCTGGAGAGCTGACTATAGGGCTGGAGGTAGAGGCTGGAGGCTTTTGAGAGAAACACAGTTCACAAGAGACCGTTTGAGTTGACAGAGGTGATCCAGGGTCAGCCTGACAGTGTCTGAGTGCACTTTGAGTCTGTCGTAACAGTTACTTCTAGGACCCCCTGATGTGTGATGTCTGAGACTTGGGGACGGTGAGGCAGCTCAGAGGAGAGAGAAAGCCCACACCCCAACCTCCTTCAGATGGCCAGATGTCTTTGAACCAACAGCCAAGAAACCCACTAGACACCAGGCCTATGTCCTCCCCAGCCAGCCACAGCAAGAGCCCCCCATTGTGAGCCTGCTTCAAACAGAATACTTTAAGACCCAACCAACACCGCAAAGAAACTTTCTTAAGTGATAAACAGATTCAGAACATCTGGTGCCACCCTTGCCTCCTGTGAAAAGGAAGGAAGGGGGGAGTGAGGTCTGCCAGTGCCTACAGACAGACCCACCACCTCCACCTTCTCTCTATCCTCCATTCCACCTACTTGATTCCCTGCTGCTAGAACTTCTGAAGCCCTAATTCAGGGGTAGGCAACTAGATTCAGCCGCGGGCCGATTTTAGTCGAAGCGAATGGTCGGAGGACCAGAACATAATTATAATACTTTATACACTGCAAAATTGACCACAACTATGCCCCTGGGCCGCCTGTTAATGGAAACAGTATGAGTGATTGAGTCGTGGGGTGTGTGTGTGCACGTATGGTAGCCTATAGTGAGACGGATGAGATAGACTCACTCGAAGTAGCAGAAGGTCGGGTAGCCCTTGACGTTGTACTCCTGCTTGAGGCTGTCAAACTCAGCTGGGTGCACGTTCATCCCGGCCAGCACCTTAAGACCAGACACACAGGGAGCACACGGACACACACACGGACACACACACGGACACACAAGCGGAGACACAAGCGGAGACACAAGCGGAGACACAAGCGGAGACACAAGCGGAGACACACACACACACACACACACAACAGGTTAGTTCATCATAGAAACACCAACACAAAGTTAAACTAAATGAAGATAAATGACTCAAAGGAGGGGAAACCATGTAAACAGAACGAGACATGAAAACCAGATGTTTGATGAAAAGGGACAATGAAATATGCATAGTAATAATTTCCCTAGGTTAGCTTTCAAAGGGCAATTCAAAAAGCTCAACGCAACTCATCTGCCAAATCAATTTCAATCTGTGAGGTTCCCTGCCTTCATAATGTGAATGTTTCATTACTTGGGTGTGATATGGACTTTCTTATTCTTTTATGAAGACTTGGCTCATAGTCAAGCTTGATGAGGAACTAAAATAAACTTTTTAGGGGAAATAATCTCCTCCTCTCTCTTCCTACATCTGTGACGATTTGGGGAAAAATGTGTTGGATGACTTGGCTGACCGTTGTTTGCGCTCCAAAATCACTTATCTTCTGCTATCAGGTCTTCGCACACCACACCACACACACATCACAGAACACTCCACTTGTTGTGTGTGTACATGAGAGCTAAATGCATCGATTATGCAAATCGCTAAACAAGAGGCTTATTTATTCACTCATCGTCAGCCTGCCTTGCTGAAATCAGACAATGTATGTGTCCCAAATAGCACCCTATACAGTGTACTACTTTTGACCTGGGCATATCAGCACTTTATAGGGAATAGGGTGGCATTTGGGACGCAACCAAAAACACCTTCAATTAGATCCCATTCTTTTCCATGCAGCTCCATGAGGCAAACACACGGAGCAATTACATTGTTTTCTCTAAAAGAAAGAAGCCTCTCCTGTATGTTTAAGCACTGGGTGTACTTTCTCCCTTCAGAGTCTCAGCAGTGAATACATTGTTTTCTCTTACAGAATATCTTAAGAGCGATTTACAGTTAGTGAGTGCATACATTTTATTTTTTCATACTGGTCCCCCGTGGGAAACGAACCCACAACCCTGGCGTTGCAAACGCCATGCTCTACCAACTGAGCTACAAGGGACTACATCATGCAGCAAGGTGTGTTTCTAAGCGGTAGCTGGGTGTATTTTCTTCCCTCCGACTGTTTCTGCTGTATCTCTGCTTTGCTTGAGGATGAGTGTTTGTGATAAACACGCTGTCTTTGTTTTTCTAGGTGGTCACATGGGGGTTTCTCTTATGTGATATCGATCTGTGGTAGACTAGTCGACTTCCTTGTTGAGCCGTTTTATTTTAGCCCCGGAACCAAATGTGGGGGCTGCGAGATGCATGCTACGCCACTGCTTATAACTAACTAGAAGTTAAGTACAACTATAAGAAATCTAAGATGTGTCAAATAAATTATTTCCAGCTCAGGGCTCCAGCTATGCATCTGGTTTGCTAACTTGCTAGCTAAGTGGCTAGATGTCAAGATCAAACTTATTGGTTACAGCAGATACATTCAATCCTCTCCTGGATCAATATCCCTGTTGCCTAAATTGTTTTGTGCGTCCCCCCCCAAAAAAAATTAATTACACCTTTTTTTTTTTTTTTTTGAAAATAGCGCCCCAATAAACATTCTGTAATACCGTATATATACCCCGGTATGGTACAGAAACGGTAAGACAGTATGAAAATCTAGATCCCGCGCAACCCTACTCTGGGGAAGTAGATAAAGTGCTTCATCGCCAAACTCCTGAAGTATCCCTTTAAGTGATCATGGTTAAAGGAGAGCTTCAGTGCATTCAAAATACCATTCTACCAAGAAGAGGGGCTATGGTAGACAGGCAAGCAACTGAATACGTTTATTAATTTGACCGGATGAACTGATTTGAGCTGTCTTAGAACTGAGAATGGGAATGTTTTGGACATAACTACTTGACAACTAACCCAAAAACGAAATCAGAGACCGGCAACAATGTGTTAGGATTTTCACCAGGTGACAAAATGTTAGGATTTTAAGCAATGAAAATGTGAGAGGATTTTACTTACAAATTTACCCTTGGTCTCTGTAGCTGCCTGTTGAAATACGGGCTGCATCCTCTTACAGACACCACACCCTGTAGGAAAAATAACAGAAGACATTACAGAAGCACTCCAAGGACTCAGCTAGTCAACATACTTTGATCCCCTGCTGATTTTGTATGTTTGCCCACTGACAAAGAAATGATCAGTCTATAATTTTAATGGTAGGTTTATTTGAACAGTGAGAGACAGAATAACAACAAAAAAATCCAGAAAAACGCATGTAAAAAATGTTATAAATTAATTTGCATTTTAATGAGGGAAATAAGTATTTGACCCCTCTGCAAAACATGACTTAGTACTTGGTGGCAAAACCCTTGTTGGCAATCACAGAGGTCAGACGTTTCTTGTAGTTGGCCACCAGGTTTGCATACATCTCAGGAGGGATTTTGTTCCACTCCTCTTTGCAGATCTTCTCCAAGTCATTAAGGTTTTGAGGCTGACGTTTGGCAACTCTACCTTCAGCTCCCTCCACAGATTTTCTATGGGATTAAGGTCTGGAGACTGGCTAGGCCACTCCAGGACCTTAATGTGCTTCTTCTTGAGCCACTCCTTTGTTGCCTTGGCCGTGTGTTTTGGGTCATTGTCATGCTGGAATACCCATCCACGACCCATTTTCAATGCCCTGGCTGAGGGAAGGAGGTTCTCACCCAAGATTTGACGGTACATGGCCCCGTCCATCGTCCCTTTGATGCGGTGAAGTTGTCCTGTCCCCTTAGCAGAAAAACACCCCCAAAGTATAATGTTTCCACCTCCATGTTTGACGGTGGGGATGGTGTTCTTGGGGTCATAGGCAGCATTCCTCCTCTTCCAAACACGGCGAGTTGAGTTGATGCCAAAGAGCTCCATTTTGGTCTCATCTGACCACAACACTTTCACCCAGTTCTCCTCTGAATCATTCAGATGTTCATTGGCAAACTTCAGACGGGCATGTATATGTGCTTTCTTGAGCAGGGGGACCTTGCGGCTGCTGCAGGATTTCAGTCCTTCATGGCGTAGTGTGTTACCAATTGTTTTCTTGGTGACTATGGTCACAGCTGCCTTGAGATCATTGACAAGATCCTCCCGTGTAGTTCTGGGCTGATTCCTTACCGTTCTCATGACCATTGCAACTCCACGAGGTGAGATCTTACATGGAGCCCCAGGCCGAGGGAGATTGACAGTTCTTTTGTGTTTCTTCCATTTGCGAATAATCGCACCAACTGTTGTCACCTTCTCACCAAGCTGCTTGGCGATGGTCTTGTAGCCCATTCCAGCCTTGTGTAGGTCTACAATCTTGTCCCTGACATCCTTGGAGAGCTCTTTGGTCTTGGCCATGGTGGAGAGTTTGGAATCTGATTGATTGATTGCTTCTGTGGACAAGTGTCTTTTATACAGGTAACAAGCTGAGATTAGGAGCACTCCCTTTAAGAGTGTGCTCCTAATCTCAGCTCGTTACCTGTATAAAAGACACCTGGGAGCCAGAAATCTTTCTGATTGAGAGGGGGTCAAATACTTATTTCCCTCATTAAAATGCAAATCAATTTATAACATTATTGACATGCGTTTTTCTGGATATTTTTGTTGTTATTCTGTCTCTCACTGTTCAAATAAACCTACCATTAAAATTATAGACTGATCATTTCTTTGTCAGTGGGCAAACTTACAAAATCAGCAGGGGATCAAATACTTTTTTCCCTCACTGTACCTGATTATCAAAATCAATGACAAGATACAATGGTAGAGTCTAGCACTGAGGGAAAAGGACCAGTCCTAGAGAGCCTTAAGGGACCTCCCTCTACCACCACATCACTTCCCCAAACTCTCTCTGCTTACTGTAACACGACGTCCCAAATGGCACCCTAATTCCACTTTTGACAAAAGTAGTGCACTATGAAGGGCATAGGGTGCCATTTGGGATGACCTAAGTTTAATTTCCCATCTTGACGGAGTTCTCTGATGACGTACACTACCGGTCAAAAGTTTTAGATCACCTACTCATTCAAGGGTTTTTCTTAATTTTTTACATTGTAGAAAGTCAGCAACATTTGGACTCCAGACCAAAGGACACATTTCCACCAGTCTAATGTTCATTGCTCGTGTTTCTTGGCCCAAGCAAGTCTCTTCTTATCATTGGTGTCCTTTAGTAGTGGTTTCTTTGCAGCAATTTGACCATGAAGGCCTGATTCACACAGTCTCCTCTGAATAGTTGATGTTGAGATGTGTCTGTTACTTGAACTCTGTGAAGCATTCATTTGGGCTGCAATTTCTGAGGCTGGTAACTCTAATGAACTTATCCTCTGCAGCAGAGGCAACTCTTGGTCTTCCATTCATGTGGTGGTCCTCATGAGAGCCAGTTTCATCATAGCGCTTTATGGTTTTTGCAACTGCACTTGAAGAAACGTTCAAAGTTCTTGAAATGTTCCGTATTGACTGACCTTCATCTCTTAAAGTAATGATGGACTATCATTTCTCTTTACTTATTTGAGCTGTTCTTGCCATAATTTGGACTTGGTCTTTTACCAAATAGAGCTATATTCTGTATACCCCTCTACCTTGTCACAACAAAACACAACTGTTTGGCTCAAACGCATTAAGAAGGAAAGAAATCCAACAAATTAACTTTTAAGAAGGCACACCTGTTAATTTAAATGCATTCCAGGTGACTACCTCATGAAGCTGGTTGAGAGAATGCCAAGAGTGTGCAACGCTATCATCAAGGCAAAGGGTGGCTATTTGAAGAATCTCAAATATCAAATATATTTTGATATGTTTAACACTTTTTTGGTTACTACATGATTCCAAATGTGTTATTTCATAGTTTTGATGTCTTCACTATTATTCTACAATGTAGAAAATAGTACAAATAAAGAAAAACCCTTGAATGAGTAGGTGTTCTAAAACTTTTGACCGGTAGTGTATATTCTATGCAAGTCATTAAAGATTATCTACAAATAGGAACTATTTGCTCTTATCCCGACGATAAGTGATATCAGGTGTGTGTGTGTGTGTGTGTGTGTGTGTGTGTGTGTGTGTGTGTGTGTGTGTGTGATGAATCACATGGGGCGTAGAGCATCATGAGGATTGGCCTCTCCTCCCTCTTCAGAAGCTTTCTAAAGTCCTGAGTGAGAAAAGAGAAGAGTAGTGAGAAATATGATCTATAGTAGAACTAGTGAACTCAGCAGAGGTCATCTTGCAGAATGTGAACTGTCCTTTTCCGTCAGTATATGTGGCTTCCTATGGGTCACTAAAATCAAAGCGACCTGTGTCATCTTTAAAACCAAGAATTCACTGTCTTCCGACAGGTGGAGTCACTCCTACATGACGCTAGTCCCTCATTGCAGACGAAAGTCTGACATAAGACAACACCAAGAGTTATCACAAGAACACCGATACTGACAAACTTGCTCATCAATACACCATCAGAAGTAGACAGTGTTTGACTAGATGCCTTTTGATGGAGAGAAGGAGATCAATCTGCACAGAGGGTGGGCTCTTCTCTTCTCCTACCTCTTTATTCATCCTTCCTCATCACCTCCTGCACTTCCTGAAACTCTCATTCGGTAGAAGCTGCTGACATCCCTCAACACCCCCAGGCATGGTACGCCACCAAGTAGATGAGTAGAAAATAGGATCAAAATAACTTTCCTTTGTGTGTGGGTGTGTATGTGTGTGTCCCTTTTGTGCGGAGCTGGGTTCTGATGGAGCGTCAGCCTCACTGTTGGAGAGCCGTCTGTGAGAGTGCCGACTGCAGTCAGACTAACTCTCCATTAAAATATTCTGTTTGAACTTAACTTAAGTGAACTGCAGAGTTTTTCAGCTTTCTGGTCTGGTCTGCTTTCATGTGTTGTTTTTTCTATATTGATCTGTGCTGTCAGCTTGGGATGCATCAAGGTGGCAGGTTAGAGGGTAGAGTGGACAGAATCTCTCGGCTCACACATTTGAAGGGATGTTAAGGTATTGGTCTGTGGGTTGATGGTAATTAAGACCTGGTTTCAAATACTATTTAGGGATTTTCAAGTTGTTTCAAAGGCATTTAGAGGTACGTATTTATATATTTTGTATTTGAAAATACAAGTATAGAATATTGGAATGTATTTGGAAATACACTTGGAAAGTTGGCATGTACAGTGCCTTGCAAAAGTATTCATCCCCCTTGGATTTTTCCTATTTTGTTGCATTACAACCTGTAATTTAAATAGATTTTTATTTGGATTTCATGTAATGGACGTACACAAAATAGTCCAAATTGGTGAAGTGAAATGAAAAAAATAACTTGTTTCAAAAAATTCAAAAAAAATAAATAACGGAAAAGTGGTACGTGCATATGTATTCACCCCCTTTGCTATGAACCCCCTAAATAAGATCTGGTGCAACCAATTACCTTCAGAAGTCACATAATTAGTTAAATAAAGTCCACCTGTGTGCAATCTAAGTGTCACATGATCTGTCACATGATCTCAGTATATATACACATGTTCTGAAAGGCCCCAGAGTCTGCAACACCACTAAGCAAGGGGCACCATGAAGACCAAGGAGCTCTCCAAACAGGTCAGGGACAAAGTTGTACAGATCAGGGTTGGGTTATAAAAAAATATCCTAAACATTGAACATCCCACGGAGCACCATTAAATCCATTATTAAAAAATTGAAAGAATATGGCACCACAACGAACCTGCCAAGAGAGAGCCGCACACCAAAACTCATGGACCAGGCACCGAGGGCATTAATCAGAGAGGCAACAAAGAGACCAAAGATAACCCTGAAGGAGCTGCAAAGCTCTACAGCGGAGATTGGAGTATCTGTCCATAGGGCCACTTTAAGCCATACACTCCACAGAGCTGGGCTTTACGGAAGAGTGGCCAGAAAAAAGTCATTGCTTAAAGAAAAAAATAAGCAAACACGTTTGGTGTTCGCCAAAAGCCATGTGGGAGACTCCCCAAACATATGGAAGAAGGTACTCTGGTCAGATGAGACTAAAATTGAGCTTTTTGGCCATCAAGGAAAACGCTATGTCTGGCGCAAACCCAACACCTCTCATCACCCAGAGAACACCATCTCCACAGTGAAGCATGGTGGTGGCAGCATCATGCTGTGGGGATGTTTTTCAACGGCAGGGACTGGGAAACTGGTCAGAATTGAAGGAATGATGGATGGTGCTAAATACAGGGATATTCTTGAGGGAAACCTGTTTCAGTCTTCCAGAGATTTGAGACTGGGACAGACGTTCACCTTCCAGCAGGACAATGACCCTAAGCGTACTGCTAAAGCAACACTTGATTGGTTTAAGGGGAAACATTTAAATGTCTTGGAATGGCCTAGTCAAAGCCAAGACCTCAATCGAATTGAAAATATGTGGTATGACTTAAAAATTGCTGTACACCAGTGGAACCCATCCAACTTGAAGGAGCTGGAGCAGTTTTGCCTTGAAGAATGGGCAAAAATCCCAGTGGCTAGATGTGCCAAGCTTATAGAGACATACCCCAAGAGACTTGCAGCTGTAGTTGCTGTAAAAGGTGGCTGAATAGTTATGCACGCTCAAGTTCTGTTTTTTTGTCTTATTTCTTGAATCTTCAAAGTGGAAGGCATGTTGTGTAAATCAAATGATGCAAACCCCCCCAAAAATCAATTTTAATTCCATGTTGTAAGGCAACAAAATAGGAAAAATGACAAGAAGGGTGAATACTTTCGCAAGCCACTGTATTTGAACATATAAATATTTAAATACTACATGCATTTTTAACCAGGTCTGTTTGTCCTAGGGGTATTTAAAATAATGTATTTGGAAACAGGTATTTTAAAATAGTTTCAAATAGTAGGCTATTTATCAGATTAATTTTTTATATACACTACCGGTCAAAAGTTTTAGAACGCCTACTCATTCAAGGGTTTTTCTTTATTTTATTTACTATTCTCTACATTGTAGAATAATAGGGAAGACATAAGAACTATGAAATAACACATATGGAATCATGTAGTAACCAAAAAAGTGTTAAACAAATCAAAATATATTTTATATTTGAGATTCTTCAAATAGCCACCCTTTGCCTTGACAGCTTTGCACACTTTTGGCATTCTCTCAATCAGCTTCATGAGGTAGTCACCTGGAATGCATTTCAATTAACAGGCGTGCCTTCTTAAAAGTTAATTTGTGGAATTTCTTTCCTTCTTAATGCGTTGGAGCAAATCAGTATACAGAACATAGCCCTATTTGGTAAAAGACCAAGTCCATATTATGGCAAGAACAGCTCAAATAAGCAAAGAGAGATGACAGTTCATCATTACTTTAAGACATGAAGGTCAGTAAATCTGGAAGATTTCAAGAACTTTGAACGTTTCCTCAAGTGCAGTCGCAAAAACCATCAAGCGCTATGATGAAACTGGCTCTCATGAGGACCGCCACAGGAATGGAAGACCCAGAGTTACCTCTGCTGCAGAGGATAAGTTCATTAGAGTTACCAGCCTCAGAAATTGCAGCCCAAATAAATGCTTCAGAGTTCAAGTAACAGACACATCTCAACATCAACTGTTCAGAGGAGACTGTGAATCAGGCCTTCATGGTCGAATTGCTGCAAAGAAACCACTAAAGTACACCAATGATAAGAAGAGACTTGCTTGGGCCAAGACACACGAGCAATGGACATTAGACCGGTGGAAATTTGTCCTTTGGTCTGGAGTCCAAATTGGAGGTTTTTGGTTCCAACCGCCGTGACTTTGTGAGAAGCGGTGTGGGTGAACGGATGATCTCCGCATGTGCATTTCCCACCGTAAAGCATGGAGGAGGAGGTGTTATGGTGTGGGGGTGCTTTGCTGGTGAAACTGTCTGTGATTTATTTAGAATTCAAGGCACACTTAATCAGCATGGCTACCACAGCATTCTGCAGTGATACGCCATCCCATCTGGTTTGCCCTTAGTGGGACTATCATTTGTTTTTCAACAAGACAATGACCCAAAACACACTTCCAGGCTGTGTAAGGGCTATTCTACCAAGAAGGAGATTGATGGAGTGCTGCATCAGATGACCTGGCCTCCACAATCCCCCGACCTCAACCAAATTGAGATGGTTTGGGATGAGTCGGACCGCAGAGTGGAGGAAAAGCAGCCAACAAGTGCTCATATGTGGGAACTCCTTCAAGACTGTCGGAAAAGCATTCCAGGTGAAGCTGGTTGAGACAATGCCAAGAGTGTGCAAAGCTGTCATCAAGGCAAAGGGTGGCTATTAAAATATATTTTGATTTGTTTAACACTTTTTTGGTTACGACATGATTCCATAGGTGAACGGATGATCTCCGCATGTGTGGTTCCCACCGTGAAGCATGGAGGAGGTGGTGTGATGGTGTGGGGGTGCTTTGCTGGTGACTCTGTCATAGTTGATGTCTTCACTATTATTCTACAATGTAGAATAATAGTACAAATAAAGAAAAACCTTTGAATGAGTAGGTGTGTCCAAACTTTTGACTGGTACTGTACAAATACGCATATTTTAACCCAGGTCTGCCATCTCAACCTATTTCCGTTATGAACTGAACGACGTGTCCATATTGTGCCAGTAAATACACATGACCATGCAGATGCACCTTGTTGTAAGACAATGTGTTATTTCTGTACTTACTTTCTCAGTTTCTACATGAACAACATCTTTAGCTTCTGGGTTCTCCTCCCAAAGAGGGGCTCCTGTGGGGTCTCTTAAAAAAGCCACCATGGACTGGAGAGAAGGAGAGAGTGAGAGAGAGAGACAAGAGGGACAGTCTAAACAATCATTAGCATACTGTAACAGCATAAAGTGATGTTAACCCTAGAGTCTAGACATTATAGTGCTAAACACAAACATTCCATCATTTATCCCAGTCTTCATATTAAACAGAACAGGAGGAGTTCTAGTCTAACAGATGGCAGATGGTATTAACTTCCATCTCAGTGTTCATCAATCCATCCATCCAGTGCAAAGTAACCATGTAAGCAATTTCCCCACGTCCACGGTTCATAATGAGTTTGATAAGCCTTCCAGACCAACGTGAAGAGCCATATGCCTCCAGAGACAACAGAAGGTAGGACAGGAAACATTATTCACCCCTAACTAATACACTGCTCCTCTTCTGTCTCCTGTTCTGTTCAGACATACACTTATACTGACAATGACACAGCAGTTAAAGTTGTTAAATAACACAATGTATTCCTTGATTTTGAATAATGACTTCGGAAAGTATTCAGACCCCTTGACTTTTTCCACATTTTGTTATGTTAATGGATTAAAAAATAAATAATCCTCAGCAATCTACACACAATACCCCATAATGACAAAGCGAGAACAGGTTTTTACAGATTTTTGCTAATTTATAAAAAATCAAAAACAGAAATACCTTATTTACATAAGTATTCAGACCCTTTGCTATGAGACTCGAAATTGAGCTCAGGTGCATCCTGTTTCCATTGATCATCCTTGAGATGTTTCTACAACTTGATTGGAGTCCACCTGTGGTCAATTCAATTAATTTGACATTATTGAGTCCACCTGTGGTAAATTCAATTAATTTGACATTATTTGGAAAGGCACACACCTGTCTATATAAGGTCCCACAGCTGACAGTGCATGTCAGAGCAAAAACCAAGCCATTAGGTCGAAGGAATTGTCCATAGAGCTCTGAGACAGGATTGTGTTGAGGCACAGATCTGGGGAAGGGTACCAACACATTTTTGCAGCATTGAAGGTCCCCAAGAACACAGTGGCCTCCATCAGTCCTAAATGGGAGAAGTTTGGAACCACCACGACTCTTCCTATAGCTGGCCGCCCGGCCAAACTGACCAATCGGGGGAGAAGGGCTTTGGTCAGGGAGGTGACCAAGAACCCAATGGTCACTCTGACAGAGCTCTAGAGTTCCTCTGTGGAGATGGGAGAACCTTCCAGAAGGACAACCATCTCTGCAGCACTCCACCAATCAGGCTTTTATGGTAGAGTGGCCAGACGGAAACCACTCCTCAGTAAAAGGCACATGACAGCCTGCTTGGAGTTTGCCAAAAGGCAGCTAAAGACTCTCAGACCATGAGAAACAAGATTCTCTGGTCTGATGAAACCAAGATTGAACTCTTTGGCCTGAATGCCAAGCGTCACGTCTGGAGGAAACCTGGCACCATCCCTAGGGTGAAGCATGGTGGCTTCAGCATCATGCTGTGGGGATGATTTTCAGCGGCAGGGACTGGGAGACTAGTTAGGATCGAGGCAAAGATGAAAGGAGCAAAGTACAGAGGGATCCTTGATGAAAACCTGCTCCAGAGCTCTCAGGAGCTCAGACTGGGGCACACAGCCAAGAAAACGCAGGAGTGGCTTCGGGACAAGTCTCTGAATGTCCTTGAGAGGCCCAGCCAGAGCCCGGACTTGAACCTGATCGAACATCTCTGGAGATCGGGTTCAACAAAGTACTGAGTAAAGGGTCTGAATACTTATGTAAATGTGACATGTTTTTTATTTTTAGTACATTTGCCAAAAATCCTAAAAATCAGTTTTTGCTTTGTCATTATGGGGTATTGTGTGTACCGGTAGTTTGATGAGGAGAAAAACAATTTAATCCATTTTAGAAAAAGGCTGTAACGTAACAAAATGTGGAAAGAGTCAAGGGGTCTGAATACTTTCCGAATGCACTGTAAATACCTTGGTGAGATTATTACCCCTATCTTAACATATCATGACCAACTAGGTTACTATTAACATGTTCAGATTATAGATGTCTATCAAAGGCCAGACCTAATTGTGCAGACAGTACCTTTAATACAAGACGAGCAACCAGACTGATAAACAACCGTTTCCATTGAACATGCCATACAAATAAAGGCATTTTAATTAATTATATGAAGAGTGTCTTGGTCCTCCTTTCTTTTTGAAAACGACCGTCAATGTTGAGTTTAAAAGGAGGACTCTTTACATTATAATGACAAGACAGCTTTCTTAATGTCCATCAGTATGGATGTGCTCACAGGCTCATCCCCTGCCAATAGGCTGGGCCAGCCAGGCAAGAGAGACATCAAGGTCAACCCCAGAGCAAAGCACTCCATTAGTCCAGACACTGTTATGCCAGCGCCCTGATTATAAAGCACTCATAAACCCATTGGATTATCAAGTCTTGACTAAGCAGAACTCAGTCCAATCGGCATCATCATGTGGGAAGAGAACCATGGTAATATACAGAAACAGAGCCAGTAAGAGACAATGAACTCCCATTCATTTAACCAGGAAACAAAGATGTCACTTGAATAATTGCAATGTTTCATATGAATTAGTGTACTGTTGACTCATTAAGGACGGAAAGGAAGACGTCACTGAAATAAATACATTCATATCTATTACTGTTGATTGAGACAATGAGTGAGTGAGTAATTACCTTGTATGTAGCGGGCCTGTTGTATTCTGTATGGAACGTCCCATCTCTGCAATAGACACAAGCACATTGTCCAATCAGTGAAGAGAAGAAGTAGGTGACCTTTTTGTTTAGCATGGCATGACTCCCTAGAGAACATTCCTACATGCCATTCTCTTCTGACAGGTGGCATCACTTCTATGCGACACAAGTCCCTGGACATACAGTAAAACAATGAAGTACATGTTACAGTTGAGATACTCACTTATAATGCAGGAGATCTGATCCACCACTTTTTGAGCTGGGATCTACCTTCACTTTCTTACACAGTTTACGACCCTCCGAATCCCTGAGAGAGAGAGAGAGAGAGAGAGAGAGCGAGAGAGAGAGGGAAGAGAGAGAGAGAGAGAGAGGGAAGAGAGAGAGAAGAGAGAGAGAGAGAGAAAATTCCAAACATTACATTCCAAAAATTCCAAATAGAGCAGCAGCTGCTGTAAAAATTAGCTCCTACAAATATAGAAATTGACATGGTTTTTAGAGTGAAGTACATCGGAAAAAACCAAAAGAAAACTGCAAGACTGAATAAGAGACAAAACAAGCAACAAACAAAGAAGAAAGGCTTTTGAAAAAGTAACTATTTTTCATACAATTGTACAGTTATCTTAGCTAGCTGAATTGTTTACCAGTTGCTAAGCAGTTGCTAGGGACTCTCCTGGAAGAAGTTAGCTAGCTAACAAATAATATCTAGTTAACAGAAGAAAAGAAAGACAAAATAAGGACAGAAGACAAAGGACATCAAAGTAAAACAGTCCTCTAAAAGACACAAGAGAGAATAATACAAGAAACAACGCTTCTATTGCAACATTGTGTACACAGCTCTACTAGACCCAGCCCATCACAACACAGTTCTACTAGACCCGGCCCATCACAACACAGCTCTAATAGACCAGGCCCATCACAACACAGCTCTACTAGACCAGGTCCATCACAACACAGCTCTACTAGACCAGGTCCATCACAACACAGCTCTACTAGACCAGGTCCATCACAACACAGCTCTACTAGACCAGGTCCATCACAACACAGCTCTACTAGACCAGGTCCATCACAACACAGCTCTACTAGACCAGGCCCATCACAACACAGCTCTACTAGACCAGGCCCATCACAACACAGCTCTACTAGACCCGGCCCATCACAACACAGTTCTACTGGACCTGGCCCATCACAACACAGCACTAACCACTACTTCAGGGTCGGGCAGAACACTGTCATTCAGAGAAGTACACCACATGATGCAGTCCACACCATGTATCATTCAGATCATCAGCCTACATATGCTGAGGTAACCTCTGGCAAAAGACACCTAGAACAATCAGAGATAGATTGGAGAGGTGCGCCAACTACTGCATCTAATATGCAGACTACTGGGCTAGACCCTTTAATTCACACGCACACACACAGGGTTGCAGATTGCATTGCACTTATTTTTTGGGCCATTCTTATTAATTTGTTTACAACTATCCTTTATTTTATTGGCACTGGTATTTTAATAATAGTGATTTGTAATGGTGTGTGTGTGTGTATATATATAATAATAATATTTTTTTAAATGTACTTTACTCAAACCAGTGAATATCACTTATTATAAATAAGATCATTAACTATCAGCTCTTGGAATATCCAGGGCCTGTACTCTTCACATTTTGGTTATAAAACAACAAATCCAGAATTGATTAAAAACATCAAGTGACAGGACATCATAATCCTACTGGAAACATGGTGTCGTGGAGACATAGATACTCAGTGTCCCTCAGGCTATAGAGAAAATGTACTACCATCAATCAAACATAAAAATTTTAAACGGTGCCGAGACTCAGGAGGAATCATAATTTGGCATAAGCAGGACTTAGCAAAAAGGTACTAATCACATTTGGTTAAAACTTAACAAAGGTACAATCTATTGTGACAATGATGTATACAGTGGGGGAAAAAAGTATTTAGTCAGCCACCAATTGTGCAAGTTCTCCCACTTAAAAAGATGAGAGAGGCCTGCAATTTTCATCATAGGTACACGTCAACTATGACAGACAAAATGAGGAAAAAAATTCCAGAAAATCACATTGTAGGATTTTTAATGAATTTATTTGCAAATTATGGTGGAAAATATGTATTTGGTCACCTACAAACAAGCAAGATTTCTGGCTCTCACAGACCTGTAACTTCTTATTTAAGAGGCTCCTCTGTCCTCCACTCGTTACCTGTATTAATGGCACCTGTTTGAACTTGTTATCAGTATAAAAGACACCTGTCCACAACCTCAAACAGTCACACTCCAAACTCCACTATGGCCAAGACCAAAGAGCTGTCAAAGGACACCAGAAACAAAATTGTAGACCTGCACCAGGCTGGGAAGACTGAATCTGCAATAGGTAAGCAGCTTGGTTTGAAGAAATCAACTGTGGGAGCAATTATTAGGAAATGGAAGACATACAAGACCACTGATAATCTCCCTCGATCTGGGGCTCCACGCAAGATCTCACCCCGTGGGGTCAAAATTATCACAAGAACGGTGAGCAAAAATCCCAGAACCACACGGGGGGACCTAGTGAATGACCTGCAGAGAGCTGGGACCAAAGTAACAAAGCCTACCATCAGTAACACACTACGCCGCCAGGGACTCAAATCCTGCAGTGCCAGACGTGTCCCCCTGCTTAAGCCAGTACATGTCCAGGCCCGTCTGAAGTTTGCTAGAGTGCATTTGGATGATCCAGAAGAGGATTGAGAGAATGTCATATGGTCAGATGAAACCAAAATATAACTTTTTGGTAAAAACTCAACTCGTCGTGTTTGGAGGACAAAGAATGCTGAGTTGCATCCAAAGAACACCATACCTACTGTGAAGCATGGGGGTGGAAACATCATGCTTTGGGGCTGTTTTTCTGCAAAGGGACCAGGACGACTGATCCGTGTAAAGGAAAGAATGAATGGGGCCATGTATCGTGAGATTTTGAGTGAAAACCTCCTTCCATCAGCAAGGGCATTGAAGATGAAACGTGGCTGGGTCTTTCAGCATGACAATGATCCCAAACACACCACCCGGGCAACGAAGGAGTGGCTTCGTAAAAAGCATTTTAAAGGTCCTGGAGTGGCCTAGCCAAAATCTTTGGAGGGAGTTGAAAGTCCGTGTTGCCCAGCGACAGCCCCAAAACATCACTGCTCTAGAGGAGATCTGCATGGAGGAATGGGCCAAAATACCAGCAACAGTGTGTGAAAACCTTGTGAAGACTTACAGAAAACGTTTGACCTGTGTCATTGACAACAAAGGGTATATAACAAAGTATTGAGAAACTTTTGTTATTGACCAAATACTTATTTTCCACCATAATTTGCAAATAAATTCATAAAAAATCCTACAATGTGATTTTCTGGATTTTTTTTACAGGCCTCTCTCATCTTTTTAAGTGGGAGAACTTGCACAATTGGTGGCTGACTAAATACTCCCCCCCCCCCCCCCACGGTATACACCTTACACACACTAATTAATAAACATGTACACCAAAAAAAAGAGGGCAAAATCTTTGCTTGCTTTAGTGACTTAAAAAAAGCATTTGATTCTATTTGGCACGAAGGTGGTAAGGCGTATGACTTAATAAAATGTATGTACACAGAAAACAAGTGTGCAATAAAAATAAAAAACCAAATAACATAATTATTTTCACAACGTTGAGGTGTGAGACAAGGCTGCAGTTTGAGTCCAAATCTTTTCAACATTTATATCAATGAATTAGCAGACATGTTGGACCATTCTCCAGCCCCAGGACTCACACTATTTGACACAGAGGTAAAATACCTGCTATATGCTGATGACTTGGTACTTCTATCACCAACCAAAGAAGGTCTTCAACAGAACCTTAACATTCTAGAGCAATATTGCCATAAATTAGGCCCTGGCAGTAAATTTCAAAAAAACTAAAATCATGATTTTCCACAACAACAAAAAAAGATGTCAGAAACACAAATATAAATTCACCCTGAACAACACCATAATTGAACACACTAAACATTACACATACCTTGGTCTGACCATATCTGCATCGGGAAACTTTAATATGGCAGTGAATGCACTCAAAGAAAAAGCCTGCAGAGCATTGTATGCAATAAAAATGAAATTATTCAAAATCAACATCCCAATTAGAATTTGGACCAAAATATTTGACAGTGTAATCCTACCAATAGCTCTTTACGGAAGTGAGGTTTGGGGGCCACTCAATAAACTGGACATTAAAATGTGGGACATACATCCAATTGAAGCCCTACATGCAGAATTATGTCGGAAAATTCTACAAGTCCAGAGAAATACACCAACTAATGCATGTTGGGCAGAATTGGGCCGCTTTCCAGTAGTAATGAAAATACAGAAAATATCATTAACATTTTGGCTACATCTAAATTCAACTCCAAATTCAAGTCTGCAATTTAAAGCACTTCAAACCCAAGAGCTGAGCCCAGAAACGAGCCCTCTCAGTCAGCTGGTGTTGGACCTAACCAACCAAGCAGACACCAGCACTGCTTCAAAAGAAAGATTTCCAATGAACAAAATCATAAACCAATCAAAGGACTCATATTTACAACATTGGAAAAACGAAACAAAATCCCAAAGCAGACTAAATTGCTATCTGACCCTAAACAGAGAATATGAATTGGCTGATTATCTCTACTCTGTCAGAGATACGAAGTAGAGACAGATCCTTACCAAGTACAGGCTGAGTGACCATCAATTGGCAACAGAAACCGGCAGACATAAAAAGACACGGCTACCCAAAGAGGAGCGTATATGTGGTCACTGCACGACAGGGGAGGTAGAAACAGAGATGCACTTTCTCCTTTACTGTGATAAATATTCCTCACAAAGAGATTCATTATTCACAGAAATGACTACATTTATTCCAAATTTTAACTTATTAAACCCAGAGAAAAAACTAAAAATACTCATGGGCGAAGGAGCAATGGCTCCTCTTGCAGCCAAATATGTATTTGCCTGCCATAGCCTGAGGGACACTGAATAATAACATCTGCATAGTAAATAGTAACTTACTTATTATTATTGTTATTGCTATTATTGTTATTACCATTATTATTGTTGTTCATTCTAAATAGTAGTGGTATGGGTGGTAATGGAAATGATGGCAGTTGTAGTACTGAAGTAATGGTGAAGATGACCGTTATTTAGTTATAAGTTAGTTATAGTTTCATTTTCCATATTTATATTTTTATATTTATTACATTTCTACTATTGACTGTTACCATTTTATTGTTATTATTTTTGTATTTAATTTTGATTATTATTTACTACCATCTTATATTATTATTTGTTATTGTTTATAATTTTATTATTGTATACATTGTTGCTTTGGCAATATTGACACAATGTTTTTCATGCAAGCTTGAATTTGAATTTGAATGAGAGAGAGAGAGAAAGAGAATGAGAGAGAGAGAAATGTTAATGACAACAATAGCCGAGGTTCCAAAGGGAAATGTGGAATTAATATTCATAGCATCGAGACTTGGTAATAAGATTTCTGCATAGACATTAATAGTCACTTAACATGGAGAGGGACCCTGTCTGTGATTAGAAATCATTCTCTGTCAACAAACACACTCATGATATTGGTGAACTGATATATCGGTCTGGCTCTAATATACAGACACACTCATCTATGGAGAGGAGGTTGATTAGACTGCGGTGTACAGTCACTTGCGAAAGCATTCACCCCCCTTGGCATTTTTCCTATTTTGTTGCCTTACAACCTGGAATTAAAATGGATTTTGGGGGGTTTGTATCATTTGATTTACACAACATGCCTACCACTTTGAAGATGCAAAATATTTGTTCTTGTGAAACAAGAAATAAGACAAAAAAACTGAAAACTTGAGCGTGGATAACTATTCACCCCCCCCCCCAAAGTCAATACTTTGTAGAGCCACCTTTTGCAGCAATTACAGCTGCAAGTCTCTTGGGGTATGTCTCTATAAGCTTGGCACATCTAGCCACTGGGATTTTTGACCATTCTTCAAGGCAAAACTGCTCCAGCTCCTTCAAGTTGGATGAGTTCTGCTGGTGTACAGCAATCTTTAAGTCATACCACAGATTCTCAATTGGATTGAGGTCTTGGCTTTGACTAGGCCATTCCAAGACATTTAAATGTTTCCCCTTAAACCACTCAAGTGTTGTTTTAGCAGTATGCTTACGGTCATTGTCCTGCTGGAAGGTGAACCTACGTCCCAGTCTCAAATCTCTGGAAGACTGAAACACGTTTCCCTCAAGAATTTCCCTGTATTTAGCGCCATCCATTATTCCTTCAATTCTGACCAGTTTCCCAGTCCCTGCCGATGAAAAACATCCCCACAGCATGATGCTGCCACCACCATGCTTCACTGTGGAGATGGTGTTCTCGGAGTGATGAGAGGTGTTGGGTTTGCGCCAGACATAGCGTTTTCCCTGATGGCCAAAAAGCTCAATTTTAGTCTCATCTGACCAGAGTACCTTCTTCCATATGTTTGGGGAGTCTCCAATATGCCTTTTGGCGAACACCAAACGTGTTTGCTTATTTATTTCTTTAAGCAATGGCTTTTTTCTGGCCACTCTTCCATAAAGCCCAGCTCTGTGGAGTGTACGGCTTAAAGTGGTCCTATGGACAGATACTCCAATCTCCGCTGTGGAGCTTTGCAGCTCCTTCAGGGTTATCTTTGGTCTCTTTGTTGCCGCTCTGATTAATGCCCTCCTTGCCTGGTCCGTGAGTTTTGGTGTGCGGCTCTCTCTTGGCAGGTTTGTTGTGGTGCCATATTCTTTCCATTTTTTAAAAATGGATTTTAAATGGTGCTCCGTGGGATGTTCAAAGTTTGACATTTTTTTTATAACCCAACCCTGATCTGTACTTCTCCACAACTTTGTCCCTGACCTGTATGGAGAGCTCCTTGGTCTTCATGGTGCCGCTTGCTTGGTGGTGCCCTTGCTTAGTGGTGTTGCAGACTCTGGGGCCTTTCAGAACATGTGTATATATACTGAGATCATGTGACACTTAGATTGCACACAGGTGGACTTTATTTAACTAATTATGTGACTTCTGAAGGTAATTGGTTGCACCAGATCTTATTTAGGGGGTTCATAGCAAAGGGTGTGAATACATATGCACGCACCACTTTTCCGTTATTTATATATTATTTTCATTTCACTTCACCAATTTGGACTATTTTGTGTGTGTCCATTACATGAAATCCAAATAAAAATCAATTTAAATTACAGGTTGTAATGCAACAAAATAGGAAAAACACCAAGGGGGATGAATACTTTTGCAAGGCACTGTATGTAAACACAAATCTACATAAGAACATTGAGCCTCACTTCTGTAATTGAAGAGGTACCATCTTTAGAGAAATGCATGCACATAAACACTGAACACAAACACAGTCCCCCTCTTCCTATATATCCAGCCACCCACGCACAAATTCACAATGCAAGCACAGGTCTCTCGACAATAATAACTCCCCTTCTCTCCACTGATAATGAGCATGGAAATGTATTACATAAGTACAAATAGGGAGAGAGCGAGAGATAGAGAGAGGGCCTGCCCGTCTACCTAGAACAGAGCTATGCCCTATGCTAATGGAAATTCAAAGAGATGAAATTCAATTACAGCTCTGACAGCACAGGCCCCCATCAGCAAAATATATCCAGCACTCTGTCCTTTAAGATAAAAAGAGACACCATCATTAGTGTTACATATGTGGCAGAGAGCGCCCATTGTCTGCCAGGAGAAATAGTCTCACTGCAGAGCTGGAGCAGGAGGAAGATGGGTGTCCGTCTCTGTCAGGTGGCTGGTGGTGATGGTAGACTTCATCATTACACTTGGAGTGTGTCCCAAATGGCACCATATTCCCTACGCAGTGCACTACTTTTGACCAGTCCTATGGGCCCCATGTGTCATCTGGTGTAGTGCCTTGCAATACAGTGCCTTGAAAAATGCGAAGGGGGGTGAATACTTTCACAAGCCACTGTATAGGGAATAGGGTGCCATTTGGGATGCACTCTTGTATAATGTCCTTTGGATAAGAGAGATTGGACATTCATTTCAAGTGGTGTAATGTACGTCATTTCCCACCTCTGGTCAAACAAAGCTACAGGAGGTCACCAAGTACTGCATCTCTGATTGAGGTAGTGTTGGTAAGCTAGCGGTTCCAACCTTAATAGAGCGAAACTGTGAAAGTGTTGCAGATTACATTGAGAAGCAAGAGGCAACATAGTCATGGTGGAAAATTGTCGATATGAAAAGGCATCCCAAACTTGTGAAGTATAGCAGTACGACAAGCATAGCCTCAATGACTCAGCGGATATGAGGTGAAACAGACAGACAGGAAAAGGTGTAGCTAATAGACAACTCCACAACCAAAGAGTTGTATCCCATGTCACCACCTTTGATGCCACTGCAATCATTCCCTGGTAAAAATAGCCCTTTGTTTCAACCAACCAATGGGAGGAGCCATCACAGCAGTCAAATTGACTCACTGACCAATCAAAGCCCCCAGCTGGTGGGAAAGACAATGGATTGGCAAAGCTCAGCAACTCCACCCACGGCCAGGAATCCAGGACCCTGATCATGGATGAGTGGGGATGTAGTGTAGCCTCTCTCTCTCTCGCCAAGGTGTGTCATGGAGAGAGTCAGGTCAATTCCACAGTCAACAGGGTGTTGGTTGGAAGAGGGAACACGGGGGTGTTGGGAGGAGGAAGTGGCAAGAGGGAGAGTGGCGGGAAGTTATGGGCTGTGTGATGTTCCTTGAAAAGGTGTAACTGATGAGGGAACTGTCAGTAATTCACCTCTAGAGAGATCAGGTGAAGTCAAACTTTTGTCCACAGACTAATAGATAAGAGAGACAGGTACTACAGAAAAGTAATCCCAGTGGGCAAAACTGGTTGTAGCTTGCCTGCTGGGAAGAGGCTTCAGAATACCATTTAGTCTGATGGTACACCAAGCAGTCAGAGATTAATTTGCCCATTGCTCATTAGCAAAAACAACAAACTACAGTCATTTTGTTACAAATCTCCTTGTTTTATCAGCAGCGTCTGCAGTCTGGCATCCATGCCTGACCTGGCACTGTCTCCTGCCCAGTTCCTGTGACATCATCACTGTTGGCCATCTCTCAGGTCCTGTCATCTGGTGAGTGTGTCATCCTTGGCTCACATCCCTCTGTTGGCATGGACCACCGTTCTCACACTGACACTAAGCTTTGTTTTGGACCTGGTCCATGGGAGAACTGGAGAAGGTGGGAAAACCATAGCCAGTCGCCAGACTCACAATGCTAGGCTAGCAGCTATAGAAGCTGGCACTGCATCACCTGTGTGACTGAACAGCAGCTATGCAGCCTGTCATCTAAGGCCCCGTAAAGGGTCTCTGGCACAGGTATATGTAATTGCTGCGGATCTTCAGGAGATTCCACACCTTTCAGTATTTCTTTCGATTTTTTGGAGAGTGGACCGATGGTTGAAATGAGTGGGGAGAGAGGGAGATACAGAGAGTAGTGGGCAGGATTCGTACCCTCGCTGAAGGTAATATACTGTATACAGTACGTGCTGCAGGCGGCAGCATTTACCATTAGACCAGCCTCAGGCACCACACCCTTCAGTATTAAGGCATACGGTGGAGAAAGAGAGGGTTGACAGTAGATTTACTGCAGTGAAAAGAAAGACAATCTCTCATAGTAAATATTTATAGGTCTATATAAAACAGCTGACCAGGCTACATTGTTCTTAGACACTTTTCCGTCCTCATCCATCTTCCATCTTGGACAGGCTTGAGAGAAACTTTGAGGGATGCTTTGAGTGGTAGGTGTCAGAGGGGTGATCTTGATTCTTTTGTAGTTTTCTGTTTGAAGCTTTTTCTCCCGAGCAACAAAAATGGCTCAAGTGGTTGAGGTTGACAGGTATAAAAAAACAACGGGAAGATAAAATGGCAGGAAATCAACTAGAGTAGAAGTCAGATCACACAGGGGGAAAAAGTGAAAGAAATGTTTAAGGAAAACAATTATTCTAGTGTGTGTCTTGGGAGTGTGGTGGATCCTCCCAGTATGAACACTTCCAGAGACTTCGTTTCAAATGGTTCATCTGCCCAGACCTGACAGGTCTATTGCAGGGGCTTCAGGGAGACAGGGACGGGAAAGCGTGTTTTTTCCGAACAGTGCCCATAACTCATTTGGACAATACACACACACACACAGAACGAACATGAGCACACACACAAATGTAGGGTCTGAAGAGCGGTTTCCTCTTTTCTATCCTCTGTAGAGCCCTCAGCAGAATGTGGATATGGAGAAAGAGACTCCCTATTTTAATGAGCATATCTCCACTGTGACTTCAGGAGGATATGCCAGGGAGAGATGAAGAGTGGAGAGATGGCATGGGTATAAAGAGATATGACACGACTGTATGCAGCTGGCCTAGGCTTCAATAACTGCTATCGATTACTTAGTCCAGGCCTGTCTCACTGTGTTCTTACAAGGCAGCCATTTAAAGAGGGTTTTACAACTTCCTTCCCTATAGCTATACATCTCAGAGCTGGGACTGGGAGGAATGCCTCAAAATGTTTCCAACCTAAAATGCTATTCAGAAGCATAATGGGACATACTGTATGTGACATGGTGACTTGGACATTTTTCTAACCTAAAACACTTCTTGGAAATCCCTTGGAAGTTATATACTGTACAGCATATTATGTGACACACTGACTGATGTATTAATGCATGTCATTCCATCATCAACCATTCAAACAATCCTGTACTTACCCACAGTTGACCCAGGCGATGGTGCCCTGTCCTTTGACGACCTGGGCCACGTCAGACAGCAGCTTGAACTTAGAGTCCCCGGAGGTAGCTGTTTATACACACACAAGATAAGAGGGGTGGAGTTAGGCCTATATTTCACAAAAACACAATTCAGTTTTACTACTCAGGTCACCTTATAATACACAGTTAACAATAGGTTATAATTAGGGTTGCAATTCTATTCTAACTTTCTCCCAATTTTTCTTTCTCCAGAAATCCTGGTTGTAGGATTCCGGATTTCCTGCCTATTCCGGGAAACTTCCAACTAGGGTTTCTGGAAAACCTGGGAAAGTTGCTGGATTTTTTATATCCTAGTTAGAATTCAATGAAGGTTGGAGTCATAACACTAAAAACATGGACTGTGAACTCAAACATCTACCACACAATGGTACTGTATCCATGGAAATTACCCTAGTGTTACTTAAATAGACCTAGTCTCTGGGAGAGCAGAATCTACGATTCACACATTCTACACATTACCTAACACATTACCTAACAGAGTCATCCACCATGTTATGAAAATCATAAACACATCATAGTCCAAGGCCTAGTGAGAAACCATCAAATAATAAACTGTAATCAACTGCATTACAACAATACAGTACAGCATTACACAATCTCCTTTGAGATACAATGTGGACTCAGAGAAGTAAAGTAAGCACACCGTGATTCTTTCGTCTCTGTTGAACAACAATACATCACTTTTACAACCCCTTCAACACTTGTAGTATTATGTGTTGGACAATTCCTCTGGCTCTGTTGGACACCTCCTCTATTTTTCGTTTTGGGGCATTGCCATTGTCCTCTGGAGGTCCTGACTCACACCAGGTTGGTTGGTGGTAATTCAAACATTTGGCACTGGTGTCAGATTAGAGATCACCATATATGGTGAGTTCAGATTGCTTGCAGATTCGAGTTACTCAAGGGACTTTTCCTGAAGTTGGTGCTGGGGTCTCAGAACAGTTGATGGGCAGATGGGGCACTGGGAAGCACCGGAACACTTAGTATCTGTGACAGACAATTCTGGAGCTTTTTGGGCCCCTGCTGTAAAGGAACCAAGTGATGTGCCAGTGGCGGTCAAGGAGAGGATCCGACAGCAGGAAATCAAATGAGTAAACCTTCTAAACCTTCCCTTTGGAGAATGCCAGAATGCAGCACCACGGCAACGGCAAGCAATCAATCCCAGTGTGACGTTCGATACGTGCAAGTCTTATCCAATGACCTAACACTGGCTGAAATGGCTCATGAATTATGAAACAAATACATTTGGAGTGGAGCCGTACGTACACGGCACACACACACACACACACATACACACACACACATACATACACACACACACACAATTCATGGGAGCGGTGGGGCCTTGAGAGGGAGATTGTTTATGAACATCAGCATAGAGCAGCACGCATGCACACAAGCCTATGAGTGCACTGCACTGCACTTTCTACTGGCCTGAAATATGCAAATGAAAATGTAATTAAATGCAAGAGGGTGATTTCCCTAATGGCTGTCAGTGCATGCAGTTTCATGGCTTCATTTGATCACATTGAGCTTTTGAGTGTCTTTCTGTTCAGTACACTGTTCTATGTAGTACTTCCAAATCCAGGGAATAGAAGAGAACATGATAAGCTACAGGTCATTAGAAACAAGCAGTGTGATGCATAATCACTGCCCTTCCACAATGTTATTCATTTACCATTATAAGTGACAGATTGTCAGAGATAAGATAAGAGAACACTACAGATAAGGTCACACTTAGGTCATTTACACCGAAAAAGGCAGCTTGGGGACCGTATTCACAAACCGTCTCAGAGTAGTGCTGATCTAGGATCAGTTTAGCCTTTTAGCCTAGATCATAATGAATAAGATTACATGGAGCTGATCATAGATCAGCACTCCTATTCGGAGAGGCTTTATGAATACAGACTTCACAAAGCCTTTTTTTTTGGCTAGTCTATAAGCTTGGGGACATAGAACCACTAACTCACCTGACAGTGTAGATCACCAGGACATTGGTTCTAACCCACCTGACTTAGTGTAGATCACCAGGACATTGGTTCTAACCCACCTGACTTAGTGTAGATCACCAGGACATTGGTTCTAACCCACCTGACTTAGTGTAGAGCACGAGGACATTGGTTCTAACCCACCTGACTTTGTGTAGAGCATCAGGACATTGGTTCTAACCCACCTGACTTAGTGTAGAGCACGAGGACATTGGTTCAAACCCACCTGACTTAGTGTAGAGCACGAGGACATTGGTTCAAACCCACCTGACTTAGTGTAGAGCACCAGGACATTGGTTCAAACCCACCTGACTTAGTGTAGAGCACCAGGACATTAGTTCGGGTCCTCAGGAGTTTCTTGAAGTCCTTGTGGTCACTGACCTTCTCTATCAGAGGAGAGACCTTCACCGCCGCCTGCAGCACAGACACCAGGCACACCTGCAGACATAGAGATGGATAAATACTGTATTTTATTCATTCATTCACTGTATTAATTCAGTGGCCGACTCACATTCAGAATAACTCACACATTGGATGCTTCAGTGCGGAAGAATGGTCATTTTTGTGATATTATGAGATGTCAGACACCTCATGTGCAAGACAAAACCCTATGTATGTGGTCAGCATCAAAGGTGAAACAAAGACTGAGTCATCTCATTGTGTGAGACTGAGGGTCTCAATGGTGGGCACAACACAAACGCATTAGATTATGTAAAATAGGGTCTAAGCTACAACATATGTGAATATGAAATAAAATTGGAGTTTGAGTTTAGATATTTTACGTTAAAAGGTTAAAATGCCTTTTTAAAATTATTATTATTATTAGTCTCCAGAAAATGATCAAATAGTTTGACAACCCTGTTTGTAAGCTTTTAAATTATATCAATTTCAACCTTTTATCTTTTCCAGTGATGAAGACATGGATATTTCATGGTATGGTGGGGTATGCAAAATGGGTCAACTTTGAGCACCTTTATCTATGTTTTGGCATTCAGGTCCAAAAAGTAGCTTTCTGAGCACTTCTACAATGGGCAAATATGTATGGAAGGTTTCGTTCCAATCAAAAGAGGTGCTGTCAAAAAGTGATTGAATTCAAATGGATTTACCCATTCATCAAATCACAGTGATGAGTGATATAACGGGATATCAAAACAAGCACCTGTCGGGTTTCGGTTTTCTCATTTCCAATTCCCTGCTGGATCCCTCGTAAGGTGGGCGTGACAGGAATTCAGCACATTCTCGTGGTAAATTTCCATTAAAAAAGGTGGAATGTAAAAGAACAGAAGTTACAGTACAAAGTGAAGAGTCATCTTTTTTTCCTTATTACTCTGTCTGCATGACTGATTAACTCTATAGGGGGCATCCCCTTTACTCCTTCTGTCTCTAGGTGTGGGAGGTGGGAGGCTGGTGGCCGTGGTGCGGACGGATGCTGTTGAGATGATGACAAGGTGACGTCCCCTCGGTCGGAGACTAAAGGGCGGGCGTGTGGAGATGACAGTGAGGAGTAATTAAAGAATCGGCATCTCAGGGCCGGCCTCTTTTCTCCACCTGTTCACTCATCCGATACTGCTCCACTGCTCCTTCCCTTGGCTAGGGCATCTCAGTTAGGGAGAGTGGAGACTTGAGAGGAGAGGCACTGGAGCAACCACCGTGCAGAATGAACGGGGAGCTTTAAGGTCCAACTTACTCATGTGGGATTGAATAGCTATCCACTGAACCATAGCCTGCTTCTCACAATAGCATGACTGATAAAATGCTAGATACTAAACAGGATTTGAAAACTCATCTATTTGTGAGACAACATGTGAGTATGAACTAACTGTATGCAAAAAATAAGTAGTTAAGACGAGACAGAACTGGTATTGGCGATTGAGTGTGAGAATGAGTCAGTCCTCAGCTATTTGATAGCATCTGGAGGCAGCTCTTGAACTGAGGCAGAGTAGGCCTATTTCACAGCTACATTAACATTAGAACCCTTTAGAAATGTACGAAAGACTGGTGATAATTTCTCCCCCACGCAATCACATTTCTCCAGGCTCATTTGCGGACTTAGAGTGGGTGTGCATAACGCATATTGTTGAGAAGATCAACAGAGTGAAACGTACAAGGAGCACAATTATATTCACAGGAAGTTGATGGATAGCATAGTATTATGGTGAAATGAAAAGCAGCACTATATAGAGTGGCGGATGTGAGGTTGGGAGAGGATGTGGAGGGGAGGAGGGACAAGGACATCAGCATGGATGGAGCAAAACACACACAGCTACACACACAAAGAACGAGGAGAGGATTTGCAAAAACATTTCCTGGAACATTGACCTTGTAGTGCTCGCTTCTCACACATCACATGCCGTGACAGCTGACAGGCAGCCAATAATGTAACAAGCCCCATCAATGGCTGGGTTGCTGCCTGGCAATCAGTGCATTGGTTGGTTCCCTTATCTAGGTACCTACTCGTTGGCTTAGGCTACATGACATAATGGCACTGTCCCGTGTCAATGTGAGCAGCATCCTAATGACTGTCTGATTTGACTTCATTTTATCTGTGCCCCCCACCCACCCCCACACACAAAACTTCAGCTCCCTGTTATATTATCAACACCCAGAGAACAGCAGGAGGACTGTCTCAGACTAGAGATTAGACTCTCAATCGATGGAGACAGACAGAACAGACAGGGGGATACACTGCATGCTAGGCAGCTAATCATCCACAGCTGAAGAGGTAGCTAGGCCTAGCTCATGTCCATAGCCTCAGGGATGTTCTAGTGAGGAGAGCAAGTCATGAGGAAAAAACAGGCCCCTTATATGTTAGGCGTATATTTCATGTTGTGGTGGTTGCAACACTATTATTGCTTGTTTATGTATTTGTTTATTTCTGGTGAGTGTTTGAGGCTGAAGAACTAGGCTAAGCTATTCTGTACATGTGTATCATGTTTCTGAAGATATGCCTACTTCCTTTACCACGCAATGCACAATTCAAACTAACCCTATTGCTACACTATGATTCACCAAATCATGTTGTTTTCTTGTTTGCATTCGGGCAATTCCACAATAACAGAGTGATGCTGAGACTCAGATTTTTCACTTTAAAATGGATGTCAAACCAAAACCATTGATTGCAAAGTTCAACAAACCATACAACTCTATGCACAAGGACTACTGTTAACAATTTCCACTGATCATTGCAATCATTGGTTGTCTGACATACATTTTAGAGTCCCTGCATCACTCTGTTAACATGGAATTGCCCATACACTTATAAGGCTTATGGTTTAAGATACCCTGACATTCAGGCCTTGTCTGCACTGAATTGAAAAATAAGAGTCATATTTGGTCATATGCAAGAGGCATAAGGTCACTAGTATCACACCGAATATTGTGAACTGACTTAACACATCAGGCATATCCCATTAATTCTGTTTAGTCCAGAACTATAATCTATGGCAAGTCCCTTCATTATTGATCACACTCAGCCCATATGCCGGATCTCAGCTAGGTGGCATATCCAATGAAGATAGGATGTATGCAGCTGTATGTAGCGTAGGCCTAAGTGCAGGAGCTTCTCTCTTCCCACCCCGAAGCTGCGTCCCAAATGGCACTTTATTCCATATGTATTGCAATAGATAGGGACTAGGGTAGCATTTGGGAAACTGCCAGAGACCCTGAATACATTGAGGAAGTCAATTACAACACTTTACACCTACCTTCATCCCAAAAAAGTGTCACGTTACATCAGCGTAAAAAGTATCACGCTAACTAAGCAGCGAGCAGAGAGAAACCCAGGCGATCGTCTCGCTCGCTCTCTCTCGCCGGCGATGGCTATACCCTCCATCTGCCGTGACAAATCTGCTTAATAAACGGAGTCTTGTTTTAAGTTCTGTTTTAGGGTGCGCACTGAATCAGAACAAATCAGGGGCGGGTTTGTCAAACACTCTCCTTCATTTTGTCACTGATTAATGACTTGAACAACAGTAGAGAGAGTGTGTGTGTGTACATTGTGTTAGTCCCTCTGTGTGTGTGTCAGTGTGACTGTGTATGTGTCTGTGTGTAGGTCTACATGTTTGTGTGTGTGTGTGTGTATGCGTGTGACCATGCATATAAGTGTGTTTATGTGCATGCATAGGATGCTAAGGACAATGCATCTGATAACACCATCTTAGCTGACATATAGACATTTCTTCCTTCTCAGTGATGATAAGATGGTCCCTGATGAAACCGTTGACAGGGAGGAAACCATTGTGGCCCTTTTCAATTATCAACCATTGATTTCAGGAGATGGATTATGATGATGAACACCTTTATCAATGACTGCATCCCAAATGGCACCCTATTCCCTATATAGTACCCTACTTTTGACCAGATCCCTATGGGCCCAGGTCAAAAGTAGTGCACTGTATAGGGAAGAAGCGCTCTAGAGGGTATAGTGTAGGGTGGGTGGGGGCGGCTTGACCGAGGCAACCAACTAACTCACCATGATGGGAGGTCAAGAGGAGGAGGTCACTCAATCCAGATTGAGATATTTTTAAAATGGCTTTGACAGGCAGCTAGGCAGGGCCGCCAGAGGGACAGTCTTCAGCACACAGATTGACCTACTGCTCTGTCTCCCTTTATCTCCACACACACATCATTATTATTATTTAATTTGTATTAGTTATACTGAACTAAAATATAAACGCAACACGTAAAGTCTTGGTCCCATGTTTCATGAGTTGAAATAAAAGATCCCAGAAATGTTCCATCCACACAAAAAGCTTATTTCTCTACAATTTTGTGCACACATTTTTTTACATCCCTGTTAGTGAGCATTTCTTCTTTGCCAAGATAATTCATCCACCTGACAGATGTGGCATATCAAGGAGCAGATTAAACAGCATGATCATTACACAGGTGCACCTTGTGCTGGGGACAATAAAATGCCACTCTAAAATGTGCAGCTTTGTCACACAACACAATGGCACAGATGTCTCAAGTTTTGAGGGAGCGTGCAATTGGCATGCTGACTGCAGGAATGTCTACCAGAGCTGTTGCCAGATAATTGAATGTTCATTTCTCTACCATAAGCCGCCTCCAACATCATTTTAGAGAATTTGGCAGTACGACCAACCGGCCTCACAACTGCAGACCATGTGCAACTACGCCAGACCAGGACTTCCAGATCCGGCTTCTTCACCTGTGGGATCGTCTGAGACCAGCCACCTGGACAGTTGATGAAACTTTTTGTGGGGGAAAACTCATTCTGATTGACTGGGCCTAGCTTCCCAGGCCCACCCATGGCTGTGCCCCTGCCCTCCCAGGCCCACCCATGGCTGTGCCCCTGCCCAGTCATGTGAAATCCATAGATTAGGGCCTAATGAATTTATTGACTGATTTCCTTATATGAATTGTAACTCAGTAAAATCGTTACGTTTATATTTTTGTTCAGTATATTTTGATATTGATTACTGCACTGTTGGGTAGAACATGCAAGTTGAGCATTTCACTGTACTTGTGCATATGACAATAAAACTTGAACTTACACAAACAGACAGACATACAGGAGCTAGCAACAGACACACACACACACACACACACACACACAATTTCCCTTGCTTGCCATTACACAACAGCTACAGCAGTACCCACCTTTGTTTGACATGGCAGTTACTAAACCACCAAACAGGATGCTGAACCAGAAAGGTCCATGGGCACAAATCTTGAGATTGGAATGACGTCGAAATTCAGCCATTATGTAGCCAATCAAGGGATGAGTGTTGGTAACAAAGTAAAATAATGTAGGCCTACTGTAACAATGTAAAACATTTTGCAAACAAGGTTACATATCCAGCAATCATTGCATTCCTCAAGAAATGAATGTAGTTATACTAATAAAAGGGTCGACATATCATCATAATAAAATGTTCAAATGACTGACCATGAGTCATAATAACCCCACCTTCGTTCAATCACCTAGCTGTAAGTGATTCCAAAGGGCATTTTGATCATAAACGTAAACCACGCCCACCGTGGAAAATAGTTGCAACTTGTTGGGGGGTGACCAGTAGAGCAACGGGCGGTCTTTATCACATTCACGCTTCAAAAGGAAAGAAAGCGTTCAAATTAGGAGGCTAATTTACGCATTCCGCCAAATCACAGTTCTCTTCCCAAAAACGGTGTTCCAAAATAGACAGTCAGCAAAAAAGATTATTGTGCCTTGAAGCCAGGCAGTCACACGAATGACACACAACATAGAGAGACGAACAAGTGAGGTATGCAGGACAACTAGGTAAAAAAGAGATTAATAGAAACCTGAATAGAAATCTGCAACAATGTAAAAGAGATTATTGGGTTCTATTGTAGATTATGTGTAATAATTGTTCCCTATTTTCAAGGCTCTGTTCCAGCCAGGTTCGCTTTACGTCATCATAGGAATTCTATATCCATTCTCGGAAGGGACACTAGATGCATGTTGTGCTGGCAATCCATTCACGAGGATGTACACCGTTTTGATCAAACAATATGAAATGTAGCCTAATGTCGATATGTAACAACAGTAAGATGCAATTGACTTGTATTTATGAGCCTCAGGTTCAGGCTCTGATTTAAAATTGCTAGGGCTGTCAACTTTGCCTCCCTGCACGAAGACACGGTAAAGACACATCGCAGGCTTTTGCAGATTAAATAAAAAGAACAACACCATTATATGACACAAAGAATTAGCATAAACAGCTTACCAACAAGACGAATATGTACATTTTCAGCTCTCTCATCCCAATTCCGTTGCCGTTCCAAGAAGCCATGATGCCGTTGCCACGTCTGGATACGCACGCGCAATCGCGTTTTACACCGATTCTTGAGCAGCCCGCAAGGCTTCTTAGGAAATGTAGTTTTGGAGGATAGGCTATAGTTCGCAGTATCAGAGAGGGGCCCTGGCCCCGCCACAGATTGAAGCGCTTCTAGCGTTTTGGGAGCCCTAAACGATATTTGGTTTTAAAGCTAATTTCCTGCAATTCTACCCATTTTGCCATGATTTATGCCGGTCAGAAATTCTTTCGGCCATGATTACTAGGCTACACGGTTTAGATAGCTGGCTAGACTAACATACCTCTGTACCTTCAGGCTCTGATCAGTCCCTACACCCAAACGAGGGCATTGCGTTCATCCACCTCTGGCCTGCTGGCTCCCCTTCCTCTGCGGAAGCATAGCTCCCGCTCAGTCCAGTCAAAACTGTTCGCTGCTCTGGCACCCCAATGGTGGAACAAGCTCCCTCACGACGCCAGGACAGCGGAGTCACTCACCACCTTCCGGAGACATTTGAAACCCCACCTCTTTAAGGAATACCTGGGATAGGATAAAGTATTGCTTCTAACCCCCCCCCCCCAAATTGTAAAGTGGTTATCCCACTGGCTATAGGGTGAACGCACCAATTTGTGAGTCGCTCTGGCTAAGAGCGTCTGCTAAATGACGTTAATGTGCCCTTGAGCAAGGCACTTAACCCTAATTGCTCCTGTAAGTCGCTCTGGATAAGAGCGTCTGCTAAATGACTAAAATGTAAATGTAAAAATGTAGCAATCTATGATATGTTAGCTGACATGGGCTAATTGAGTGACTGTCAGTGACAGACATAACAAGAGAAAAACTGCTGATGCACTACCAAATTTCGAAATTGAACGTTGTGTATTCTACTATCCATCTAACTGTAAATGAAGACCCTGACTTCCTACAATTATTATTTCATTGGTTGGGGCCGCTTATGTCTAGAAATGGCACTGAGGAAGTGTTAGCCAGGTGAGAGTAAGCATATGGTTCTTACCATCTCACTATAACATTTACTTCATTTAGCAGATGCTCTTATCCAGAGGGTTAAGTGCCTTGCTCAATTGCAAGTCCACAGACTTTTCACCAAGTCAGCCCAGGGATTCAAACCAGCAAACTTTCGGTTACTGACCCAACGGTCTTAACCTCTAGTGCACCTCTCCTTACTTTATACCCTATTCTATTTAAATGCAAAGTTGCTCCAGGCCTAAGTTATTTATCTGCAAATAAATGGGAACATCACTCAGGCAACGCTCCAAGTCTGGAAAGCCAGTTCGATGTGGGCGCATCATGTAGGCTACTGCTCTCAACCTGTACTAGTGGCGGGAAATCAGGAATCGCCACTACAGTCAGACCACTGTGACTGAACTAAACTATTCAAACTTCAAAGCTGGAATCAACTGCCATCAGAGAGAATTGAATGTCAGGTACAGTATATGGTTCACAATATATTCACGTTTTTTGTGTGAAAATTATCGTGAACTTCCATAGATTCAGATATAAAGTAATTGTAAGCAGGTTGACAAGGGTTCCCTTAAAAAAAAAAAAAAAATAGTCAGGCTTTAAATTGGTACCAACCTCACATAGAATATCAGCATCGGGGAGACCATGGGAAATGAGGGGTGTTTTTGTAAGTAAAATAACATTTATTGCACATCACCATATAATAATAAAACAACTCTCGTTAGTGAAGTGTCTTTAATATGAAACACATGGAGGTCATGACAAACCGTTACTCCATACTCCAAGTATGTATACGCGTTTGTTTAAAAAAAAAAAAACACATTCTCTCTTGTGCACCCCTCTCAGTTAGAGTTGCGATGGTCCTTGTAGTAGAGTCCAATTCGCAGAGAGAGCGCAGTAACCAGCTGCAGGTCGTTTTGATCGAGACCTCGGAGAGAGGAGATACACTTCTGTTGAGGTAGCCTGAAGAGTCAAGAAGAGCCCTCGTGCTTTGCGTGACATTTAGAACAGGTTGGGAAAAAAACATCAAAGGTAAGAATAGACTTTCATGTATGTATTGGACTGTTGAATTTCATGTCCCTTGGTCATATTGGAATTGCACGATAGTAATTCGATTTAAATTGAACTTTTAAAACGAAATAAACAAATAGCCTAACTTTCCATTAAGCATTTTATTCTGGAATGATTATCCTTTTCCAAAATGGTGCTAGTTATAGATAAGGAATAAAACACACATTTTTTTCAATTAATTGATAGAAAAGCCTATATTGAGCACCGTTTCCACATTTTAACACCAAACCATTTATCATGCGATTTATTAGAAGTTTCAGTTCACAAATGGTCTTACTTAGACATAAAAGTATATCTCTGTGTTATTTTGTCCATTTTACCATAACTTGAATAGAGGGCTCTGTTGGCGTCGTAGTTTGTTCCATAATATCGCATATTTATTCAGAGCAGTTAGCGGTTCTTTTATACCGCTCGAGCTTTACTTTCTACTCACGTTCCAGCGGAGGATCAGAGGCATTTTTGGGCTGCAGGAGCCTACCGCCACATTTCCACTGTTACAAACTTACTTGTGTTGTGCTGTCCGTAATCAGGAACCGTGGGGTAAGGTTAGACAGATGCAGAGGTCCAGAGAGTAAACTCTCCAAATTCACTTTTCTCTTTCTTTCTTGATCTATTTTGTCCTGTGATTAGAAATGTATGTTTTTCTCAAATAAATGAGAATAGTAATGTCATAAAATAACATTGAAATGACTCGTGCAGCTTGGAGAATAGACCTTGCACCGGTTGTCCTTTTTCTTTCGTCTTGCGCAACGTCATGGGTGCCAAGTTGATAGTGGATGGATGATAAAATTGTAGATGTATTACTGGCATCTCACTGACACCTGCTAAATCTCAGTTTTACAGCTTGCGGATTTTGCAAAAATAAAAAATGAGCGAATATAGGTCGTTGCGCACAGAGAACATTATATTCTCAACGACCGCGAGTTGCCTTCCCCTTTTCCCTTATTCCTCCTTGATGTGAAGTTGATTCATTATTAGGTTGTCGAAATTAAAAACAATAAACGAATACAGTAAATGTCAGAATTCTGAATTTAGCATTGAATCTTATGGTAGGTGAAGTCTTTCTCCCCCTTTACGCATCTCAGACACTTCTATTCTCCAAGCCATGTTCACCCTGCGGCGACATCGCATAGAATAACATAGACTTACTTCAGGGATTACAACACATCTAAACAGACAAAAAGGTAAAGAATGACGACTAGGCTGAAACACCAACTGATTCCTTTTCAAGTTCAAGGCTCCGTTTTAAAATTGGTATTGTATCCATTTGAGAATGTTGCATTTTTAGAGCGCGATAGAGGGCAGTGTTCAGCAACGCTGCACAGCTGTGGAACAACAGGCAGGTGAGAGGGAGAGAGAGTGGAGGCGAATGTGACGGAAAGCATTTACACCTGGCATTGCTGCCATATTTTCGTATACTTTCATATTTTTGAATACTTTATCTAATTATGAAATCTCCTCTTATATGTTGGGCCTGAATTGCCCAGAAATACTGTCGGAAAAATGTTGTTTTGTTGGGCTATAGAGTGAGGACAGTGAGGCTATTTGACTTGAAATCCGAGGTTTATCGTTTATTTCTGGACTGGTTTGTCTATGGAACCTCTGCCAACACATCAGTTTCTGTTACAGGATTGCGGCTGCACTGTTTAATGTTGTTTACTAAGCTATCTGCATGTCAAATGTATTAGTTCAGCCCGTGAGCCGTTGGTTCGTTTGTCAGTAGTCCTTTAATATTGAGTTAATACTCAGAAGTCTGTAATAAAAATACATGAATTGTAATTAAATATACTTTTTCAGTAGGCCCATAGCAACCAATTGGTTAATTCAGTGCATACCACTATGGCTCAAAGCTCTTGATAGACTGTTTGGAGATGTGCATAAATTGGTTTTCTTTTCCACAATTTGCGTAAAAAACATTTTACGTCTTATTACTTTTCGTGTTTAAATTCTACTCTTGGATACTCACTTCCCTATAGTGTTTCCATTATAGCCTATGTCAAGCACCATGAAAGTTGCGAATTTGTTTCTAACTTACACAATCCTCCTGTCATTTGGCATTAATTGGCTTTGTATAGACAGTGTGTCAGTAACAATGCAAAGGGCTTTTCCAGCCATTCACAATAGCATTTGGAAACAATCACGGCATCAGTGAACTAACGGAAAGCATACTGCTCTGCTGACAGCTTCTCTCACAGTCACACAGCGTTGCACATAATAACACATTGCTTATTTCTTATATGATTCTATCTAATCCTTATTCAAACCTGGATGTATACACTGTTTTCCATCAGACACCTGTAATGAGACCAGGGTAATGTTTTCAGTCTCCAGTTTGCCCTCAGCAAACAAATGTGCTAATTTGGTGTAAGTCCCAGACTGCACCCTATTTCCTTGATAGTGCACTACTTTGGACCAGAGCCCTATGGGTCCTGGTCAAAAGTAGTGCACTATAAAGGGAATATGGTGCAATTTTGGACGTAGTCTTGTTCAGAAGTTCACTGAAGTCTTTACACCACCATGCCTTGAACAAATGTGCTGCCTACTCTATTAATATTCATACAAACCCCCACTCGGACGGACGTTAATTCAAGTACTGTCTTAGATTCCTGAGTCCGTCCTTTCAAATGTAAAACAGGTTTTCATCTTTAATGAACTTATGAGGGCCCTTGACAGTTCTTCGTTGGTGGGTTAACTAAGCAAAGGGTCTCTCTGAGACAAACACACACCAAAGCCTTGTGGACAGACGACTATAGTGGTAGTCTATGTAACCATGGCGTCCACATATCTATTATATAGGGGGAATGGCAAAGTCAAAAGCCATCTGATATCAGCATAAATTATTTCTGTTCATTAATAAGTCTGATGGGTGGAATAATGAGTCGTTGGCCCTCATCAAAGTTTTAATAGTGCATATTTAAGCCATATTAATTATTTCTGACGTCGGCGGACGGCGCATCAATTGAGAGGGGACAACTGAGATAAAAGTTTAATGCAGGCAGACCGAGGAACTTGATCTGACCAACCTGCCGGTTAGATATCAGTACCTGGATGTAAAAAAGGGAGACCATGGATACATCCGAAATGGCACCCTATTCCCTGTTAGTGCACTACTTTTGACCAGAGCCCTATTTCAGACACAGCCCATGCTCAATATACTCCTGACTGCTGGATGCTGGAGGAGAGAGTGCGTGTCAGAGCCAGAGGAGATAACGGATACTCTAAAGATACAGTAGATCTGGTGTTTTGTACTATAGGGGAGAGATAAGACGCACACAGAGGTTTAGCTCCATTTCAGATGTACGCAATCACTTTAGTTTATGTGCAGCTGCCAGCTAATGTTGATGTGAGAATATGATTTAAAAAATACACCTTTTTGGGCCCAGAAATAAATTATATGTTGATTGAACTATGTTTTTCATAGGGTCTACATAATAATGTAATGTTATGCCAGTGTTATTTCTCTCAAAGCATACTGAATAGCCAACCATTGGTATTCCAGGGGCCTCCTGCCACAATAGAGACAGATTCATAGTTAGAATGCCCCTGAGTTATTCTGTAAGCAATGCCTCTTGACAATAATAAACATAGCTATATAGCACCTCACCTATTGACCTGTCGCTTGGCACAGAGAAGTTGTTTACATATTCCACGCTTTTACAATGGTGGAATTCTGAGTGAAGTACGCCACTACCTTCAAAGCAACTTGCCAATGCCAAACTTTGACTTAGTAAAGATACCAACAGAACTGCTGTAAGGCTGTCTGGCTCTGTCGTGCCTCCTCCTTCCAGCCTGGGGAGTTTGGTTTTGCCTGTTGAGCTTTGTTCAGGGCTGTGGGCCGTTGGAGGGAGAGAGAGAGTGATCTATCCTTTAAAAGTGGGGCTCAGTTTTATTCATATGGTAATTGAATTAGTGCTGAGCAGAAAAACAAAACTACGTAGCTACCCACATGCCTTTTCAGAGAAAACATCTCTCTGATGTGTTTGGTGGTATTGGTGCTGGATCTAAAGGTGTGTGTGTGTCAGTGTGTGTGTGTGTGCCACCCACCTTGTCTTGTGGTTTTTGGCTTTGTAGACGCCTGTCCTTTACTATCAAATGTTTAATATTCTGAACACAAATGGCGAACAGTCAAGTCCCTCCATCGCTATCCACTGTGTAAATACATTGGAATAATAGCTTGAGGCACAATGACTTGTGAAGGTCCTCCTTTGCCATTCTATCTATCTGGAGATCCTTCAGTTGTTTGTTTGTCCACTGGTGCTGATGATAGGTTCCCTCCCTGATGGGACTGTCATGGGGCTTGTTTGGTGTAAAGTGGACCGGTTAGAGTGTCACCAACTCCCTAAACTCTCCACTCTGCCTCAAATCCATCTCTGTGTGACCAAATAGCTCTATTTTCATGTCATCCAACAATTGTAAATGCCTGGAGTTTGCTAAACGGCATTGGCACTTGGATTTGAACCGGTGCTTTGGTCAGATGACATGAAAATAGAGCTCTTTGGCCACGCACACTAGAGGTTGGTTTGGCGTCGAAATGAGAATGCATAAGCAGAAAAGAACCCCATACCTACTGTAAAATATGGTGGTGGATCTTTGATGCTATAGGGCTATTTTGCTTCCCCTGGTCCTGGGGCCCTTGTTAAGGTCAACGGCATCATGAACCTTACCCAGGACCAGGACATTTTGGGCCAAAACTTGGTTGTCTCTGCCAGGAGACTGAAACTTGGCCGCAAGTGGATATTCCAGCAAGACAATAACCCCAAGCACACATCAATATCCACAAAGAAATGGTTAATTGGCCACAAAATCAACATTTCAGACACACCAATAGCTTTTTCTGTCCGATAGTACTTTGCACCTTTGAACAGAGTGCCGGCCGTAATTTGAGAACTGAGTGTGCATCGATTTTACATGTAGATTCGCATGAAAATGTCGGGAGTCAGGATCTTAAGATCCCTCCCAATGTGTTCTCCAACTCATAAAACATTTGGGAAAAAGGCAAATTGCCGTTATCCTCACAAGGTGAGGTATTGAAAGGTATTCAAAACAGGTGTGTCAATTATTTTGAGCCCTACGTTTTTGAGAAGCAAAACAAATATTACCTGTTAAATAAAATATATTTCTCTGAGCAATTGTATTAGTATAAAATAATATAATTTCCAGTTTTTTTGCATACAATATAGCCCAGTATGTTAATCATTTATTTTATACAGTCATTTTCGCTCATCTCTATCAAGGGTGTTAATAATTTCGGACCCCACTGTATTTTACCTGCTACTGGTTGACAGTAAAAATACTAGTGACCTTGTGGACAGCCGAGCAGGGCCCTAGATCTTTCATGTGATGGGAAAAACTAACAGAATGGAAAGGGCCTATTTAGCAGAGTGATAGCTGGGATCTGTTGCTTGTTTGATTCATTATTTCACTTGCCATTAAGCAGGAAAAATAAAGGCTGGTTCTGGGATAGTTTGACTATTGGGTTTTTGTCTTGTTGCCAGCAAAATGCAGGGACTTTTCTTAGGCCTTAAAGCAATAAGGAAGTGAGGGTAGAGTGTTGAACGGATGGAAAGTAATTTTTAAAGCTTTACAACCAGACAATCTAGACTAGAGAGAAAAGGAATAGCCTACGTGGGGCTTCTCTCTGGGTGGGGAGGTTGCTCACACACAGAGAATAAATGGATAGGATGTGAATGAATTATTCTATGAAGTCTCTCTGGACTCTGACTGGACCCATTCAATCTCTCAGGACCCATGGTGGTCATTGTTTTTGAATACTGTGTTTTTGGCATGGTCTTCAGTGTCTGTCTGAGTGCGTCCTAATTGGCACTCTATTCCCTATAGTGCACTATCTTTGGCCAGAGCCCTATGGATAGGGTGCCATTTGAGACACATCCTCTGTGTGTAACCTGGTCTCTGCGGTTCACTGCTCTAGCCAGCATCACAAGCCTGTGAAATCCAATATGGCCGCTCCGCTGTCAGGCTGCATACTGTGTGCAACCCCTAATTAATGCTTGATGCGAGCGAACAGGCTCAATTTGTCTGCAGAGTCAATGTTATCCTTGTTGTTATTGTTCTCCTCATCCTCTCCTCCTTATTGTCCTAAACAGACAGAATGGAGAAGAAAGCGAAGACAATGGTGATTTCAAGTCTGGAAGTCAAAAATATATATATTTAAGTGCTGAAATTCAGTTGATTGACAGTCTGGTCAACAGTTTATAAAGGGATTTTTCTGCCTTGAAATGACCCTGTTATAATCATTGTTACTTGCACACATATGTTTTTTATGGTCTTGAAGGGGCACTTTAGTGTATGTATCTCATCCAAACCTCAACTGACCATATCAATTATGGATTGAGGATATGCTTTTGTTGTTGGACAAGAGACTCTGTAGTTGTACGTGAAGCGGACGTGAAGGCATGTGCCTGTTCAGCCCTACAAGGCCTCAATGAGGAGAAGAAAGAAAGAAAGGGGGGAGGGGCAGAAAACGCTCCCACAGTTGATCTGGCCATTGTGGGGGGAGGAACACTATTCCCATTGATGCCGTGGATGCATGATAGTGAAATGGTGAAACCCCCCCAAAGCATTAGGAAGGGGGCTCTTTGAGAGTAACAGGCGACCCGGAGGACTGTGTTAGGAGATGGGTGTTAGAGGCTTTGTGGTGATGGTGGGAACATTATCCCTGCTCCAGTGATTTAATACCCCTGTGTTCAAGGAGGAGCTCTCTGACTGTGTGTGTGTGTGTGTGTGTGTGTGTGTGTGTGTAGGCCTCTGAGGCTGTCTCCCCTCACCATAGCCTCTATGAGTCTTTGGTCTTGAGGCCTTTTGCCTAGGGTCAATGTCCCGTAGGAACAGGTCCTTTGTGAAAGTGGAAATGCACTCTCACACAATACAAAACCTTTCCCTTCCCTTTTAGACTTACCTGAGGGGTGAGAAATCTCTATTCTTGCCTAAGGCTTTGCGCCAAGAGGAAATGGCTGTAGGCGTACTGTAGGGCATGGTTCATATAGGAAGACGCCTCTAGCATACATCAACGCAGTCTAGCTAGGAGACCCCAGGACTATCACGTCTGGCTTTTCAGTTTTTATATTTTGTGGAAAGATTAGCATTTTCTATCATTTTTAAAAATGTTCATTTACAGTCACCTATAAGTAGAAGCAGCCATAACTCTGTTTTGACCTCTTCCTCTTCCCAGTCCAATAACACAGAGGGATTGTAAAGTGAACCAAACAAAGCCCATCGTTACAGCCACCCCACACTTAATCACTGATTTGGCCATTAACTGTCTTTGATTAGCTGTCTCCAGTGGGACATACTGTATAATAGTCTCATTAATGTTAGCGACTGGGTGTCCTGCGGTCCTCAGCATGACTAGAGAACAGCCGGTGGCTTTAACAGTGTGTGTGTGTGTGTGTTTGTGTGTTTGTGTGTGCGGCATGGCTAGAGAGCTGCCAGAGCAAGTGGTAACATCCTCTCCCCCTGGTCAGAAACTCTTCAACACAATCAGATAATCAACAGTAAGTATTTGTCCTAAATGGCACCCTATTCCCTATATAGTGTAGACTTTTGACCAGGGCCCGGAATACTGTAATTAACAGTTGATTATAGTAGCACTGTTGAAAATAGTGCACTATATAGGTAATAGGGTGCCATTTCGGTGCAGCCTAAGAATCCAGCCTCTTCTCCCCTCCCGGCTCTCTTCATGTTCTCATGTGCATTTCTCCGTATCTCATCAACACGTTAAAATAGAGCAGGGTTCGGCCCGCGAGTGATTTTGGTAAAAAAAAAAAAAGACTAAAATCACCAGGAATTCAGCTTAAATTGATTTTTTATGTAAAATCTGTTCACAAGTGTGACGGTTCTCGTCCCGTCACCATCTAGTATAAATGATCACAGATACAAAGGTACTATTTAATGTATTGAGCACCGGTGTGTGTAATGTGCAGCAGAGCGCCGTATGAGCGAAGTGTTTGCTGCTCGGGGCAGGCACACAGCGCGCACACAGCAAGCTGGCACAGAAGCAACAAACAACACGTTTTAGCGATCTCTTGGCCATTATTACACTGATCACCTAATATTGTTGAGAATCCTTTTGCTGTGCTCTGTATGTGAATATCTGTTCGCTAACTGCGGTTGTATTTCAGAAGCTGAGATGTGTACTTACAGTAACTTGATGTACGCCTCGTTCTGGGAGTTGTAAAGGAAGTGACGGCGCTTTCAGACCCTTTTTGTGAATGGGTTCCTGCAACTGTACAAAGCCATTCACCTGTGCTTGAAAATAAAATAAAAACTAGTTGCAACTGCCTACCATCTTCCTGTCCAGTCCTTTGGCACCTTAGACACAACTCCAGCTTGTCCGCCTCCTTACACCAAGTATTCCCACAAATACAGAGAGAAATATGTGATCGTGTCTCAATATATCAAGGTATGAAATTATTATGTTATTTTCAATAATCGGGCTTAATTGCGGTCATTTGCAGTGTACAAATGATTATAATTATGTTCCGGCGCCCCAACCATACGCTCAGCCCATAATTGGCCTCCGGCTGAATCTAGTTGCCTACCCCTGAAATAGAGGGTCTTAAATAGAGGGTCTTAAATAGAGGGTCTTAAATAGAGGTCCTGGGGCAAAGCTCCCTGCCATCCAGGACCTCTATACCAGGCGGTGTCAGAGGAAGGCCCTCAAAATTGTCAAAGACTCCAGTCACCCTAGTCATAGACTGTTCTCTTTGCTACCGCACGGCAAGCGGTACCGGAGTGCCAAGTCTAGGTCCAAAAGACTTCTCAACAGCTTCTACCCCCAAGCCATAAGACTCCTGAACAGCTAATCATGGCTACCCGGACTATTTGCACTGCCCCCCCACCCCATCCTTTTTACGCTGCTGCTACTCTGTTAAGTATTTATGCATAGTCACTTTAACTCTACCCACATGTACATATTACCTCAACTACCTCAACTAGCCGGTGCCCCCGCACATTGACTATGCAACGGTACCCCCCTGTATATATAGCCTCCCTACTGTCACTTTATTCTATTGTATATATAGCCTCCCTACTGTCACTTTATTTTTTACTTCTGCTCTTTTTTTCTCAACACTTTTTTGTTGTTGTTTTATTCTTACTTTTTTGTTTAAAATAAATGCACTGTTGGTTAAGGGCTGTAAGTAAGCATTTCACTGTAATGTCTGCACCTGTTGTATTCGGCGCATGTGACCAATAAAATTTGATTTGATTTGATTTAAACACTGGCTGAGAGTAAGTCACAGTGTGGGCCTAATAATATTGCAACGCTAAATGTGATGGGAGAATCAGAGTTTGTTATTGAAACCATGGACAAATGTAACACACTGGGGTTGATTGACAGTTACTGTATTGCAGTTGGGATAAACCCACACAGTTCTGAAACTTGGATGGATGGACAACTGGTCCTTAGGGGATGCTGTGTTTGGGTCCCATCCTTCTTTGCTTTTGATTGATCAGTGGCATTGATAATCTTGCAGTAGCCTAGTTCTCATCTTTTTGTTTGATAGTTCAGTTGTTTGATAGTTTGATAATCTGTTATTGGGAATGTGTCCCTGGCTAATTGAAGGTTGTGTATGCAACAGCATTTCAATCTTTGCCAAAATGAATGTGCATGTTAAAGTGTTCATCAAAAGCAGTTTTTCTGACCTGATTAATCTGTTCTCATCTTGAAAGGTTGTATTATGATGTGTAGACTAATAAGACCTTTTAGTGGATTGAAAGCAATTGTCAGTTACATAAGGAAAAATGTATTCATCGTTCAATTTGGATTCATTATATGTTTCAACAAACCTTTGAACAAAAATCAATCAAAGCTTCTGTAATAATTTTTTTATTTAAAACTTCAAAGCAGTGGCACAATTGCTTTGATTCAAGTCAACAACAAAGATTTCTCTCCATAACCTTCCCTTTCCTGTTATGCCTCTGACCAAACTGGCTGACACTATCATTTCTCAGTATGTGTGGACCCCTACAGTCATTGATGGACCCTGACATTGTGTGGTGATAGAAGGGATATTAATTGCCACCTGTATTGAATAAGCATTTCACTGTAACGCCTCGAACACACCTACAGCGTCATTGCGCAAAATGGTACACATCATCATCTGGTTATTTGTGCAACAAAAGTTCAACATTCACCTTCTGCTACCATTTCTGTCATGCCATCTACGCATGCAATTTGATGCATACGTTCGACTAATCCAATGTACACACCACACAGAACACACTGCAACTGCCTGTGCAACGCAAAGCTGCAAGGCAAACACTGTCACGATCGTCGAGGAGTGAAGGAGACCAAGGCGCAGCGTGTGAAACGAACATGGTACTTTATTAAGTTAAAGCACGACAAAACAACAAATCAAAGCGACGAATGTGAAGTCCAATAGTGACAAAGACTAAACAGGAACAATAACCCACAATGCCCACAGGAAAACATGCAGTATAAATATGGCTCCCAATCAGAGATAACGAGCCGACAGCTGACACTCGTTACCTCCGATTGGGAGTCAATGACCAAACCTAGAAATAAACGTGACAGAAATGCAAACATAGAAAAACACCCAAAACCCAACAAAACACAATACACCCTGGCTCAAATACAAAAGTCCCGGAGCCAGAGTGTTACAGTACCCCCCCCTAAAGGTGCGCACTCCGGGCGCACCAGCATACAGTCTCGGGGAGGGTCTGGGTGGGCGTCTGTCCACGGTGGCGGTTCTGGCCCTGGTCGTGGTCCCCACCCCACCTTAGTCACCACCCGCTTCCCTAGCCTCCTCCACATGACCACCCCCCAATTAAACCCCACTGGATTAAGGGGCGGCACCGGACTAAGGGGCAGCACCGGACTAAGGGGCAGCACCGGACTAAGGGACAGTACCTGACTAAGGGGCGGATCCTGGCTGGCTGGCTCTGGCGGATCCTGGCTGGACGGCTCATGGCAGGCTGAAGGATCTGGCTGCTCATGGCTGGCTGACGGATCTGGCTGCTCATGGCTGGCTGACGGATCGGGCTGCTCATGGCTGGCCGACGGATCTGGCTGCTCATGGCTGGCCGACGGATCTGGCTGCTCATGGCTGGCCGACGGATCTGGCAGCTCATGGCTGGCGGAAGGCTCTGGCTGATCCTGTCTGGCGGAAGGCTCTGGCTGATCCTGTCTGGCAGAAGGCTCTGGCTGATCCTGTCTGGCAGAAGGCTCTGGCTGATCCTGTCTGGCAGAAGGCTCTGGCTGATCCTGTCTGGCGGAAGGCTCTAGCGGCTCTGGTCTGGCGGACGGCTCTGATGGCTCATGGCAGACGGGCGGCTTTGCAGGCTTTAGGCAGACGGGCAGTTCAGGCCCCGTTGGGCAGACGGCAGACTCTGGCCGTCTGAGGCGCACCGTAGACTTAGTGCGGGTGGTCGGAACAGGCCGGACCGGGCTGGCGACGCGCACCGTAGTCTTGGTGCGGGTGGCAGGAACAGGCCGGGTCGGGCTGGCGACGCGCACCGTAGTCTTGGTGCGGGTGGCAGGAACAGGCCGGGTCGGGCTGGCGACGCGCACCGTAGACTTGGTGCGGGTGGCAGGAACAGGCCGGGTCGGGCTGGCGACGCGCACCGTAGTCTTGGTGCGGGTGGCAGGAACAGGCCGGGTCGGGCTGGCGACGCGCACCGTAGTCTTGGTGCGGGTGGCAGGAACAGGCCGGGTCGGGCTGGCGACGCGCACCGTAGTCTTGGTGCGGGTGGCAGGAACAGGCCGGACCGGGCTGGCGACGCACACCGTAGACCTGGTGCGGGTGGCAGGAACAGGCCGGACCGGGCTGTGGAGACGGATAGGAGGCCTGGAGCGAACAGCGGACACCACCCGTCCTGGCTGAATGCCTACCCTCACACACTCTGTGTGAGGCATCAGCACAGGACGTACAGGGCGGTGTACCCCTGGCCTGGTGGCCTCCTGGATACTCCCCCTTTTCTCCTCCGTCAGCCCCGTCGTCCATGCCGTGTGCCCCCCCCTAAAAATTTTCTGGGGTTGACACACGACCCTCCGACGATGGCCCTGCTGCCGCCGTTGCTCCTCTCTCGCCAGGGCCTTGATCCTTCCCCAAGGTCCCTTGCCTCCGAGCATGTCCTCCCAGGACCACGATGTGCCCACCTGGGCCATCGCCAGCCTCTCTATCTCCTTGCCCGGTGCCTCCTCCCATGTCCAGTGTCCCTGCTCCTGGACACGCTGCTTGGTCTTTCTAAGGTGGGTTATTCTGTCACGATCGTCGAGGAGTGAAGGAGACCAAGGCGCAGCGTGTGAAACGAACATGGTACTTTATTAAGTTAAAGCACGACAAAACAACAAATCAAAGCGACGAATGTGAAGTCCAATAGTGACAAAGACTAAACAGGAACAATAACCCACAATGCCCACAGGAAAACATGCAGTATAAATATGGCTCCCAATCAGAGATAACGAGCCGACAGCTGACACTCGTTACCTCCGATTGGGAGTCAATGACCAAACCTAGAAATAAACGTGACAGAAATGCAAACATAGAAAAACACCCAAAACCCAACAAAACACAATACACCCTGGCTCAAATACAAAAGTCCCGGAGCCAGAGTGTTACAAACACAGCGTTCCATTGGAAATGAATGTACTTCTGGTGTACCAAAACACAATGACGCTGTTGGTGTGATCGAGGCATAAGTCTACACCTGTTGTTTACGAAGCATGTGACAAATAAAGTTTGATTTGATAAGGCAAAATATTGTGAGCTGGGGTTAGAAGGTTAGAATACTACACTGGCCTGATACAAATACAGTCAGTGGTGGAAAAAGTACCCAATTCTCATACTCGAGTAAAAGTCAAGATACCTTAATAGAGAATTACTCAAGTAAAAGTGAAAGTCACCTAGTAAAATACTACTTGAGTAAACGTCTAAAAGTATTTGTCCTGTCCTGCTAAGCATTCAAAATGTAACAAATACTTTTGGGTGTCAGAGAAAATGTATGGAGTAAAAAGTACATTATTATCTTTAGGAATGTAGTGGAGTAAAAGTAAAAGTCTAAATATAAATAGTAAAGTACAGATACCCCATAAAACTACTTAAGTAGTACTTTAAATAATTTTTACTTCAGTACTTTACACCACTGGATACAGTATGTGTCGCAAATAGCACCCTATTCCCTATACAGTGCCCTACTTTTGACCAGAGCACTATGGGCCCAGGTCAAAAGTAGTGTACTATAACGGGAATAGGGTGGCATTTGGGCCTGATACAGTAGAACCAACTGCACTCAGCAGCCAGATGTTCAGGGTAATAATTATATTGTCTCTTGATGACCTTTTGTTGGCAGGTGAGAGGAACCCATTAGCCTGATGCCAAAAAAAACGAGTTATCCTCCACACTCCCCAAAAGGGTCTCTTACCAGGGCTTTGGGTAGCTGGATACCAAGCAGAACTCTGGTTATAGTGAGCGGTTGCAATGTGGGTACAGTGACAGTTCAGTGGTCAGACACAATCGGTGACATTTCGACAGCTACAAAAACACAGACAGAGCTATTGTCAAACCAGACAGGATCACTTCCAATACAACAGCACAGACTCAGCACCGCAAGGCATTCTGAAAGCTGTTTCGATGCTTGCCTTGCTTTTTTGCCTTCTTAAAATGGGGGCCTAATGTGTTTCATGGTTTGAATGGTTGAGAGGTGTCTTAAGTCCTCAGCCTCAAACCATACAGTTCTGGGAGGCCATGGTCTTATCCAGGCTAAAGAACAAGAGGCTCTGAATGTTTTCTCAAGAGGTAAACACTATGAAAGTGCAAGGCAGCATAAAGCGTTATGCATATTAATGTGTCCTTGCAGCTTTTATTCAATTAAAGCTGCAATATGTAACTTTTTGGGTGACCTGACCAAATTCACATAGAAATGTCAGTTATAGATCTGTCATTCTCATTGAAAGCAAGTCTAAGAAGCGGTAGATATGTTCTATGTGCGCTATTTCTATGCTTCCCATTAAGTTTAGTTTACTTTCAGCTTCAAACAGATGAAAATACATTCTTGGTTATTGAAAATATATTTCACAGCGGTTTAGATGGTACAATGATTCTCTACACTATACATTGCTTGTTTTGTCACATAAACTGAAATTAGGCAAACTATTAGAATTTAGCAACCAGGAAATGGCAGAGCAATTTCTGCATATTGCACCTTTAAAGGCAGAAATACTTTTTGTGCTACACCAAACCACTTCCCTCTTTGTCGCTGGCTTGTTTGCCGTGAGCTTGGCGCTTGTTTCTATGGCGATCAGTAGTTTTGTGCGGGGGCACTGATGTTCCTCCCAGACACCCTTAGACAGAGGAGAGGGTTGACAGTGATTAATGTCCAGGGTGTGTGTGTATGTGTGTGTGTCCAGTCAGAACCAGCACGCTAGAAATGCAATGAAATCCTAGTCATTCTGTTTCTATAGCCTCCACTGCTTCCTATAGTGGGACTCACAGTTTAGTAACCGAGCACTTTGTTTATACTTTGTTTACAACCAACTTGATAAATTATCTTTCTCAAAGCTACAACACACTTGTTTTATGGCCAATTTCGAGCGACAATGAATGTGTGCAATACTGGAAAGAAATAGTCCCTTGTAGCTCAGTTGGTAGAGCATGGCGCTTGCAACGCCAGGGTTGTGGGTTCGATTCCCACGGGGGGCCAGTATGAAAATGTATGCACTCACTAACTGTAAGTCGCTCTGGATAAGAGCGTCTGCTAAATGACTAAAATGTAAATATTCACCTGCGTGGTGTCTTGGACAAACCTATTCCATTATTTCCTCCTAGCCACGTTGTTGATTATAATCACCCCCATCCTCTCCCCTCTTTTCATTTTTCCATCCTGAGACATCAAAGAGGCGGTGGCCTTTTCAGACAGCATGAGGGCCAGTCAACTCTGAGATGTGGTACGGTACGGCAAGGTGCAGTTCTTATCGTGCAACCCATTAATGAGGCAAACGACTCTGATAAAATACTGCAGGCAAGACGTCTGCATGACACAGATAAGGACCAACCCCTGTTTCCAGTCCCTGTTTCCTCATATGATTCCAGGAACACTGTACAGTACCGTCAATATCTATCTGGGATATTTAGCTCCGGGGTGGTGGAATAAGTGTTGGTAAAGTACGTGCATTTCCATAATCATAGCCTTTCCCAAATGGCACCCTATTCCCTATGGCCCCTGGTCAAAAGTAGTGAACTATATAGGGAATGGGGTGCCATTTGGGACACAGCCATAATATTAATGGGAGAAACCATTAAACAGGATTCCCTATACATCTCCTATAGCTAATCCTTTTAACATATGGATTAGTCTGACCTCAGCTCCATGTTAATGTGAAGGGAAACCTCAAAGCAGTGTTAGTGGGACCTGCTTCGCTTTCATGTTCTAACTGTGGCCAACCTGGCTGGAATTCCAGGAACATTTAAATCCCTTTGAGGGTCTTTACTTTGAGAAGGAAAAAAAATCTACATTTCTCTCCCTCGTCCTCCCCTCCACTGCTCCTTCTCATTTATCCCTGTTGGGCTGGTGTGTGTGGTGTTGTATGTGTTTGGTTAAGCATCATGGTCAGAGGAGAAAGGCCTCCTTCTTTGGACGACCTCCACACCTGGCTTCTCTCCCCTCCTCCTAACCCCTCCTACCCTCCCTGGCTGACTCAGTAGTGGGACGGTGCTCAAAGCATACAAACTACATCCTGCTGGACTCACCCACACAGAGAGGAGGTAACACCTGGCTGTCATTCCTCCCTGCCATTGACCCTGACCTCCAGGGTCAGACATCCAGGCCCACTACTCTGCTGCCTGGCTGTGTGAGGGGCCAGGAACCAGGCCACCTCTGCTCTGCCCCCATGGGCTGGGGCAGACTGGGGGAGACTGGGGTGGCGAGCTACAGACAGACAGACAGACAGACAGGCAGTGTGCCAGGCTGGGCCAAATGTTCTATGTCTCAAAGTAAATATGTCTGCTGTCAGGCCTCCCCTGTTTACAGTGGAGTGCAATGCCTTGGCTTGGACAAGGGCCCCATTGAAGGCTTCCCAAATGGAGCGTGTTTACAGTGTTAGAGGTTTAAGGGGAGCAGAGAGAGGACATGTGGAGGTGGGTTGGGGGTGGATGAGCGGGACATGCTGGCCGGTATTTGACAAGTTCGCAAACACACATTGCCGCTGAAATGGCCTCCTGGAGAGACTTAGGTGGATCTTCTGGTTGTGGTCTGTGGAGAGCTTATTGAATGGTCCACTGAAATGAATCTGTATGCGCCAAACAGACTCAGTGCTGCATGATACAGAATATGTGTAGGTTTTATGTGTATGTGTGCCAAATCAAATTGTCTTATTTTCAAACCCTTGGCCTGAATTGTTGGTGGGCATGTTGGTATAAGAACAGACAAGACCTCTGGGTTTGTTCAGACAGACATCAGTGCTCCCATGTGTGTGTTTAGTTAACACACCAGCCCAGCACCAGCCATTGCATGTATCTAGTCTGTTTCTGTCTGTCTAGTGTGTGTGTGTGTGTGTGTGTGTGTCTAGCATGGCCTTGCAGACTGCATGATGACTGACATGTTGTCCAGACAGCCTTGTCTATCTCATCAGCTCAATGCTAAATCCTGCCTGGCCACACGCACATACACATACACACACACACACACAAACACACACACCAGATCCATGCTCACTCTCTAACCATCATCACCATCATCACAGTGTGGATGTTCAGCCAGGTCACTTCCAAGGCGATATTTGACGTTCTTCCACGTCCCCAGGGTGTCGGGAGATGCCTTCAGAACTGTCCACTAGGGGCAACGGTGAGCGCTATAACCGTCAAGTAGGCTTGCGGCTTGTTGTGGACGGGGATGGTGGATGGGCGTAAGCTGCGAGCTCCGGCTCTGAGGGTCGCATGTTCAATCCCAGTGCTAGGCACTTGTTAATTTTTGTTTTGTTTTAACCCTATCCCAAACCTTAACCCTTACCTTAACCATTCAGAATGAATGCCTAAACTTAACCGTCGAAATTTGACATTTATCCCCCCCTGGACAAACATTGAATACTTAAGTCAAACCATGTCAAACCGTGAGATCTTGTTGTGATGTTCTAGGGGTCTGTTCATGTAGTAAATCAAATCAAATCAAATGTTATTGGTCACATGCGCCAAATACAACAGGTGTAGACTTAACAGTGAAATGCTTATTTACGAGCCCATTCCCAACAACGCAGAGATAAAAAGTAAGACAAACATATGCTAAATAAAAAAGGAAATAGTAACACAATAAAAACAATAACGAGGTAGTTGAGGTAATTGAGGTAATACAGTATGTACATGTGGGTAGGGGTAAAAGTTACTAGGCAATCAGGATATATAATAAACAGAGTAGCTGCAGTGGATGTGAAGTTTGAAAGTGAGTCTATGTGTGAGTGTGCATGTGTGTGTGGCATCAATATGCATGTGTGTGTGTGTGTGTGTGTGTGTGTGTGTGTGTGTGTGAGTGTGTTGGGTGATGGATCGATGATGGATGGTGGAATGATAGAATGATAGAGAGATGGATAGATAGATAGATGGGTAGGTAGCAGATGGACAAAGGTAGTACTTGTAGTTACACTATTCCAACACAGGTGTATGTGTTTTTCAGCTGCACTCTGCTCTCTCATTTTAGCAACATGTTGTAAGTGAGTTATGATGCCCTCAGGAAAAGAGAGACATAGAAGAGGTTTGGATGACAGTAACTTAAATGTGGGGCTGAAGCCAGGTTACCCCACTGTGTGAAGGCAGTAAGCCAGGTGACCCCACTATGTGAAGGCAGTAAGCTAGGTTACTCCACTGTGTCAAGGCAGTAAGCTAGGTTACCCCACTGTGTCAAGGCAGTAAGCTAGGTTACCCCACTGTGTCAAGGCAGTAAGCTATGTTACCCCACTGTGTCAAGGCAGTAAGCTAGGTTACCCCACTGTGTCAAGGCAGTAAGCTAGGTTACCCCACTGTGTCAAGGCAGTAAGCTAGGTTACTCCACTGTGTCAAGGCAGTAAGCTAGGTTACCCCACTGTGTCAAGGCAGTAAGCTAGGTTACCCCACTGTCAAGGCAGTAAGCTAGGTTACCCCACTGTGTCAAGGCAGTAAGCTAGGTTACCCCACTGTGTCAAGGCAGTAAGCTAGGTTACCCCACTGTGTCAAGGCAGTAAACCAGTCATTACATGTATAATTCCCATGGGAATGCATAGTAGTTTCTGATTCAACGCTGCACTCCTCTATTGCATGGGCCAATTGAGTTTCTCCCCTCTCACCTCTAAACTGGGGTTTTTCCCAATTCTCACACACACACACACACACACACACACACACACACACACACACACACACACACACACACACACACACACACACAATGATGCGCCCTGCTGTGCCTCTGCTGGCGTAGAGCCCAGCCACCGAGCTACCCTCAGCAGTTAACAAAGCAGTGGTGATGGTGGCGGCCCGCTCTTTGACTTTGCCTCAACGCTCCTATTCATTAAGCTTTGGACAATGACAGAGTCTGCTTCTGTTTCTGCTGTGAGAGGAGTAAACAAGATGTTAAACAGGGGATTGTTAAAGACTCAGACAGCCAATTTCTGCCGGTCTTACACTGTGTTTAACTTCTCTACCTCCTTTGAGAAGTGCTATATCTATATGAAATAAGTAGAGCAAGGCAGGCCGTTACAATAACTGTTTAGTGGCCTTGTGTCATTTTGAAAGATTTACAATACTGACGTCAGTACTGAGTCAGAGATTTGGGCACTCTTACTGTTTGTTTATCTGTCTCGCTCCCATTGTTTTCCCATTACTTAGTAGAAAAGTTCTTCATCACCCTCGCACAGTTAATGTGTATGTATTGTAAGCATAAAGTTCACATTATAATGAGTGATGTGATCCTCTCTTCTAGAACAGGTTCATAGAGAAGAATGGCCAGAGTGGTTCCTGGTTAATTGATTGATATCATCATTGTTATTTTTATTTTTATTTTACCTTTATTTAACTAGGCAAGTCAGTTAAGAACAAATTCTTATTTACAATGACGGCCTACACCGGCCAAACCCGGACGACGCTGGGCCAATCATACTAAAGGCTGTAGTTTATTCTGTCTGTCTTCCACAGAAAGGTGGGGCTTTAGGACAACAGAGACCAGTGATATACTGTATCAACTGGTTTGCAAGTCTTTTAGTGCCAGTCTAATCCCAGTAGGTCACTGTGACATAATTTCAACTAATTTAGCCCAGCTTCTCCTGTTGGGATCTCAGGGTTTGATGTTGAGATCAAACCTACTGTGGTGGGCATGGTGGAGATGGTGGGAGTATCCTGAAGAGGCTAGTCACCCACTGTATGTCATTGGATCTCCTCCTGGGCTGATGTAGATTTATGTATGGCAGTGTAAACTCTGCATTTATATCTCCATGCCAGTTAGGTCTCCTTCCCCCAAGTGTTGGGCCTGTGAAGTCTCAATTGTGACATTGACAGCATACGCTGATGCTAGACACCACACATACACTGAGTGTACAAAACATTAGGATATTTTACTTACTAATATTGAGTTGCATCCCCTCAGAACAGCCTCAATTTGTTGGGGCATGGACTACAAGGTGTTGAAAGCATTCCACATGTTGACTCCAATGCTTCCCACAGTTGTGTCAAGTTGGCTGGATTTCCTTTGGGTGGTGGACCATTCTTGATACACACGGGAAACTGTTGAGCGTGAAAAACCCAGCAGCGTTGCAATTCTTGACACACTCAAACCGGTGCGCCTGGCACCTACTACCAGACCCCGTTCAAAGGCATTTAAATATTTTGTCTTACCCATTCACCCTCTGAATGGCACACATCATGTCTCAATTATCTCAAGGCTTAAAAATCCTTCTCTAACCTGTGTCATCCCATTCATCTACACTGATTGAAGTGGATTTAACAAGTGACATCAATAAGGGATCATAGCTTTCACCTGGATTCACCTGGTCAGTCTATGTCACAGAAAGAGCAGGTGTTCCTAATGTTCTGAACACTCAGTACACACACACACACATACATACATACATACATACATACATATATACATACATACACACACACACACACATTTCTGCGCTAGTCTCATGCTGGCCCACCCTGTGTGGAGTACGTCCACGTTTGTCTGCGTGTGTGCCTGTGACCTGTGTGTGACGTGCCTGTGACCTGCGTGTGTGCCTGTGACCTGCGTGTGACGTGCCTGCGTGCTTGGGTGGTGGTGCCAAAATCAGTGATCTAGTGTCTCTGCTCAGCCCTCAGGGTCACTGCAACAGAAACCTGCCAGGACACTCTGACATTGACTAAAGGAGCCCACTCTTCTGTCATCTTCCTCTTCTACCCTCCTTCTCTTCCTTGTCTCCATTTCACTCTATCTCTCTTCCTCTGCCAGAAGTTGATTCACTTTTGTTGGGCTAGTTCAGTGATCTACACACCTGATGCAACTACTTTGGAATCCAAGTGAAGTGAAAACTTGTCAAAGGGGGAAAAGATTGCGTTCAAACAATTCCTCGATGAAAAACGATGATTTGTCACTCAGTCTTGTGGATTTCATAAGCTCTGTTGAACAGATAAATTATCATATATTTCTTTATCATAGAAATGTGCTTCTAATCTAATGGTGTTCGATTTGATGCGTGGTCATTTTGTATTGTTTTACTTGAATACTCTCGCCAACAGCAGTAATTGATGGCCCATGGTGATTTGTTACATCCTCCTGATCCACATGGTCTTACTTTAACTGTGTTCCATTTAGACTGAGGGTTTGTCTCAAAAGGGTATTTCCCATTTGGAACTCTATCCCCTATATAGTTAGTAGTGCACTACATAAGGAATAGTGTATCATTTGGGACACAACCTGACTGTTTTCCCTCTAAGCTAAGGGATTTAGACTATGGCATTAATTGCAGTCGTGTCTATTGGGGAAAGACAGTGGAGCACTGAGCACGTCCTCCCTTGGCTTTGAGTCCTTGTCTTTCTCTGACGGTAATTACTTATTGGATTGGCACTTTATTCAGTGGCTTCAATTACAATTTATTATTTCAGTGTTTCACATGGTTTATTAGGCTCAGGCAGTACTCCAGACAGGCAGCATAGACAGAGGATCTGTTTTAGAGGAGTAGTACCTATTTTTTATAAAGTAACTTAAATGGGGTTCTTCATTAATTGCAATAAGTGCAGCTTTGAGGAGGGGTGTGTCCCAAATGGCCCCCAATTCCCTATATAGTGCACTATATAATGAACCATATGGGCCCTGGTCAAAAGCAGTGCCGTATATAGGGATAGGGGGCCATTCGGGACAGATTGGAGAGCTGTGAGGTGACAGGTGGTGGTTTCATCTGGTCTGTGTTTGATAATCTGTGATCTTTAATCAGACAGACAATGGGAGGACGTGATTGAGTCGTAGAGAGAGAGAGAGAGTGTGTGTGTGTGTGTGTCTTTGCTGATGAAATCTCTGTGTTAATATTATATTACATTCCCCTCTGTGTTGTCGGTTTTATGCTCCACAGGGGATAAGTCAAGTCATAACTGTTGTTATCAGGAGAGAAGCTAATAAAGTTAGCTCCAAGAATGACATATTGTTTGAGCTTTTATACTGCAGCCATTATCAATCTTTTAAAGCCAGAGACAATTGGACACACGGGGGGCCAGTATGAAAAAAAAAAAAGAATAATGTATGCACTAACTGTAAGTCGCTCTGGATAAGAGCGTCTGCTAAATAATGTTAAAAAAAAATAAAAATAAAATTAAAAAAAATAAACAGAGACACTCCCATGTACTGAGACACACGTGCGGACACACACGATTGCCGCGCGCGCGCGTGCACATGCACACACACACACACACACACACACGCACACGCACACGCACACGCACACACACACACACACACACACACACACACACACACACACACACACACACACACACACACACACACACACACACACACACATACCTTTCAGGCTCTTCGTCTATTTATTTGCCCCTTAGGATACGCTCTCTTTGAACACAGATGAATGGCCTCCTTTAGTATGTCACATATAATTTGAACCTGTCTCTTGGCTCGGGTATTCAATGTTAATTGCTAAGTGCTTTAATTTCAAGAGTTGTTAAGCAAACGACATGTATGACTGATGAGTCTCTGGCAGTAAACATCAAATTATTCAATCATTCCTCTTCTTTTTCCTTCACTCATTCAGAGATAAGTGAAGTTCTTCTGAAATGTCTGTGTTTTCATGTTCCATGCAGTTAACTGGAGAAGGCAATGGCACAAAGCATTGAATGGTTTGATGGTCCTCAAGCTGATGATGAATGGTGTTGAATTCTAGCTTGTGAAATGAAAAGAAAAGGAAAGGAATTGAGTCCCACGCCCTCAGTCTGATTTCTTCTCTGTTTCGCTCTGTCTCTGTCTGTCTGTCTCTTGCTGGTCTTTTTCTGTTTGCTCTGTTTGAACCACAGAAGTCCTCCCTCGCTATCTCCCAGTGGAGTTTACCCAAAGTGCTTTGTTTTTATTAAACAGAGTCAGACAGTCCTTCGCGTCTGAGTCCAGTCCGAGTCCACCTGAAGCCACCTTGAAGCCTTTTATATTATATAGTCCCCTGTAGCTCAGTTGGTAGAGCATGGCACTTGCAACGCCAGGGTTATGGGTTCGTTTCCCACGGGGGCCAGTATGAAACATTTATGCACTCACTAACTGTAAGTCGCTCTGGATAAGAGCATCTGCTAAATGATTACAATGTAAATATTACTTCGCCTCACTTCTTCCCACTTTCCCTCCTTTTCTGGCTGTCAGCTACAAAATCAGGTGAGTCTCTAAGACAACTGAGCGGCATGACTGAGTGGCAGAGGGACTACTACTGCGATAGGGAGGCCTAAGACCGTATTCATAGGACTGCTGATCAATATAATCACATTCATTATGATCTAAAAGGCAGCACTGATCCTAGATTAACACTCCTTCTCTGAGATGCTTTATGAATATGGGAGGGCCCTAAGCACATCATACATCAGATAGCTTAGGGGTCAGTGTGTGGCTTGGCTTGGATTTAGCTCCTAACACATTGATGGTGAGAGGTCACGTCAAACAGATCAGATCAAACTGTGGCAAGGCCAGAGCCATGTGAAGCTGTAAGGGCCTCTGGCCTGTGATCCAAAATGGATGCTATGGTGGGTGTTGGGTCAGGGCATGGAGAGAACTTTGTCTTAGGCCTATGTAGCAGATCTGAAGTCAACTGAGTGACAGGCTTTCCTCTTGTTCTGTCAGTTAGCACAGCTGGGCATGGAGGGAAAACGTTGTCTTAGGTCTGCTCTGCATAGGGCTGGCACAATTACCGTATAATTGTGTAACTGACAATTATGGATGAAAGCCGTCATGAAAATAAAATAACCATCGTAACGGTTGAATTTTTCAAAAAAACAGCTGACTGGAGACGGGACGGCCAGGCATTAGTACAGTGGAGTCCATTTCAGCGGTAACATGGACTATGTACAACGTGATGAAACTTTGTTGCTCCTAGCTGAAACATGCAAAGTGTTGTAGTAAAAAAGTATTTGGTTGCCTAGGCAATGCCCCCCTCCATGCAACAGCACAGCTCATGCAGTCAGGAGCGGATGAGAGGTGAAAATGTGCGTACAGTATATATAAACTCAGCAAAAACGTCCCTTTTTCAGGACCCTGTCTTTCAAAGATAATTCATAAAAATCCAAATAACTTCACAGATATTCATTGAAAAGGGTTGAAACATTGTTTCCCATGCTTGTTCAATGAACCATAAACAATTAATGAACATGCACCTGTGGAACGGTCGTTAAGACACTAACAGCTTACAGACGGTAGGCAATTAAGGTCACAGTTATGAAAACTTAGGACACTAAAGAGGCCTTTCTACTGACTCTGAAAAACACCAAAAGAAAGATGCACAGAGTCCCTGCTCATCTACGTGAACGTGCCTTTGGCATGCTGCAAGGAGGCATGAGGACGGCAGATGTGGCCAGGGCAATAAATTGCAATGTCCGTACTGTGAGACGCCTAAGACAGCGCTACAGGGAGACAGGACGGACAGCTGATCGTCCTCGCAGTGGCAGACCACGTGTAACAACACCTGCACAGGATCGGTACATCCGAACATCACATCTGCGGGACAGGTACAGGATGGCAACAACAACTGCCCGAGTTACACCAGGAACGCACAATCCCTCCATCAGTGCTTAGACTGTCCGCAATAGGCTGAGAGAGGCTGGACTGAGGGCTTGTAGGCCTGTTGTAAGGCAGGTCCTCACCAGACATCACCGGCACAAACCCACCGTCGCTGGACCAGACAGGACTGGCAAAAAGTGCTCTTCACTGACAAGTCGCGGTTTTGTCTCACCAGGGGTGATGGTCGGATTTGCGTTTATCGTCGAAGGAATGAGCGTTACACCGAGGCCTGTACTCTGGAGTGGGATCGATTTGGAGGTGGAGGGTCCGTCATGGTCTGGGGCGGTGTGTCACAGCATCATCGGACTAAGCTTGTTGTCATTGCAGGCAATCTCAACGCTGTGCGTTACAGGGAAGACATCCTCCTCCCTCATGTGGTACCCTTCCTGCAGGCTCATTATGACATGACCCTCCAGCATGACAATGCCACCAGCCATACTGCTCATTCTGTGCGTGATTTCCTGCAAGACAGGAATGTCAGTGTTCTGCCATGGCCAGCGAAGAACCCGGATCTCAATCCCATTGAGCACGTCTGGGACCTGTTGGATCGGAGGGTGAGGGCTAGGTCCATTCCCCCCAGAAATGTCCGGGAACTTGCAGGTGCCTTGGTGGAAGAGTGGGGTAACATCTCACATCAAGAATGGGCAAATCTGGTGCAGTCCATGAGAAGATGGAGGAGAAGGAGGAGATGCATTGCAGTACTTAATGCAGCTGGTGGCCACACCAGATACTGACTGTTACTTTTGATTTTGTCCCCCCCTTTGTTCAGGGACACATTATTCAATTTCTGTTAGTCACATGTCTGTGGAACTTGTTCAGTTTATGTCTCAGTTGTTGAATCTTGTTATGTTCATAGAAATATTTACACATGTTAAGTTTTCTGAAAATAAACGCAGTTGACAGTGAGAGGATGTTTCTTTTTTTTCTGAGTTTATATATAAAAAAAGATGCACATTTGCTATTCAAATTATTATAACGGTGACTGCAGTCAATTGGCTGACCAATAACCATCATCCAAAATTCCATGACCGTCACAGCCCTAGCTCTGCATGTTCATTGCAAGTTCTCTGCAGACTCGGCTTCCCCTATGAGATGTGTTTCATCTGTACTGAATCCCCCTATAGTGAGGTACCGTGTGCCGCACTGCGTCCTCTTCTCCTTTCCACCCACTCTCTCTCCCAGGCGCAGGGGCCTTATTACGCCCTCAGTCGGGGTCATAATTACTGACGCTCCCCCTCCACTCCAGCTACGGCTGTTTCCAGGCCAGCAGTGGAAGGAAGGTAGGGAGAACAAAACAAGGCTGAGCGGTGTGGTGCCTGGTTCTCCCCTCCAGGTAGTCTCTCCTGGATCAATGTCCCACCTCCGCAACGTGTCGTGAATCTTCTTATCCCAGAGGCACTGTTTTGTTCTGGGCCTCGCCTCAGTTCCTTGCATGCCTAGCTGGGAGAAAGATTGGCAAACATGAAACATTCTGATGATTGGGTCTGCAGCATATCAAACATGTTTCTATATCAGAGTTGTGTGCCTGATTGCTCCCGAGTGGCGCAGTGGTCTAAGGCACTGCATCTCAGTGCTTGAGGCATCACTACAGACCCCCTGGTTCGATTCCAGGCTGTATCACAACCGGCCGTGATTGGGAGTCCCATAGGTCGGCGCACAATTGGCCCAGCGTCGTCCGGGTTTGGCCGGTGTAGGCCGTCATTGTAAATAAGAATATGTTCTTAACTGACTTGCCTAGTTAAATAAAAAAATATAAAAATTCAGGTCTGTGGGAAGCCTGAGGGAATGGAAAAATAAATGTTGGTATTGGAAGCCTTTCTTGTTAGTGCTTTTCAGCTATGTGGGGCAGAGAGGAGATGGTTAAAGGGATAGAGAGAGATGTAAAAATCATAATGGAGATTTAATTACTACATAACATAGGTGATTTGTGTCAGTGTGGGGGATTTGATCTGTGTCAAGGTTACCCTGACTCCAAGTCCATCGCTGTATCAACTCTCCATTGGGCTTCTTCCAACAGCAGATAACCAGGCCTGCAGACGATACAAGGCTGAAATAACATGTGGATCAGTGAGCCTGATAATAGTTTTACCTAAGGTAAACCAGTCACTACAGTCACCACATAATAATCAAACAGTCCACCTGCCCCTCAAGGCCCAAAACAAACTGTAATCAAACCAGCCCCTCTCTCAGCAGTGCTGTTGTAATGTTTACTCAGCTAGCACACTCCTGTAATCAGTAGCTGTTTGTCTGAGAGACGCTGTCTGTCTGAGAGACGCTGTCTGTCTGAGAGACGCTGTCTGTCTGAGAGACGCTGTCTGTCTGAGAGACTCTTACCTTCGTTACCTCATGCAAAGATTGGCCTTTCACAGGAAACACAGTAGTAGTAGTGCTTTTCTCCCAACTTTAAAAAAAGTAAAGTTTTAATCCTGCTGTATAATCCAGGCATCTGTGATGATGCAGATAGGAAACATTGAAATGAATTTGATTTTGTTTATCTGGAAACAGTTGTGTATTGGCTGGTTGGTTTTTAGAGCTGCCTGTGTGTATGTATGTGTGTTTGTGCATGTGTGTGTGTGTGTGTGTGTGTGTGCATGCGTGTAGCTGCAGACTGAGGCTGCCATGGCTGATGCTAATACCTCAGGGTGCTCTAATGGTTCCGCTATTTAATTACTACAGAGTGCCACTTCAGTCTCCTGTGTTTGTGTGTGTATGTGTGTGTATGTGTGTGTAAGTGCTCCAGTCTCCAGCCCAATAACACACACTCAAGTGAAGAAACAGAAACACACAAGGCACTAGGGGGGTTTTACTTAGCCAGTCTGAACACGGCTCTCTCTGTATCCACAAGCTCAGACTTGTTGTCGACGCTCTCTCACTCACTCATTCACTAGTGACTGTGGTTACACAAGTTTACACAAGTTTATAATTGAGCTCCTATCTTTTACTGCCTGTGAGCTCAAGAGAGGAGACAGAGCGAGAGAAAGGGAGCGGGAGAGAGGGAAAAAGAGAGAGATAGAGAGCCCTCAGTTCCATAGTTCTGTCAAGGTGTGACCGTTGGTTTCAGTGGTGGTTAACTAGCTAGAGCACACTGCTGTCAAGAGCTTTGATGAAGGGCTAGAGACATCTGAAACTGGGCTGGAAACTATGTTCCTCTGCCAACACAGACAGGCGACTGTCTGAGATATAGGACTCCGTTTTACAGGGACAGACCACTGGGAGGGAGAATAGAAGAATAGGGTAATGTATAACTTCCCCTGTCAGAGTGATACCATGGTTTTAGGTTGTGGAAGCTAAGATGCTGGCTGCGTCCCAATTCAAATTCACTATGTAGGGAATATGGTGTCATTTGGGACGCAGAGGCTGTCTACCTCTGTCAGGCTGACCTTTTTAAAGCAGCGTCTCTCTGTGTGTTAATGGTTTTATTGAGCGTGGCCCTCTGATGCGGTCATCTCATCTCAGCTCATCACATCATCCTGAGCTCCCAGCTCTCAGCCTTCTGGACCAGTCTTATTATCTACTCTCTAATTACTATCCCTCTCTTTCACTATTTCACTCTTTATTTGGCACACTCTATCTCTCCATCCCAGCTCCCTGAATTTAGCTTTGCACTTTCTCTCTCTCTCTGTCTTTCTCCCTATCTCTGCTCTCTCTCTCTTCCTCTCTTTTTCTTTCTCTCTTCCACCTTCCCTCTTTCCCTCCCACCCTACCTCCCTCTCGCTCTCCAGTTTCTCTACAGAAGACTGTGACCTCCAGGCAGGTATTCAGGGAGGACTCAGGGAGAACTCTAAAACTTTTAAACCCTGTGCCCAGCTGGCACGTCACAGGCAGGCTAACTGCAGCTCTGTCTCTGTCCTCCTCTAATCTTAATTAAGTCCTTCACTGACTGCCGCTCCTCTCCTCCTTCATCAGTTTGGGAGGCTGTGTGTGTACCGATGGGGCCGTGGTGCTGTTGGATGGTGCCCTTAGGAGATCTGAGGAGGCCAAATGGAATGTGTGTGGATTGATAATGCCCTGAGTCAGTCAGACTGACTGAGCAGTGAACAGGTCAAACTAATTGGTCTGACATATGTCGGTACTTTCCTCAGACTTTCATATCCATTAACCTTTATATAATCTTCATGCACCGGCTCCCTGTCCAAGTAAAGAAGTAAAGTCTGAGGGCAGTCCGAATGGCTGTATGGGAGTAGAATTTATTCTCCATTAAGACCATGAGTTATGTTTGTCTATGAGTCCCAGACTTTTTTAAAGACCCTCCACGGTGAGTTTAATAAAGGAAAACCCAACCTACAATGTGTAAGATCATTCATTATCGTGTTAATTTCTAACCACTAAATAAGCATTTCATTCACATTGCCTTGATTTCCTATTGCCCCCCATTGAGTCTATTGCATTCCTGCTGGACCGTGTTACAGTGTGTGAGCATTGTAATCGTGCAGGGTACAGTGGCACCAGGCTCCCAACAGGGGACAGAACATGGACATTTCTCCAATTAAGACCAAAGTGGAGCCTCTGGTGCTGTGATTTACACCACTTATTTAGCATGCTGTGATTTTAATTGGGATTTTAAGTGGTATCCCACCACAACCAATCCTCTCCATCACTCTGGTTCTGCATGAATGGTTGGATGTGTTTGTGATCTGTATTCAGTGGGGTAGTCTGATGGTGGAGAACATATCCCCTCTAGTCCTGTCCCGCTGTGAGCCGTTGTTTCAGAGGTGGGAGGTGGCGATAAGAATGAGGTGAATCAGCACACTTCTCTTAACAGTTTCCATTAGCATTCTAGTCAATCTCACAAATATTTGTTTCTAGACATGATGTGCATGTTTGTCTAAGAGTTTGTCTCAGTCTGTCTCTCTGTGTGTCTGTGTGTGCATGAATAATTGAGAGAGTGAGAGGGAAAGAGAGAGAAAAAGAAAGGAAGATACAACATTTGACAGTGGCTGAAGAGAATAGGTTAGACACAACCAATGTTAAAGCCCTAACCCCTGTTCATCTTTGTATTTGTGAGAATTCTCTGCCCTCTTGATTTGGTGGAAGAGAGCGAGCAGTAGGCTGTGGGTGCTTGCCTTGTGCAGCCATAACATTCCTGCCACTGTCTGTCTGTAGTTGTGCTGCCTACATCCAAATTCAGGGTCTGTGTCCATAGCAAATCCTCCAGACATCCCTATTTGCATTGGTCCACCTGTTTTTGTGTTTGCTCCCTAATAAGGATATTCAGAACTAGCAGAGAAGCAGGCATCAATCTGCAATTTATCGTCATGGCTCCACACTCTAGCTACGGGAACTTTCTCAAAAACGGTATGTGCAGATCCATCTTTTCCCAGACCCCCCCCCCCCCCCCCCCCCCCACCCCCCACAGCCCATGAACATAAGAAACGCCCTCTCCCCTCCATTAAAAAGTTGGCGGTTTGTTTACAAGAGTGTGAGTGGTTCTTTGTGGCACTGCACACCACTTATGGGAAGGAGGTGAACGACTAGTGTGAATTGAAAGACTCACCCCTCCCCCTTCTATTTCTCTCCCTCTCCTCTCCTCTCCTCTCTCTCTCTCTCTCTCTCTCTCTCTCTCTCTCTCTCTCTCTCTCTCTCTCTCTCTCTCTCTCTCTCTCTCTCTCTCTCTCTCTCTCTCTCTCCCTGAAATAGGTATCTAAAGGATAGAACAGCCCTCTCAGCCAATCCCTGTAGCCACAGGACCATGTGCCAGTGATGACTAGCTGGTGAGTACTATTCTTAGTTTCCTCAAAACTTGATTGTCCATTTTTGGGTTAAAATGGAAATGTATCTTTGGCTTACAGGCATATCTTCCTATTTTATTATTCTGGTAGAAAGCAGGGAATGTCCTTTATGTCTGTTTTATGCCCTCACTCCTCAAACTGATCATGTATTTTCTATAGTATATGGCTCATTAGACAAAGTCCTCTCAAACTCTCCAGCCTACACTTTTTGTTACGCTTTTGTAGAAGTTTTCGGGTTGTGATTGATCTTGGTATTGGTTTTGTTTGGTACGTGTGTATATTAGATTGGACAGCGTTTAGTTTCCGACTGCGTCCCACACGTCCCCTTGTCCCATACCTCTGAGATCATTGGACCCAGTGGAGACCAAACGTAGGAAGCTCAAAGCCATCTATCATTCCTTCTCTCTCACTCTATTTTTACCCTCCCCCTCTTCTCTACAGCCCCTGTAGTAAATTGCCTGAGGCAGGGAGCCTTTTATCTAAAATCCCTTTATTCTAACTCAGAAAATGAGTGTTTTGAAAAGAGGAGCGTGGTGATGATGGAGAGATGGAGAGAGGAGGGGTGAAACCTGTTATTCAATCCTGTTAATGGTGAAGTTCTCTCGCCTACAGCTCCTCTCTCCTCTCTGTCTCTTTCCTCTCTCTCACTCTCTTCTCTCCTCCACCCCACAAAGAGTGTTTGGCGGCAGGCGGGAGTCCACCAGGAACTTCGTCTAATTGGCTCTATGTGGGCTAATCAAAGAATCAAAGCTCAGAGGTGATGTGTTAAAAAAAAAACAGCCTGTGATATCTTCTCTCTGCTCCTCTCCAAGAATGCGGAAGTTTATGTAATAGATTTATGTAATAGATAAGTGTACTGTATGCAGCTATCTGTTATTTATCTTCTAAAAGCTTTTTATTGAGATAGTTATTTCTGTAAGGTGAGGATTGAGGAATGGGTTTTTTTCAGGTGCCAGAGAGGTCGCTTCCTTTGAGTGTAGAAAGAATGCTTGCCCAGGAAGTAAAGATTTGAGCTCATTGAACACCTAAAGCTTCAGACGCCAACTTTCCAACTACCTCACCCAGTTGTCATGATGAGGCGCATGGGCCAACTCTGTAGAAAGTCTACCCTATTGAAAGCCTTTTTGGCTGGCACTCGCTTCTATTGCATTTTATAATTCCCTTCTCCTCCGTTGCTCTGATTTGCCCAGCTTGATTAGATTTGTGCCCCAAATGTTTCCCCAAACCCTGTCAGTGGACCAGAAATGCCCCATCCCATTTGGGCCTTGTGTAAAAGCTTGTGAAGAAGCTCCTTTCTGTTTGTTGTTTGCATTGTCCTCCTTTGTCCTCCTTTCTCCCAGATCTATGTGGACTATCTGAAGCCTGAGGAGCACGGGCCGTGTTAACGTGTTTTCCCTCCTCTTCCCGCTGTTGTTTGCTGATATTTAGTTCAGGATGACAACGAGCTGGAAGAAAACAAGCAGCTTTTCAACTGTGAATGGAGGGAGGATATAGGGAGGATGGAGGGAAAGAAGACCCAGTTTAAGGGCTCATCTCAACTGTAGTCCAGGGCTATGTCCCAAATGGCACCCTGTAGCTCAGTTGGTAGAGCATGGCGCTTGCAACGCCAGGGTTGTGGGTTCGTTTCCCACGGGGGGCCTGTATGAAAATGAAAATGTATGCACTCACTAACTGTAAGTCGCTCTGGATAAGAGCGTCTGATAAATGACTAAAATGTAAATGTATAGTGCACTACTTTTGACCAGAGCCCTATGTGCACTATAAAGGAAATAGGATGCCAATTTGGAGGCGCCCCTGGCCTTAAAGACTATGTCTGTTATTGACCCCCAGGCGATTTAAAGAGAGCGTCATTATCCCTAGCAAATTACCACATCGCCTTTGTCGGTCAGCTATGGTATATTAGTGTGCCTTAAAAACGTGGCCTAGCGCTGTCCATTCAGGGGACAAAGAGAGGGGCCTCTGGCAGAACCTTTGCCGGTCACACAGAGGAGCCATTCACACGAGACGGAGGATCGCAGGGAGTCTTACCAATGATGAGCTTTGGTTCTTTACTTACACAACCATGAAAGGTTCGCTGCATCTAGCCACCCCAGTGCCTTCCACAGCTTCATCTAGCCACCCCAGTGCCTTCCACAGCTTCATCTAGCCACCCCAGTGCCTTCCACAGCTTCATCTAGCCACCCCAGTGGCTTCCATAGCTTCATCTAGCCACCCCAGTGTTTTCCACAGCTTCATCTAGCCACCCCAGTGGTTTCCATAGCTTCATCTAGCCACCCCAGTGGCTTCCATAGCTTCATCTAGCCACCCCAGTGCCTTCCACAGCTTCATCTAGCCACCCCAGTGGCTTCCATAGCTTCATCTAGCCACCCCAGTGGCTTCCACAGCTTCATCTAGCCACCCCAGTGGCTTCCATAGCTTCATCTAGCCACACCAGTGGCTTCCACAGCTTCATCTAGCCACCCCAGTGGCTTCCACAGCTTCATCTAGCCACCCCAGTGGCTTCCATAGCTGCATCTAGCCACCCCAGTGCCTTCCACAGCTTCATCTAGCCACCCCAGTGGCTTCCATAGCTTCATCTAGCCACCCCAGTGGCTTCCACAGCTTCATCTAGCCACCCCAGTGGCTTCCACAGCTTCATCTAGCCACCCCAGTGGCTTCCATAGCTTCATCTAGCCACCCCAGTGGCTTCCATAGCTTCATCTAGCCACCCCAGTGCCTTCCACAGCTTCATCTAGCCACCCCAGTAGCTTCCATAGCTTCATCTAGCCACCCCAGTGGCTTCCACAGCTTCATCTAGCCACCCCAGTGGCTTCCACAGCTTCATCTAGCCACCCCAGTGGCTTCCATAGCTTCATCTAGCCACCCCAGTGGCTTCCACAGCTTCATCTAGCCATGTGAGTTATGATAGAGGTGAGGATTTTATGTGGATGATGTCTTTGAACAGTGTAGGTTTGGATGTATGTGACCAATCACCTGGGTTTACAGGTCAGTCAAAGTGATTGGACAGGTTCAGATCCATCTACTTTCTATCCATGATGAAGTGCTTGTAGTCCTCATGGGGTACAGTGTTTGGCCCCTCTCATTCATTCAGTATTCAGAATTTCAGACATTGCCGAAGACTTGCAGCATCAAATGTCTTTATCTATCAATTATTTATTGTCTGCTTTGACTGATCTTGAGCCTTGCATTGCATACAAAATATGCAATCACTTACGAGATTCTGATGAAGATACAAAAAAAAACAGATCACACAGAACTGCCTTTTTTAAATTTTGTATGGGCCTGGAGGATTACGATCAGGAGGTGATGCAGAGCGTCTTGGTTTTCTCAGAGGAACATTTCATCACTCCTCTAACATTGTTTTCTTCTTTATGAACTACGTCTCTCTCCAGCAGTAAATGAGAATAGAGGGAGGGCTTTTGTCTATGGGCCACGATGGGGCCACGGAGCCCGTAAATCAGCTCCTCTCTCTGGGTCATTAAGTTGGCAGCTCCCCTGGTCCTCTTGTCCTCCGGATCTTTACCATCCTCCCTGGCCCTGGATCAGCAGCCAGAAGAGAGCAGTGGCTAACTGGCTAATGATTAGCTGTCCTGTCCTCAGCAGTTCTGATGTGCCATTACTGCAGGATGGGAAAGGCTATGAAAACATATACATCAGCTTGGACATTCTCTCTGTAGGACTCTTGTGAGAGTTATTCCATATTGGACTGATTGCGATGTTTAGAGCTGGTGTCTTAAGCTGACAGTGAGGATAACTGCTGGAAGTGGATTTGAATGTAGTGATTAATAATGTAATGGTTTATGTCTGTGTATATATGTTTATTGGTATGTGTGTGTGATTAAACACAGGACCTGAACGGTTTTAAAACTTGTCGTAATTGGAAGTAAATGCCTGTATACAGGTTACTTTGTGTGTTAGTGAATCTGTCAAACAGTATTTTTTTTCTCTTTCAGTTGAAAGTACATTTTACATTTTAGTCACAGAGCGACTTACTGTTAGTTCGTTCATCTTAAGATAGCTAGGTGGGACAACCACATATCACAGTCATAGTAAGTCAACAGATGGTTCAGTCTGAGGCCGGTAGGGCTGAGTGAGTCTGAGAGAAAGATGATTGGAAATCCTGAGAGTGAGAAAGAGCAGAGCAGGACTGGTGTTTTGGATAATTATTGTAATCTGTGTGCTCTATAAGGAAACCATATAATCACCTTTACTCTCAGTATAGACATTCCTGCCATGTGAACATTAATTTATTTCAATTCTCTACAGTCTTGTTAGAATACAATGGAATGGTAACGATTCTTTAGTGCTGTCTTGTCCATTTATAAACAAATATTTGCCACCAATGTGGTTAGATGTCGATAATGTGCAATTACGACTTGATCTTTGGAAGGAGGCGTGTGATTGGCTCAGAATATTCGACATGAACTCTGACTACAATCCTCAAGATCATCTAACAGCATTGAACATTCACAGGCATGATGCTCCAACAGGTCTGGTCACATGACTTCAGAGGCTTTGTCTGAACTTAAACCAAAATCTAGACTGCTCTCTCTCTCTCTCTCTCTCTCTTTCTCTCTCTGTCTCTCACTGGGTCTCTCGGGTTCCTCCAGATCCCTGAGAATTGTGGGAAATGGAGCAACGAAGCACCAAACCCTCGGCCCAGCCAGATGTCAATTACTCCCATAATCCTGTGTTTCTGCTTAATCATTCAGGAATTATAGAGCTGGCCTCTCATGTAGCGGTATACACACAGTACACCTCATCTTAGAGAGGAGCCAGAGGGTCTGTGTTCTGGAGCTCCTTTTTCTCTCTCTCTCTCTCTCTCTCTCTCTCTCTCTCTCTCTCTCTCTCTCTCTCTCTCTCTCTCTCCATCCTCTAGTTGGTCTGAGAGAGAGAGAGAGAACAAATAACTTTCATTTTGAGTTAAATAAGCATCATTATTATAAATCACTTCCTATCAAAGATAGAGCAAAAAACATCAATACCAAAAATAAATTGGGATTTTTCTTCTTAGAACACAATCAAACCAAACCGGTCGCTGTTCCGTCACATCCTTTTCACACTTGAAGAACAATAGGTTTGATTAGTACTACTTGAGAAACCCCCCAACCCTATTTCTATCACTTCTATTTCCATTTCAAATATGTATTAGGAAGCGGTGCTGCTCGTGGCAACATCATTTCGCTGAGTCTACCTTGAAGATAGATGACTTGAGAGAGCCTGTATGTACATCCTATATCTCACATCCAAGTGAGCTCCAAAAGTATTGGGACAGTGACTAAACACTTCTACATTAATGTGGACGCTACCATGATTACGGATAGTCCTGAATGAATCGTGAATAATGATGAGTGAGAAAGTTACAGACGCACAAATATCATACCCCCAATAACAGGGGAGGTTAGCATTTTTTTGGGAAGTTTCAAGGAGACTTTAAAGGTGAGGTGGGCAGTGGTGAAAGATGCAGAGATGGGAGGATCTGAGGTGCCACCCTCCTCCTCATATCCTCTCTTATCTTCTCCATGGTTGCACAGAGATGTCTAATACTTCTGACAGACTTCAGAAACAAGCCAGTGGCAGTGTTCCAAAATGTGCACTTTCGTTCTGTGTTCTCCCGTTCTTTCAAAGGTGATCTTCCAAGAACACCTGAGAGAGTATACTGTCTAGTATGGGAGAACGCAGAGCGCTTAAAATCTGTTACGTTTTAAATGTGCTTCTGCGTGACCTCTAACCTAAACAGGAAACAGCATCATCACGCAGCTGGCATCAACAAAGCTAGCTTTTATGCTAGCTAGCTACGTCTGTTTACATTGTAGCCAATGTAGCAGCGTGAGCAACTAGTGCTAGCAATTCAGTGAACAACTATCCCAGAATGGAAATATTTAACATGAATAACAAGTAAACAAGTAACAGAATCGATTTTCTCAGTACCTGTTAGTTAGTGAGTTAAGCTACACCGACCAGAATAATTGTATGTGGGGTCCTCCTCTCGCAAATTGCAGGTAAGCTTTCATGCATTGTACAGAGGCTGAAGCAAAAAAATAATAATTTGCTTACTGTTTAAGAATGATAAAGAGGCAGAGTAGTGGTGTTTCACTGTGAAGCTAATATTGCATTGCATTAGGACTGCTGGTGTTTTATTTCCAATTAGCAGGCTTGCATTGTGAAAAATTCATACAACTATAACACCAAATGCCTATTATTAAATGACACTGATGTGCAAGATAGCTTGGTTTTATATTCATCTTATGCATTGATAACTAATGTTGATAGGCGATATGATACAATCTAACTAGATTAGAAGGCCTAGGGTACTTCATCCTAATGTAAGCTAAATGTATGGGATACAAAACAAATATTGGGATATTATAAAGGAGAGCATGTCCAATTTAATTATATGGATGCAAGTCAAACAGGAATATATATTTAATTAAATGAATACACCATCGTAATATTATAAATGCCTTTCTTTCTCCTTGCAGGGGAATAGACAGATGAACTGCAGCCCCCAGATACCCAAGCCTCAAAACCAGAACAGTGGGGAAACATCAACACTTGTCATTTTGAATAAATATGAACTCTATTGGTTTTCCTGTGACACAGTCCATCATAACAAAAGAAGTCAAGTTGTATTTGTCATATGTACAGGATACACATGGTCCAACATATGTACAGGATACATAAAGGTTCCTTCTTGACAATGCAACAACAATAAGAAATAATAAAATATAAGAATACGAACAAAGTAAATAGTTTACTAGAATAGAATAAACATTTTAGCTTCCCAAAGTGAGGGACATCAGGGAGATTAACATTCATATGCTTGTTCAGTACATGAGGGCAAATTCTGTCATGACAGCCACATGTTCTTTTATACATAGGACAGGAGTTTACAGGTTTTTGTTCCAGCCCTTCACTAACACCTCATTCAACTAATTGTGATCTAAATTGTAGAACATGAATAGTTGAACATGGTGTTTGTGCTGGGAAGGAATAAAAACGTGTACACAGTGCAGTACCCTGGGGCAGAAATCACCCACGTCTTTATTTTAGAATGAGCTTCAAATGTTACAATGAGCTCACAATTCTGCATGATAGAGACTAACGTGTGGATTTACTTCTACAGTGATGTTGCACACGGCCGAATAAACTCCTGACTAAACTCCTGGGATAGGGTGACTTTCCTGGTGGACGGGAGGTTCCCAAGTTCTTTACATCTGTCTGGGTGATGGGGTGGGATGTGCTTCAACCTGAGGAGAACAGAGCAGAAACATAAGGCCAAGTGGGGAGAAATTAACCTCACTGCTCAAATTTCAGTGCTGGTTTAAGTTGGTGAGAACCACAACTACCTTTGTTAATGTGCAATGTTTTCTAAACAGTTTTGCACATTCATAGCCTTAAGTGGTCACAGATTTACTTTTAATTGATAATTTCATTATTCAAAACATTTTCTTTATATGCAATGGTGAAACACAAGAGGGGAAAGTGACAAAAAGAAAGTTAACAAACGTTAGGTAAACAGACACTGCATGCATGTATTGACTGATTGTCGGTAACAGTGGGGTGTGCCCGACTACACAAGAGGCAATGTGTAAACACACAACAAAAGAGTTCCAAGTTTCAGATGCTTTTACTTTAGCTTTTAGTTTCTCTGGCTCTCTATTCCACAAGCTGTTCAGGCAAGAGGGTGGTTAAAAATGACTGCCACCAGTAGTCTCTTGCGCCGACCGCGGTGTGGCCTCACTGGCAGAGTCCGTAACTCTCCTTCTGAGGAGTCTGTGGAAGTAGCACGAAACTCAGTGTAAGTGGGAGAGTAGGCACGCTCTGGCTGTCTTCCTAACTGCTCCACTTGAGTGATGTCCAGCCTGCACTCTTGTGCCAGTCAGTTGATTAGGGAATGCCTTGGAGGTGTGCTGATTAGGAATCCTGCACAGGTGTGTTGGGTGAGCAGAGCTGTGGCGCTGTCTTCAGCTGGCCTGGTGCTGAAGGTAATGCAGCCTTCCACAGTGCTGAACTGAGTGCCGCTGTCCACTGTGCAGTGCCACACTGATCATGTAAAAATGCACAAGTAACTTGGCTGGCTAGCAAGCCTAGATTGAACAGAACATAGCTAGCAGCATTTCCTACATTTTTAATCGGGCACAACTGTTTTGTACTGCCAAGCCAATGACATGGAGTGAAATGAACGCATCAGTTGCCATCTGTCCCTTGCTAAATTTGTCATTAACTGGCTAGCAAGTTCACCAATTCAGAGAATAAAAAACTGTCCGGTTCTTCACAATTGACGCTGCTGATTTTACGATTAGTTTGTTTAGTTGTTCATCCCTAAACAGCTGATAACCAGGACGAGATTGCCTGCTAGCTAGCCATCACGTCCGACAAGCTAACTTAGCTTGTCTAGTGGGCTGATAAACAGCAGTGACTCAACATTTTAATTCAAAATTCATATGAAAGTAGTTTGTTGAACATTTTAACATAATTTGGTGAATATGTAAACATAATATTACATTTTACAAAGTTATTCCTTTTTCCTCTCAAGCGGAGATTTCAGTCTGCCATTAATTCACAAGTTTTTTGAATTTTTTGTGTGTTACAGCAGCATGCTTTGTTCAGGTCTAAGGTTGATATTAAGTCACGGGGAATCTAAAGCTACATTCTTCTTCAAGGCACCCCATATAATGAATGTAATGATTTAATCTATATTTGATCATAAATATCATGTCGAATGACTTTAAATACTGTAAGATTATCTGCACTGTATTTTCCCCACCAAAGTCATATAATTAGGCATTGATGTGGAAGGAACCATGTCAGCCAATAGAATTTTGGAGACCATTCCCCTCTGTGTAAAGTACCCTCAGAAAAGTCCCTCCCCTCAAATCAAACATGTCCTCTCTATATAAAATACTTCCAGATAAGCCCCTTCTTTCAAATCGTGAAAAGTGTGATGTGAAGCCATTGATCACTTATGTAGGCCTACATTCAGAAATACACCCAGTCCTCTGTTTCTGTAAAGGAAGTTGGAAGTTGGCGTTCTCACCAAATTAATTACTCTGAGGTTTGGGACTGGCTAGCTGAGGACTCAAAGCCTTGTATTCTCTCTCTCTCTCTCTCTCTCTCTCTCTCTCTCTCTCTCTCTCTCTCTCTCTCTCTCTCTCTCTCTCTCTCTCACACTGAGCCGTGTGGTTCTTTTGTGTCTCCCTGTGTTAACCTCAGCAGGACCGACTGACAGACAGGCCTTATTAGCTTGGCTCTCTCTGTGGTTATGTTGCCGTCAGAAAACCTTAAACGCATAAAGTACTCAGTTTATAACCTTTACAATGGCTTGAGAAAGGGAAAAAGATACATGATTGTATTTTGGGAGAGTTAGGCTGTGTCCTAAATGGCACCCTATTCCCTTCATAGGGCCCTGGGTCAGATGGTTTAGATCCTTTCCTCTTTAAGGTTGCAGCCCTTATCATTGCAGAGCTATCTCTCACCTTTTTAACCTGTCTCCTCTCTGGGGAGGTTCCCAGTGCCTGGAGGGCAGCCATGGTGCATCCTTTATTTAAAGGGGAGATCAAGCTGATCCTAACTGTTATAGACCAATTTCTATCTTGTCCTGTTTATCAAAACTGCTGGAAAAACTTGTCAACAATCAACTGACTGTCTTTCTTGATGTCTATAGTATTCACTCTGGTATGCAATCTGGTTTCCGCTCAAGTTATGGATGTGTGCACTGCATCGCAGCTGGCTGTGACTGGGAGCCCCATGGGGCGGTGCACAATTGGCCCAGCGTCATCCGGGTTAGGGGAGGGTTTAGCCGGGGGGCTTTCCTTGGCTCATCACGCTCTAGCAACTCCTTGTGGTGGGCTGGGCACCTGCAAGCTGACTTCAGTCATCAGTCGAACAGTGTTTCCTCCAACACATTGGTGCGACTGGCTTCCGGGATAAGCGAGCAGTGTTTTAAGAAGCAGCGCGGCTTGGCGGGTCATGTTTCGGAGGACGCATGTCTCGACCTTCACCTCTCCCGAGCCCGTTGGGGAGTTGCAGCGATGAGAAAAGATCGTAACGACCAATTGGTTATCACTAATTTGGGGAGAAAATGGTGTAAAAAATAGAATAAAATAAAAATTGATAATAATGTGTTATGGATGTGTCACTGCAACATTAAAGGTCCTAAATTATGTTACCACTGCCCTTGACTCTAAGCAATGTTGTACTGCTATTTTTATTGACTTGACCAAAGCTTTTGATACGGTAGACCATTCCATTCATGTGTGTTGGCTAAGGAGTGTTGGTGTCTCAGCCACTGCCTGTCACCAAGGGAGTACCCCAAGGCTCGATCCTAGGTCTCCAATCTTCTCAATTTACATCAACAACATAGCTCAGGCAGTAGGAAGCTCTCTCATCCATTTATATGCAGATGATACAGTCTTATACTCAGCTGGCCCCTCCCCGGATTTTGTGTTAAACGCTCTACAACAAATATTTCTTAGTGTCCAACAAGCTCTCTCTGTCCTTAACCTTGTTCTGAACACTTCCAAAAGAAAGGTAATGTGGTTCCACCGATGCGATTACTACCTCTGAGGGTTTAGAGCTTGAGGTAGTCACCTCATGCAAGTACTTGGGAGTATGGCTAGACAGTACACTGTCCTTCTCTTAGCACATATCCAAGCTGCAGGCTAAGGTTAAATCTATACTTGGCTTCCTCTATCGTAATCACTCCTCTTTTACCCCAGCTGCCAAACTAACCCTGATTCAGATGACCATCCTAGCCATGCTAGATTACAGAGATGTAGTTTATAGATCGGCAGGTAAGGGTGCTCTCGAGTGGCTAGATGTTCTTTACCATTCGGCTATCAGATTTTCCACCAATGCTCCTTATAGGACACATCACTGCATTCTATACTCCTCTGTAAACTGGCCATCTCTGTATACCTGACGCAAGACCCACTGGTTGATGCGTATTTATAAAACCTTCGTAGGCCTCACTCCCCCCTATCTGAGATACCTACTGCAACCCTCATCCTCCACATACAGTACAACTGTCACGCCCTGGCTCTGGGGACTCTTAAATGTTGAGCCAGGGTGTGGATTTTCATTGTTTAGTTTTCTATGTGTTTCGTTCTAGATCGTTTATATCTATGTTGGCCAGGGTGGTTCCCAATCAGAGACAGCTGTAGCTCGTTGTCTCTGATTGGGGACCATACTTAGGCAGCCTTTTGGCTTATTAGTTTGGTGGTATCTTGTTCCGTAAGGTTTTGTGTATAACCTAGGACTTCACGTATCGTTTGGTTTGTTGTTTTGGTTAATGTGTGTACTAAATAAAGAATGTACGCTTATCACGCTGCGCCTTGGTCTTCATCAGTCGACGATCGTGACAGAAGATCCCACCAAGAGAGGACCAAGCAGCGTGCCCAGGAGGAGAAGTTGGCGATGTCCCAGGTGGGCGAATGGTGGTCTTGGGAGGACATATTCACGGGCAGAGGGCCATGGGCAAAAGTAAATGCCCAGGCGGGAGAGGAGAAACGGCACCAACCGTGCCGACGACGGACACGCGAGAGGCAACCCCAAGTAATTTTTTTGGGGGGGCACACGGCGTGGACGACGGGGCTGCTGGAGGCAGCTACAGGACGAATCGGTGGACTAGGAGAGGAGGCCACCAGGTTTGGGGGGCTGGAAGGGTGGTTGGCGGAGCCTGGAGGTAGAGCAGAGCCAACTCCCCGTACTCAGGCTAGGCAGCGTGAGACTGGGCAGGTTCCGTGTTATGCGGAGCCACGTACTGTGCCGCGAGTGTTCCGGCACAGTCCTGTACGTCCTGTGCTAGCACCACGCACGTGTCGTGCTAAGGTGGGCATGCAGCCAGGACGGAGTGTGCCGGCTCAACGCTCGTGGCCTCCAGTACCCCTCCTCGGTCCCGGATATCCTGCGCCAGTGCCACGTGCTGTAGTGCCAGTACGAGTGCACAGCCCTGTACTTCCTGTGCTGATGCCTCACACAGATTGTGTGGAAATAGGCATTCAGCCAGGACGGGTTGTGTCAGCTCTCCGCTCCAGACCTCCAGTCCGTCTCCACAGCCCGGTCCGGCCTGTTCCTGTCCCTCGCACCAAACCAGTGGTGCGCGTCGCCAGCCCGGTCCGGCCTGTTCCTGCTCCCCGCACCAAGCCTGTGGTGCGCGTCGCCAGCCCGGTCCGGGCTGTTCCTGCTCCCCGCACCAAGCCTGTGGTGCGCGTCGCCAGCTCGGTCCGGCCTGTTCCTGTCCCTCGCACCAAGACTGTGGTGCGCGTCGCCAGCCCGGTCCGGCCTGTTCCTGCTCCCCGCACCAAGCCTGTGGTGCGCGTCGCCAGCCCGGTCCGGCCTGTTCCTGCTCCCCGCACCAAGCCTGTGGTGCGCGTCGCCAGCCCGGTCCAGCCTGTTCCTGTCCCTCGCACCAAGCCTGTGGTGCGCGTCATCAGCCCGGTCCGGCCTGTTCCTGCTCCCCGCACCAAGCCTGTGGTGCGCGTCGCCAGCCCGGTCCGGCCTGTTCCTGCTCCCCGCACCAAGCCTGTGGTGCGCGTCACCAGCCCGGTCCGGCCTGTTCCTGTCCCTCGCACCAAGCCTGTGGTGCGCGTCGTCAGCCCGGTCCGGCCTGTTCCTGTCCCTCGCACCAAGACAGTGGTGCGCGTCGCCAGCCCGGTCCGGCCCGTTCCTGCTCCCCGCACCAAGCCAGTGGTGCGCGTCGTCAGTCCGGCACGGTCCGTGCCTGTTCCACCGGTGCCTGGTCCAGCACCGGTCAGCTGCTCCACACCGGAGCCAGAGCAATCCGCTCCACCGGTGTCCAGTCCAGCTCGGACCAGACCAGGGGCGCTACGGGGGGGTAGAGAGAGAGTGGTGGTCACGCCCGGAGCCGGATCCGCCTCCGAGGCGGAATGCCCACACGGCCCCTACCCCGTTGTGTTGGTGTGGCACGGTCGCAGTCCGCGCCTTTGGGGGGTGGGGGGTACTGTCACACCCTGGCACTGGGGACTCTTAAATGTTGAGCCAGGGTGTGGATTTTCATTGTTTAGTTTTCTATGTGTTTCGTCTAGATCGTTTATATCTATGTTGGCCAGGGTGGTTCCCAATCAGAGACAGCTGTAGCTCGTTGTCTCTGATTGGGGACCATACTTAGGCAGCCTTTTGGCATGTTAATTTGGTGGGATCTTGTTCCGTAAGGTTTTGTGTATAACCTAGGACTTCACGTATCGTTTGGTTTGTTGTTTTGGTTCATGTGTGTACTAAATAAAGAATGTACGCTTATCACGCTGCGCCTTGGTCTTCATCAGTCGACGATCGTGACAACAACACACGTTCTGCCAGTCACATTCTGAGTTCACACTCAAACTGGACAGTTTTACATTCAAAGTCTCAATCATGGACACTCTTACTGACACTTGTGGCTGCTTCGCGTGATGTATTGTTGTCTCTACCTATTTTCCCTTTGTGCTGTTGTCTGTGCCTAACCATGTTTGTGCCATGTTTGTGCTGCTGCCATGTTGTGTTGCTACCGTGTTGTTGTCATGTGGTGTTGCTACCATGCTGTGTTGTCATGTGTTGCTGCCATGCTGTGTTGTCTCTTTATGTGTCCTAAAACATTTTTTGGAAATCACAGCCCCCGTCCCCACAGGAAGCCTTTTGTCTCTTAGTAGGCTGTTATTGTAAATATGAATTTGTTCGTAATTGACTTGCCTAGTTAAATAAAGGTTAAATAAAATAATTTAAAATAATTTAAAATAATTAGGAAGGTCTTTAGAAGTTATTTATTTTACAATGTTATGTTACAATTACAGTTACACAACAGGCTCTCTCTTCAGAGGGGGAGAGAGCTAGAGAGAGGAAGAGCGGTAGAGAGAGTGAGCGAGAGGGAGAGAGAGAAAAAGAAAGTGATCAATTAAGAAAGGAAGAGAGAGAGCAGTCTGGCCTTTTGAAATCCAGCAGCGGAAGATGAGCTGTTGTTCCACAGCAGCTGAGACATTGTAGACAATGATCACAGTGTGTTGTTCTCATTTCATCTCCACATTTCCTGGCACAAAGACGGGGTCATGCATCAAGACGTCCGTAATGGGAAATCGTGTTGTGAGACCACAAAGCAATTAAAATAGGAAGCAAGATGTTTTTTTCTAGTTATATCACAACGAATTTAATTATTGTTGTGTGCTTTGCCAGCAGGAACATTGTTGTTGTTGTCTAGTGTATTGAAGCAGCATTGGGTTTGATCAATAACTTTGTTGTAAAATGATGCCCCCCTCCCCTTGCTCGTTCTACTATAATGACCATTCTCAAACTCAAACTAGCTCATTATGTGTTTATAGACTGTTTATTGAGTGCGTATGTAAATCTATAGTTACATTTACACATGCCAATTCATTGTTCCATTCTCACGTGTCATGCCTTGTAATTTCACTACTCTGCATGCATGTCCAATTTGTAATGCTGATTGGACCGTATAAAACAACCTGTTTATCCATTCACAAAGTGTGTTATTGGATGTTTCAAGTGATTAGCCTAACAGCAGCCTAATCTCTCCTTCCTCTCCCTCGCTCTCCAACATCAACAGAGGCTCTGACTGCCCTGGTAGAAAGGTGATATTGGCTGCTGTTTTCAGGTGTTAGTGGTCTGTGGTTAACCTCAAACCACAGAGGAGAGCATGTCAGCTAGCTACCTACCACAGGACTGTGTGTGTGTGTGTGTGTGTGTGTGTCTGTCGCTGAGAGGGATGCCACAAACATCATAGCCTGCCACCCGTGTATGAGTGGAAAGCTGAGGGGACCAAGATCACAAGATCGAATAAAAGTGACCTGAGGAAAAATATTCCCATCATAATCTCATTATAGGTAAGTCTACATAAATACTGGTGTGATTAACTAGCCATTGTTCATTCAATCTCTCAGCTGACACAGTTCTGCAAGAGGCATCTGAATTAGGCCATTTGAATACCACAGTTCAAAGTTGGTCTGCAAATTTAAAGACATTTTAACATCTGACAATAAAACAGGAAATGTTCTCAAAGCACTTTGAATATAGCCTTTGTGATATTCAATATTATTGATTTAGCCTCTCCCTATCCTCGGAACACATTGCATTGTTCTGCTGAAATCCAGTAGTAATCCTGATCAGAGGTGGTGTGTGTGTTTGTGTGTGTGTGTGTGTGTGTGTGTGTGTGTTTGTGTGTGAATGTTTGTGTGTTTTTGTGTGTGTGTGTGTTTTTGTGTTTGTGTGTGTGTATGTCTGTGTGTGTGTGTGTGTGTGTTTGTGTGTGTGTTTGTGTGTGTGTTTGTGTGTGTGTTTGTGTGTGTGTTTGTGTGTGTGTTTATGTGTGTGTTTGTGTGTGACAGCAGCCTTCCCCTCAGAACACTCAGAAGAGAGGGAGTGGGCATCTAAAAGAGAGGAATGAAAGGATGCAAGGGTACTCAGAGAGAGATAGATCGAGAGAGAGGAAGAGAGGAAGAGGAAGGGGATGTCCTCAAGGGGCTCGGCCATCCCCCTGACACCCAAGAGCATCTAAGGAAAGTGGGAAGAGGAGGTGAGGGGGGTTGAAGAATAGGACCTTGAGTGGCAGATACAACTACAGGCTAAAGATCCCCCTGGAATGGGGTTTTGGTGTGTACAAGTGTTTGTGTGTGTGTGTGTGTGTGTGTGTGTGTGTGTGTGTGTGTGTGTGTGTGTGTGTGTGTGTGTGTGTGTGTGTGTGTGTGTGTGCTGTCACTGAGCCTCCATTCGGACTCTAAAACAAAGCAGCTCCCACAGGTTACCAGGGCGTAATCAAGGCATTAGAGACAGACCAATTAATGTGAAAGGAACCCAATTCATTGATGTCCCAGGCTAACACTGGCATAGAGACCTGTTGCAGGCGTCCCGTTTGAAGGTGGTTTTAGAGTCTGAGGAGACTTGTTAAGAGGCGTACATATTTCCCAGACTAGAGTTTCCTGTCCTGGCCTCCCCTGGTGGAGACTGACCAGACAGAGAGATACTACTGTCCTGTCCTGGCCTCCCCTGGTGGAGACTGACCAGACAGAGAGATACTACTGTCCTGTCCTCCCCTGGTGGAGACTGACCAGACAGAGAGATACTACTGTCCTGTCCTCCCCTGGTGGAGACTGACCAGACAGAGAGATGCTACCGTCCTGTCCTGGCCTCCCCTGGTGGAGACTGACCAGACAGAGAGCTACTACCGTCCTGTCCTCCCCTGGTGGAGACTGACCAGACAGAGAGATACTACCGTCCTGTCCTGTCCTCCCCTGGTGGAGACTGACCAGACAGAGAGATACTACCGTCCTGTCCTGTCCTGTCCTGGTGGAGACTGACCAGACAGAGAGATACTACCATCCTGTCCTGTCCTCCCCTGGTGGAGACTGACCAGACAGAGCGATACTACCGTCCTGTCCTGTCCTCTCCTGGTGGAGACTGACCAGACAGAGAGATACTACCATCCTGTCCTCCCCTGGTGGAGACTGACCAGACAGAGAGATACTACCATCCTGTCCTGTCCTCTCCTGGTGGAGACTGACCAGACAGAGAGATACTACCATCATGTCCTCCCCTGGTGGAGACTGACCAGACAGAGAGATACTACCGTCCTGTCCGGTCCTCCCCTGGTGGAGACTGACCAGACAGAGAGATACTACCGTCCTGTCCGGTCCTCCCCTGGTGGAGACTGACCAGACAGAAGATACTACTGTCCTGTCCTGGCCTCCACTGGTGGAGACTGACCAGACAGAAGAAACTACTGTCCTGTCCTGGCCTCCCCTGGTGGAGACTGACCAGACAGAGAGATACTACCATCCTGTCCTCCCCTGGTGGAGACTGACCAGACAGAGAGATACTACCGTCCTGTCCGGTCCTCCCCTGGTGGAGACTGACCAGACAGAGAGATACTACCGTCCTGTCCGGTCCTCCCCTGGTGGAGACTGACCAGACAGAAGATACTACTGTCCTGTCCTGGCCTCCACTGGTGGAGACTGACCAGACAGAAGAAACTACTGTCCTGTCCTGGCCTCCCCTGGTGGAGACTGACCAGACAGAGAGATACTACCATCCTGTCCTCCCCTGGTGGAGACTGACCAGACAGAGAGATACTACCGTCCTGTCCTCCCCTGGTGGAGACTGACCAGACAGAGAGATACTACCGTCCTGTCCTCCCCTGGTGGAGACTAACCAGACAGAGAGATACTACCATCCTGTCCTCCCCTGGTGGAGACTGACCTGACAGAGAGATACTACAGTCCTGTGCTGGCCTCCCCTGGTGGAGACTGACCAGACAGAGAGATACTACTGTCTTGTCCTGGCCTCCCCTGGTGGAGACTGACCAGACAGAGAGATACTACTGTCCTGTCCTGGCCTCCCCTGGTGGAGACTGACCAGACAGACTACTTCTCAATGTCATCAACTTTCTTCATTCTCTTTTAGAATATCTCCTTATCTCGGTAGAATTGGAAACTCTGACTGCAATTGTTTGATAGATTGTTATGCGACCATCAACAACAAAATGTATGCGTTTTCTAAAACGTTAATTTTGGAACACAAAAGCTCTCCAGACAGGCCCTTTGGAGCCGGTGGGAGGTGGGCCAGTTTTATTATAAGTTTTATGTTCGTTCCCTCAGTGTGTGTGTGAGTGTGTGTGTGCATGCGCATATGTGCGTGTGTGGCGTGTTTTATCCCCGGGCAGCACAATAGCGCTGAGTGATTAATGCCTTCAGCCAAAATCCAATAAGGGGGACGTAGAGTGGGAATAGGGTGGTACGGCATCTCTCTGTCTATCCCTCCATGCCTCCCTCCATCTCTATCCATCCATCCTCTGCCACCATGGTCCAAATCAGCCAGCCGTTTGTTCTGCTGTGATCAATGTGCTCTGACAAACAGAGAAGCCAAATTGCGGCGCTTTATTGAAATGCTTCCTCCCACCTCCTCCTACCTGGCTGCCTGCCCACGTCTCCTGTGGTTTCAGGCAGCCGCAGCATAGGAACCAGACGTGTGTGTGTGTGTGTTTGTGTGTCTCTCTCTGGTTTCAGGAAGCCAAAGCTAGAGCACATATGTGCACAGACATCAGAGCCTGTCTGTCTATCTGTCTCTATGTGCCAGGCTGATTCAGTGGCATGAGAATGCGGTCCTGTTAGTACCTCTACAGACAATGAGTGGACGGACAAGTTAGCACCAAATCAACTGGAATAAATGAAACAAGGTAGAACTTAATTTGAGTACTCTAGGATTCATATTGAATTCCGATGAAATAGTTGTTCGGCTGGGTGTGTGTGTGTGTGTATATATATGTGTGTGTGTGTGTGTGTGTGTGAGATTGTACATTTTAACACCAGCACCCTGTTTTCCTTTTAAAATAGAGAGGGTGAAATAGGGTTTGAATTATGTTTTTCACAATTCATTAAATCTCTGGTGACCTGACCTGACCTGACCTCGCCTCCAGTTGAAAAAGTGCTATGTATTTTACTACACTCATTTACTTTTTGGAGTGTTTGGCATGAGGGTTAATATGTGTGTGTTAGCCATTGCCTTGCAGTGCCATGTGGCACGAGTGATGATTAGGACAGAATCAGAAAAGACAGGCCTGAATGCAGCCTCTATGTCTTAGAGCCTGTGTCAATGAGGCCATTACATGACCTCAGTGTTGTTAATTATGCAGTCCTACCAGTGACATCCTCCCCTTAGAGATACAATAGTATCTCCTTTCACTCAGTAATGATACCAGTCTGTCTCATCATGCTGATTGATTGATCGGTTTGGTACAAGGAAATGGTTCCATTGTGTATGGGTGGGGAAGCAGATATACTGTACATAGCTCCATCAACACTAAGTGTTATGAGAAGAATCAAAACACACCACTGTATAGTTGACATTTTAGGACACCCTCATGCCTCCATGGACAATCATAATATAAGGACTCAGTATGTGATGTGCAATCAAATCATTGTACAGTATCAATGACCTGTTTTCCAATCATATCATGCATACTCCTCAGCCCATATGTGCTTGGTGTCTATTAAACGTGTTGTTTGGCCTGCTCCAGTGGAGCCTCCCTATAATGGGATCCATGCTTAGAGACAATTCATAATTGAATTGATAATGAGGCGTTATGGAGGAGTGCTCTGGAAAAGAGGGGAGATGGAAATAAAACATTTGCACATGAGATTACATTGGCATTAAATACTTGTCTGCTATGGGCCCTTTTCAAAAGTAGTGCACTATAAAGGGAATAGGGTGCCATTTGGGACGCATCCCTAATCTGACTTTTTATACTGGTGACGATGACATGCCAAGGTTGACCTTCAGTGCCTGGAATGGAGGCATCTGTTTTTCTCATGCAACTACGGTACTGCCTACTTCTCTACTATACAGTACAGGGCTCACCGTGTCCTTCCAGCTACATTTGATTCTCTGAATAGAGTGATGGTGAAATGTGTCGCTTCGCTTCATTTTATAGTGCTTTACATTTACATTTACATTTTAGTCATTTAGCAGACGCTCTTATCCAGAGCGACTTACAGTTAGTGAGTGCATACATTATTATTTTTATTTATTCCCCGTGGGAAACGAACCCACAACCCTGGCATTGCAAACACCATGCTCTACCAACTGAGCTACATCCCTTTCCTGGGTGACTCAGAAGTTCAATCAGTCGTTATGAGTTGAAAAACTACTACAACAGGGACTGAATGCTGAGGTCCCCATGGAAGGCTTTTCCTCTTACTCTGAACTGCACTGCCGTACAAGCTTAGCCTCTGCAGGCTTAAAGGGATTCAAGTGTGTATGTCCGTTCCGTGTGTGTGTCTCCAAGTAGCTAAGACGCCTCTATGATTGAATTCAGCCAGGCCTCTCCCAGGCAGCCCACTCCTGGTCTTGACAGAGGGTATTTTCATTGCCCCCCTGTCTTGTCTGTCTGTCTGTGTGTGTGTGTGTGTGTGTCTGCAAGTGTGTGTTCACTTCAATCAGTGTGTGTGTGTGTGTGTGTGTGTGTGTACTAGTGGACAAGACAGGTTCTCTGACGGAGGGTGTTTCCATTGCCCCCCTGTCTGCCCCCCAGGCCGCCTTCTGCTGATGGGATCAGGACTGAGGCTCAGTACCATTAATAACAACCACAGCCTCCTGGACCCCTGGTCTATCGGGTCACTGTCCACAGCCTCCTGGACCCCTGGTCTATCGGGTCACTGTCCACAGCCTCCTGGACCCCTGGTCAATGGGTCACTGTCCACAGCCTCCTGGACCACTGGGCTATCAGGTCACTGTCCACAGCCTCCTGGACCCCTGGTCTAACAGGTCACTGTCCACAGCCTCCTGGACCCCTGGTCTAACAGGTCACTGTCCACAGCCTCCTGGACCCCTGGTCTAACAGGTCACTGTCCACAGCCTCCTGGACCCCTGGTCTAACAGGTCACTGTCCACAGCCTCCTGGACCCCTGGTCTAACAGGTCACTGTCCACAGCCTCCTGGACCCCTGGTCTACTGGGTCACTGTCCACAGCCTCCTGGAACACTGGGCTATCGGGTCACTGTCCACAGCAGACACACACGCTGTATTACATTTACATTTACATTTTAGTCATTTAGCAGACGCTCTTATCCAGAGCGACTTACAGTTAGTGAATACATATATTTTTATACTGCCCCCCCGTGGGAATCGAACCCACAACCCTGGCGTTGCAAATGCCATGCTCTATCAACTGAGCTACATCCCTGCCGGCCATTCCCTCCCCTACCCTGGACGACGCTGGGCCAATTGTGCGCCGCCCATGAGTCTCCCGGTCGCGGCCGGCTGCGACAGAGCCTGGATTCGAACCAGGATCTCTAGTGGCACAGTTAGCACTGCGATGCAGTGCCTTAGACCACTGCGCCACTCAGGAGCATTGCCATCGATACCTGTGATTATTAGCTGTAAGGAAATTGTGTGTGGGTGGTGTGTCTGTGTGTGTGTGTGCATGTGTGTGTGCGTTCCTGCGTGTGTGTGTGTGTATGTGTGCATCCATCCAGCTGTTTTCTATGCATTCATGAGTCTATTCAGGAGTGTGCAGAGTTTTGTTAATCATATCAAGAGTTATCTTTTGATCTATGCAGCTGTCCTTTTGAAGTCTGTTGTAATCAATTTGCTCATCATTTAAAGTGTCTGGCGGCCCTTGTGTGTGTGTTTTGTTTTGTGTCCGCTCCAGTTAATGAGAACAGCACTCCTTCTGTTGTCCTTGAGATAGCAGCTAATTAGGCTGAGCCGTCTCTGCATCATTGGTTTCATAATTCCAGCTTCACTCCCATAGAATGCCATACAGCCCAGTAAAACTGTGTGATAATTCACTGCCATCCGCTGAAATGGTGGTGTATGGTGGTTTGCATGGCTCCAAGGATAGGCTCTGGACTTTTTTTCAAATCGACCAATTCCAAGGCTGGAAGCAGATTGAAAGTAAGCCCCACCCACATCTGTTTGTCTGAGTATCGCAGCCATCCTGGTCATAGTTCTTATCAGCTGTGGCATACCACCCTGGCACAGAGAGAGAGAGAGAGAGAGAGAGAGAGGTCTCAGCACTCACGCTCTAAATTCCACCGGGGATGGCAGTGAGTAATTACTGCAAGGAAAACCTTCATTCAATACACACACACTATTATACACTGACTGACACAGAGACACACACACCTAACTTCAGAAAGAGTCTCTATTTTTGGGATGAGTGCCAATAAATAAAAATCAACAGCTTATTTTAGAGAGAGAGAGAGAGAAAGCTATTGAGCAAAAGAGAGGAAAGGTGGTGACCTCTCCAATCCTGTTAACAACCTGGGTTTTGTGGGATGGACACCCCTCTATTGTGGGAGCCAATCAGAGGTCCTCCCCCCTGGACACCCAGCCAATCAGAGGTTGTCATCCCAGGTCACTTGTACTCTTTGTTGGCGGTCACCCATGCCCCGCCCTATTTGTCCCTTGCAGCTGGGTCCTGTCCTCCTGAACTCTCTGCTGTGGTGCGTTGGTCACGTTAGATAAATAGGCCATTGTATCACTATGGAAGAAACTGACCACTGAGAGATGGAGACCTAGATGGAAGCCTATTCAGAACAATTGAAGACACAATTTATTTTGATACCATTAATATTTTTTATAGAAGTAGAGTAGTGCAGCCTATTTTTTCTCAGAATGGGTGAATTTTGGAAGTAATCAAAGGCAATGGGGGACAAGTCAAATGCAAGATGGTGCTCTATACTACAGGCTTTGCATTGGAGCTTAGAGATTGGAAATGGGTATGTTGACTCATACTGTCATAGGTTAATGTGGAACACATCAAAGTATTGGTTCAGTGATTCTCAGTATTGGTTCAAGGCAAATTGTTGGATTAAGGAGTGGGTCCTTTCAATTCCAAGTTCCAACAAGTTATTTTAAAAACTTTTAATGAAAGTATATAGCAGCAGTATCTCCTGTACAGCAGAACCTCTTGGACCAATGTTTAACTATTTCACTTTGAAGGTTTAAACCGTTTGTTTAAAACACTCAAGTTTCCCTGCAAACCTCCCAAACAAATCAATACAAGAACCAGGGTTAAAGTTCTCACAGTGAAGGCTCATAGACTGTACACAATGAAGAGGTATCAGGTAAACTAGAGAAATGCACTTCATGTGGCTTCTGTCTGTGTCCCAAATGGCACCCAAATGGCCCTGGTCAAAAGTAGTGCACTATGTAGGGAATAGGATGCCATTTGGCACACACCCTGTCTGAACATATAAGGTGTGAGACTGTCTGCCAACTAATGTCATAATAGATATTTTGAAGGCCAGGCACCGTGTGTTATTACAGATCAGACTTGGGTGGAGAGCTCTGTGGTTGTGTGTGTCTGTGTCTCTGTGTCTGGGTGTATGTGTCTCTGTGTGTGTGTGTGTGTGTGATGCGGTCTGACAGGCCAGAGATTGGAAGATACCCTTTCCCTCCCAGGGCTCTGCCAGCAGATTGCTTCTGACCAACCATACATCATTCTAGACCACACAGACACACACACACACACACACAGCAGTACTATCTGGAGTCTGATGATACAAACGGTTCTCAAATCGTCACTACATTACAGGCCATATCAAATCACTTTAGCCGCTCACAGGGCAGTGTGATTAGAGGGCAGTGTGATTAGAGGGCAGTGTGATTGGAGGGCAGTGTGATTAGAGGGCAGTGTGATTGGAGGGCAGTGTGATTAGAGGGCAGTGTGATTGGAGGGCAGTGTGATTGGAGGGCAGTGTGATTGGAGGGCAGTGTGATTGGAGGACAGTGTGATTGGAGGGCTGTGTGATTGGAGGACAGTGTGATTGGAGGGCAGTGTGATTGGAGGACAGTGTGATTGGAGGGCTGTGTGATTGGGGGCAGTGTGATTTGGAGGGCAGTGTGATTTGGAGGGCAGTGTGATTGGAGGGCAGTGTGATTGGAGGGCAGTGTGATTGGAGGGCAGTGTGATTGGAGGACAGTGTGATTGGAGGGCTGTGTGATTGGAGGGCAGTGTGATTGGAGGGCAGTGTGATTGGAGGGCAGTGTGATTGGAGGGCAGTGTGATTGGAGGACAGTGTGATTGGAGGACAGTGTGATTGGAGGGCTGTGTGATTGTGGGGCAGTGTAATTGGACGTTTAGAACAGCTCAATAAGTGGCCCTCTCGCCTCAGGCCTTTGTGTCCTAATCAAAATCTAATTTCTTCATTGTTGGAGCCTATTTGGGCTCTTTGAACTGTGCTTCATGCACCGTAATAAAACCCTGGAGGTGCTGTAACTAATTGTTTTGTTCCAATATAAATCAGCCAACGTTAAGAGGTGCAATCTGCGATTACAATCAGGACTTTTCTTTGTGTGTTGGAGTCTGAGTGGTGTAATGCAAGTTGTTCTCACTCAGAGGCTGTGTCCTAAATAGCACCCTATTCCCTATATAGTGCACTACTTTTTACCAGGGCCCATAGGCATAGGGCCCTGGTCAAAATGAGTGCACTATAGAAAATAGGGTGCCTTTTGGGATGCAACCAGACTCTGAAGCAGTGCTAGAATACGTAACCAGACCAGTCTGGGGAAACAGAACAGGAGTGCTGTAAGAGTGTAATAGGCTCTTCAAAACTGGGATTTCTCAGATTGGCAGCGAGGCCAGTGGGTGCTTTCACTGATGTAGACAGACAGCAAGTGATGATTGCCCTCCCTGAGATTCTACTGGCTGCTGTGTATGAGCACTCACTTCCTAGAAAGACACAGCCCACAGACACACATTCTGTAGCACTACACAAAGACGAAGAAATACACTTTGTGCTCTGTGGACTGTCTCCACTCTGGAGAATGCAAAGTGCAGACAAACACACAATAATATTATTTTGTTGTCTGGCCCTTTGTGCTAGGATAGATCACAGTCAAATAACTGTGTTATCCTTCTACTATTGTATCTGCACATGGAGACACCAACTGCCTTTTCTATGTGTTATCATATGGTTATGATATAGACACTGAGTAATGATGGTATGATATCATACACATTCCATATCGTTTGATTCAACCCCGTCACGCCCTGTTAATGCCGTCACCCCCATAGAATTATAAATAGAATGTTTATTCCTATGTTCACCCCCAGTCAGTCCCAAGGCTCTTTTCTGTGTCCGAGACTCCGAGGTCATTCAAGCACATTCCTTGGGAAAGCCATTTCTTCTATTTTAACAGACCTACTCAAGCGTGAGCATGGCGACTCAATAAGAGATTTCTACGACCCTCCCATCACCCTTTTACCAAAAAGGTCCTTTTATATCAGCCCTTCCCCATCTTGTCCCACATTCCTATGGTCTTCCCCAAGTGTGTAGCCTATTAACCCCCCCCCCCCCCCCCCCCCCCTCCTCCCCACATCCTCCCCTCCTATTTGGCTCATAACGGGCCCCAATTGTCCCCCCTCACCCCCCTCAACCCCCAACCCCCCCCCCCCCCATCGCCCGTTGCCCAGACACCTATGGGCCATCTCAGAGCAGACATTAAAAAGATTGGTGAGGCTCAGCTATTGAATAGAATTAGACATGGTCAATGTAACCCCGACGGGACCAAACCCCTTGGGGAGAAAGGGGGAGAAGGGGGGAGAGAGGGGGGGTTGAATAGGGATGAGAGTATGGTAGCAGTATGTTTGTTCCTGTGTGGTGCCTCATGCCTACTAGTTATTTATGAGTTAAGGCAGTAAAAGACAGTGTGAGTTTAACTTATAATTGGTCAAAGTTGTCAAATGCTATAGTGTGTTAGTAGTTAGTGGGCTGTAGATATTCCTTCTTACTTCCTAGATGTCTCTTGGTGCTGTACAGTAGGTTGGTATGCTTTGCGTTCTTGCTGTGTGTGTTTGCTTAGCTTAGTTATTTCCCTAAGTGAACAACAAACATGAGAAGTGGGAAATGAAGTGTGCAGCATCTAATTTCCTAAAAAACCCATTTGGGAAATCAAATGGTTTTAATTGAGAAACGTGGATATTATGTAGGTTTAATTGAGAAACGTGGATATTATGTAGGTTTAATTGAGAAACTTGGATACTATGTAGGTTTAATTGAGAAATGTGGATATTATGTAGGTTTAATTGAGAAATGTGGATATTATGTAGGTTTAATTGAGAAACGTGGATATTATGTAGGTTTAATTGAGAAACAGGTGCTGTATTTACTTCTGCCGCAAATCAGCTCTATTTGTCTGCATCTCTGCCAGACAGGATACCTGGGAGCGTCTTCTGATCTGATGAGCTGGTGTTGGTATTCCACTGGTACTAAAGCTAATGTCGATGTTAGCGCGTTTGCGTGTGTGTGTGGTTATGTGTGTGTGTGGTTATGTGTGTGTGTGTGGTTATGTGTGTGTGTGTGCGTGCGTGTATGTTTTTGTGTGCGTGTGTGTGTGTGTGTGTGCGCGCAACAGAAGGCTTAGTGAGAACGGTACATTTTTCATACACTTACTGCTCATGGGGCCTCAATAATACAAGATGCTTAACAATCACATCCAATCAACATAGCTTAAGATAAAATGCATCAAAGAACCCATTGGAGCGGAACCAGTCCTCCTTGGAGACTTTCCCAACGGAAATTACCAATTTAATTTAGATTAGTTTTTTTCTTGTTATTTTTTTGAAGCGTAAACATCAATAGCAACATCCGTTCAGTCGCAGTTAAACACTTTATTTCTCTGATATGGGGTAGCTAGCCTACCTTGGTTTTTATGAACAGCACCAGTGATTGTTGCATCCCAAATGGCACCCTATTCCCTATTTATTGCACTTTTTCCAGGGCCGATAGGGCTTTGGTCAAAAGTAGTGCACTACATAGGGAATAGGGTGCCATTTGGGACACAGGCATTGTCTTCCCAATGGGCTGGAAGCAATTTAATCAGTGTCCTAATTGATTCAGATGTGATTCGGTTGAAGGACTTTCTATTGAGTTGTAATTAGAAGTAGTCCCCTGGGCAACAGGGTAGAGAGTAGACCCATCACCAACCCGGATGAGGGAAGGTGCAGGCAGAGCGCTCAGGGCCCTAAATCATCCGTCTCCGGTATGGCGAAGCAGAGTGGAGCCGGAGAGGGGAGCCAGTGATTCATCCTCAACCTTTATGGCTAGTAGGGAGAGGGAAACTGTCTGACACACCTGCTGGCCCAGCGGCCTTATAGAATGGGATAAAAGCCCTCTGACATTATTAAAGACAGAGTGTTTTAAATGAGTTTTTTATGGCCTCCACCCTACCGCTCCGCCTCTCCCGTCCTGTCCGTTGCTTTAGTTTTAGTGAAAAGGCATCATTTTGAATGAGGCTGTTAAGTTTAAAAGGTCTGAAAGACTGAGGGGAGCGGGGGGTAAAAAAGATGCACCCCACCCCAACCCCCACACAGCAGAGAAAGAGAATATGAACAAGGGAAAGAAGACAAGCTAAAAAGTGTCTCTCCTCATAGACTATTATTCTGTCTCCAGGGCCCATGACTTGCTATTGCACCAGCCAAGCTATGCAACTATTTACATTTCATGGCATTTATCAGACTTCACTCTCTCTCACCTTGCTTTCAGACACGCAGTATGTGGGTATCACTTAGTGGATAGAGAAAACATATTTAGCATTTTGGTCTAGAAGACGTACCTTTTTCTATGAGGTTACTTTCATGGCCTACGTTACATCATCAATCTCTGAGCTGCTCTTTATTTCTCAGGATGGTTTCTCTGATGTGTCTTGACACGCTGTGGGCTCAGTGCAAACACTCTACTCTACCTGGCCCCATCTACTGAAGACCTGGTTCAAAATATTCACTGTTACCATAGCTACAGGATGGCATCCAATGGCAGTGAGTGAGCTGAGAGACTATATGAAATCAGAGCAATCTCAATGACTGGATCTCCCACCTCCAGTGTGTGTGTGCGTGCGTGCGTCAATGATTGTACCTCCTGCTTCCAACCATAGTCTCTCTGCTCGATCCTCAGAGGGCTATTAACAGGGGACGTGTCTGGGCATTCATTAGTCAAAACCCCTGGAAGTTCCCCTCTAATCCATGAGCACACTGTCCACAGTCCATGGATCATTTACTGACTGACTCCTTCTCCCAGCCAGGCAGTCTGTTATGCTGTGTTTGTGTGTGTCAGAGACAAGTGTAGATGTGGTGGTGAAGGCTTGGATTCACAAGTGGGATGGAAAAGTGTTGGATAGACAGCTGACAGAGCTGAGAGGAGTACCTGTGCCACAGAGGAGCAATCGCCTTGGTTTCATCTTGGCAAATAGCATTCAAGCAGGAGAACATCAGAGAGGGTCTGTCATACACTCTTAGAAAAAAAGGTGTTATCTAGAACCTACACGTTTTTTTGGGCTGTCCCCATAGGAGAACCCTTTGAAGAACAATGTTTGGTTCAAGGTAGAACCTATTTGGTTCCAGGTAGAATCATTTTGGGTTCCATGTAGAACCCTTTTCACAGAGGGTTCTACATGGAACCCAAAAGGCTTCTGCCTGGAACCAAAAAGGGTTCTCCTATGGGGACAGCCGAATAACCCTTCTGGAACCTTTTTTTCTAAGAGTGTAGTGGGCCTCTTCTTTTAGTGTCCTCACTAAGGGAGCAGTGGTGGACACACGCACCCAGGCACACACACACACACACACACACACACACACTTGGTGCCAGGTCTGCCTGATTGCTGACCCAGAAGGGACTGTGACCAGCTGTTCAAGGGTTTAATTCGCCAGTTTTGTGAGTTAGACGCGTGTGTGCATAAGTGCGTGCATGCTTGCGTGCGTGTGTGTGATTTGATGATGTGTGTATGTGGACTAATGAAACCAAATCTGTCCACCCAAAGTGCCAGTGGAGCCTAGTCTACACACTCACACCTCCACCTGCTGTTAGCGTTTACCCACGGGTCTAGTTGACTGTGTCTGTGCCAAGACCAGCTCTGCTCTGTGGGTTGTAGAGCTGCTGCTGCCCCTCCTGGTCTTCTCTCTCTACACCAGCCAAGCACTATTTTAATTAACACCAGTTCTATTTTACTGAAGGGACTACTATTAGGCTTGAATATACTTTACATAGCAGTGTATCTAACAGTAGTGTTTTGCTTACTTGCAGATTCACAGCATACTTTTCATCGCAAATGATGTTCTAGCTAGGGTTGACATGAGGAATATTGCACTCAGTAACCCATCCCTTCTTGAAACTGTTTTCCATGCAAACGCATGGAATGCTGTATGCTTAGGGCTTTTCAATGTACACCACCAGTCAAAAGTTTGGACACACCTACTCATTCAAGGGTTTTCCTTTATTTTAAAAATGTTTTACATTGTAGAATAGTAATGAAGACATCAAAACTATGAAATAACACATATGGAATCATGTAGTAACCAAAAAAGTGTTAAACAAATCTAAATATATTCAAATAGCCACCCTTTTCCTTGATGACAGCTTTGCACACTCTTGGCATTCTCTCAACCAGCTTCATGAGATAGTCACCTGGAATGCATTTCTTAAAAGTGAATTTGTGTAATTTCTTTCCTTCTTAATTCATTTGAGCCAATCAGTTGTGTTGTGACAAGGTAGGGGGGTATACAGAAGATAGCCCTATATGGTAAAAGACCAAGTCCATATTATGGCAATAACAGCTCAAATAAGTTAAGAGAAACAACAGTCCATCATTACTTTAGGACATGAAGGTCAGTCAATACAGAACATTTCAAGAACTTTGAATGTTTCTTCAAGTGCATTCGCAAAAACCATCAAGTGCTATGATGAAACTGACTCTCATGAGGACCGCCACAGGAATGGAAGACCCAGAGATACCTCTGCTGCAGAGGATAAGTTCATTAGAGTTACCAGCCTCAGAAATTGCAGCCCAAATATATGCTTCACAGAGTTCAAGTAACAGACACATCTCAACATCAACTGTTCAGAGGAGACTGTGAATCAGGCCTTCATGGTCGAATTGCTGCAAAGAAACCACTACTAAAGGACACCAATAATAAGAAGAGACTTGCTTGGGCCAAAAAACACAAGCAATGGACATTAGACCGGTGGATATTTGTCCTTTGGTCTGGAGTCCAAATTTGAGATTTTTGGTTCCAACCGCTGTGTCTTTGTGAGACGCGATGTGGGTGAACGGATTATCTCCGCATGTGTATTTCCCACCGTAAAGCATGGTGGAGGAGGTGTTATGGTGTGGGGGTGCTTTGCTGGTGACACTGTCTGTGATTTATTTAGAATTCAAGGCATACTTAAACATCATGGTTATCACAGCATTCTGCAGTGATACGCCATCCCATCTGGTTTGGGCTTAGTGGGACTATCATTTGTTTTTTCAACAGGACAATGACCCAACACACCTCTAGGCTGTGTAAGGGCTATTTTACCAAAAAGGAGAGTGATGGAGTGCTGCATCAGATGACCTGGCCTCCACAATCCCCCGACCTCCACCCAATTGAGATGGTTTGGGATGAGTCGGACCATAGAGTGAAGGAAAAGCAGCCAACAAGTGCTCAGCATATGTGGGAACTCCTTCATGACTGTTGGAAAAGCATTCCAGGTGAAGCTGGTTGAGAGAATGCCAAGAGTGTGCAAAGCTGTCATCAAGGCATAGGGTGGCTATTTGAAGAATCTCAAATATAAATATATTTTGATTTGTTTAACACTTTTCTGCTTAATGCATGATTCCATATGTGTTATTTTTATTATTTTTATGTCTTCACTATTATTCTACAATGTAGAAAATAGTACAAATAAAGAAAAACCCTGGAATGAGTTGGTGTTTCCAAACTTTTGACTGGTACTGTATGTCTAGTGGCACATCTGTGTTCCTTGGCATTTACCCTGAGCCTGTTTTGTTGACTGTTACTGTATTATAATGACAATCACCCCAGCCTCTTATGTGCCTAATTAGTTACCAGCTGTAGTGAGAGAGAGTGGGTTAATTGATTGTGGGCAATAAGGTTGACTTTAAACTCAACCAAGCTAATGATGTGTTATTGATCGGTCCATTAAAAGGAATACTATTACAAGGAGACCTAACCCTGTGAATGTGAGAGCAGGAAGTTAGAAATGATGAGTAAGATATTTCAGCTATTCATGTGCGTCATCTACTCAAAACCATTAGTTAAAACATTTAGTTAAGGATAGGGATTTTTCTTGTGTTAAGCACATTTCTATGAGCCATAGATTTTAAGTTCACAGGGTTCTGGTACATTAACTCATGGTAACTTGCACCCCATTGAACAATCCACTACCTTCTTATTCAATTTTCTGATTTTAATCAGCCGTTAAATTAACTTCTGAGGTTTAATTGCGTATTTTGAATGATTATGGTGAGGTCAGGGGTTAGGTACTTCACAGACATGGCTCCTTGATGTTTAGGTGTCTCTGTTTGCAGTTTTCTCTACTCACTCTCTGACCTGTCTCTTTGTTTTTCACTTGTCTCCTTTTCATATTTTGACGCATTATTTAGACAGGGAGAGGGAGAAATAGGCAAGTGGGATAAACAGTGGGACAAGGGGGAAAAACAGGGTGGATGCGGGGATCAAACCCCAGTCTCCGGGATTGTACATATGTGTCAAGAACCAGAAGTGTTACCATGCAACTACAGACTCTGCACAACACGTCTTCTTTTTCGAACTCTCTCTCTTTCTTCCCTTCTTCTTTTCTCACAGTTGTATCCCAGAGGCCCACCTTGGCAGTTAGAGGAGAGGCTCCGCCCCCATCACCATGACAGCAGCGTTGCCGCGGAACGCTGCCCCCCTGTCTGTGCCTGGCCTGTTGCTCCTCCCCCTGCTCCTGCTGCCCTTCCCCATCGCACTGTCCCAGAAACACCTGCTCCCCTCCCCACCTGCCCCCACACCCGCCCCCCAGTACCTGTCCCGGCCGGAGTGTACACGGAGAGAACACCCTGTGGTCACCTTCCAAGGTAAGTCTTAATATACTGTACACTGTACACACCCTCCTGACTGGACAGAGCTATTGACAAGGCCCTTCCTCTAACGAATGTATGCAAACTTGTCTATTTACAGTAGACTTAAACCCATTTAATTACTAGACATCACATTGGTCTTAGATCCCCCATAATAACACTCTCAATCCTTTCACCTCTATCATACAGAGTGTCATTACCTAAAGGCTCTTCTTCTTGAACAAAAGTTTGGATTAAATTGTTTTACCTAAGAATGTTTTGCCAAAGGGATCAGTGTGGAAATGTACACCCATTATGATTAAATCAATGAAGAGAATTACTGAACAGACTCCAAGCCTAACAGGTTACAGGGAGGAGCAGCCCTTTGTACAGACAAGCTCTATAGCCTTCTGTCGTATCTATACTATACAGCAGGGGTCTCCAACCTTTTCTAGCATGAGAGCAACTTAAAAAATATGAAACATGTCGCAAGCTACATTTTTTTTATAGCTTTCAAATAGGCACATTCTTCTCTTCTCCTCTACCCTGAAACTCTTCCCTGGGTTCTTGGTGTACAAGAGATGTGTTTTCTGTCAATATACCTGGTAGGATCATGGTTCATAAACAGTCTTTTGGCCCCATAGAATTCTCTTTTGTATTTTCCCAAATGCTGTTTTCTGTTTTATTTTTCCTGGTTTTGGATTATTTTCTGTTTTTTACTCTTAATATTACAATTATTCATAAAGAAACAACGAAAATGGATGTTATGAGTCCATGTCAATGCTTAAATCACATCAGAAAACCATTTTTGAGCTTTTTTGTGTTATTCCCCTTTAATTGCGCATTTAGCAAGAGAGGAAATGTGTCAGTCTGGCATGTTTCTGCTGTTAGGCCTACTGCTTCAGCACGTCATGGCTGTTTGCAAAACAATGGCAACCCAATTGATACAAATAATCAAGATATAGTTTTGTCAGGTAAGCCTACTTTGTAGTTAACATTTAACAGTTAACATTTAATTGAAAAGGTTTGTGGGGAAAGTCTTTCTGTCTACCCACAAGACGGTTATCATTAGCATCGCTAATGAGTGATAGACACCAAACAGACAGACAGGGGCAATATTGCTGGAAATTAATTGGCAGATATTGTGTTACGTTTGGCTTTTTAAACCAATAGTTGGTAACCAGGGGTAGGATAATGTCAGTGTGGCTTTGATTGGGTAGCCGGACGCTTTATGTTAATGACAGTTTGCGATGGAACACATGAAAAAATGCACATACTTTCAGAATTGATTGGCGAGCTACTGTCACGATCGTTTATAGACGGGACGGACCAAGGCGCAGCGTGATATGCCAACATGTTTATTTGACGAGTAAACACACAACAAAACAACAAACGAAACGTGAAGTCCAAGGTAGCACACAAACAACATACCTTACACGGAACAAGATCCCACAACCCACTAGTGCCAATAGGCTGCCTAAGTATGGGCCCCAATCAGAGACAACGAGCAACAGCTGCCTCTGATTGGGAACCACACAGGCCAACATAGATCTAGACATAATAGAAACTACAACATAGATATACACAACATAGAAACTACACACCCTGACTCAACATATACGAGTCCCCTGAGTCAGGGCGTGACAGCTACTCATAAGTGGGCTGCAAGCTACTGGTAGCTAGTTATCTACCTGTTGAAGAACCCTGTTATACAGAGAGAAACAGAGATGCTTTATGTTGATGCCAGCACCGTTTGACAGACACACCAGTAAGACAGGGAGATAACATTTCAATCTCTCTGTCTGCCAGCTTCAATAATTCCTCATGTTGGTTGGTTCACACACACTCAAACGCACGCACACACGCACATACATACATCATTCAGGACAGAGATACAGAGAGAACATTGTGTACAGTGATACCCCCTTTATCTTCTCTGTTCATCTATGCAGCGGGTCAAGAAACTAGGTGTTCTCCTTAGTGAGAAACAGACATGCAGAGTGAATGAGGGAGGATGGACACTGAAATGGCTGTGTTTATTTCAGGAGATGGTGTGTTTGTTAACCTTTCCAAGGGCCATGAATAGATAGATAGATTGGTAAAATAAATTCAGTGTGGGGAAAGGAAGAAGGAAAGAAAGAAATAGTGAAGTGATAAAGCTAGAAGGTTTACTTATTATTGGAAATATGCCCAAACCTCTCTAAAATCAATGAGTCATATGAACATTTCCTGGGGCCCCTATAGCCTGCTTTTTATTGCAGTGCAGCATTATCACCTGATGGTGTTCCTTCGGGGGCCAGTTTATTAATGTTATCATGAGGTCCTCCAGGGTCCAGGAGGAGGGCTGGAAGCCAAGGAGGACTCTTTCTTTCTTTACAAAAAAACTCAGGAACTCCATTTTCCATTTACAGATTCAGATTTTAATGAATCAGTAGAAAAGTATAGAAAGAGCAGGGGATATAATTAAGACTATTAAATGTCACCGTTTCAGCACCATTCTCAAGACCTTCTCTGTATCTGTAATGGTAAGTTACCTGGATCAAAAATATCCTTTCGCTCAGCTCCATTCATACCTACCTACCTTCACAGTGTGCTTACAGCTACCAGATAATCCTTAGACTGCTGTCAGTGCTGCCTACTGCACATCAAAGGCATACTATACCCACTTTAGAATGGCTCTCACAGATGGAGAGCAGATGGCCCATTTGCTTAGCATATCTGGCAGTATAACCCTTTATGTGGGGGCAGCAGCTATAGAAACACCGTAACAATGAAGGTGTCAGGCTGAACCTGAGATTAGACCCAGTGATTGATGAACGTTTTATCGTAGGGTGGTGGAGCGGTCACTGAGCCAAGTCACCTTGTGGAGGGGTGGGGTGGGTTGCACACGGGACGGGGGCCTTTTTAATCTGGCTGGGGTGATGTGTGTGTGTGTCTGAGCAGGGAGAAGGGATCAGGATCAGGGGGCTTCTCTTGGCCTCTCTAGCCTCTGAAGCTGGTGCACTTCACTGGAGCATGGTGAAGCTTCCTCTTAAGATGTTCCTGTGGCGGTGTGTTAACCGCTATACCTTGGAGGCCCCTTTGCTTTGAAAAGGCTTAAACGGCTAAGTGGATCTTGTGACGAAAAAATAGGCGTTTTAGTTGAAGATCGCACATTTTCCTCTCAGAGTCGTCGCTCTTAAAGCCAGTTCATCTGCTTCATGAACTCAGTGAACCAAGTTGCAGAGCCATCTTCTTCTCACCTCTTTTCTCCCTCGCCTCTCCATCTCTGCCTCCCTCTTCTTCTCACCACTTTTCTCCCTCGCCTCTCCATCTCTGCCTCCCTCCTCTTCTCACCTCTTTTCTCCCTCGCCTCTCCATCTCTGCCTCCCTCCTCTTCTCACCTCTTTTCTCCCTCGCCTCTCCATCTCTGCCTCCCTCCTCTTCTCTCCTCTTTCCCCTCCCCTCTTCTTCTCTCATCTCTCAACCCAAAGCTGCTGTAATAGGCAGTGTTAGTCTTCTCCGGCAGGATTGTCTCGCTATCTGTTCTTGTCTGGATAATGACGCTGTCGTCTAAGCCGTGTCACCGTCCGAAGGGCCTCTTGAGAGAGAGAAAGAGAGAGAGAGAGAGCACAAGAGGAAGAGAGAGAGAGTGATGTTCTCTTCTGATTGGCTATCACACTCAGAGCCTGGGGAAGGAGGATAATAATGGATGAAGGGGAAAAAGTTTGGCCTTTAATGGCACGTTAGTTGAATTGAAGGTAGCGGGAGCGGTATTCTCTCTCGCTCTCTCGCTCTCTCGCTCTCTCTCTGTCTATCTCTCTCTTTGTCTCTCTTTGTCGCAGAACATGAGTCATAGTGGTCCCTGCTCTGTGAGCCTCACTCCTGTCCTCAAACACACATTCTCTCCCACCGTTTCAAAGACACAGGTGTGATGCTCCTCACCAGGCACCTTTGCCAAATTGCTAGCAGCCCTAGATGTTTTCTGAAAAGACACCTCCTTTAAAATTTCTGCCTGGCTGGCTGCTTGACATGCCGATTACCCCCCTGGTCCTGTGTGTGTCCATCCAGCCCAGCCCAGCCTCAGCCCTCTCTCTCTCCCCTCTCCGGAGTGGCCCTCTCTCAGCTGACAAACACTGTGTCCCTGGCCTCCATTATCACTGCACACTCTGGAGGAGGGATGTGCTTCACTGAGGCACACACACACACACACACACACACACACACACACACACACACACACACACACACACACACACACACACACACACACACACACACACACACACACTGCAACACAAACCACATGAAAATACAAGGGAAATCCACCAAGTCAGAGGAAGACAGAAGAAGAGAGGGGAGACTAAACAAAACATTTTGGGTGGAATTTGGGAAGATAAGCTGCAGCAATCTGCTGTGTCTGATAAGATCTTGAGGTCTCCGGAGAGAGAGAAGGAGGGGAGGGAGAGAGGGGAGAGGGAGAGAGGGAGAGGGATGGGATAGGAGGAGGGAGGGAGGGAGGGAGGGAGGTCAGAATGTTCCCCTGTGTGGGAGAGGAGAATGGAAGATCATCTGGCAGAGAGCAGGAAGCATCTGAATACTTCAGGCTGTGCCACACCCGCTTTGACTTTTACCTGAGTAGGGCACGACCAATGCTGTCTATTAGCATTGTTTGTCTGGGACATTTGGATCATTGTTTTTTCATGCATGCAGCGGCTTTCCTGATACACCACTGTTCATTGACTCTGACAAAAATGATGCTTTCTCAGTCCTACCATGTTAGTAGCCATGTTAGTAGTACTTAGTATGTGAAAATGTCCATTCACTCAATGATATATACATAATCTGTGAAATACAGTAGAATTAGCATAAACAATACCCTGCTATCTAACCGTTATATTGTCTGCAGGGTAACTATTTCACATGTTTGAGTCTGTGATGACAGACAGGTGCCTTCAACACAATATGTGTCATTCATACATCATTAACAAGTTAGCCCCTGAGCAGAGCAATCAACACCATGCTCAATTAATGTACTAATGAGAAAAAGCATTTCTCATATTTGTTTTCTATTTCTGATGGAAATGTTATGTAATTAAGTAAACAGTTCTGCCCCCAGAAGCCAAAATGTAACATAAGGCTCCAAAAAACGTTTACTCCAAATAAATAGTTTGGTTTCCAAGGTTATCGGACTGACCCCAAGGTCAACTGCCAGTGGTTTGTTATGGTTTGGGATTTGAATGTCAACAAAAGGCATTAACTTACTGACGATCGAGGCCTGCACAGAACTGAGAGAAAACATAATCTCTCTCTCATTCTAATTAAACTGTGGTGATTTGATTTGAATCCTGAAATAAAGAGTTGTCTATAATCTCCTATTAGAAATTAATTAAAAAACTTTGTATCCAGGCCCTGTCTTTCTGAAGGATATCTGGGGTCACACTCAAACAACAGCCATCACAGAGTAGACCTCCTAGACTAGATAGGACTAATCATCAGGATCAGGATCAACAAATTGCATGACTCTTAAACTGTGTTTACATCATAACCCTGATGCCCAACAGATATGATAGTAGCTAACTCAACAAGCTACCCACAACACTTTACTGGATTAGGTAAAGGAAGACTGTGGTGGCAGAATGATGAGGTCTGTCTGTCTTTATCGGGCTGTCCTTTCATGTTGTTTTTGTGTACAAATTAGAGGGATTCCATCAGATTGCATGAGATGAACGGATCTGGATTACGCTCATGAGAGAGTTTGAGTTTCCTTTCCCTCAACTGTCTGTCGTCTAATTATGCAATTACTAAGAACAAATTTTGTGGGCTTTCCAAGCTGCCTTTGTAGCTGCCAAGCCCTCTTGTGTATACCTATTATACAGTGTTTGCGGCGAGACAGAGACACTACTTCTTATTCAGTAGAGGCTGTCTTTCTGTGAAGAAAAGCTGTGTCTTTTTTAAATTCTGTCAATGCGGGTATATAAAGGTTATGATTCATGTCCCTCGAGTGTCTAAGGCAGTGTCTTCTCCCGCCAGCTCTGGTGGCTAATGCATTAATCTGTCGCTCTGCAGATCAGTGAAAACATTTAATAATCGTCCATCAACTGCAGATCCAGGCCAGGGGCGACTACTGGGGTGGAGGGCTTTCATATTTATCTCTCTTAATTGTTCTCTGTTTGTCTTTCTGTCTGTCGCTGTGTGTGTGTGTGTGTGTGTGTGTGTGTGTGTGTGTGTGTGTGTGTGTGTGTGTGTGTGATGGATTGCCCGACAGACTTTATGAGGTGAAGGGAGCTGGACACCCATATAAGACCATTTGTTAGCGTGGGGATAAATGTCTGTCAAGATAGAAAGGCCTTTACTGTCAGAAAGCCTTTTAACAAAGTAAACAAGCCAAGCTGTCACAAGTGAATCAAATTCAGCTGGCCACTTTGCAGGCTTATAAAGTGCTCCTGCATGTACTAGAACATTTATCTCTGTGTGACGTTATTACAGTTCAATCAAAGAAAGGATATGTAACCCATGAACAATTTCTGAACAAGATCAAAATCGGTTTCTACACCTGGCAACAGAGCAAATTCTTGGCTTATTTATTAAACATTACTCACTTGTTGGACACAGATCCAACTGGATTGCATTAGACATTAGACATGGTGTCCTTTCTATGTGTCTCTATGTGTTTGTTGGCTGGTGTTTGTGTGCGTGTGTATGGGATGACCCAGAGGTTATCAACAACCTCCTACACCCGGAGAGCTCACACTGCTGTCAACACTACTCCCACTCACACTGTCTCTCCTGGTATGTTTGCATGCACACACTGACACACACACACACACACACACACACACACACACACACACACACACACACACACACACACACACACACACACACACACACACACACACACACACACACACACACACACACACACACACACACACATGCATACAGTATACTACACTCCCACTCCCCCTGTCTCTCCTCGCACACTCGGTACAGCATGCCCAGACAGCCATCGTATGCTGGGTACACGTGCTAGTTAGTTTGAGGCCCCTGGGGAACCACTTCACTTAACCACACTCTGACATGGTTGTTGCAATGTGTGACTGTGTTGACAGTGTTTAGGGAATGTGGTGTGTGGAGGTTCTTAAATAGCCAAGGCAACCCTTTCTGATCTGTTCTGTTCTGATCTGATCTGTTCTGATCTGACTACCATCTTGGGAGTTGATTGTATAAGAAGATGTACAGTACAGCACAAACACTCTGTTGCTCTCTGCACAGTCCACCCCCACCCCTATAACGATGTTTAATCTTCAACACGGTTTAGGAGGTTTTTGGATAAGCCTGTGAGAGAAATGTCCCCTCTTCTCTCTCTTCTTCCCCTCCCTCTCTCTCCCCCTCGCTCCAGGCTTCATCCACAGCCATTAATCACACAGTTTGACATGTAGATGTTTCTTCTCGTTCAGTGTGTGTGTGTGTGTGTTCTTGTTTCGTGTGTGTTTTCTAGACGAGCACATCCCCATACAAGACATTAAACCACATAATTACATGTTCAACCTGAGAGGGTTGGATGTTAGTTTTTGTGGATGTGTGTTAAAGGGGCAATCTGCAATTGGTACATCTATTTTTAGACTTTTTAATTAATGATATATACCTATTGATTCTTAACTTATAAATGCCTCTTGAGCTTAGTTCAACTGTCATACACCTTCAGAACCCAAAATAGAAGCTTGCTTTACTCCTTTGTTTGTAAGCAGTGTTATTGTACTATATACCCTCAACACATGGTTAAAACAATAATTTCTCATGGATTGTCAGTTCTTGCATCCATAGCTCTGTCTAGGAATTTTAGAGTGGTTACATTTTTTAAGCCCCATCCTTAAGCTTTGTACCAAAGCATTGGTGCCTGCGTTGTTATTGTTTGAATTGCAGATTGTCCCTTTAAAGTGTGTCTGCAAACATATCAGAGATACATGCCATGCCTAGTGGATGAGATACCACCAGCTCCACCATTCAGTCTTTGAAAAAAAGGTGTCATCTAGAACATAAAATTGTTCTTCGGCTGTCCCCATAGTATAACCCTTTGAAGAACCCTTTTTGGTTCCAGGTAGAACCCTTTTGGTTCCAGGTAGAACCCTTTTGGGTTTCATGTAAAACCCTTTCCACAGAGGGTTCTACATGGAAGTCAAAAGTGTTATACCTGCAACCAAAAAGGGTTCTACCTGGAACCAAAATGGGGTCTCCTATGGGGACAGCCGCAGAACCCTTTTGGAACCCTTTTTTCTAAGAGTGTATGATTACTCTGCTATTGTCTAGTTTTGTCTTAATAATCCATCCCTATGATTACTCTGCTCCCGTCTCACTATGTCTTAATAAAGGATGCTCAGGATAATGGGGCCATATGGTTCTAATCAATCCTACTGTAGTCTTTTCATTCGCTGGTTTAGTTAAAGGCTGTAATGTATTGGAAATCTGTGGGTCTAATTGGTTTTCCCAAGAGCTTTGCCAAGAATTCAGTTAAGTGTGAATTGTTATATCATCCCAGCTATGAATTTCCTCTCTAAAGCTGACAGTGAGGTTGTATTTTAGTTCACGATATCATGAGAGAGATTAATCAGAATTAGCTTTCTTTTGTTTCTTTAATCTCTTTAGTTTTGTTATTTTTTCAAATTCAAACACTCACTTCCTCCCTAAATGGCAAATGCATTTGTAGCTTCATGCAGTAAACAAAATGAGGATTCCCAAAGTTGTCTTGCAAGGGGCAAAAATGAAATAGTTTTTGAAGTCCACAGTGAATTATGAAAATGTCTTAAAAGGCTTTCTGTCATGTTATATGCTACTAAACACACTACACATCAACTACAATGATGAATCTAAGCAACCAACTGCTGTGATATTGTGTTCTACATCAAAAAATTATAAATCCCATTCGCCTTACAGTCTCCCATGTGGAGAAATCCATTTAGTAAACCCACGCTCAGGTCACATGGAGATCAGCTGGGCCCTTTTGGTAGAAAATGTTCTTTTTGTGTCTTTTTTCTGCTACACTAAAGGACCCACCACTCTACTGTGTGACTCCCTGTGACTCTGCTTGGAGAAACTGTTTTGATTTGTGAAAGCGAGTGCCAAATGTCTGAAATGGCGGGCACTGTGGCTGTGGTTGGGAGCCTGGCGTGTGTCCTGGAAGGGGTCGTTTTGACTGGGCATTGTGTTGCATTAGGATCCGTATGCTTGATGTGGCTACAGACTTGATGTGGCTACAGCATTGTCCCTCTCTGCTGGATCCCACAGGGGGCTCCGAGCTCGGGGCACGGGGCAGAAGGGAGCAGAACAGAGGAGGCTGCCAGTAGCTGGACACAATCACAATCTTCCCAATCACTCATTCACTGCTGCTGCAAGCCACAAAGCATAGGTCGTTTCGCACTAACAGACATCTGTGTCCCTCTTAGATGCTACTTCATACATTTACATTATAGGCCTACTGAAACCATATGCAAAGGGGAAATCAGTGATAATGTGCTGTTTGTTTCTATGACAATGTAAAGAAAGATACACTATGTTTTGTTGAAACTATAACAACACAAAATGGATCATGACAACCATATCAGAGCAGAGGGTGTTTCCAGTGTGTTTTCAGGACATCTATTGTAACCCACTTCAATGTGAATTAGAAGTGTTCATGTTCTGAATCTCTTTATTAGAATTATATCACAGACATTACTCATGCTGCTGTCACCTTTAATTTAACTCTACTGAACACGCTGCCCCAAGAGGCCAAGAGTTTGACAGATTCATCATGTTACAATATAGTAGAGAAACAGTCTCTGTGGTCCTTAATTAACATAACTCTCTCTCTCTCTCTCTTTCTCTCTCAATTCAATTCAGTAGACTTCATTGACATGGCAAGTTAAATTACTTACATTGTCAAAGTAAACATATAACAAAGAATGGTGGGAACAACAGCAATAAGGCATCAATAATAATAGTAGTAGTGGAAATGGGATTACCATTAACAGCAACTACAATATTAATGAGAATAACAATACATTAAAGCAATAGTAGTAGACCAGTCTCAACCTGACTGAGAAGCCACATGACATGCACATTTTGGCTTTTCACCCAATAAATATGTTATTTTCTTCTTAATCTTTAATATTTTCTAATTCTTTGTACTGAATGATAATTTGGGAAGAGAAAGATTCTCTTAGGTCTGAGTATGTGACAGTGTAATAGGAAATGCAGCTCTGTCTCTACCTCTCCCCTGGAGCAGAGTGAGCACAGCCTGTCCTTTCTGGGCAGCCAGGTTTGCCTGTGACGACCGGTCTCTATAGCCAGACTGTGCTCACTGAGTCTGTACCTAGTCAGTGTTTTCCTCAGTTTTCTATTAGTCACAGTGGTCAGATAGTCTGCCACCATGTACTGTCTGTTTAGAACCAAATAGCATTGAAGTTTACTTCGATTTTTTGTGGTGTCTTTCCAATAGGTGATATATTTTTACTTTTGTTTTGTGATGATTTGGTTGGGCCAGATTTTCTGAGTGCTGTCCTGAGGCTCTATGGGGTTGGTTTGGGTTAGTGAACCTCAGAACCAGTTGACTAAGGGGACTCTTCTCTTGTTTCATCTCTTGACATTGTAGGGCTGTGTGATTAAATGTTTTGGGGGTTGCTTGTTTTTAGATGGTTGTAAAATTCTATTGGAATAAGGAGGGGGTATTGGTCCAGTTCTCCTCTACATGCGTCATTTAGAGTTTTTCTTTGCACTTGCAAAACTCTGCATGCAGTATTTTGTCCCATTTGGTAAATTCATTATTAGAGAGTGGACCCCATACTTCGCTGCCATATAGAGCAATTGGTTCTATAACTGATTGGAATATTTTGAGCCAGATTCTAATTGGAATTTCGATTTTAATGTTCCTTTTAATGGCATAGAATGCTCTTCTTGCTTTGTCTCTCAGCTCATTCACAGCCATGTAAAAGCTACCTGTGTTGCTGATATTTAGTCCTAGATACGTGTAGCTTTTGGTGTGTTTTAATAGAACTGTGTCTAAATATAATTTATATTTGTGATCCTGATTTCCGGACCTCTTTTGGAATATCATTATATTTGTTTTCTTTAGGTTAACCGAGTGGCGCAGTGGTCTAAGGCACTACATTGCAGTGCTAGCTGTGCCACTAGAGATGGTTCGAATCTAGGCTCTGTCGTAGCCGGCGCACAATTGGTCCAGGGTAGGGGAGGGAATGGCCGGCAGGGATGTAGCTCAGTTGGTAGAGCATGGCATTTGCAATGCCAGGGTTGTGGGTTTGACTCCCACGTGGGGCCAATATGAAAAATAAAAAAATAATGCAAGTCGCTCTGGATAAGAGCGTCTGCTCAAATGTAAAATTTTTAACTGTCAGAGCCAGAACCTGTGCAGATGATCTAGATGCTGCTGTAACCCCTCCTTAGTGGGATACAGTAGCACCAGGTCATCTGCAGACACTTGATTTCAGTGTTGTGTAGGGTGAGACCAGGTGCTGCAGATTCTTCTAATGTTTTTGCCAATTCATTAATGTAGATGTTAAATAGTGTTGGACTTATTGAGCAGCCCTGTTTCACTCCACGTCCATGAGAGAAGAAGTCTGTTTACTTGTTGCCGCACATTTGTTTTTAGTGTACATTGATTTAATAACATCATATGTTTTCCCTCCAATACCACTTTCTATTAGTTTATGAAAAAGACCTTTGTGCCAAATTGAATCAAATGCTTTCTTGAAGTCTACAAAACATGAGTATATTTAGCCTTTGTTTTGGTTTACTTGTTTGTCAATTAGAGTGTGGAGGATATAAATGTGGTCTGTTGTGCGGTAATCTGCTCATCAAGGAAATGACGTAGTCTGCTATTTATGATACTGCAGAGAATTTTCCCTAAGTTGCTGTTAACGCAAATTCCTCTGTAATTATTTGGATCAAATTTGTCTCAATTTTTATAGATTGGTGTGATCAATCCTTGGTTCCAAATATCGGGGAAAATACCTGCATTGAGGATAATGTTGAAGAGTTTGAGTATAGCCAATTTGAATTTGTGGTCTGTATATTTGATCATTTCATTTAAAATACCATCAGCACCACAGGCCATCTTGGGTTGGAGAGTGTATAGTTTTTCCAATAATTATCTTTCTGTAATTGGGGTATCCACAGGATTCTGATAGTATTTGACTGCTGATTCAAGGATATGTAATTTTTCTTGTATATATACAGTATCTTTGTTATATTGCTGTAGAGGTTTGCAATGTGATTTCTCCACATATCACAATTTTGGATAGCCAATTCCTCATGATGAGGTTTGTTTAATTTATTCAAAATCTCCCTGAAGTGGTTCGATTCTATGGATTCCTCAATTACATCCAGCTGATTTCTAATGTGCTGTTCCTTTTTTTGTTGTCAGGGTATGTTTGTATTGCTTCAGTGTTTCCCAATACTGAAGGTGTATATTTTTGTTGTCTGGTTCTCTGTGTGTTTTATTAGATATATTTCTCAATGACTTCCTTTGATTTTTGCAATCATTATCAAACCATTTTTCATTATCTATTATTTTTGGTTTGCTCTTATGTTTCTTTATTTTAGCCAAGGAGGCTAATTTGTCAAATATAAAGTTGATGTTCCAAACGGACAAATGTACACCTTCATTGCTGTAGGAGAATGTTAAGGCTAAAATGTTGTCCAGGAGAGATTGTATTTTTTGACTACTAATTGCTTTTTGGTAGATTTCTGTACTGTTTGCACTCTACAGTTGTGGTCAAAAGTTTTGAGAATGACACAAATATTAATTTTCACAAAGTCTGCTGCCTCAGTTTTTATGATGGCAATTTGCATATACTCCAGAATGTTATGAAGAGTGATCAGATGAATTGCAATTAATTGCAAAGTCCGTCTTTGCCATGAATATGAACTTAATCCCCCAAAAAACATTTCTACTGCATTTCAGCCCTGCCACAAAAGGACCAGCTGACATCATGTCAGTGATTCTCTCGTTAACACAGGTGAGAGTGTTGACGAGGACAAGGCTGGAGATCACTCTGTCATGCTGATTGAGTTAGAATAACAGACTGGAAGCTTTACAGGAGGGTGGTGCTTGAAATCATTGTTCTTCCTCTGTTAACCATGGTTACCTGCAAGGAAACACGTGCCGTCATCATTGCTTTACACAAAAAGGGCTTCACAGGCAAGGATATTGCTGCTAGTAAGATTGCACCTAAATGAACCATTTATTGGATCATCAAGAACTTCAAGGAGAGAGGTTCAATTGTTGTGAAGAAGGCTTCAGGGCACCCAAGAAAGTCCAGCAAGCGCCAGGACCGTCTCCTAAAGTTGATTCAGCTGCGGGATCGGGGCACCACCAGTGCAAAGCTTGCTCAGGAATGGCAGCAGGCAGGTGTGAGTGCATCTGCACGCACAGTGAGGCGAAGACTTTTGGAGGATGGCCTGGTGTCAAGAAGGGCAGCAAGGAAGCCACTTCTCTCCAGGAAAAACATCAGGGACAGACTGATATTCTGCAAAAGGTACAGGGATTGGACTGCTGAGGACTGGGGTAAAGTCATTTTCTCTGTTGAATCCCCTTTCCGATTGTTTGGGGCATCCGGAAAAAAGCTTGTGCGGAGAAGACAAGGTGAGCGCTACCATCAGTCCTGTGTCATGCCAACAATAAAGCATCCTTAGACCATTCATGTGTGGGGTTGCTTCTCAGCCAAGGGAGTGGGCTCACTCACAATTTTGCCTAAGAACACAGCCATGAATAAAGAATGGTACCAACACATCCTCCGAGAGCAACTTCTCCCACCATCCAAGAACAGTTTGGTGACGAACAATGCCTTTTCCAGCATGATGGTGCACCTTGCCATAAGGCAAAAGTGATAACTAAGTGGCTCGGGGAACAAAACATCAAAATGTTGGGTCCATGGCCAGGAAACTCCTCAGACCTTAATCCCATTGAGAACTTGTGGTCAATCCTCAAGAGGCGGGTGGACAAACAAAAACCCACAAATTCTGACAAACTCCAAGCATTGATTATGCAAGAATGGGCTGCCATCAGTCAGTATGTGGCCCAGGAGTTAATTGACAGCATGCCAGGGCGGATTGCAGAGGTCTTGAAAAAGAAGGGTCAACACTGTATAAACTTAATGTAATTGTCAATAAAAGCCTTTGACACTTATGGAATGCTTGTAATTATACTTCAGTATACCATAGTAACATCTGACAAAAATATCTAAAAACACTGAAGCAACAACCTTTTTTTCATATCAGCTTAATATTGTAGATATATTGTAACTTCCATCAATGTAATTGTCTGCATCACTTCCAATCCCCCATGTTTTTTATATATATATAGTCCCTTTATTACTTTTCAACCCCGGCATCCTTTCCCTACTTAAATTAGTGAACAACAATGCCCAGGCCTCTACTTCCAGCCTATACTTACTATCTACACCTTATGGACACAGTCAATTTTACAATAATTCTATTTTATTTGTTTTTGCTCCTGAACTTCTTCTACTCTCAACCTCTCCGATCATTTTCATGATGTCCATCCGGTTTGCTTCTATATGCCATATCTTTCTAACTGTGCTCTTTCCCAAAAGCTCCCAACATACAACCCATATACTTATTATGGACACGATATGCTTACATTATTAGTTATCTTGTTATTATTTGTTGTTATTTGTTATTAGTCCCATCCTTCAACTCCATTTAATACTTCTCTATCTCTTAACACCATCCATATAGGAAGCAACAAACTTTGTGAAGACCAATACTTGTGTCATTCTCAAAACTTTTGACCACGACTATACAGTACTGCTGCCAAGGGCTGAGCTGTAGGTGCACCTACCAAAAGCTCTTAGCCTACCATTGACTATGTACAGACCCAGTGTTCGACAGAGCTGCAAGAGCTGTGCTCCATTTTTGTTTTTCACTTTGTCATAGTTGTTTCTGGGGAGGTATGTAGGGAGGGAAAAGTTGTTGCTTCCCGGTAGGTGTTGATCCCCATGACTGTAAATAGTGTCTGGTTCTTCTGCTGTTCTAGCATTCAGGTCTCCACAGACCAGTACGTTGCCTTGGGCATGAAAGTGACTAATCTCCCCCTCTAGAATGGAGAAACTATTTTCATTGAAGTAGGGTAACTCTGAGGGGGGACTGTATGTGGCACAGAGGAATACGTTTTTATGGGTTAAGATAGCCTCCTTGTTGATTTTTAACCAGATAAAGAATTATCCTGTTTTGATCAATTCGATTTAATAAGTTAGTTCAGATTTATACCATATTAGCATTCCCCCTGAGTCTCTGCCCTGTGTGACCCCTTTTAATTTGGTGATTCCTTTATTTTTTAATATTAATTTATAATTTCGTGATTCCTTTTAAATCTCTTTCTCTCTCATTCCCTCCTTTATTCCTCTCTTTCAGCCCTGAGTCCTTGGATCACTATTTTCTCCCACCCGGGCGTGAGAGACTACTCCCAACTGACCCTTGACCTGACCAGGAATGAGTTGATAGTGGGGGCAAGGTAAGAATGCATTCCTTCATTTATCCCTTATTCAGTTGTTTGTTTATCTCTTATTCATGTGTTCATTTATCCCTTATTCAGTTGTTCATGTATCCCTTATTCATGTGTTCATTTATCCCTTATTCATGTGTTCATTTATCCCATTTTCATGTGTTGATTTATCCCTTATTCATTTATCTCTTATTCATTCCTTCATTTATCCCTTATTCATGTGTTCATTTATCCCTTATTCATGTTTTCATTTATCCCTTATTCATTTGTTCATTGATCCCTTATTCATGAGTTCATTTATCACTTATTCATGTGTTCATTTATTCCTTATTCATTTGTTCATTGATCCCTTATTCATGAGTTCATTTGTCCCTTATTCATGTGTTAATTTATCCCTTATTCATTTTTCTCTTATTAATTCCTTCATTTATCCCTTATTAATTTGTTAATTGATCCCTTATTCATGTGTTAATGTATCCCTTATGCAAATTACTCTGCCTGACCCTATACTGCGCTGCTGCTGAGAATTCCTCACTTTCTTTCATAGACAATGTGGAGATTAATAATTTTAAAGTGATAATCATGTATCTGTGGCGGTCGTTTCCTTGTAAGATGAGGGAGGGCGATTTTTATTTATTTATGAGCATGGCCTTATTTCTATTACAGCATATTGGATGACTGTCATTCATATTCCATTCACCCAGCTCAATGTAACATCGATAGGTTTAGGCTACTACATGATACTCTAATTTTCCCTATACCCATCATGAGGTTGCTACAACCTAGCCTATGAATGAAAGTTTACAACGTAGGTGCACAGGTCGAGAGAAAAATTTGGTCAATCAAGGTGACAGACAGTGACACATGCAATACCACCTTGCACACTCTTGCCTGCATCTAGCTGATCTAGGGTGTAATCATTAGTCCAACAGTTGCAAACGAAAGTTTCTATTGGACAAATTCAGGTATGTTTTTCCCCGCTTGGTTCAGTTTGCTTCTGTTTAAGAAACGTTTTTCAACAGAATCGGTGGAATGAATAAACCCCTGATCATCATAACCGCTAACCACTACACACAGCCTACGTCGTTGTCACCATATTAGCTAATGTCATAGTCAACATAGCTACTAGAACTAACGCGTTAGTAAACCCACTACAATCATGCAGTACAGTCAGTAAGCAATTTAGCAGTTACACTGGCGGACCCCAGTGGTAATACATTTATAAAACCAAAAGCTTACTTTGACTTGGAAACGTTCCAGTGTTGGATAGCCATAGCCAGCTAGCTAACATAGCATCCCTCTCTGTTTGAGTAGGCTAAACTAGCTAGCTGAATTTGCTAGCTAAGTGAAAATGAAAAAAATACTACGAAATACAGCTAGCTCTCTGTCACGACTTCCGCCGAGGCTGCCTCCCCTCCTTGTTCGGGCAGGTTTTGGCGTTCGGCGTTCGGCGTCACCGGCTTACTAGCTACTGCCAATCCATTTATCATCACTCCATTTGTCTTGTCTTCAATCACACACACCTGGTACTTATTCCCTCATTAGTCATTGTATAAGGGTTCCCTCTGCTTCCTTGTCTGTGTGGGTGATTGCTTATTGTGGAGCTTAGTGAAGCTCGGTGGAGCTCGTGTATTTTGTATCGACGGGAGTATTTTCCCGTGTGCCTTGTATTTTCCAGTGCGCCTGTTTTGTGCCCTGGAGTGTGTTTGACGCATTTCTGCGTAAACCTGTATTTTGCGGATTAAAGCCTGTTATTCTGTGATTTACCCTCCTGCGCCTGACTCCTTCAACACCACCTCATCACACTCTCTCTCTTGATTCTCCATCATTTTTAAAGAAATGAATTTGTTCAAAACCGTTCAACTATTGTCTTTCTCTCTCTTTGAGTCAACTACTCACCACTTTTTATGCACTGCAGTGGTAGCTAGCTGTGGCTTATGCTTTCAGTACTAGATTAATTATCTGATCCTTTGATTGGGTGGACAACATGTCAGTTCATGCTGCAAACGCTCTGATAGGTTGGAGGACGTCCTCCGGAAGTTGTAATAATCAAAGTGTAAGTCTATGGAAGGGGTTGAGAACCATGAGCCTCCTAGGTTTTGTATTGAAGTCAATGTAACCAGAGGAGGACAGAAGCTAGCTTTCCTCCAGCCACGCCATGGTGCTACCCTACAGAGTGCTGTTGAGACTACTGTAGATCTTCATTGCAAAACAGTGTGTTCTAATCAACTATTTGGTGACGTGAATATATTTAGTATAGTTTCACTATAAAACAAAAAAAATGAAATTCACTGAGGAGGATGGTCTTCCCTTTCCTCCACTGAGGAGCCTCCACTGTAATGTATATTCTATTGAGGCTTGTTGGATAGGGTCTGGTGTAGAATTTGGGCAGCTGGACTATTTGAAACCACTTCTAGTTTCAGAGAGTTCTTATCTGACTACAAAGAATCAGTGCCCTGAGTTGAACTCACTGTAACAGAAACTGCCATGTAAACTAAGTGTTTATTAAGTTTATAACTGTTTAAGCTAACTGTTATTTCCTCTCTCTGTTGATTCTACACAGAAACTTCCTCTTCAGATTGAGTCTCAACAATGTGTCTCTCATCCAGGTAAGCTGAGCTTCCAACCCACCTCTTCCTCTCCCCTGTGTGTGTGTGCGTCACTGGTGGATAACAACCCACACTCATCTGTCCGCAGCCAGCGTTCCTCTTTTGCTGGGCTCCCAGACCTGCCTCTCTTCTCCTCTTCATCCCTCTGTACTCCTCTCTCTACTCCTCGGGTCTGCTGCTCCTCTCTTTAACTTTCCTGGCAGCAGTCAGACAGCGTTGGCTTGCTGGTATTGATTCTGTTGTTTTGGGACTGGAGTGTTTTCAGCTCCTCGAATGGGGATGGGGTGGAGAAAGAGAGTGAGTGTGATTAATTGTGTGCGTGAGTGTTTGTGTACGTGCGTGCGTGCGTGCATATACTATATGTGTATGGTGTGTGTGTGCGTGTGCATATACTATGCGTGTGTGGGCGCGTATGCTTGCCTGCCTGTGTGCGTGCGTGTTTCTCTCTGCTTCAGTCCGGTCTCAGGTGGGTAGAGAGAAGAGGCAGGTCTCCATGGTAATGTGATGTCTTTATAGCTACTGTTACATTTTACATTTACAATTTAGTCATTCAGCAGACAGTCTTATCCAAAGAGATTTACAGTAGTGAGTACATACATTTTCATATTACTATAGCACTACAGCCTATTCGACTGCATTGAGATGTGTGTATGAAAGCGTGTCACCACCCAGACTTGGGATTCTCTGACAAAGTGCTCTTTCAGAACAGTCACAGCATAGTGACATAATATGTGAGCAGCTGCCACCAGTGTGCCAAAGTCAATGTCAATGTGTGCTTTGTTTTGGTGCTCTTGTTGTCTTGTTTTTGAATGTGGAAGAGGACTGGGGTTCTTAGGGTATACTTTTGTTTCATCTGAGTTTCGCCAACTGAGTTCCTCTACTCTGTAAAACGGTTCTGGCAGTCCTGAGTCAAATGCCCATCTTTCAACATCTATACCCCACTTGCTTGGCATACACACAGATGCACGCAAGCGCGCACACATAAACACACGCATGCACACACGCACACATACTTTCTTGGCTTATATTGAGCTGGGGGATAAACAAAGCGGCTCCCACTTCATTCTGTTCTAACTGGAGGTGTCACTAGGAATGCCAGGGCCCAAATCGATGAGCACAGAACATTGCTGCTGCCCAGTTAATAGGAGGAGGATAGGATCTGAGCCTGCCAGTATGCTTAAACAGATGAAAGAGATGGAAGGATGCTGCTTCAAACTACCCATCCTCCTCCTCCTCCTCCTTCCCTCTCCTGCCTGCTAGCCTATTAGCCTGTTAACCAGTAACCACCCCTGCACAGCAGGAGAGAGCTATACAACCCAATCCTGGGGGACCACAGTGTTGGCTGGCTTCAGCCCTGCGGAGTAAACTCATTCTTATTGGCTGGGCCTGGCTCCCAGTGGGTGGATCTATGCCCTCCCAGGCCCACCAATGGCTGAACCCCTGCCCAGTCATGTGAAATCGATAGATTAGGGCCTAATTAATTTATTTCAATTGACTGATTTCCTTATATGAACCTTTTTGCATGTTGCCTTTATATTTTTGTTCATTATACATTTTGATGGAAGTCCCGCCTTTATCCAAGCAGAACCAATATCACTGTAACCACATCCCTCCTCTCACCGTCCCTACAGCTCTCTCTCTCTGCTCTCTCTCTCTCTCTCTCTCTCTCTCTCTCTCTCTCTCTCTCTCTCTCTCTCTCTCTCTCTCTCTCTCTCTCTCTCTCTCTCTCTCTCTCTCTCTCTCTCCCCAACCTTACTTCCCACCCACCTTACTTCCCACCCACCTTCCTTCCTTCCTTCCTTCCTTCCTTCCTTCCTTCCTTCCTTCCTTCCTTCCTTCCTTCCTTCCTTCCTTCCTTCCTTCCTTCCTTCCTTCCTTCCTTCCTTCCTTCCTTCCTTCCTTCCTTCCTTCCTTCCTTCCTTCCTTCCTTCCTTCCTTCCTTCCTTCCTTCCTTCCTTCCTTCCTTCCTCCCTCCCTCCATTCCTCGCTTCCCCTCTCATCCCTCCTCTCTCTGTGATGCTATTAGAGTCAACCTGCGTGTTGCCTAGACTACTATAGGGTCCAGTACCCTGCCCTGAACTTAGTCGCTGTTACTAGCCGGCTACCTCCCGGTACTCTACCCTGCACCTTAGAGACTGCTGCCTTATGTACATACATAGTCATTGAACACTGGTCACTTGAATAATGTTTACATACTGTTTTACCCACTTCATATTTATATTCTGTATTGTAGTCAAGGCTCATCCTAAATAACTACTGCTGTACACACCGTTTCTATTCATATACTGTCCATATTGTCTATACACACCCTTATATATGTATATACGTATACACTGAGTATACCAAACATTAAGAACACCTTCCTAATATTGAGTTGCACCCTCAGAACAGCCTCAATTCGTCAGGGCATGGACTCTACAAGGTGTCGAAAGCGTTCCACAGGGATGCTGGCCCATGTTAACGCCAATGCTTCCTACAGTTGTGTCAAGTTGGCTGGATGTCTTTGGGTGGTGTACCATTCTTGATACACACGGGAAACTGTTGAGTGAAAAACACAGCAGAGAGGTGCAGTTCTTGACACAAACTGGTGCGCCTGGCACCTACTACCATCGCCCGTTCAAAGACACTTAAATATTTGTCTTGCCCATTCACCCTCTGAATGGCACACATACACAATCCATGTCTCAACTGTCTCAAGACTTAAAAATCCTTCTTTAACCTGTCTCCCCCCCTTCATCTACACTGATTGAAGTGGATTTAACAAGTGACATCAATATGGGATCATAGTTTTCACCTTGATTCACCTTGGTAGTCTATGTCATGGAAAGAACAGGTGTTCTTAATGTTTTGTACACTCAATGTATATACAGTACCAGTCACAAGTTCGGACACACCTACTCATTCAAGGGTTTTTCTTTATTTTTGCTATTTTCTACATTGTAGAATAATAGTGAAGACATCAAAACTATGAAATAACACATACGGAATCATGTAATAACCAAAAAAGTGTTAATCAAATCCAAATATATTTTATATTTGAGATTCTTCAAAGTCGCCACCCTTTGCCTTGATGACAGCTTTGCACACTCTTGGCATTTTCTCAACTAGCTTCATGAGTTAGTCACCTGGAATGCATTTCAATTAACAGGTGTGCCTTGTTAAAAGTTCATTTGTTGAATTTCTTTCCTTCTTAATGCGTTTGAGCCAATCAGTTGTGTTGTGACAAGGTAGGGGTGGTATACAGAAGATATCCCTATTTGGTAAAAGACCAAGTCCATATTATGGCAAGAACTGCTCAAATAAGCAAAGAGAAACGACAATCCATCATTACTTTAAGACATGAAGGTCAGTCAATCCATAAAAGTTTCTTCAAGTGCAGTCTCAAAAACCATCAAGCGCTATGATGAAACTGGCTCTCATGAGGACCGCCACAGGAAAGGAAGACCCAGAGTTACCTCTGCTGCAGAGGATAAGTTAATTAGAGTTAACTGCACCTCAGATTGCAGCCCAAATATATGCTTCACAGAGTTCAAGTCACAGACACATCTCAACATCAACTGTTCAGAGGAGACTGTGTGAATCAGGCCTTTATGATCGAATTGCTGCAAAGAAACCACTACTAAAAGAGACCAGTAAGAAGAAGAGACTTGCTTGGGCCAAGAAACACGAACAATAGACAATAGACCAGTGGAAATCTGTCCTTTTCTCCTGATTCC